>NC_081358.1:118979030-119579030 GCF_030684315.1 Stegostoma tigrinum | reverse complement strand
CAAAGTAGGCGATAACTGCCAGTTTTGACCAGTATCTTGACAAGTACCTTTCAGACCCTCATGATATTCCAAAAGTGCTTTCCATCTGAAAAAACACTTCTGAAGTAGGGGCACCATTGCTAGTGTAGGAGACATTGCAGCCAACGCTTCTAGTATTTATATTAAATATTTCACAGGAGAAGAGCAATCCTGTTGCTCAACAATGTGGAGTATTATTCGGGTGTTATCCTGACTGCTTTGATAGGAGGATGTGCGGGAAAGCAAGCAGCATTATATGTACTCATCGGAGTTGCAAACAAAGGAAGCAAACCTTATTGAAACATACTTTGGAACATTCTGAAGTTGTGAGTGGGTCAAAATCAATACTAGGTAAGTTTGTTCAGAGCTGAATGTATAAGCAGCAGCTAGGGGAGACGATGACCTAGTGGCATTATTGTTAAACTATTAATCCAGAAACACAGCTTGTGTTCTGCTGACACAACACAGTAGGGAACTGGGGGGACACAGCAGGCCAGGCAGCATGAGAGGAGCAGAAAAGTTGGCATTTCAGGTCAGGACCCTTCACACTGCATAATCTCCAACTCCAGCATCTGCAGTTCTTACTATCTCTGATTGTGTTCTGCTGATCTGGGTTTGAATCCCAAAATGGAGACGTCCCTCTTTTCTTAGGAAATGGAATTAAGAATCTAATGGTAATTATGAAATGACAGTTAACAAAACCCATCTGGTTCACTAATGTCCTTCACATGGTAAAATCCACCATCCTTTCCTGGTCTGGCCTTCATGTGACTCCAGACCCACAACAACGTGGTTGACTTTCAACTGCCCTCTGAAATTGCCCAGCAAGCTGTGTCAACCACAATGTAGTCTTGACAAAGTAATGAGTGCGGCATCTGCCCAGGCACTGGCAATGTACTACAGCAAACAAACCCTCCAAATTCATCCTTATTAACATTGGGTGACTACTGCCAAGCTTGAGAGAGCTATCTCACAGACTCGACAATACTGACACAACCTCACACCTGGTTCATACCTCACACACAACGTCTCAGGCACCAGCATCAACCTCCCTGGATAGGCCCTGTCCCATTGGCCGGACTGACCGAGCAGAGATGGCTGCACAGTGGTATACAGTCAGGATGGAATTGCCCTCAATATTGACTCCACTCCCCATGAAGTCTCACGGTTTGAGGTTAAACATAGGCATGGTAACCTCCTGCCGGTTATCACATAACGTCCTCCCTGAGCTGATGAATCAGTGCCTGACCATGTGAACAACACTTGCAGGAAACACCGAGGTTGGCATGGGTGCAAAATGTACTCTGGGTGGGGGATTTCAATGTCCACCAAGAGTGGCTGGGCAGCAGTGTCACTGATCGAGCTAGTCAGGCCCTATAGGGTATAGTGTGTGAGAGATTGGGGTGACAGCATTGCTCAGTGGTTAGCAATGCTGTCTCAGAGTGCCAGGGACCCAGGTTCAATTCCACTCTTGGGTGACTGTCTGTGTAGAGCTTGCACGTTCTCCCCGTGTCTGTGTGGATTCACTTCAGGCGTTTCCCACCACAGTCCGAAGATGTTCACGCTAGGTGGATTGACCATGGGAGATGTGGAGTTACAGGTATAGTGTGGGTCTGGTTGGGATTCTCTTCAGAGGATTGGTGTAGACTAGATGGACTGAATAGGCTGCTTCCACACAGTAGGAATTCCATAATAGCTGCTAGACTGGGTCTGTGGCAGGTGATAAGGAAAAACCATACTTGACTTCATATTTATCATTCTGCCAGCCGCAGGTACATCTGTCCATCACTCAATCCTTGTGAAGACAAAGTTCTACCCTCACATTGAGAATGCCCTCCATCGTGTTGTGTGGCACTATCACCATGCTAAATGGGGCAGTCTTCAACAAGTCTAGCCACTCAAGTCTGGGCACCCATGAGAGTCTGTGGGCCATCAACAGCAACAGAATTCCAGCACAATCTGTAACCTCATGGCTCAGCATATTCCCCCACTTAACTATTACCATCAAGCCAGGGATCAACCCTGGTTCAATAGAGAGTGCAGGAGGGCATGCCAGGAGCAGCATTAGGCATTACCTGAGAATGAGGTGTCAAATAGGTGAAGCTCCCAAACAGGACTACTTCCATACCAAACAGCATAAACAAGTGATAGACAGAGCTAAGGGACCCTACAAACAATGGACCATTATGTTCTGCCACACCCAGTCGTGAATGGTGGTGGATGATTAAACAACTCACTGGAGGAGGATGCTCCATTAATATCCCCAACCTAGTGATGGAATAGTCCAACACATCAGTGCAAAAGATAAGGCTTTTGCAGCAATCTTAAACCAGGTGCTGAGTGGATGATCCATCTCAGCCTCCTCCAATGGTCCCTGCATGATAGATACCAGTCTCCAACCAATTTGATTCATTGTACACAATATCAAGGGAAGGTTGGCAGTACTAGGTACTGCAAAGGCTATGGGACCTGGCAACATTCCAGCAATAGTACTGAAGACCTGCGCTCCAGAGCTTAAAGGCACTCGAGTTGAGTTGCTCCAGTGTAGTTAATACACTGGCATCTACCTGACTTGCGAAAAATTCCCCAGATCTGTTATACACACAAAAAGCAGCACAAATCCAACCTCGCCCAATTACCGCCCATGATTATGATCATGAGTAAAGTGATGTAAAGTGGCATCGACAGTCCTGCCAAGCAGCACCTGCTCAGCAATACCTTGCTTGGTGGCGCCCAGTTTAGGTTTTGCCAGGGCCACTCAGTTTCTCTTATAACAATTCATCATATTAAGCCTCGCTCACCGGAAGATGATTATGGTTGTTGGAGGCCAGTCATCTCAGCTGCAGGAGTTCATCGGGGTAGGGCTCTAGGCCCAATCACCTGTAGTTGATTCATCAATGACCTTCCCTCCGTGATAAAGTCAGAAGTGGCAATGTTCGCCCGATTGTGCAATGCTCTGCATCATTTACAACTCCTCAGATTCTGAGGCAGTCCATGTTCGAAGCAACAACCTCTGGTCAATATCTAGGCTTGTGCCGACAGGTAACAAGTAATGTCCTCACCACATAAATTCCAAACAATAGTCATCTTCAATTAGACTCATTCAAACCATTGCACTTTGATATTCAATAGTGTTACCATTACTGAATCCTTCACTATCAAAATACTTGGGGATACCATTGACCAGAAACTGAACTGGAATCGCCTAACAAATGCAATGTCTTTGAGGGTAGGTCAGAGACAAGGAACACTGCAGCAAGTGTCTACCCTCCAGCCTGTCCATCTTCTACAAGGCACAAGTCAAGGGCACATAGACACTTTATTTGCTGGACAGGGGCAACCCCAACAACACTCGAGAAGCTTGGCATTATGGATTTCAAAGCAGCCATGTTGATTGGCATCACTTCCACAAATATCCACTCCCTCCACAACCAAGTCACACTATTTGGTATTCAACTACTCCTGTTGAATAGCCCAGTCCCAGTAGTGTGCACGATGTACAAGATGCACTGCAGAAATTCACCCAAGATCCTTACACAGCACCATCCAAACCCATGGTCTCTTCCGTCAAGAAGGACATGGTCATCAACACCACTGCATGCAACATTCCCTCCAAGACTTAGAAATATATCACTATTCCTTCAATGTTACTGGGTCAAAATCCTGGAACACCCTCTGAACAGCATTCTGAGTCCACCCACAGCACTTGGACTGCGGCAGCTCAAAAAGGCGTCTCACCACCACATTCTCCAGAGCGACCAGGGGAAGGCAATAAGCACTGGACCACAGCCAGTAACTCCTTGGCCCCACAAGAAAGAAAAAAGTCATCACACTCCAGGACCACTCAGCTCTGCTGCTCATCTCCTGTTGTACTACAGTGTTAAAGGTGGTGAGGAGTGCATCATTCAGAAAAAACTTATGTTTTCATGCATGCTGCCTGGGAAATTAATACATTTTGAGCATATGGCTGAAACAAAATCAGCAAGTGATACTTCACTCAGAGATAGTAAGAACTGCCGATGCTGGAGACAGAGATAACATAGTGTGGATCCATGCCTTAGGCCAAACCATTTTCGGCTGCTTCATCAATGACCTTCCCTCCATTGTAAGGTCAGATGTGGGGATGTTCACTGATGATTGCACCGTATTCAACATTATTCACGACTCCTCAGACACTGAAGCAGTCCCTGCCCATGTGCAGCATGACCTGGACAACATCCAGATTTTGGCTGACAAGTGGCAAGTCATATTTATTGTGGCCCGGACCATTCTCAAACCTGTGAAGCGCCGGGGAGATAGGGATGTTTGTGGGGGAGGGGGCCAGGGTTTGCAGGGGAGTTAATTTTCCTGGGAAATTTCTCCATGACCCAAATGAAATTGTGTTTTAAAAGGAGCCAATTTAACTAGGATTTATTGAATTAAGATAAAGGATGAGTTTATAACTTATCTGCAAAGGGAAAGACAAATGCAATACGTATACGTGCAGATGAAAATAAGAGGTCAGACTAAAAGAAAATAAAAATTAATCACGTCACATATCAAAGTGGCGCGGTGGCTCAGTGGTTAGCCCTGCTGCCTCCCAGCACCAGGGACCCGGGTTCAATCCCATGCTCAGGCAACTCTCCGTGTGGAGTTTGCACGTTCTTCCTGTGTTGGGGGTTTTGCTTTCCTCCCACAGTCCAAAGATGCGCAAGTCAGGTGGATTGGGCATGGGAAATTGCCCATGATGAGTAGGCTGGGTGGATTAGCCATGGGAAATGTAGGGTTATAAGGATTGGGTGGGAAGCTCTTTGGAGGGTTGGTGTGGTTTCAATGAGCCAAATGGCCTGCTTCCACACTGTATGGATTTTATGATGAGATTCTGAACTGCTCACGAGTAGTTGAAAGTTGCAGCAGTGTCAGTTACCAATAGCATCAATGTTAGGAATTGAGTTGCAGTTCTTGGTTTTGAAGAATTTCCTTCGTCCTGATCGCATTTTGTACCAGTTTGCAACACTCAGAGAGGGAGAGGGAGAGAGAGAGAAAAGGTCTTCCTCTGCCTGTAATATGGGGCAAGGAGTAGATAGTTCGCCAACTGTGACCTTCTCAGTGTGCTGGCACTCAAACCCAGACTGGAGAATGTTCAGGCTTTTTAGCTTCCATCCTCGTGTAATCCTGAAGGATAAACAGACATATCTGTGGGAGATGGTTTTGCCTAGAGCGCAGAGAGAGTCAGCACACTCATCAACTCATTAATTCTTCTTGTTAAATCTCTCCTTGTTGAGGTTTCCATGACAATTTACAATATCTGCACTGGCTAATCAAATGAGCATCATGACCTAGTGCCAATCTCCTGCCTTCCCCCAACGACTTGCACATTATCTTTTATCCACATCATCATCATATCCATCACTATTTGAATGCCTCAAGTGAACATGCCTCCACCACATTACCAGGCAATGCATTCCTTACCCAACTACTCACTGAGTTAATTTTTATTTCTCACACGACCCTTACACACCACTTTAAATCTATGCCCTCTCATTCTTGATCCTTTACAAGTGTGAAGAGCTTCTCCCTGTGTACTCTAAATAGCCTGTCCTTTGAAAAGCTGTATCAAATCTCCTTTAATCTCCTTCTCTCCAAGGAGAACAGTTTCAATTTCTGCAACCCATCCTCATAACTGAAGTTTCTCATTCCTGGAACCATTCTTGTAAATTGTTTTATTCCTATACCACATGGACTACAATAGTTCAAAAAGCAGCTCACCACCATCTTCTCTATCAATTAAGATTGGCAGCAAATGCTGGTCCAGCCAATGGTCCCCATTGCAAAACCATCTCCCACAGGTATGTCTGTTTATCCTTCAGGATTACACGAGGATGGAAGCTCATCTTAGATAAAGAAAAGAAAAGGTCCATTCTGCTCTTAGGCTCTAATGATGACCATGAATCCATTGTCAATTGTTGAACCATTTGGTTTGCTAATGTCCTTTAGGGAAGGAAACTGCCATCCTTATTCGATCTGGACTACATGTGACTCCAGACCCACAGCAATGTGGTTGAATCTTAACTGCCCTGTGGACAATTAGGGATGAGTAATAAATGCCAGCCCAGCCAACAATGCCCATATCCTGTGAATGAATGAAGGAAAGCTGTGATTGTATCAAATGACAGAACTGGCTCAAACAGCTGAATCCTTTCTCCTAGTTCTTATGTTCTTATTTAGAGTTCCACATATTTATCAAGTACAGAGTTCACAGGAAGGAATGACCAGAAGTTAGTTCACCTTTTTCCATTTACACACAAAGCTGGTGGTTAGGAAAGTCGATGTCATTGACAGTCAAAAGTGAGCTGACTGAAACTATACTGAGAATTAGGGGCAATCATTGAATCCCCATAGTTGGGAATCAGGCCCCTTGGCTCATCTTATCCACATCTTCCCTCCAAAGACCATCCTGCCAAGACCATTGACCCTACCCCTCATATTTATCATGGCTAACCCACCCAGCCTACACCTCCCTGAATGCTACGGGCAATTTAGCATGACCAAATTACCTAACCTGCACATCTTTGGACTGTGGAAGGAAACTGGAGCACCTGGAGGAAACCCACACAAACATGGGGAGAATGTGCAAACTCCACACAGACAGTCGCCTGAGTTTGGAATCAAACACATGCCCCTGGCTCTGTGAGGCTGTAGTACTAACCACTGAGGCACAGTGCTGAATTTGACCCAGCGTAGGAGTTTTAATTTTGAAAATTTCCGTAGGAATGTTTAAGTATGCATCACATAATTAATACAATGTCAAAATGCACTTCTAAAAATAATCAGGTAATTCTACATGGTAATATTTATTTTTTAGAGAAGAAATGTAATTTTACACAGATGAAATATTTCAACTGACAAAACCGTGGCTGTTATAAATCAGTTCTGAGAAAGGGTCACCAGACCTGAAACGTTAACTCTGATTTAACTTCACAAACGCTGCCAGATCTGCTGAGATTTTCCAGCAATTCCTGTCTTTGTTTCTGAAATATTTGATTATCTCTTTGAGAGCTTTCCTAGAAGATTGTGAGTAGATCTTGTTTGGATTCCTAGTTGAGATTTTACACATTCAGTGATGTTCAAAGCACAGAGGAATTATTTCAAATACATGAGTGAGAAGTATTCCATGAAATTCTTCAGTGGTGAAATATCTTTGGAACTGCTGTCTCAGTAATTGAATGTCCACCTTCCATCATCTGGTGAAAATGTTAGGCCAAAGGGTCTGTTTCCATGCTGTACAGCTCTGTGACTCTAAGCTGTGAAACTCCATTCTCCCCCTTCCTTCTCCTTCATTTTTTAAAGACACTTATTAATGGCTTTGACTAAGATTTCAGCCATAATGGTTTCGTATTGGATTCAATATCATGTTTTCTGTTACGGTATGTCTTGGTGAAACACCTTGGAACATTTTGTTACATTGAAGGGACTATATAAATGTAATTTGTTGTTGTTGTCATAAACTCAAAATACCAGGAGGAGGAAAGGTTGCGGGCATTAACCCTATTAGCCACAATTAGTGGACCAGTTTGATCAGATATCTCCAGCAGAATATGTTTAAGCATCTAGCTGACAAGGGCCGAATGAGCCAGGGATAAATAGCCCATAGGCCGTATTGAATTAACACGAATGCTGAATCCTCAAGGAGTGTACTCATGAATATTTGCATGCGTTTTTTTTACGTGAAACACATTTAAAGCTACAAATCATGCAAGTATGAAATATTCTGCTTTCAGGTCAATGTTCTCTACCTCATAAAAATCTTTCAGTATGTTGTTCAATATTTGTTCTCACAGTTTGGCAAAAAAAAATTACGATAAAGTTAACCCAGGAGACAATTCTGCAGGGCAGGCCCGAAACTTATGTATAATATCTTTGAGACCATATTATTAGCATTTTCTGAAGAAAGGTCCCAACTCAAAACATGCTCCTCTGATGCTGCCTGGCCTGCTGTGTTCCTCCAGCTCCACACTGTGTTATCTCTGATTCCAGCATCTGCAGTTCTTACTATCTCTATTAACTTATGGAATGTGTAGCATATAGATTAAACTACTGCTTTAAAAGTTGCACGTTTTTGAGATGGTTAAAAGTAACTCCACAAAAATGAAGCTAACCCTATCTTCCAAATTTGGCTCTATCAGCTGTTTCACAGAATCATAGAATGAGGAGCCCATGCGGCCCATCATTACGGTGCCAGCTCGTTGAAAGAACAGTGTTATGAGCCAAGCTACACCTTTCAACAGCGATGGCTCTTCAAAGTTGCATAATGGTAGTGGCACTTGCAGTCCAATTGTCCAGAATGATGCTTTGGGTTCATGGGTTCAAATCCCACCATGGCAGGTGACAGAAAATTCAATTCAATTAATTAATCTGGAATCGAAAGCCTGTCTCAGGAACAGTGACAATAAAACTATTGTCAATTAACATAAAACCCACCTAGTTCACTAATGTCCTTTATGGAAGGAAATCTGCCACCCTTACCTGGGCTGCTCCACATGTGACCTCAGGCCCACAATAATGTGTTTGACTCATAATGGCACTCTGAAAAGGCACATTCAGTGCAAGGTTAATTATGATGTGGTGTAAATGCGCATAGGCCTCAGCAAAAGAATAAAGAGAAAAGGAATCAAGAAACCACAAATTTCCAAAATTTAATGTGTTTATTTTTTATTTGCTCATGAGATGTGGGCATCATTAATGAAGCCATTCATTGTCCATCTCTCGTTGCCCAGAAGTCAACCACCCATTGCTGTGGGTTTAGAGTCGCATGTAGGCCAGATCAGGTGACGGTATCAGATTTCCACTCTTAAAAGGCATTAATGAACCAGACAGGCTTTTTCCATAAAATCAGCCATGGTTTCATGGACGTCATTAGACTGTCATTTCCAGATTTTTGTTGAATTCAAACTCCATTGTCTGTTGTCATAGGATTTGAACCCAGGTGTCCCAGAAAGTTACCTGTGTCTCTGGGTTAATAGTCAAGCAATAATATCAATAGGCCATCGCCTCCACCAGAGTCAAGAGACTGGAGAAGCTGGGGTGGTTCTTAGAACAGAGGCAATTAAAGATGTAACATAAAATTATGATTTGCAGATGCTGGAAATATGAAATAAAAAGAGAAAGTGACAGAAGGGAACATTTGTGACACAAAAATGCCAGGAAAAGGCCATCTCCAATCAGAGACAATCTAACCACCACCCCTTAACATTCCACAGTGTTACCATCACTGAATACCCCACTATCAGCGTCCTGGGGTTATCATTGACCAGAAATGCAACTTGACTCGCTATAAACACAGAGGCTACAGGAGCCGATCCGAGGTTAGGGATACTTGGGGGATGAGTCACCTCCTGGCTCCCCAAAGCCTGTCCACCATCTACAAGGCCCAAGTCAGGAGAGCGATGGAACACTCCTCCGCACTTGCCTGGTTGGGGGCTTGGGGGGGTGTGGTGGGCAGCTCCAACATCACTTGAGAAGCTTGACACCATCCAGGACAAAGCAACCTACTTGATTGACACTGCATCCAGAAGCATGCACTCCCTCCACCACCAAAGCTCAGTAGCAGCAGTGTGTACTATCAAAAAGATGCACTGTAGAAATTCACCATAGCTCCTCAGACAGCACCTTCCAAACCCACAACCACTTCCATCTCGAAGAAGGACAAGGGCAGCAGATACAAGGAATCACCACCACCTGTAAGTTACCCTCCAAGCCACTCGCATTCCAGACTTGTAAATATATTGCCGTTCCTTCACTGTCACTTGGTCCAAACCATGGAACTTCCTCCCTAATGGCATTGTGGGTCAACCCACAGCGCATGGACTGCAGAGGTTCAAGGAGGCGGCTCACCACCACCTTCTCAAGGGCAACTAGGGACGGGCAATAAATGCTGATCCAACCCACATCCTACAAATGAATGGAAGTAAAAGTGCTCGAAAATCTCAGCAGGTCAGGCAACACCTGCAGAGAGAGCAACAGGGTTAAAGGTTTGAGTCTTAAAATCCGTACAGTTCAGAAAGATGTTATTCGGGCCACTGAGTTGGTATCAACCCTCTGCAGCTCACCGCCCCTGACCCCATAACCCTACATTTCCTGTGGCTAACCCAAATAAGCCTGTACATCGCTGGATTAGCATGGCCAATCCGCCCTAACCTGTACATCTTTGGACTGTGAAAGGAAACCAGGGCATCCAATAGCAACTCACAGGGACACAAGGAGAGTGTGCAAACTTCATAATGTCACTCAAGGCGGCAATCAAAGCGAGGCTCCTGGTGCTGTGAGGCAGCAGGGCAAACCACTGAGCCACAGATCCAACCCGACCTGCGAGCAGTTTCAGGCTCCCAATGTAAGGAAAGATGTGTGGGCCTTTCAGGCAGCTGGAGAAAGTTCTGCAGGTTGTTACCAGGTCTGGATGGTTGTGAACAAAAGTTGAATAGGTTGGGCTAGGACTAGTTGGAATAGAAGATTCTGAAATTAGATGTGGGAGAGTCTTCAATCGAAGGGCATAACATCAGAGTTTGGTTTTGCACATTGAAGATGTAGATGAGGAAGAATTTCTTCTCTCGGAGAGTAGTGAATCTGTGGAGTTCTTTACTGCAGAGAGCTGCCAAGGCTGAGTCATGAAGTATATCTAAGGCTGCGAGAGGCAGATTTTTAACGGTGAGGGAATCGAGGGGGAAAGGCAGGAAGGTAGAGTTGAGGATTATCAAACTAGCAGTAATCTCAGTAAATGGCAGCGAACACTCAATGGGCTAAATGGCCTACTTCTGCTTCTCAAGTCTCATCACGATAACAGGAACTTTGAAAAGAAAATTGGCTAAATATAGAAAAATATGCAAAGTGATGCAGGGCAGGGGTCCCGCAGGGGTGTGTGGTGGGGGGTGGTGGGGTGAGGTGGGTAGCTAGAACAAGAAAAGTAAGATTGGCCGGTGAATGGGCACTTTTTATAACCTTCAGAACACTGTAATGTGCTTTGCAGCCAATTTTTAAAACGGTATTCGCAGTTCCAAAAAACTGACAGAAATGAAGCTCAGATGGAAACAAATTGAGGAGATGGTGGCAGGTCTATAGCAGGTATCAACACAGACTGTTTGGGGCGAAGAATCTTGTATCATAGTTTCTGATGTAATGAAATGCCGTTTGTAGCGCCAGTCCTTCAAAGCCAACACATTAGCTATTATTTAGACTGTAATGGTTTTTAGTAATTGTT
Source organism: Stegostoma tigrinum (assembly GCF_030684315.1). NCBI lineage: Eukaryota > Metazoa > Chordata > Chondrichthyes > Orectolobiformes > Stegostomatidae > Stegostoma > Stegostoma tigrinum. The sequence continues at coordinate 119,567,779 of NC_081358.1, read as the reverse complement.
CAGCAAACAGTAGTATCAGAAACAAACCCCATCCATTGCTTGGCTGATATCCATGTACACAGTTTTCTCTCCACTAGAATTATTCAGCGCGTGAAGGATTGGAGTCATTGGTAAGTGTAACCCATCATTGATATCTAAAAGGAAATGTGTTGAGAAAGTACACAGTGCTCCTGGGAGCCTCTGAGTTAATGGGAAAACAGTCACAGGATGAAACATAAATTGGAACAGAATGGTTTGAGAGCTAGCCATGAGTATAACCCTCTAGAGATGCCACATGTGTTAACTTGTTTGGCAGAATACAGCTTCAAACTGTGTCAAAGCCATTAGAGATGTACAGGGCAATGACAGACAATTCCTCCAGGTGTTCCACTGTGATTATAGAGATAACAGTCGATCAGCCATCCCTAAAACTATAATAATATTTCCTGGGTTTTCCGAAGGACTGGGGTTAGGAAAGAATGCTGATGAAAATGGATCATTTGAAATTTGGCACCACCTGACCAGTCTGGCCATACCTCAGCTATTAAGTTCTCCTGAGATAGTAGGAACTGTAGATGCTGCAGAATCTGAGATAACAAGATGTAGAGCAGGATAAACACAGCAGGCCAAGCAGCATTAGCGGAGCAGGAAAGCTGACGTTTTGGGCCTTGTCCCTTCTTCAGAAAATGCTCCTCTGATGCTGCTTGGCCTGCTATGTTCATCCTGCTCTACACCTTGTTATCTCTATTAAGTACTCCTCATTGTTTTCAAATTGATCCATTGCTCCCCTCACCTTTATCTCTTTCACCCACCAAACCTGGCACTGTCTTCCAACCCTGCAACACTCCACAAACATTCCCTTCCCTCCACTACTGACACTTAGTAACAGCAGTGTGTACCATCTACAAGATACACTGCAGAAATTCCTTAAACAGTACCTTCCATACTCGCAACCCACTTCCAACTAGAAGGACAAGGGCAGCTGATATTTGGGAACACCATCACCTGCTAGCTCCCCTCCAAGCCAGTCACCATCCTGATGTGGAAATATGCCTTCATTCCTTCAGCGTTGTTGGCTCAAAATCCTGGAATTCCCTCCCTAATGGCATTTTGGGCCAACCTACAGCACATGGACTGCAGTGATTCAAGAAGGCAGCTCACCACCACCGTCTCAAGGGGGCAACTAAGAATGGGCAATGAATGCTGACACAGCTAGCAATGCCCATGTCCCATGAATTAATAAATTAAAATGAATGAAATTAATAATCATAGATAAATGGTAGAATGGTGCCTCACAACGCCAATGTGCCTGGTTCAATTTCCCCCCTCGGGCGACCGTCTGTGTGGAGTTTGGACATTCTCCTTGTGTCTGTGTGGGTTTCCTCTGGTTTCCTCCCACAATCCAAAGATGTGTAGGCTAGGTGGATTGGCCATGAGAAATGCAGGGTTACAGGGATAGGGTAGGGGGTTGGGTATAGGAGGGTTGGTGTGGACCCAATGGGCTGAATGGCCTCTTTCTACACAGCAGGGATTCTATGATGATCATTAGGGAAGAGAAACATAAAAACTTCTGACCTGCACATTTAGCAGATCCAAAGGAAATATGGTAGATCCTTAACTGCTTCCTCGGCAAATCGCGGGGATATATTTACAATATAACTTATTTCAGGTGGTTACTTATCAAAGAGTTTATCCTTAGATGTACTGGAAGCCAGGTTTTGAAATGGTGCTGGATTATTGCAGTCTTCAGGCACTCAATGTGAAAACCAGCGTCTGGTTTCCCTCCATTGCCTGAGAATGACACAACTTGCATTTAAACTAGGCATGATTAACTCATGGTGAGATGAATAATGTTTGTGATTAGTCCCCCTGGCTGCTCACTTGTGAGATTCTGAATTGGCTGCGGAAATTTTATGTGCAAAATTTGGATATTTTTCTTGATGTGAATAATCTTATCATTCTCCTTACATTTTCCCGCAAAGTGTCTCACACATGCTGTATTTGAGCTCCATTGCAGGATTCGATGGTCAAGTCATCTCCATCCAAAACACAGCCAAACAGGCTGAATAGCCAACTTGCAAATCTTTCCAGCCTGCCCAGAGCAGGCAGCAACAGTAGGAGATTCAGGGTCAGCCGTGGTATGGAATGAACGCTGGAGCCTTGCCATCACAATCCACAGCTGTAGGTGACAATAAGCACATCAAACTGCCCGTTACCAGAGCAACACTCACTCCCTGAGGAATCTCTCACCCACCACATCGAAAAACAGTTTCTTTTCACCGGTAAGCTCAAGAAAGAGACAATTATTTTCTCTCACACAGGCTAATTCTGCCAGGAATTGACAATTTTCCACCGTCCTTTATGTAAGCTAATCTAATTTTATCAGAAATTTTGACAGTAACCTCAACAGTGGCATTTGTTCTGGGAGCCAGTTTTATCCTTCACTAAACCTTGTACTCTGTGATTTTTGTAAACGATACTCCCTGAATAATCTGGGAGTAAGTACAGTAACAAATGTGGGTTCATTCAGGAAAGCCAGCAGAGATTTGTTAAAACAGAATAATCTTTAATTCACTTTTGATGAGGTAACAGAAGAAGGTGATGAAGGTAGTCTGGTTAACATAAGGAGTGTGGATTTTTTAAGAAAACAAAATGCTAGACAAAGTGCCACATTACAGGTTTGCCAGCAAAGGGGCATTTGCAGCATGGATGTAACATGAGTGATAGGGAACAGATAGTGGTGAATTGGATAGCGAGAGCTGCAGATGCTGGAGTCAGAGATATCGCAGTGTGGAGCTGGAGGAACACAACAGGTTTGTTCTGGAGGAAAGCATCCCATAAGAAACTAGAAAAGGTGATGTGCACAGCCCAGACCATCATGGAAACCAATCTCCCATCCATGGATTCAATTTACATGGCTCAGTGCTGTGGAAAGGCTGCCAACATCACCAAAGACCCCTCCCATGCTGCTAGTGCTTTCTTACAGCCACTTCGATCAGGCAGAAGATGCAGAAGCTTGAACACATGCATCAACAGGATCAAGAACAGCTTCTTCCTGCTAATGTTAGACTGCTGAATGGACCTCTCTAACTTCAATCAATGTTGATCTTGCTTTGAGCTCCTCCTGTGCTGTTGTAACCCTGTGTGCCTCGCTCTGTCTAAGCACTCTATGATCTGTATGTCCTTGTTTGCTATGGCCTGCCCGCACTGCTTGCAAAACAAAACTTTTCACTGCGCTTAGGTACGTGTGACTGCAATAAAGCAAATCAAATCAAATCAAATCAGTAAGCCTGGTAATAAGAATAGTGTTTTTCACAATCTACATTATTAATGCAGACCCAGGCATGTGCAGATGACACAAAATTTGGAAGCATTGTTAACTGTGAGGCAGTTGCTTTTCCATGTGGAATATCACCCCATCCTTTAAACTGATTCTCTCAGTCACTCTCTCAAGATATCCCTGCACTAAGCTTTCATCTGCTTTGTTTAGTCTGAGAACACTACACATCAAGAGATTAGATCAGATTCCCTACAGTGTGGAAACAGGCCCTTCGGCCCAACAAGTCCACACCGTCCCTTGGAGCATCCCACCCAGAACCATCCCCCTATAACCCCACCCCTGAACACTATGGGCAATTTAGCATGGCCAATCCACCTAGCCTGCACATCTTTGGACTGTGGGAGGAAACCGGAGCACCTAGAGGAAACCCATGCAGACACGGGGAGAATGTGCAAACTCCACACAGATGTTTTGTCTTGTGTAGTGTTTTCCTAAACTTATCCCCTCACTTAAAACTGATCATAAACAATAAACAGAGAATCTCTAAGCAAATAGCCACGGGGTGAAAAAAAATAGGATAGCAGCAATTACATGTTTCCATCAAATTATAATGACTGCTTCAATTTTTAAAAAGCTTGCGGCCAAACACACAGGCTGATGCTGCAGATGTTTAATCTTCACATTAACAGTGTATGAATGAAATATGAGGGACAATATGATTCATTCTGACAATGATAAACGCTTCATCCACCTCTGACTTTCTCTGCATTTATCAATAGTACATCTCTTGTGATGTTCTGCCCTTTCTTTTAATGTTTCAGTCTGCTAGCCTCATTCATTGGAAGAAACTAGTAGTTTGAAGTCAGCACACAGCAGAATAAAGTAATGTTCACCTTTGGCCTCTCTATGGTCTGTGGAATATGATGGGCGGAAAATAAAGACAAAGCAGCTATTCCAAGGGGAAGGTGAAAGGTTATTATCAGAAGTTGGTAATAATTGCTTCCTTCACTATTAGAGCCCTGCCTCACCTCACCCACATCTTAAGTGACACATTCATAAATCAAGAGACACCAACAAACAATGGAGCTTCTCATCCGTTGAATTCATCACGGGCCAGACCTCAATGCAGCGACAGGGAGCGAGATCAAGTGCCAAGAGTCATAGGGTGACTTGTACTGTTCATGTTCCAACTGAAGCAGAAAGGCGCATTCTCGTCAAAAAAAATGCAAGCTGCTCAACTTTGATCGCAAAAGCAGCAGAGGGGCTGCATCTAGAGACACTGAACTTCCTAGCTATGTGTCCTGACTTATTCAGGACAGTTTCAGTCTTGGAGTTGTAAATCTCCACTTCACTCATCCTGTGTAGGAGGATCTGAATTTGCGTGTTACTGATTGAAGTCAAAGTGTTGCACTCTCAGGTTGAAAGAAAGGCTGTTGCATCTTTTACAAGCAGAGCTGGGTAGAACTTAAGTTCACAAAACATGAGCCGTTTCTAGAGAGTCGTATTGTGTTAATTAGAATGTCAAAAGATAATTAACACACAACTCATTTTGAAGAGCTTCATCATTTAAATACTGGAGAGTCCAAATAATTTTGATTTAAATTTCTAACTATACGATTATCTAAAAAATACACCAGTGACAAACCATTAATTAAACGTTAAAAAGTTAATTTAAAGACAATAAAAATGTATTGTTTTATGTTATGTTTACTGAACTTGCTGCTGTTATCATCAGCATTATTCTTATCAAATATATTTTAATGCTCCCAAAGGCTTCATGCGGCTTTAACAGATGATAAATTAATTTATCCAATTGTGTGTTTTAATTTTCTTTCATTTCTTATTCCCATCTGAAAGTTGTTAGATCATCTATTGTTTGTTTACAGATAGAGTTTACATACTACAGTAACCTCCCAGTCTCTCGCACATAGGGAGTGGTGGGGTTGACGGTTACATTAATCTCCTGGTTGCATAAGGGATGCCAGTGGTGCCAGGGTAGACCTGACTCACCTCTGCTAAAGGATGAAAGTGGGATTTAAAAATACGCAGGCAGGGCCACCCATAAATGTATTAAAAAAACATTTTAAACAAGGTGACAGTATAGTGGTTATAATAACTCCACAGAGGCCGGTATTCCTCAATGGTTAGCACTGCTGCCTCACAGCACCAGGAACCTGGGTTCAATTCCACCCTCGAGCGACTGTGTGGAGTTTGTATATTCTCACCGCGCCTGCATGGATTTCCTCTGGGTGCTGTAGTTTCCTCCCACAGTCCAAAGATGTGCAGTTTAGGGTGGATTGCCAATGCTAAATTGCCCATGGTGTCCAGGGATGTTTAGGTTAGCTGGGTTAGACATGGGAATGTAAGGGTAGGATAATGGGTCGAGGTGGGAAGCTCTTCAGAGGGGTGGTGCGTACTTGTTGGGCCGAATAGCCTGTTTCCACACTGCAGGGAGTCTATGATTCTGTGAAGTCACTCATTACCTACATGTGGGGAGTCCCTGACACTGATCCAGCTCCCTCAGAGCCAGCTCTCAGAGTGAAGAGAACCTCTGACACTCTTGTTTGTATCTGTCATATAGGGATCCCTGATTAGATCAGACTAAGAGCCCCAATCAGGGAACTCATATTCTATGAGCCCCCCCAGCTGGCCTCCTTGCTCTCAAGAAAGTGGTGTTATCACTGGACTGTTAACCCAAAGACCCTAGGTATTGTTCAGGGTACCCAGGTTCGAATCCTGCCACAGCAGTTAGTGGAATTTCAATTCAATAAAAATCTGGAATTAAGAGTTTAATGGTGCCCATGAATCAATTGTTGGAAAGACTCATGGACAGAAATCTGCCACCCTTACCTGGTCTGGCCTATGTATGACTCCAGAGCTATAGGCCAAAATAGTTTACTCTTCACTGCTATTTTGCAATTAGGGATGGATAATAAATACTGATCTAACCAGTGACATTCACATCCCATGAATGAATAACAGAAATATATAAGAATACTAGCCTGCACCCAGAGAGTGGGGACCCTGTGGAATTCTCTGCACAGAAAGCAGTTGAGGCTGAAACATTGAACATTTATTGAAATATTTTCAAGAAGCAGTTTGACATAGCTCTTAGAGCCAAAGGGTGTGGGCAGAAAGCAGGAAGAGTTGGATGGTCAGCCATGATTATATAGAATGATAGAACATGCTCAAAGGGCTGAACGGTCTCCTCCTGCACCTTAACAATCTGGTGAGACTGTGACTTCGCTGCTGATTGATTGGAAGCTTTCTTTTGTCCCCATGTGCCCTAGATACTGATTAGTTTATAGCTCTGTTACTGATTTAATCCCAGAGGTGTGTCAGCTACTGCTCGGTTGCTAGCTCTGCAGTTTCTGCATTGCAAGGCTCCAGATTCAGTTCCACTCCAAGGCTTGAGTAACAAAATCAAGGAATTGAGGGAGCACTGCACCATTAGGTGCACAACCTTTTGGGTGAGACCTTAAACTAACGTCTCACTTGCACTCTCTCTTCGGCCTGAAAGAATCCAAAGAACTATTTTGGAAATGAAGAATCGATTTCTGTTCCAATGCTTATCACACAAACAACTTAAATGAAAAAGCAAGGTATCTGCTCCATGTCGCTTTGCCTTTTTGGGGAGCCACATACATTGAAATAGTGGTTTCAGTTCATAAGCACTTCATTGGCTGTTTAAGACTTTTGAGATAAAATGTGGCCGAAGTGCTCTATAAATACAAACCTATTCTTCACCCTGTTTTTTGCCCAGATGAGAAAAACCCATATGAACCAGTGTGAAACTCATACGACACTAGTGCAAGATCTACTGGTATGTATCGGTTTTGATCTGGTGACAGCACATGCCATAGAAGGAGAGCAGCAGATGTTCACTAGACTGATACTGAGGATAGTAGGACTGTTCTACAAGGAGAGATTGCTTGCTTTGGACCTAAATTCATGAGGGTTTAAAAGGATGACAGGGGATCTGATTGAAATGGTTAAAATACTAACAAGGCTGGACAGACTAGATGCAGGACAGATGACTTCACTAACGTTCTAAGGATCACCGGACCTGAAACATTAACTCCATGTTTTCCTTCACAGATACTGTTGGATCTGCTGAGCTTTTCCAGCAACTTTCCTTTTGTTGTTGCTGTTGTGGATGACTTCACTGTTTGGGAAGCCCAGAACCAGGTACTCAGTTTCAGAAAATGTGGTAGGCTCTTTAGGCCTGAGATAAAGAACAATGTCGTCACTCAGAGGGCAGTGAACTTGTGGAATTCTCTACCACAGAAGGCTGTGGAGATTAAGTCACTGAAAATATTCAAGAAAGAGGTAGATGATCTTTTTATTAGGTTTTACAGGCATCAATGGTATGGAAAGAAAGCAGGAATTTAGTGTTGAGACTCAGGATCAGCCAGGATCATATTGAATGCAGAGTTTCTGGTTTCTCTGCATTTATAACAGTGTACAGTGACGTGCTGCACTTGTGTAGACCCTGGGCCTTTGGGTCTTCTGGAATGCCTGAGAGATGCCAGAAGGTACAAGTTTAATGCAAACTCTGGAACCTGAGATATTGTGAAGTATTGTATTGCGATATTGTTTCAGGGAATGTACAAAATAACAGGAGCATTTATTTTCTAATCAGTGCCATTGCTCAAAGTTAATCTGAGGCTAGAGTGAAATATACCAGTAGGAGCATTATATTCTGTGGTACTGGTGGAGTTACAGGAGCTGAATAAGTCAAATTCTATTAATATGAAATGTATTTGGTGAGATTTCACCATGTCCTTTGGAGATTGAATTCTGTGACTTTATCCAATTCTCTTGTGAACACCAGAAATTAAAGCCTTGGACTCTATTCATGTTTATCCTTCCAAAATATTTGTATTTTATACTTACCCATGGTAAGTTGCATTTTCCACCTGTCTGTTCATTTTTCTAAGTTGTCCATACCTTTCAGAAGGTTTTTCACAATTCTCTTCACCATTTACGAAGCTCTCTATCGTAGCATCATCTTCAAATTTCAAAACTCTCTTCTGCGTGGCCAAGTTCATATTCTTTATAAGTGCTGGATGTTCTAGAGGATTGAAGATTATTATCTGGTGAAAACCCTTTCCAACTTTTCTCCAATTAAAACAACAATGAATTCCATAAACACTTTGCGTTCATTCTTGGCGTGCAAATGTTAGCAAGGCCAGTATTTGTTGCCCATCAGCGATTGTCCTTAAGAAGCTACGGGCAAGGCAACTTGGCAAACTATTGTGGTCCACGTGGTATAGGTATGCCCACAGGGCTACAACAGAGGCTACTTTTCAAACAGTGCAGTAATAACAAGGTTATTTCAATTAAGGATAATGTGTGGTTAAGGGGTATCTCATAGGCAGTGGCATTCTGAGTGTAGTGTTCCAGAGCTTTGAAAAAAGTTCAATGTATATGCTTTACTCAATTGGAGATACCAAGTAGAGTTGTATCAGCAGAGGGAGTCTACAAGCAGAAGTGGAAGATTTGAAGAATTAGCTGCTTAATAATGGAATCAAGGTGCTCATGCACTTTCAATTCTCAGACACTGGCTGTCTCGACCCCAAGAACCTCATTTTATGCCTTTGTCCTGTTCAGAGATAGAAGCTAGTGGTTTGAATAATACTATTGCAGGAGTTTTGGTAAATTGATTAATAAATTAATAGATTAATAGCCCACATTGATATCAATATGCACATGGTAGAAGGTCTTACATTCTTAGTAGTTGATGGCCAGACTTTTTATCCTGAGCGGTGCTGAGCTTCAGAAGAGTTCTTGCAACCACACTCATCCAGATAAATGGAAATTATTCCTTTGTACACCTGAATTGTGGCTTGTAGATGGTCGACTGAGACTGGAATCAGATAATGTATTACTGACCACAGAATTCAAGGTGCTTGACCAAGTCTGCAGCCAGAGTATGTATGTGACTAGTTTAGATCTGTTTCTGGTCAATAGTAATGTTGATAGTGGAGGATTCCGTGTTGCTAATGCCTCTGAATGTCAAGAGGTGATGGTTAGATTCTCTCTCGTTAGAGATGGTCATTGCCTAATATGAGTGTAGACTAAACATTCCTTTCTGCCAACAAGTCAACATTGCTGCATTTCTTTCTACAGCAAGAGGCAGACACCCGATTGAACATCTCCAAAAAGTCCAAATGGACTGAATCTACTGAATTCTCATTATTGATCTCAAATTACTTTGCTTTTATTAAACTCTGTTGGCATTGTCAAATACAACTTGACTTTAATAAATCACTGATAATGGGAACTACAGATGCTGGGGAATCCAATATAATAAAGTGTGAAGGTGGATGAACACAGCAGGTCAAGCAGCATCTCAGGAGCAGAAAAGCTGACGTTTCGGGCCAAGACCCTTCATCAGAGAGGGGGATGGGGTGAGGGTTCTGGAATAAATAGGGAGAGAGGAGGAGGCGGACCGAAGATGGAGAGAAAAGAAGATAGGTGGAGAGGAGAGTATAGGTGGGGAGGTAGCAAGGGGACAGGTCAGTCCAGGGAAGACAGACAGGTCAAGGAGGTGGGATGAGGTTAGTAGGTAGGAAATGGAGGTGCGGCTAGGGGTGGGAGGAAGGGATGGGTGAGAGGAAGAACAGGTTAGGGAGGCAGAGACAGGCTGGGCTGGTTTTGGGATGCAGTGGGGGGAGGGGAAGAGCTGGGCTGGTTGTGTGGTGCAGTGGGGGGAGGGGACGAACTGGGCTGGTTTTGGGATGCGGTGGGGGAAGGGGAGATTTTGAAGCTAGTGAAGTCCACATTGATACCATTGGGCTGCAGGGTTCCCAAGCGGAATATGAGTTGCTGTTCCTGCAACCTTCGGGTGGCATCATTGTGGCACTGCAGGAGGCCCATGATGGACATGTCATCTAAAGAGTGGGAGGGGGAGTTGAAATGGTTTGCGACTGGGAGGTGCAGTTGTTTACTGTGAACTGAACGGAGGCGTTCTGCAAAGCGGTCTCCAAGCCTCCGCTCGGTTTCCCCAATGTAGAGAAAGCCACACCGAGTATAATAGATACAGTATACCACATTGGCAGATGTGCAGGTGAACTTCTGCTTAATATGGAAAGTCATCTTGGGGCCTGGGATAGGGGTGAAGGAGGAGGTGTGGGGGCAAGTGTAGCATTTCCTGCGGTTGCAGGGGAAGGTGCCGGATGTGGTGGGGTTGGAGGGCAGGGTGGAGCAAACAAGGGAATCACGGAGAGAGTGGTCTCTCCGGAAAGCAGACAAGGGTGGGGATGGAAAAATATCTTGGGTAGTGGGGTCGGATTGTAGATGGCGGAAGTGTCGGAGGATGATGCGTTGTATCTGGAGCCGCACCTCCTTTTCCTAACTACTAACCTCATCCCACCTCCTTGACCTGTCCGTCTTCCCTGGACTGACCTATCCCCTCCCTGCCTCCCCACCTATACTCTCCTCTCCACCTATCTTCTTTTCTCTCCATCTTCGGTCCGCCTCCCCCTCTCTCCCTATTTATTCCAGTTCCCTCTCCCCATCCCCCTCTCTGATGAAGGGTCTTGGCCCGAAACGTCAGCTTTTGTGCTCCTGAGATGCTGCTTGGCCTGCTGTGCTCATCCAGCTTCACACTTTATTATCTTTATTAAATCACTGTTGGCTGTGTGCAATTAACTCATGTAACAAACTCACTTTGAATGTCTAATGTGGTGCTTTAAATCTCCAATTTGATTTCCCTGGCTGGGAGTTTTCAGGGCAAGGATTGAACTGCATAGTTTGCAAAAGTTTAAGAAGTCAGCTCACCACCACCTCCTCAAGGGAAAACGAGAGACAGGTAGTAAATGCCAGCAGATGAAGGGTCTAGGCCCGAAACGTCAGCTTTTGTGCTCCTGAGATGCTGCTTGGCCTGCTGTGTTCATCCAGCCTTACATTTTATTATCTTGGAATTCTCCAGCATCTGCAGTTCCCATTCTCACTGTTAAAAAGCTGCCTGTCCCAAGTGGTATTAACTCAAAAGCTTCTCCAGCTTAGGCGTTATCAAGCACCTGTTGAAGAGTTTGGAACAAGACTTCAGGTGGCACAAGACTGCCGCCTCAGTTCTGGAGCAGAGGCCATGAGCACATATGGAAATGGTTGGGAGAGGACATGGATAGGCATCAATGCGACATCATGAATGGGAGGGAAGGAGTGAAGATGTTGAGAGGGTCATAGGGGATGTTAAGATCACCTATGCCTTACACAGCTCCCCAGTTCAACCCAGTCAGTTTCTGCAGCAGAAATCTCCATGTGAATTAGGAGAGAAGGCTATTCACCTGCTGCAGCCTTTGCCAGTCGATAAGATCAGGGCTCATCTGTTTTCATTTGGATTTCCACATTCCGATCCACCTCAATTTCTTAACCTAACAGGAATCCATCTTCCTCGACCTTTAAAATTAGCCAACGACCCTGCCTCCACCATCTATTGTGGCAGAGAATTCCATAATTTTGGAACTCTCCGACTTGCTCATCTCCTCAGTCCTAAAAGGGTGATCCCTAGTTTCAAACCAGTGTCCCCTCAGACCTTCACTGACTTTCAAGAGGAAACCTTGTCTAAACTATTCAGGATCTTATGAACTTCAATAGAATCACTGTTCACTCTTCTAATCTCCAGTAAAAACAAGCCCAGGCAGCTTAATCCCTCCTCATAAGACAACCCGTTCCACGAGCAGTTTGAGTAATCTCCAGTAAAAACAAGCCCAGGCAGCTTAATCCCTCCTCATAAGACAACCCGTTCCACGAGCAGTTTGAGTAATCTGTTTCTGAAAAACCTCTGGTGCTTTAATGTCCTTCCTTAATTAAGGAAACCAAAATTGCACATATTCATTGAGATGTGGTCTTACCAACAGCCTGTGTAACTGAAGTATAGTGTTCTTAACTTTTATGGTCAATTGCTCCCTTAGTAAGTAGAGAGGAACGTATCAGTAACCATGGCCCTGACCCTTGCTCCCCCGTCATTTTCCTCCTCATGCTCATATCTAAAAATATACTCTGTCTCCTAATAACCTTCTCAACTTTCCATCTCCCTCTTTCAAATTTCTATTTATCAAGAATGGAAATTTGTCAGAAGGAAAGTTCTTATATGTTGAACCTTTTCATTATCAGAGAAACTGTTACACTTTTGTTCTTACATCTGCTTCTGGTGACCCAAACCCAAGCTAGTGCTTTAGTCCTAAGTCATTTCTGTAATGTTAGGCAAGTCTAAGCAACATATTTACTCTTCTTCATCAATATAAGTAAAAGGAAAGTCATTATAGTCCTCAGTAGAAAGAGAGACACATACACAACAGATGGCAAGTTTAAGATCAGGGTTACCGCACTCCACGTGAGGGATAAGGTTGAGAAGGTGCCTCATGTTAACTTCTGGCAGTGTAGGAACTGAACTGCACTTCTGACACCAGTTGCTTCATAAAGCAGAAATCCAGCCAACTGAGATCCTCTGTATAAGTGCTCACATTGACCATTACATCGTGAAAGTCTGAAGCCTCCTTCCAACAGGATTAAAAACTTCCTTCTCACTCTATTCATCTGGATATGTCAGACCCTGTGGTCACTTCGCTGGCTGTAGAATTGCTTTGAATCTTCACAAGCTTTTGCTGGTGCTGGAACGAGCCCTAGGTTGCATTCTTGGTGCCTAGCAGCGATATGGCTTTCTTTAGTCTTCATGTAGGTGTAGTTGCAGTTGTCAGTGATTCATCTCCAGAGCTGGTTCTGTGGAATAAGTAGACAACTTTACTTCTTTACCTTCTTCACTAAGCTTCATTCTCTTCAAAAACTGGATTTTCAGGAACTTGTATCCCTGAACCAAGAAGGTCAGCACTCTCTGAAGTCCCAGGTTCCATTGTGCTGCCATCTCAAAAATCTAATATCATCAATGCAGAGGAATTAACATGGGGCTTGTATTTGGTATGTGCTGACTTGTAAAGACATTATTCTCCAAATTCTAGAAATATGGTTTCTTATTAATTTTTAGACATTAATCTATTTTTGTATTCATTCACTAGCTATGAGCACGGCTGATTGGGACGGCATTGGGTGGCCATCACTAACTGCTCCTGTAAAGGTTCCCATGAGACCATAAGATGTCGGCGCAGAATTAGGCCATTCAGCCCATTGAGCCTACTCTCTCATTCAAGAATCACGAGTGGTTTGATCATCCTCAATTATAATTTCCTGCTTTTCCCCAATAATGCCCAATCCCCCCATTGATTAAAAATCTGGCTACCTTAGATGTCCTAGCCTAAACAACGCTCTGCAAGAAAGAATTCCTTCGATTCACTATCTTCTGAGAGAAGAAATTCTTCCTTATCTCTGTCTGAGAAGTGCAACCTCTTATTCTGAGAGTATGCCCTCTGGTCCTAAACTCTCCCAGAAGAGGCAACAACCTTCATGGACCTACCCTGTCAATTTTTTAATGTATTCATGGGATGAGGGCAGTCCAGCATTTATTGCCCATCCCTAATTGCCCAGAGGCCAATTTAAGAGTCAACCACATCACCATGAGTCCGGAATCACATCTAAGCCAGACCAGGGAAGGATGGCAGTTTCCTTCTCTAAAGGACATGACTGAACCAGGTGAGATGTTCCAACAACCAACAATGAGTTCGTGGTTATCATTGGGCTCTTAATTTTAGATTTTTATTGAATCTAAATTCTACTCTCTGCCATGGTAGGATTCTAACGTGGGTCACTAGGGCATTGTGAAGGGTCCTGCTCATCTGATGCTGACTGAACTGCTGTGTTCCTCCAGGTCCACACTGTATCACCCACTAGGACATTACCTAGGCCTCTGAGTTAATCGTCTTGTGATAATACCACGAGGCCATCGCTTCCCCAGATCTTCTGGAAATCTTTTATTTTTCCATTTCTGTGAAGGCCCTAGGCCCGAAATGTCGGCTTTGGTGCTCCTAAGATGCTGCTTGGCCTGCTGTGTTCATTCAGCCCCACAATTTGTTACCTTTCATTGATCTATTTTTCTGAACTGCTACAGTCAATTTGATGCAAGTTCCAGTGAATAGGCCAGGAATCTAAGACAACAAAGTGTGAAGCTGGATGAACACAGCAGGTCAAACAGCATCTCAGGAGCACAAAAGCTGACATTTCGGGCTGATACCCTTCATCAGAGAGGGGGATGGGGAGAGGGTTCTGGAATAAATGGGGAGAGAGGGGGAGGCGGGCTGAAGATGGAGAGAAAAGAAGATAGGTGGAGAGGAGAGTATAAGTGGGGAGGTGGGGAGGGGATAGGTCAGTCCAGGGAAGACAGACAGGTCAAGGAGGTGGGATGAGGTAGTAGGTAGGAAATGGAGGTGCGGCTTGGGGTGGGAGGAAGGGATGGGTGAGAGGAAGAACAGGTTAGGGAAACGGAGACAGGCTGGGTTGGTTTTGGGATGCAGTGGGGGGAGGGGAGATTTTGAAGCTCGTGAAGTCCACATTGATACCATCCCCTCCCCCCACTGCATCCCAAAACCAGCCCAGCCTGTCTCCACTTCCCCAACCTGTTCTTCCTCTCATCCATCCCTTCCTCCCACCTCAGGCTGCATCTCCATTTCTGACCTACTACCTCATCCCACTTCCTTGACCTGTCCGTCTTCCCTGGACTGACCTATCCCCTCCCTACCTCCCCACCTATACTCTCCTCTCTACTTACCTTCTTTTCTCTCCATCTTTGGCCCGCGCCCCCCCCCCCTCCCTATTTATTCCAGTTCCCTCTCTCCATCCCCCACTCTGATGAAGGGTTTAGGCCTGAAACGTCAGCTTTTGTGCTCCTGAGATGCTTCTTGGCCTGCTGTGTTCATCCAGCTTCACACTTTGTTATCTTAGATTCTCCAGCATTTGCAGTTCCCATTATCACAGGCTAGGAATCTAATCCTGGTAACTGGTTAGCCATCTGAGGAATCCAATCTTAAATTAATTTCATTGGTTAATATCAGCATCCGACATTGATTTCAAATGTATTTATCAGCCTGTTGTTAACGCTGATTTACTGTGGCCTGACTTTATAATGTATGTTATTTACGTTGTCAATGAATTCTAATTAGTACTTTCAAATACTTGCATCCTCAGAGTTTGAATGCTGCTAACCATGGTCCTTCATCTTACAAATAATTGTTTTTTCATTAGTTTTTGAGCAAAAGTTAATTTATTCGCTCAGTAGTTTGCGCTATTCCAAGTGGAACAGCTCGAAGCTCTGAAGAAAGCAAGAATTACGTTTACATAGCACCTTTCATGACCTCAGGATGTCAGAAAATATGCTGCAGTCAATGAGTACCGTTTGAAGAGCAAACACTGCTGTAATGAAGAGACCACAGCAGCTTATTCACACAGAGCAAGCTCCCACAGACAGTGATGTAATAATGACTCGATAATCTATTTTGTGTGTATGTATGTGCGAGACAACATCTGTGCAGCAAAACCTTTCAAATCAATATTCTGATGAGAAGTCACTTGATCTGAAATATTAACTGTATCTCTTCACAGTCCTGCTGAGATTTTGCACTCATCTTCGCTCTTATTTCAGAATTCCAGCATCAGCAACATCCTGCCTGAGAATTCAGTTTGATTTAATTTGATTTATTGTCATGTGTATTTATGGACAGTGAAAAGTCTGTTTTTATGATGTGGAAGTAGGGGTAATCTTTGGATTGGGATACCAAGAAGAGCTGCCCTTCATTTTTTTCTGAGAAATAATGCCAATATATAACGTCAGGTTAACATCTTCTTCAATAGATGGCACCTCTGTGAGTGGCTCCAACACTGAACTGGGGAGTCAACCTGGGTTTTCCGTGTGATCTATTCAAAGCCATTTGATGCGATGCAGATTGGTGATCCAAATTTCAGCATTATTGCCTCTAAAGTACACTCTGGTTGGCAACCTGAAACAATCCCTTGAGGAGAGGCTGAGGTTAAGAACTTAAGGATGTGATCGATGCCCTTGAAGATCATTCTAGTCGGGATACTGATTCTACGGTCCTCGCAAATTGAATGTGCTCAGCCCGCATGACTTACCTTTGGCTCACTGAGAAGTTGATCAAAGTTCCTACAAGGTTCTAAGACCTTCCGGCGAAACAGTTAACAAAGGCATTTTAGATAAACAAAATCAACATTTTTGGAGGGTCACGTCAACGTGAAGTTGCGCAATCAATCATCAGGTTCCCATCACTCGCTCACGAAAAGTTGTCAGTGCAGCCCAAACTGCAGCTTTGAAATGTTCTCTAGTAGATCGGGTGTGCGCCCTGAGGGTTCTCAGGGTCTGACACATATCAGATATTAATGTCACTGGAGATGGGGTGCACATGCCCACTGTCCACAGAGCACAGCGTGAGATCTTGGTGCCCATGTCCAATTTTGAGGTCCTTTGCACTTAGCAGCCAATCAAATCTGTCATGTAGCCCCTGTTACTTTTCCTGGTGTTGAACTTATTCACTACATTTCCCAAAATAGGAGTCTGGACATTAACGTTGCGAGTTGGTCTGTTAACAAGGCAGTTAAAAACTGAAAATGAACATCAATTAGCAACCCATTGCGGCCCAGCGAGATACGCATTCACGCTGCATGCGAAAAGTGTAAAAAATGTAGCAAGATGACATGTAGACATCGCGATGGACCTTGATGTATTTGCTGTCCAATTCTGCCACTCATCTCACCACATCATTCAGACTCCCATAAGAGTCTACCTGACATTTTTATTCCATACTGACCCTCCTCCAGATGTAAAATCATATTGGGCCCGAAACATTAACTCTGTTCTCACTCCACTGATGCTGCCAGGTCTGCTGAGTCTCTCCAGCATTTTTATTTTCTACCAGACTTTGAATGCCTGTTATATCTGTGTTATAACTAAAACTGAGCTTTTATGAAACACTTGGTTCAGCCTCAACTGAAACATTATATCCAAATCTGGCTGCCAAATTTTAGGAGGGATGGTCAAGCTTTCAAGAAGGTTCAGAAATGATTTACAAGAATGGTTCCAAGGTCAAGGAATTTCTCAGCTCCGTGGATAGATTGTACAGGATGGAACTGTACCCCTCAGAGAAGACAAGGTTACGGAAGCAGTCTGGACAGAATGGTAAAGGGAAGAGGTCATTTGAGGGAATAATGTACAGGCCTCCCTTGAGTAACTACGTTGAAGGACAGGTAACACGGAAGGGATAATAGGAGTTTGTCAACAGGGTACATGAGGTACTTAAACGTACAGACAGGGAAAGATTCAGATTGGTTAAATTTGTCTAGATTTGTCTTAGACCAACATGTTACAGCAACGAACAGACAGCAGGCCATACTCAACCTTACTTTGAACAGTGAGATTGGATTAATTTTGACCTCTTAATGAAAGCACTCCTGGGTAGCAGCAACCTGATCATGACTGAATTTTACACTAAGGGAGGGATGTGTGTGTCCAAGATTTATTTCAAAGTTAAACAAAGGAAGTGAAGCTAGCAAAGTGAACTGGCAATTTAGGTTACGGAATAGAGATGCAGTAATAGACAATTAAGGGGATATTCTCAAAAATACGGAATACGTATGTTCCAACAAATAAGAAAAGTTGGAAGGATAGTCCCATGGTCCACAGTTAGCTGAAGAAAAACATAGTATCAAACTCAAAGTAAGAGTGAAAATAGGTGGAAGGTTAGAAGATTGGACAGAATATTTAAAAAAAACAAAGAATCTTAAAAAGACATGGTAGCTCAGTGGTTAGCACTGCAGCCTCACAGCACCAGGGACCTGGGTTTGATCCCAGGCTTTAGGCGACTGTCTGTGTGGAGTTTGTACATTCTCTCCATGTCTGTGTGGGTTTCCTCCCACAGTCCAAAGATGTGGAGGGTAGGAGGATTGGCCATGTTAAATTGCCCATTATGTTCAGGGATGCGTAGATTAGTGAGTGAAACAGAAATGGGTCTGAGTGGGAAACTGTGAGGGTCAGTGTGGACTTGTTGGGCCAAAGGGCCTGTTTCCACACTGTAGGGATTCTATGAAACAGGAAAAGTTTCTTCAGATATTTAAAAGAGAGATGTATCTGAAAAAGTTTTAATTCTATAGGAAATTGATCTGCAGGATTATTAATGGAGAAGAAAGAGATGGCCAATGAATTAAACCGATATTTTGCATCTGTTGTCATGAAAATGGGCACAAGTAATATGCCAGAAATATCTGTATATCAGAATTGAAAAGGATGGTGGAACTCAAGAAAGTTACAATTACCAGAAAAGCATTACTAAGTAAATGTTGGAACAGCGAGTAGACAAATCCTTGTGTCCTGATGGATTTCATTATCGGTCTTAAAGAAAGTAGCCAGTAAAATACTCGACAGTACAGTTAAAATTTTTACTAGATCTTACAAGATTTGTGGAGAGTTACTGTTGATTGGGAAGTAGCTGATAAAATGCCATTATTCAAAACAGGAGGCAGAAATCAGGAAAATCTGGGTTACGTTAGCTTAATAAGAAAAAGTGTTATAGAAAAAGTGTTAGAAGCAGTTATTCAAGATGTCATAACAGGGTACCTGGATAAGTGCAAAGCAATGAGGCAAAGTTAACAGGTTTTGACAAAGGGAAAACATGTTCAACTTAAGTTATTGAAGTCCTTTGAAGAAGTAACTTGTACTGTTGTTAAAAGAAATCAGTGACTGTATTGTAGTTGGGTTCCCAGAAGGCATTTTATAAGGTGCCAGATCAAAATTTATTGTGGGAAGTAAATGTTCATGGAGTTGGGGGTAACATATTGGAATGGATCAAAAATTGGCTGGCTAGCAGGATTTAGACAGGAGGCATAAATGGGTCTTTTTCAGGCTGGCAGGATGTCATTAGTAGTGGTCATAGAGGTCAGGACTAGAATCTCAACTGTACTATTTATAGAATTGAAGGGCTGAAGGAACTGAGGTACAGAGTTAAATTTGCTGATAACACAAAGCAAAGGTTAATTATAAAGAGGACATGCAGAACCTACAAAAGGTAGATGGATAGGTTGTGTTTGATTTGTGGACAAGGATCTGGCAAATAGGGTATTATGTGTGAAATTGTCCATTTTGGTGTAAGGAACAAAAAAAAAACGACATTGTGTAAATGGTGAGAGATTACAGAGCTCTAACATGCAGAGAGTCATTGAGACATAGAGATATACAGCACAGAGACAGACCCTTCAGCCCAACTCATCCATGCTGACTAAATATCTTAAATTACTCTAGTCCCATTTGCCAGCATTTGGCCCACATCCCTCTAAACCCTTCCCCTATCTGGGCCCACCCAGACGCCTCTTAAATTTTGTAATTGTACCAGTTGCCATCAACTCTTATGGCAGCTCATTCCATACATGCACCACGATCTGCTTGAAAAAGTTGCCCCTTAAGTCCTTTTTAAATCTTTCTCCTCTCATCTTCAACCTATGCCCAATACCTATGGACTCTCCTACCTCAGGGAAAAGACCTTGCCTATTCACTCCATTCATGCCCCTTATGATTTTATAAACCTCTATAAGGTCACCCCTCAGACTCCAGCTCTCCAGGGAAAATAGCCTCTCTATCTTCAACCTCTCCCTATAGCTGAAACCCTCCAATGCTAGAAACATCCTTGTAAATCTTACATTTTTTTCTGATTTTTGGTTGTGGAATCGGGAAAAACAACTGTTTTAAAAACTGCTAAATTAGTACAGCAATTTTTGGATGTGAGTAACCTGACGCTCATCATCAGCATCATTTACAAAGCTGCTGGTTTATGAAGTAGTTTGCAGACGAGCTGGATCCAAGGGTTCTGTACAAATATAGATTCAGTCAACAACAGGAACCTGATTTGTCTATGGTCTACATGATGTACGGCCTATTATTGATGACCTGTTATCAATATGACCTGTTATTGATGATAAAAGCCTTCTGTCTGCCAACAACCACGAGAGTAGATCTCACCAATGCGAACTGATTGGGGATGTGAACAATATAGAGAAATTGTTAGACCTCCACCCGTTTTGGAGCTCTCTATTCTCTGCAGTAAAAATCATTTTAATACTGAAGAACATGAGTTTATTTTTCCTTCAGAATTATTGTAAACTGTTAATTTTAATTAATACCTCAGAGACCTGGTATAAGTGTAAACGGATTCTGCAAGCATGTGAATGCGTCCAGATTGAAAAGCAGTGTTCTCATTTGAACTCCCTTCCCGATTTGTCCCTCTACTTATCCCTATGCTTTTGCAAAGGGGAGTTTGTAACGTGTTCAGAGTAATAAGTAGTCTGTTTATAGTTGTTAACCACTGCTAGAATGTATTTACTGACAATAAATAGCAATTTGTGTTCAGGAGAGACATCTACATTATGCTTTCTGCAATATGTACTATCAGGACTATCGAAGGGTTTCGGCCCGAAATGATGACTTTCCTTCTCCTCTGATGCTGTCTGGCCTGCTGTTCTTTTCCAGCTTCACATCTATTGACTCTGCCTTCCAGCATCTGCAGTCCTTATTGCCTAAAAGATGGTTAAATTCAGAAATATGTCTTAGTTTCAAAGATATTTGATGCATTTGTGAAATCTCTGGGAAGCATGGTCTTTGATTTTCCCCACGCTATTCAAGTGAGGCTTGACAATAGTGAGAAACTGTTCCTACCAGTGGTAAGATCAAGAAACAAAGAACTCTAATTGAAAATTATCCACAGAAGAATCAAAGGAAAAATGGGGAAAAAGCTACTTAAGCAACCAGTAGCTAGGATCTGAAGGGCATTGAGAAGACTGATTTGATCATGGTTTTCATAAGGGAATTAGACAATCAAATGAAGAGAAAATAATGTCAAATAACTGTGGATGCTGGAGTTTTGAAAACAAAAGCAGGGAGTGCTGGAGAACCTGTTCTAAAGAACAGTCATATTGGACCCAAAATGTTAATTCTCTCCACACAGATGAAGCCAGATCTACTGAGTTTCTCCAGCATTCTCTGTTTTTGTTTTCTGGAGGCAAATAAGTTACCAATCTGTAAAATTTGAGCAGGACTCAATTGGACTCATATTAGACAGGAAGTTCCCAATTACCTGGAGTTCAGGGGTCACCATCTGAGAATTCTTGGTAAGCCTTTTAAGAATGAGATGAGGAAAATACTTCTATGCCCAGAGACTGGTGAACCTCTGGAATTCTTGCCATAGAAAGTGGTGAAGCCAAAACTCTGAATGGTTTTGAAAAAGTGGTAGATCTAGTCCTAAGAGCTGAAAGGATTAAAAAGAAAGCAGCGAAAGCTAGAACAGGGTATCATATTGGGGGATCAGCCATGATCATATTGAAAGGTGGAACAGGCTTGAAGGGCTGAATAGCCTATGCCTTCAGCAGCAAGGTAACTTAATGGTCTCACAGCACCAGGGACCCAGGTTCAATTCTTGCCTTGGATAACTATCAGTGTAGAGTTTGCACATCCTCCCCTTGTGTTCTTTGGTTTCGTTCCACAGTCTAAAGATGTGCAGGTTAGGGTGGATTGGCCATGTTAAATTGCCCATAGTGTCTAGGGATGTGTAGGTTAAGTGGATTAACCACGGGAAATGCAGGGCTACAGGGATAGGGGGAGGGCCTGGGTGGGATGCACTTTGGAAGGGCAGCATGGATTCAATGGGCCAAACGGCCAGCTTCCACACTGTGGGGATTCTATGATTCCTGCTCCAATTGTCTATGTCGCTGGGCTATTGGGGAGAGGTACGGGAGTCAGACTAGTTGAGATGCATCTTGCAGAAATGGGCTGAACAGCATCCTTTTGTGTTGCAAATCTTCTCTGAGTATCTGTTGCTGTCACCTACGATGTAGTCAACAGCCTACGGCTGCTTCAATTTCAATGCAAGATGTTAATTCAGTTTCCACACACTGTCAAGTTCAGTAATTCTTCTCAGTCATTACTTCCAATCATGCCATTAATTCTTGCAATTTGAAGAGGAATATTCAAAATGAAAGCAACATCGAGGCAGAGACATAGCCAAGGACATTCAGTGATTTTAACTGTTCCAGCTTGAATAGGATTTCTCATGCTGAGCAATCTATGTTCAGTCTAGCCTTTACCGTGCAGCTATAACTTGGACAGTATTACCTGTTGTACAAAGGATGAGAGATATTCATTTTCATTAAATGTTCAAAATTTCAATTTGACAACCCATACATTATGTCTCAAAAAGGTAAGTAGTCTTACTGACATTTAGAAGACTGTATATTGGGCCAACTTAATTTTCTTATTCATTTTCAAGAGCGCTTCATTTTCCAAGTGCTGCAGTTGAATAAAAAAAAGCAATGTGTTTACAATCTGAACTTCAATGCCGTGACTGTCATGCTCAAAGAAGCATAAAGGAGGCTTGGTGGCAGTGGGGTTTTGAGAAGAACAATTTCAAAGGGTCTTTGCTGGGTTTGAACAGAGGAATGAAGGCCCCTTCAATTAGCATCAAGGGTCACACAGTGAAGACTTTGTTCATGGCTCGAGACAAAACCTTTTCTTATTTGGCCATCTCTTGAAGCCACCCTAAAGGAAATACAAGGCAGTGGGAACAGCCTCAGTGACACAAAAAACTGAATGGATTTCCATGTCTCTGTTTGAGGTTTAATTCCAGGGGGAAGAAAATGTCTGACAAAGTTGGTATCACTTCTGGATGCAACAGTGGAGGATTCTTTATCTCTGATAGTAATACATCAGCGGGCAAGTACTATCAGAATGTCAAAGCTTAACCTTTGGTATAATGTCGCTATAATAGCCAGTGTGATGAAATATGTAGTGAGGAAGTAAATTGTAAAGTATTTGCAGATAATAAAATGTGAGGCTGGATGAACACAGCAGGCCAAGCAGCATCTCAGGAGCACAAAAGCTGACGTTTCGGGCCTAGACCCTTCATCAGAGAGGGGGATGGGGGGAGGGAACTGGAATAAATAGGGAGAGAGGGGGAGGCGGACCGAAGATGGAGAGTAAAGAAGATAGGTGGAGAAGGTGTGGGTGGGGAGGTAGGGAGGGGATAGGTCAGTCCAGGGAAGACGGACAGGTCAAGGAGGTGGGATGAGGTTAGTAGGTAGCTGGGGGTGCGGCTTGGGGTGGGAGGAAGGGATGGGTGAGAGGAAGAACCGGTTAGGGAGGCAGAGACAGGTTGGACTGGTTTTGGGATGCAGTGGGTGGGGGGGAAGAGCTGGGCTGGTTGTGTGGTGCAGTGGGGGGAGGGGATGAACTGGGCTGGTTTAGGGATGCAGTGGGGGAAGGGGAGATTTTGAAACTGGTGAAGTCCACATTGATACCATATGGCTGCAGGGTTCCCAGGCGGAATATGAGTTGCTGTTCCTGCAACCTTCGGGTGGCATCATTGTGGCAGTGCAGGAGGCCCATGATGGACATGTCATCAAGAGAATGGGAGGGGGAGTGGAAATGGTTTGCGACTGGGAGGTGCAGTTGTTTGTTGCGAACTGAGCGGAGGTGTTCTGCAAAGCGGTCCCCAAGCCTCCGCTTGGTTTCCCCAATGTAGAGAAAGCCGCACCGGGTACAGTGGATGCAGTATACCACATTGGCAGATGTGCAGGTGAACCTCTGCTTAATGTGGAATGTCATCTTGGGGCCTGGGATGGGGGTGAGGGAGGAGGTGTGGGGACAAGTGTAGCATTTCCTGCGGTTGCAGGGGAAGGTGCCGGGTGTGGTGGGGTTGGAGGGCAGTGTGGAGCGAACAAGGGAGTCACGGAGAGAGTGGTCTCTCCGGAAAGCAGACAGGGGTGGGGATGGAAAAATGTCTTGGGTGGTGGGGTCGGATTGTAAATGGCGGAAGTGTCGGAGGATAATGCGTTGTATCCGGAGGTTGGTAGGGTGGTGTGTGAGAACGAGGGGGATCCTCTTGGGGCGGTTGTGGCGGGGGCGGGGTGTGAGGGATGTGTCGCGGGAAATGCGGGAGACGCGGTCAAGGGCGTTCTCAATCACCGTGGGGGGGAAGTTGCGGTCCTTAAAGAACTTGGACATCTGGGATGTGCGGGAGTGGAATGTCTTATCGTGGGAGCAGATGCGGCGGAGGCGGAGGAATTGGGAATAGGGGATGGAATTTTTGCAGGAGGGTGGGTGGGAGGAGGTGTATTCTAGGTAGCTGTGGGAGTCGGTGGGCTTGAAATGGACATCAGTTACAAGCTGGTTGCCTGAGATGAGACTGAGAGGTCCAGGAAGGTGAGGGATGTGCTGGAGATGGCCCAGGTGAACTGAAGGTTGGGGTGGAAGGTGTTGGTGAAGTGGATGAACTGTTCGAGCTCCTCTGGGGAGCAAGAGGCGGCGCCGATACAGTCATCAATGTACCGGAGGAAGAGGTGGGGTTTGGGGCCTGTGTAGGT
Organism: Stegostoma tigrinum; assembly: GCF_030684315.1. Lineage (NCBI taxonomy): Eukaryota > Metazoa > Chordata > Chondrichthyes > Orectolobiformes > Stegostomatidae > Stegostoma > Stegostoma tigrinum. The sequence continues at coordinate 119,543,217 of NC_081358.1, read as the reverse complement.
GCGGAAGATGGACTGTTCCACGTAACCTACAAAGAGGCAGGCATAGCTGGGGCCCATGCGGGTGCCCATGGCCACCCCCTTAGTCTGTAGGAAGTGGGAGGAGCATGGAGATGGCCTCAAGGCCCTCCGCTTCTTCCTGTCCCGCAGGCCCGACCAGGCCCCCTCCACCGACACTCTCATCCGCCTAGCGGAACTCGTCCTCACACTCAACAACTTCTCTTTTGACTCCTCCCACTTCCTACAGACTAAGGGGGTGGCCATGGGCACCCGCATGGGCCCCAGCTATGCCTGCCTCTTTGTAGGTTACGTGGAACAGTCCATCTTCCGCACCTACACAGGCCCCAAACCCCACCTCTTCCTCCGGTACATTGATGACTGTATCGGCGCCGCCTCTTGCTCCCCAGAGGAGCTCGAACAGTTCATCCACTTCACCAACACCTTCCACCCCAACCTTCAGTTCACCTGGGCCATCTCCAGCACATCCCTCACCTTCCTGGACCTCTCAGTCTCCATCTCAGGCAACCAGCTTGTAACTGATGTCCATTTCAAGCCCACCGACTCCCACAGCTACCTAGAATACACCTCCTCCCACCCACCCTCCTGCAAAAATTCCATCCCCTATTCCCAATTCCTCCGCCTCCGCCGCATCTGCTCCCACGATAAGACATTCCACTCCCGCACATCCCAGATGTCCAAGTTCTTTAAGGACCGCAACTTCCCCCCCACGGTGATTGAGAACGCCCTTGACCGCGTCTCCCGCATTTCCCGCGACACATCCCTCACACCCCGCCCCCGCCACAACCGCCCCAAGAGGATCCCCCTCGTTCTCACACACCACCCTACCAACCTCCGGATACAACGCATTATCCTCCGACACTTCCGCCATTTACAATCCGACCCCACCACCCAAGACATTTTTCCATCCCCACTCCTGTCTGCTTTCCGGAGAGACCACTCTCTCCGTGACTCCCTTGTTCGCTCCACACTGCCCTCCAACCCCACCACACCCGGCACCTTCCCCTGCAACCGCAGGAAATGCTACACTTGTCCCCACACCTCCTCCCTCACCCCCATCCCAGGCCCCAAGATGACATTCCACATTAAGCAGAGGTTCACCTGCACATCTGCCAATGTGGTATACTGCATCCACTGTACCCGGTGCGGCTTTCTCTACATTGGGGAAACCAAGCGGAGGCTTGGGGACCGCTTTGCAGAACACCTCCGCTCAGTTCGCAACAAACAACTGCACCTCCCAGTCGCAAACCATTTCCACTCCCCCTCCCATTCTCTTGATGACATGTCCATCATGGGCCTCCTGCACTGCCACAATGATGCCACCCGAAGGTTGCAGGAACAGCAACTCATATTCCGCCTGGGAACCCTGCAGCCATATGGTATCAATGTGGACTTCACCAGTTTCAAAATCTCCCCTTCCCCCACTGCATCCCTAAACCAGCCCAGTTCATCCCCTCCCCCCACTGCACCACACAACCAGCCCAGCTCTTCCCCCCCACCCACTGCATCCCAAAACCAGTCCAACCTGTCTCTGCCTCCCTAACCGGTTCTTCCTCTCACCCATCCCTTCCTCCCACCCCAAGCCGCACCCCCAGCTACCTACTAACCTCATCCCACCTCCTTGACCTGTCCGTCTTCCCTGGACTGACCTATCCCCTCCCTACCTCCCCACCCACACCTTCTCCACCTATCTTCTTTACTCTCCATCTTCGGTCCGCCTCCCCCTCTCTCCCTATTTATTCCAGTTCCCTCCCCCCATCCCCCTCTCTGATGAAGGGTCTAGGCCCGAAACGTCAGCTTTTGTGCTCCTGAGATGCTGCTTGGCCTGCTGTGTTCATCCAGCCTCACATTTTATTATCTTGGAATCTCCAGCATCTGCAGTTCCCATTATCTCTGTAAAGTATTTGCACTTGAGTGAGGTCTTGTGAAGGAGAAAGTTATGTTGATAGGGTGAGATGAACAAGCATGGGAGCAAGTTTCTGTGGAATGTGAACAACTATTTGAATCAAGTAGCCTATATCTGCATTATAGATTAGATTCCCTACAGTGTGGGAGCAGGCCCTTCAGCCCAACAAGTCCATACTGCCCCTTGGGGCATCCCACCCAGACCCATCCTCCTATAACCCACACATCCCTGAACACTACGGGCAACTTAGCATGGCCAATCCACGAGTCTGCACATCTTTGGCCTGAGGGAGGAAAGTGGAGCACCTGGAGGAAGCCCATGCGATCATGGGGAGAATGTGCAAGCACTGCACAGACAGTTGCCCGAGGCTGGAATTAAACCTGGGTCCCTGGTGCTGTGAGGCTGCAGTGCTAACCACTGAGCCACCATGCCACCCCAAATACCATGTAGATACCATGTAATCCAATGTAATCTGATCCAATGCAGGGTGAGGGTGACAGCTGGCTTATTTGAATTGCAGAGTGACTCCAAGGAATAGTATGTCGGCTCAGTAATTAGCACTGCTGCCTTACAGTGCCAGGGACCCAGTTTGGATTCTTGCCTTTGGTGAATACGTGGATTTTACACATTGTCCCCGTGTTTGCATGGGCTTCCTCCCACATTCTGAAGGTGCGCAAGGTGGATTAGCCATGGGAAATGAAGGTTAATAGGATAGGAGTGGGTCTGAGTGGGATGCTTTACAGAGGGTCAGTGTGGACTTGATGGGCTGAATGGCCTGCTTCCACACTGTTGGGAGTCTATGATCTATGAATGGCATGTTCCAAGTTCCCATATTAGATGAGGCTACCATGAAGGTACCACCTCCCCACCTGAGATGTGGTGACCATCAGGTGAACCAAAGCTTCTATCTTTGTCTTGCTTGTGCGCCATTGTTGAAACCAAAATTGTAGAGTCCGAAACCTTCATAACATTTAAAAAGTATTTAGATGTGCAGCATAATTCCAAGGTATACAAGGCTGTGGAGAGTGCTGGGAAATGGGATTAAAATAGTTAGGTGCAGACTCAATGAGCAGAATGCTCTTTATCTGTACTGTAGACCTGTGAGACTCTAACTCTTCCTAATGGGAGGACCACCTCTGGTGACGTTCAATGTCACAGTAAATGATTTTTAGTTTTCATTTAAAAGATTTTCCAAGTTGCTCTTTTGCATTCAAATTTTGTTTGAAGATCATTATATATGTCCAGCTCAAATCCCCGCAGTGGCTATTACCCGGCATACCCTACATTATATTATCATTCATGTGCCTATCTAAGACTCACTTAAAAGTCTCTAAAGTATCTGACAAATTATTCTATTGCCATCTCTTTTCAAATGAGTCCAGAGGAACATAGAACATAGAACATAGAACAATACAGCACAGAACAGGCCCTTCGGCCCTCGATGTTGCGCCGACCTGTGAACTAATCTAAGCTCATCCCCCTACACTATCCCATCATTATCCATCTGCTTATCCAAGGATTGTTTAAATGTCCCTAATGTGGCTGAGTTAACTACATTGGCAGGCAGGGCGTTCCACGCCCTTACCACTCTCTGAGTAAAGAACCTGCCTCTGACATCTGTCTTAAATCTATCACCCCTCAATTTGTAGCTATGCCCCCTTGTACAAGCTGAAGTCATCATCCTTGGAAAACGACTCTCACTGTCCACCCTATCTAATCCTCTGATCATCTTGTATGTCTCTATTAAATCCCCTCTTAGCCTCCTTCTCTCCAATGAGAACAGACCCAAGTCCCTCAGCCTTTCTTCAGAGGGTCTGTGCTCCAGGCAACATCCTGGTAAATCTCCCCTGCACCTTTTCCAATGCTTCCACATTCTTCCTGTAATGGAGCGACCAGAACTGCACGCAATATTCAAAATGAGGCCGCACTAACGTTTTGTACAGTTGCAGCATGAAAACACAAAATCTCTGCTTGGCTTTGAAACTCCATAAGCCCTCGTGATCTTTGACCATTTTTCAGTGAAAATGCATTGACAAAGGTAACAGACAGCTGTTGATTAAGAATTTCTTTTCTTATGGGGTGAAATGTGCAAGTCCTTTTGAATTGGCTGAAAACTGTCGGATTAATGAGTCATTGGTTGCCTGATTGGACCATTTTATTCACTAACATAGGTTTTTTTTCCTTTTAATTTGACAATTCTTGCGGAATGTCTCGATGTGTGTAAGATGAAAAGGTTTGAGAAAAAGTGTTTTCTTTTCCAACAATACACAAGGTCTGCATGACCAATCAGACTTCTTCTGGAGTACTGTGTCCAGTTCTGGTCACCCTGTTACAGGAAGGATATGGGTAAGTCAGAGAGGGTTCAGACGAGATTTAACAGAATGTTGCCAGGAATGGAGAGTTTGAGATGTCAAAAGAGGCTCATTCAGCTGGGGGGTAGTAAGAACTGCTGATGCTGGAGTCAGAGATAACACAGTGTGGAGCTGGAGGAACACAATAGGTCAAGCAGCATCAGAGGAGTAGGAAAGCTGCCCTTCTGGGACAGGACCCGCTCCTCTGATGCTGCCTGGCCTGCTGTGCTCCTCCTGCTCCATACAGATTAGGCTGGGGCGTTTTTTCTGCAGAGCATAGGAGGTTGAGGGGTGACCTTATAGAGGTTTGTAAAATCATAACGGGTACAGATAAAGGTGCATGGCAGGTGTATTTTCCCTAGGATGGGGGATTTCAAGATCGGGGGTATATTTTTTTAAGGTGAGAGGAGAAAGATTTCAAAAGACATGAGTGACATTTTCTTTTACACAAGAGTGGTTCATTTATAAAATGAACTTCCAGAAAAAGTGGTGGATGCGGGTACAAGTACAACATTTAAAAAACATTTGGATGGATACACAAATAAGAAATGTTTGCAGCGATCTGGGTCAAGAGTAGGCAGGTGGGATGTGTTTAGTTTGGGATTACAGTTGCCATGCATTCGTTGGACCAAACGGACTGTTTCTATGCTGTCTCAATCTGAGACAGTGATTCTATAGCTATTTGAATTCCATTTTTTCTCAATTGAAAGGTCTTCTGGGCCTTAAGTTACATGGTTTTCAAATGGTTTTTCTCCATTTACCAATGTAGGTCAGGAAGTTCCAGACAATTGGATGTGTACCCAAAGGCACAAAAGCCTTGGTGGGTTGGAACTTACCTGGACACGATGGGCTAAATGGCACTATTGGGTGCTAGAAGGCTGACCTGTCAAACATGGCAATGATAAGTGGCAGCTGGAGTTTAATTCAGATACATCTGAGCTGCTACATTTTGGGAAGGCAAATCAGGGCAGGACATATACACTCAATGCTGATCAAAGAGACCTTGGAAAACAGGTTCCTTGAAAGTGGGGTTGTAGATAGATAGGGTAGTGAAGGAGGAGTTTTGTACGCTTGCCTTTATTGGCCAGTGCATTGACTACAGGAGTCGGGATGCCATGTTGCGGCAGTACAGGACATTGGTTAGGCCACTTTTGCAATGTGTGCAGTACTGTGTTCCCTGCTATAGGCAGGAAGATGTGAAACATGAAAAGCTTCAGAAAATATCTACAAGGATGTTGCCAGGGTTGGAGAGCTGGAGCTATAGGGAGAGACTGAATAGGCTGAGACTACCTCCCTGGAGCTTGGAGGCTGAGGGGTGACCTTATAGAAGCTTATAAAGTCATGAGGGGCATGGATAGGGTGAATAGTCAATGTCTTTTTCCCCAAGGTAGGTAGTCCAAAACAAAAGGGCTTAGGTTTAAAATGAGAGGGGAAGGGTTTAAAGGGGATCTAAGAGACAATATTTTCACGCAGAGGGTAGTGAGTGTAGTGAGTTGCCAGAGGAAGTGGTGGAGGCTGGTACAAATACAGCATATAAAAGATATCTGGATGGATACATGAATAGGAAGGGTTAAGAGGGATATGGGCCAAACGTTAGCAAATGGGACTAGATTAGATTAATTTGGGATATCTGGTTGGCATGGATGATTTGGACCAAAGGGACTATTTCCATGCAGTATATTTGATGATGTTATGACTCTATAAACTCCAAAACTTGTCCATGCCGACCAAAATGTCCATCCACATTCATCCCATTTCCCTGCACTTGGCCCATATCCTTATAAACCTTTCTCATCCATGTATTCAATGAAATGCCTTTTAAATTTTGTTAATGTACCCACTTAATTGAGACATATAAAATAATCAGAGGGTTAGATAGGGTGGATAGGGAGAGCCTTTTTCTGACGATGGTGACGGCGAGCATGAGGGGGCATAGCCTTAAATTGAGGGGTGAAAGATATAGGACAGATGTCAGAGGTAGTTTCTTTACTCAGAGAGTAGTAAGGGAATGGAACGCTTTGCCTGCAACGGTAGTAGATTCGCCAACTTTAGGTACATTTAAGTCGTCATTAGATAAGCATCTGGACGTACATGGAATAGTGTAGGTTAGATGGGCTTGAGATCGGTATGACAGGTCGGCACAACATCGAGGGCCAAATGTTCTATGTTCAATCACCTCCACTGGCAGCTCATTCCATATGCGTACCACCCTCTGTGCAAAAATATTGCCCCTCAGGTTCCCATGTATTCTTTCCCCTATTACCTTATACTGACGCCCTCTCGTCCTTGATTCCCCAACCCTGGGAGAAAGATTGAGTGTATTCACTCTATCCATGCCTCTCATGATCTTATATACTTCAATAAGTTCCCCTCACCTCCTCCCCAAAGCACCTCAGCCTCCTACAGTCCAAAGAAAAATGTCCTAGCTTGAGATAACACAACGTGGAGTTGGATGAACACAGCAGGCCGGGCAGCATCAGAGAAACAGGAAAGCTGATGTTTCAGGTTAGGACCCTTCTCCAGAAATGGGGAGGGGGAAGAGAGCTCTGAAATAAATAGAGAGGGTGGGTGGGGCTGGGGAAGGTAGGTGGGATAGTGATAGGTGAGTGCAAATAGGGAGTGGTGGGGATTGGTCAGTGAGGGTGGAGGAGCGGATAGGTGGGAGAGAAGATGGACTGGTTGCATCAGGTCAAGGATGCAGGGATGAGAGGGAGGGTTGGTCATGGGGACAGTGATGAGAGGGAGGGTTGGTCATGGGATGATGCTGGGGGATGGGGAGATTTGAAACTGGTAAAGTCCACATTGAGACCATCGGGCTGCAGGGTCCCAAGGCAGAATATGAGGTGTCACTCCTTCAGTTTGTGGGTGGCATTGTTGTGACACTGGAGGGGGCGCAGGATGGGCATGTCGCCCGGAGAGTGGGAGGGGGAGCTGAAATGGTTGGCGACCGGAAGGTGTTGTCGTTTGTCGCGAACAGAGTGCAGGTACTCTACAAAACAAGCTCCAAGCCTCCGCTTGGTCTCACCAATATAGAGGAGGTCACAACAGGAGCAATGGATACAAGGGACCATGTTGACGGATGCACAGGTGAACCCCTGTTTGATGTAGAAGTTTGTTTTGTGCCTGGGGTGGAGGTGAAGGAGGAGGTGTAGGGGCAGGTGTAGCACTTCCTGCAGTTGCAGAGAAAGGTGCTGGAGGTGGTAGGATTCGTGGGGAGTGTGGAGCAGACGAGGGAATCACAGAGAAAGCCGTCCCTATGAAAGGCAGATAGGGGTAGGGAGTGAAATGTACCTTTGCTGGTGAGGTTGGTTTGCAGGTGGCGGAAGTGACAGAAAATGGTACGTTGGATGCGGAGGTTGGTGGGGTAATATGTGAGGACAAGGAGGCTTCTGTCTTTGTTTCTGTTGCGGGAAGGGGACGTGAGGTGCTGGAAATGCAAGAGACGCGTCCGTGCATGATATGTGGTGGTACTTTGGATTCAGGGCAACGTTATGGGCATTGGAGGGGACCCCAGGTCGGCCCTTCAGGCAACGATGCTATCAATACACTGGAAGCAAACACCCCACCGTGTGATGGCCTTCCTGCTTGGCCCCAGCAACTATCACCCCTGTCAAGTGGGTCTTAATGTGGCACCTCATCCTCTCAGGCAATGAATCTGTTTAAATGCAGCCTCAACTGTGGCTGACCAGCCTCGGGACCTTGCTCCTCGTTCCTCAAAGAAAATTGTTCCAGTCATCGTAACTTTTTTTTATTTATCATTCATCCATGGGTTGCGAGTGTCAATGTTTGGGCCAGGTTTTGCTGCCTGTTCCTAGTTGCCCTTGAGAAGGTGGTGCTGAGAAGTGATTTCATTACTCAGTGAAACATAATAATGTGACACACCCCACCAGCTGGACATCATCTACTGCTGAAACTGCGTTGTAAAACATTCCAAATTCTGAGCATGCAAATGAGTCGCCACTGTTTATATTTGTTTTGTGATGGACATTTTGTTTGAGTGCTGCATGGGGTGATTCCCACCTGAAGCATCCTGATTTTCATTGCTGATGAGATGCTTTTTCCACTTGAGTTCAGAAGGCTTCTTTTTCTTAATCAATTCTGTAGCAAACAGGCCTCAGGAAAGCACTGAAATGGAATGAAATATAATGCCTTTGGCTCTGGAAGGAGAGACACAGACAGAGACAGACAGAAACCAATGCCTGTAGATTACATAAATTCTAATAGAGCTCAGATACACAATAAGTGTCACAGGTAGCTCTTCCTTGCCCTTGTCACTGGCACTCATCTCAACTATTTGCAAACCAGATGTGTGAGGATGCTCATGCGATACTTTTACTGCGCTATTACAATGATAAACCAAGCTGAACTGCCAGCCTGATTGAACAGCCGATTTTCAAAAGTTACAGCATTTCTTTCAGTTGCTTTCAATGCGAAGCATTTTAAAAGATGTGGGCACTTGTGCAAGTACACACGTTACTGTAAACAGCACAGTATAAAAAAAAAGCGCAGACAGGAGGCCATTCAGCTTATCGTGCCTGTACTGGTTCCATCCCAGCAAGGCTCTTGTGTCTTTAGACCATAAGTGAAATCACTGCACAGAGGCAGGTATCCTGTGAACAAGTCACCTTTCATCTGCATGTTCTCAGTACAAGGGCTTTGACCAGCCAGTTCAGATCCAGTCCCTAGACTGGGGAGACCTTCTGAATAGACTGGGTATGGAGAGAAATTGGGAGTGGGGATACTGAAACTGCATGATTCATTTGAAGTTTGATCCATCCGAAGAATGGTTTATTACTGCTGCACTTATCTTCTATGTTTTATCTGTTAGCCAGTCCCCTGATTGGCCTGGGTTAACAATCCCAATCAACGAACTCTCTGTCAATGAGATACACCTGGGCACGATTCCAATCACTACAGTAAGAATTCGGAGCAGGAATTAGGGCACTCGAGCCAGCTGTGCCATTCAATGGGTTGATCTGACATTCCTCACAACCATTTCCTGTCCTTTCCCCATAGCCCTTTCATTCCCCAAATGATAAAGAATCTGTCAATCTCAGGCTTAGATATACACGAGGGCTCTGCCCATGTGGCTCTCTGTGACAAGCAGTTCCAAAGACTCACCACCCTGAAGAAATTCCTCCTGATCTCAGTGTTAAATTGGTGCCTCTTTATTCTGAGATGATGCCTTCTGCTCCTAGATTCTCCCATGAAGGGAAACATCCTCTCAGCATTTAGGTGCTCATCCATTTGGCTGAAAGTTCCTGGCCTACATTTGGGAGAAGGAGCAAATCATTTTAAAACCATGTCATTTATACCACAGGATACGTATTATTTGAAATGAGAAGAAATAAATTCAAATAGTTTATTGATCGTGCAGAGCATGAGTATTGCTGGAAAAACATCTTGAAGCTTTTCATCTTGCATTCTTCAGGGTAATTCTCAAGATTTATCAAATTTGCAGCAAAAAGATACATACCAAATGAGAGGAAAATGCCAAGAAAGCTTTGATTGGTGGAGGTATTGTCAGGGAGAATGCCATTCTCTGGTTCATTTCTTAGGGCAATATCTTGGCCAATCAGTCAGCCTGCTTGGTTTACATTTCAGACAGACTCGGCAGTTAACTATCATCATCATCAACTGGTGCACTCTCCCTGGCCATACCTTTACTACTCATGTTGCATTTACTAAGCGATCAGGACTCTCCTCTCATACTTCTAATTTCTTCTGAGGAATTCAGCATATAATGCATAAAATGTTCTCACAGTTCTTAAAGAAAAGTACAGCTCTTGTGGTGGGCCCTGAAAACCAACTGATAACTAATATCTCTATTTGCAGCATATTGCATTTGCTACAGTCTTCATAAGGATACTGTAAATTAAAATCGCTAAATTTACTGAAAGACCTCCAGATGAAGAAATTACATCATAGATTCCACTTTATACCTTCAACACAATTCAAAAGCAATGTGACCAAAACATGAATGAACAGATAAATAATACTTCAAATAAAGTGGTAAATCTTACTTCATGTAGGTAATAAAACAAAAATATGTCTACTGTCACCACAAGGATTTTCACCACTCCCCACATTAATCTGGTGCTCTGTAACTACAGAGTCCAACAATATGATGATCTTTTTGTCGTGCAGCTTAGATCTGTCATCTTCTCCAACAATAACCTTTACCTTAGCACCTCCCTGGTACAATTATTACCATAAAGGTATATTTTATGAGCCCTCATTCTCTTAAGTCATTTCAGCCCTGATGGCATTGCTTTCCAAAGCTTTTCAACTGCCCTATCTAATAACATCTGGTTCATGGTTTCAATACCTCTGGGAAAACATCCAGCTCAGTTGTATCTCTGAGCTAATTAAATTGATTTCAGTTTTAAACCATTTCCACCAGCTTTCTCAATGCCTCTAAGAGGTCCTAAATAGCTTTCTGTTAATGAAAAAAATGATTTGCTTCTCTTCTTCAAATGAATTCCCTGTGTTTTTTTTGTGTGTTTCCAGCTGAGTTCTCTTTCTGTCTACACCTATGCATTAATTACCTTCATTCTCAGTTCATCTATCTGTGACTCTGCTTTATATTTACCAATCAGATAGCTTCATTCTTAATCTCCATTCCTTTGATACTATTTTAAGAACAAAGTCATGAGATCAAATGGAACAGTATTTCCTCTTATCTGTGAAAAGTACAATTGTACCCTTTACAATTCTTATAAATTCTTAAAAATATAGCTCAAATATTTTGAAAACAAATAAAGGTTCCCTTGACATCTGAAAGAAACAAAAAAAGTTACTGCTTCCAGGTTAAGGGATGCCACATTATGCTAACATGAGCTGCAGTTTTTGTCTAGATATAAAGACAACCTGGTCTTTGCGGGTAATTTGTTAATTTCTCTTTTCCTGTTCAATCCTCAGTGTGTAGGCTCTCTATCTGAATCTAAAGTTCCAGCTTTTGAAAAAAAACTTTGTATATTGATTGGAATCAGATGAATCTTGTTGTCTATGAGATCTTAGTTTGTGATTATTAACCTGGGCCAATCAGGAAGCCCTGGCTGACCAATATAAACAGGGGATTTAGACTTTGCTCAGTTCAGGGGACTGACTCTGAGGTACAGCCTGTGTACTTTGTGTAAATAAAAAAAAACATAATGCGTGATTTGGTCATGGGATACCAGCCTCTGTGCAGTTGTTTCACTTAGGAGTACCCTGTGACCCTTGATACTTGGCCAATGCAAAATAAATTCAATATCAACAAATTAAAATCAAGGCCTTCCAAAGAGAATTGGACAGTCATTGAAAAAGAGGGGGAAAAATTGTTGTTACGGGGAATAGAAAAGTGGGTAGAGCTCTTTTATAGAAAGCCAATAAGGCTTTCTGCTTTTTGGACCCATCAGTTAATTAGTTTACTGTTCAACATATTGTGTCAAATGGCCTTTTACTGTGCTGTCACCAAAACAGGATAAGCCAAGATTAGAGACAATAAAATGTGAGGCTGGATGAACACAGCAGGCCAAGCAGCATCTCAGGAGCACAAAAGCTGACGTTTCGGGCCTAGACCCTTCATCAGAGATGGGGATGGGGTGAGGGTTCTGGAATAAATAGGGAGAGAGGGGGAGGCGGACCGAAGATGGAGAGAAAAGAAGATGGGTGGAGAGGAGAGTATAGGTAGGGAGGTGGGGAGGGGATAGGTCAGTCCAGGGAAGGAGGTGGGATGAGGTTAGTAGGTAGGAGATGGAGGTGCGGCTTGGGTTGGGAGGAAGGGATGGGTGAGAGGAAGAACAGGTTAGGCAAGCAGAGACAGGTTGGACTGGTTTTGGGATGCAGTGGGTGGAGGGGAAGATCTGGGCTGGTTGTGTGATGCAGTGGGGGGAGGGGACGAACTGGGCTGGTTTTGGGATGCGGTGGGGGAAGGGGAGATTTTGAAGCTGGTGAAGTCCACATTGATACCATTGGGCTGCAGGGTTCCCAAGCAGAATATGAGTTGCTGTTACTGCAACCTTCGGGTGGCATCATTGTGGCACTGCAGGAGGCCCATGATGGCAGTGCCTGGAGGTGCCGGCGCATGGCTGCGAGTGTCTGTTTCAGGACTCGCAGGGAGAAACGCTTCTGCAGGGTTTGGATATTCTGGGTGTAGAGGTGGTCACGGTTGGGGCCAAATTGGGAAGGCTTGAATGTAGACTGTAGTCCAATGGGAATGATTCAGTTCCGTAAGCAGGTGCTGAGGAAGGTGATGTGGCTGCGGTACCTGGTTTGCTTCAGGACATGGTCGAGCAGTTTCAAGGCTGAAGAGATTACAAGAGAGTTGCAATGGGAGAGAGATTCCCTAAGGTTGGTCCGGAGGGAGGAGGGTAACTTCTTCAGGTTAGGCATCCCTGGAAGAGGCTTCGCAGTGAGGTTAAAATTGTATCAGTGATAATGGGAACTGCAGATTCTGGAGAATCCAAGATAATGAAATGTGAGGCTGGATGAACACAGCAGGCCCAGCAGCATCTCAGGAGCACAAAAGCTGACGTTTCGGGCCTAGACCCTTCATCAGAGAGGGGGATGGGGTGAGGGTTCTGGAATAAGTAAAGTCAAGATTAGAGCTAAGATTTTCAGCAAAATGTTTCAATGCATAGCGTAGCTTTTGTCATGATGTCTTGGTATGCTCCCCTGAAACTCTTGTGCACACATCAAATCTAATCAAATTGAAAGTCAGGAATTCTGAAAAGAAAGGGAAGGGTGGAGTTTGCTGGGTTTGGGGAGTCAATATTCTCTGTGACAATGGTGTTAAAATCACTGACAGGAATGAAAACCTCTCAGTATTACTAAGATTACGGGGTAATTATCAGATCCATGAATGTTTCTGAATTGTAAACATTTCATTTCTCAGAAAAAAAACCTTTCTCTTTTGATATATGTCTGCTTTTATAGATTGTGCATTTACGGTAGAGTCAAAATCGACCAGTTCTCCCTTCTGTCACGAAGTAGCCATTGCATCTTTCACGTTTAAAAATGTTCTGGAAGAAGCTTGCAGAATTACTGTCATTCCTAGTTACTTTAGCTGCACAGATGATTTACACAACAAGAGATTGGAGTCAGAGCTAAAACATGGGATCTACTCTATCTTTATTTCAAGAGATAATTCTAGTTGTCAAACTTTCAAAGCTTTTACTACGCAGGAAATGTCTCATAGTGGTTGCTGACTATGGGTCACTAAACAACTAACTGAATTAAAAAGTAAAATGACAAGGTTTAAAGGCTGTCCAAAAACCATACATTATTCACACAACAAATGAACTCTCATGACTATTGTACATTGAACATTGTGACCATAAAGACCTAATTTAATGATCAGTGCATTTTTTTACTCAGCCCTATCATTTTTTTTTGATATGTTTATATTTCACTTGACATGATCAATTGTAATAGAATTCAGCTCTAGGCTACAGCAGAAGTTGATTTTCAAATAAATAAACCCTTAATCATCATCATCATCATTACTGTTCTTCGCACAGATGTGTTAGAAAATGAAAGTAGAATATTTCCATTTCAGTGTTATGCTCCAAATGCATCATGTATTCTCAAAGGCTTTTGTGCCTGTTTGGATACGTCTGTCAATCAGCTAATCATTCAACAGTGAAACTTTGAATCAAGGTGCAGCCAGGACAAGATTGATATGACAGAAAGAATTAGTTGCTGCCGTAAGACATGCTTTTAAGTTCTGGAGGTCCAGACTATTGCTTTCTTATTACACTTTGAAACAGGGCACACATTCTGCCTCATAAGAAAATTGAATAATTTCGTAAGTTTAAATTTCACCAAGTTTAAAGTTTTTGGCAACATCACAGAACCATGAATATGTTGTGAGCATCAAGCTGAAAGTTTAAGTCAATATTTCAGAGTTACTCCCTGATTGGGAAAGTTGTGAAGTTCAGGTGTTCAATAATGGACTTTAAAGTTTGCCAAAAACCCTAATGGATGGATCATTTAAAATGTTACCCCTTGTTTGCTGTGTAATCAGAAGAGAGAGAGGTATAAAATCGCAGACAGAAAAGGTGTAAATTAAAAATACTCAGCTTAAAGATCAGTTTGAGAATGGAGCAGAGCAGATATTGTTGCCATGCAGTTAAGTAGTGTTTAGGAAGGCTCTCTGGTTTTAATTTATCTGTGTGTTTGATGGGAGATTTGCCCCTCAGATGGTTTGAAGTTTACTGAAAGAAGTGTGCAAAAATAGGTGACAGACAGATCTGCACTGTAAGCAGAGTGAAACACTACTTTCATCATAGAACACTTGGATGGTGCATAATGTGATACTCATAGCAGTATTATACTAAGCAAACTCTCATCAGGGTTATCTTGTTTAAAATACATTATAACTTATGGAGAGAACATTTCCCTGTGTACAGCTTGCAAATTTGATGCAGACAGAGTCGCAACATTGTATACACAAAACGCAAGTGAGTTCTCTGAAAGACAAGGTACGTATGCAAAACACAGGGCTTTATCTCAATGCAAATTATTGCAAGGAACAGATTCTGAAACACTTCGACACTAATTCTGGTGATGTTGGAAAGATTTTATTTTACGAAAGATCAAAACAGCTTTTTTAACAAGGTGCTACTTGACCATAATCACAGCATTGGATAAATGCATGCATCGACATGTACCAGGCCTTCTGATATTCTTCACAACCTATCTATTTGTATTTTATCCGCCACTGATTGTCACTGTGATAGAGTGCAGGGCAAAGTGGTCACTTAGTCTCTTGAGATTCAAGCAAATATTTCAATCAATCATCCAATGGCATTTTCAAAGAGAAAAGAAATAAAGCAAATGCCAGTCAAAAAATGAGAAACTTCATACTGCTCTTTTTATTGCTGAGAGTTGTTTTCTTGCTTAAAAATATACTTGGGAAGAAGTTCACCTTGGATTATTTCTGCACTCAACTCCAAACTGTCTGCTCCCAGACATGGGGCACTCAAAGGCAAATCAAAATTACGCCCCAAGATTTTATCTCCCTTTTCCAACAGGCAGCACACCTCATCAGGCTAATCAATTCCTGCTGGCTGGAGGGGGGAGATTTGGAATGGGAATAAAGCGATACTTGCCTGAAGGAAAGCTGGAAGCTATAGGGAGGAGGGTGGGGGTGGACATTGATTGGTAATGAAGATCGAAAAAGAAGGTTATTACATTAAATTGTTTAAAATGATCAATCACTCACCAGGATTGATTAACTTCATAGTTTAGTTTGTTTAGAACACATTAAAGTTATCTAGCAGACATCGTAGTAAACCATCAAATTTTGGCTGTGAGTGTAACTTACATACCTACCACTGATGAAATGCTAGGCAGTGTCATGACATTGTCTACAAACAGCACACGGGGTCTGTAAAGGTGAGCTGTCTTACAAAGATTTGTGCAAGACCTTTTTCCACCTCAGCTCAATTATTGTGTACAGTTGTGGAACGAAGTGAACACATTGGATAGAGTGCCGAAGTTGTTTACAAGAATGGTTTCAAGTAGTTTGTGTGTGGTATGAACATCCTGAGGAAGTGGCGGATGTCGCTATAATTGCTACATTTAAGAGAATTTTGAACAAGTACATGAAAAGTAAAGGTTTGGAGGGATATGGGCTAATGGCAGGCAGGTGGGACTAGTTTTTTGGGGAATTATGTGCACCATGGGCTGGTTGGACCAAAGGGTCTGTTTTTGTATGACTCTATGACTTTATGAACATAAGGAATTCCAGTGATGAAGATAGATTGAAGAAGAAGGGACTGTTCTCCTTGGAGAGAAGATGACTGAGAGCCGATTTGATAGAGCTTTTCAAAAGCATGAGTGAGCTGGATAGAGTGGATAGGGAGAAACTATTCCTGTTAATCAAAAGGAACAAGAACAAGAGGGCATAGATTTAAGGTGATCTGCAAAGAAAAACAAAGGTCAAATGAGGAAAATGCCTTTTCACTCAGCAAGTAGTGAGGGTCAAGAGTGCATTGGATGATCATTTGCATGAGAATAATGTCAAGGAAAATGAAGGTCATGGCCACAAGGTAATGATGCTCATTTGAAGAGCAGAAGCAAACACATTGGGCTGAAGGGCCTCCTTCTGCAAAATAATAATTCTGTGATTCCATGAAGACAAACATCCAATACCCTCCACCTTCACTGGCCAGCAGCATACAGGGACAAACTCTGCTGGTTATGGAGCCATAGAGCGATACAGCATGGAAACAGACCATTCAGACCAACCAGTCTATGCTGACCATAGTCCCAAACTAAACTAGTCCCTCCTGCCTGCATTTGACTCATACCCCTCCAAACATCTCTTATTCATCTACGTATCTAAATGCATTTTTAAAGTTTGTAATTTTACCCAAATCCACCACTTCCTCTGGAAATTCATTTCTCACAAGAACCACTCTCTGTGTTTAAAAAAAATGCTCCTCATATCTTTGTCAAATCTTTCTCCTCTTACCTTAAAAATATACCTCTTAGTTTTGACATCCACCACACTCGGGAAAAGGCACCTGATTTGCACCTTTTCTATACCCCTAATGATTTTATAAGCTTCTATATGGTTATATCTCATACTCTTATGCTGTTGTGAAAAATATCCCAGCCCATCCAACTTCTCCTGATAACTCAAATGCTCCATACCCGGCAACATCCCGGTAAATCGCTTCTGAACCCTCTCCAATTTAATGATATCCTTCCCACAACAGGGTGACCAGAACTGGGCGCAGTGCTCCAGAAGAGGCCTCAGCAATGTCTTGTAAAACCTCAGCTGCTGGTGTTACTGCATATTGGGCAGACCTCTCACTGTGATTGGATGAGGTGCTTCAGTGGGCATCAGTTGCCCAGTTAAGGACATCAAGGGGAGGCCCATTCATGGATGATCAACCTGACATCTTCCACACTACATGTAAAACCATGGTGGGGACAGACATGTGAGGACTGGTGGCAGATACACTGCTGAAGCCACAAGGTTCTGCTTTGAGAGTCCACCCATCAAAGCTTTTCTATCTGGGAATGCCTCTCAAAATCCAAGCCCACGAATCTTCATGAAATATTCACAAAACCTCAGGTTTAATCTGTGGTCAGAACAGGCACAAAGCAGTTTGGGATCATCACTTGAAAAGATCAAACATTATGCTGCCTTCTATAGCCAAAATGCAAGGAGAACTTGCCCTGATGCCTTATTACTTTGTGAAGATGAATTCCTCATGCATGCCCAGGCTCTGTGTGAATCAATCACTGGGCATCTGAGAGCTTCTTCATGGTTTGGAGGGGACACATGGACCCTTGTGACGTCAAAATAACTCAACCGTTGGCTGATTATGGAAAGTAATAGCAAAAGCTTCACTGCAAGATACAAAGCTTGTTTGTGCATTGAGGTACAAGGCTGTGATCACAGGCCAGGGAGAATGACAAGACGTAAGGTATCCCTAAGTGGGGCCTTGTGGTTCTCTTCGCCATTAGATTAATGAGACATGGACACTGCAGGCCAGCTCTCCAACTCCGACAGACCCCAAACAGCTGCTTAAATTCCTTTGGGCAATTTAACAAAGGGTGCACAGTGATTATTTCTACCTGTGATATTGATAACTTCAATATTCATTTTAGTTCCAAAGCTGGATGTTTATTTTCTTTCATTCTGAATGCCTTCTGGAAGATTCCAAGGCATCCAAAGTGCTAAGCAAAGGAATGTCTGAAAGAAATCCCTTAATACACAATCACAGAGCACTGATTGATGTCCAGATCATGGAGACAAATTGATGCTGACCCTTGAAGAAAATCATTGAATTCTTTCCGAAAGAAGAGACCATGACAGATAGTCAGCGTTATGAAGGTCGATGCTGTTTTACAGGCTGGAGAATAATGAAATGGTTATCAGAGCTATGTCCCGCAGTTTGCATGCAGGGTTTGAGCTGCTGCCATTTGTCAGAGGGTACGTTTGCCGGGATTTTAAGAAGGCTGTTGTTCCCACTTTGGGGAAATTGATGAAGGATTTTTCCAAGTTTCTCAAACTCCCTCTCAGCGACTGCATGCCATCATTAAGTGGGACAGGTCAGTTATCTTGGCGTGCACAAAGCAGGATAGTAGGCATCTGTCTTCTCACCTTCCTCCCATCTCATTAATGTATGCCTGTCACGACTCCCACATCAAAACAGTACCTTCAACAGCACACCTCTCAAACCCGAACACTGCAGCCCGAACACTCACTTCATTTCCTGCACAACATACCCTACACCCATAACACACAACTCTGCCTGCTCAGGAAGCTGTTAATGACAGGCAGTTTATTACAGTTTACCATCGGCTTTGGCTGTCCCAAGAGTTAGTATTCTCCCCTGTCAACTGGGGGAGGTGGGGGTGGGGAGGAGCATTAGCATTCTTCCCAATCCCCTGGGGGGAGGTTAACATTCTCCCCCTGTCCCCGAGGTGATTAACATTCTCCCCCTGTCCCCAGGGGGTTAACATTCTCGGCCTGCCCCCGGGGTGATTGGCATTCGTCCCCTGTCCCTGTGGGTAACATTATCTCTCTGCTGATACTGGTAAAACTTTAACCATGATGAATCTCATACTAACACAATTCCCACTTCCTTAAAAGACCATGATTTTATTGTCCAATCATTACCAGAGATGCAGCAGTAGTTTTAATGAAGTCACCAAACCCAAACTGTTAAATCTGCTTTCGTCCAACAGACGCTGCCAGATCTGCCAAGTTGCTCCGTCAGTTCCTGTGAGTGTTTAAAATCAGTTTTAAACATTTCGGATCCATCCCACCCTCCACTCCAAACAGGTTCAGAAGCTTTTCTGAGCAAGGCATTCAACAGCAATCAATAATGTCCTGTATGCATCTCACCACTGCCTCGTGAAACTCCCACGGTACTACTTATAAAAAGCCGAAAAGATGGAGCGAGAGGATCACAGTATTGAGATGAACCTTGTCACCCAGTTCTGCCACATATTTCACCATAGACTGTCATTCACACCCTTACAACCTTCCATTGATAGAAACAAAGGAGAATAAAAGGAATCTTCAAGGTTCTTTGAGAAACAAGGACAAAAGGATACAAGAGAAGGAGACATTAAGGGACAGTCACTCAGCCGAAGGGCCATGTCAGGGTAATTGATGGCCTAGTGATATTATCACTAGATAATCCAGAAACCCAGCTGCTGTTCTCGCACCTGGGCTCATGCCTTACCATGGCAGATGGTTGAATTGAATTCAATGAAAGAATCTGGAATTAAGGGTCTAATGATGACCATGAAACCATTGTCAATTGTCAGGAAATTCCCGTCTGGTTCACCAATACTCTTCAGTGGGCTCAATAGGAGTCCAGACCCACAGCAATGTCATTGACTTGTATTGGGCCTGTGGGCAAAATGGGATGGGTAATAAAAGCCTGCCTCACCAGAGACACCATATCCTATGAGTGAATAAAATAAAAAGTTGGCTCCCCCTGTTATATCATTTCCTTTGGCAAGAAGGCTGCCCATTTCATTAAAGTTGACATATGAATGTTTGCAAGTCAGTTTGAGACTCAGTGGGCCAAAGGGCCCCTTCTGTACTCTATGATCCTGTGATGCCAGGTCAGGATAAAATGTTAAATGCCAAAAGAACTGTGGATGCTGTAAATCAGAAAACAAAGTTGCTAGAAAAGCTCAGCAGGTCTGGCAGCATCTGTGAAGGAGAAAAGAATCAGAGTTAACATTTTGGGCCCAGGTTCTGAGGAAGGGTCACTGGACCCAAAACATTAACTCTGATTATTTTCTTCACAGATGCTGCCAGACCTGCTGAGCTTTTCCTGCCACTTCTGTTTTTTGTTCAGGGTAAAATATTGCTTTAATTTCCCTCACAGGCTGAATGCTTGGAGTCTGATTTCAGACCCACGTCCACTGATTGCAATGATCGCTGCTGTGTTGTGTTTTGATCATGATTGTGATGAAGCTGGGTACAATTCCTGAGTCTATCCTTCACTCTTCATGTATTCCACCATGGAATATCAAGTTTCTCGCTGTCTCTCTGCCAGGGAACCCCACGGCTTCACATCTGAGCAGGGTGAGGAATGCACAGTAGTTAAACCTTCCCACTTGAAAGGATAACGGTTCCACATATGACAAGCTGATAGTGACCTATGTTTGGAACAGAGAGAAGACAATCTCGAGGTGGCACATTCCAAACAGAGTGCAGAAGCAATAAAAATGGTACAATTAAACAGCTTCATTTCTCAGGCCCTACCATATTGTGCCTGACAACCGTGTGGATCAAATGAAGGTGAAAATCTGCCTCGGGTTCTCACGGTGAATGAGCTAAAGCCTGGCAGACGGAGCAGTGTTGACTGCAAAGCATATCACTCATTTGAAGATTGCAGTGTCGGTTTATCACATCAGCCAAGGTGCACTTTTATAATGCCTGTTTGGATAGTGCACAAAACATCCCAAGGTGATTCACAGCAACCGTGACACAAGCACCTGCTAGCCAACAGAAACAATGAAAGAGACATTAAGAAGGGAAACCGAAGGCTCAGTCAAAGAGATGGCTTTCGAGGAGCGCCAGCAAAGAAGGCAGGATGAGAGACGCAGGCAGCTAATGAGACTTCGACAAGGAATTTCAGAACTCAGGGTCTCAATAGCTGAAGGCAGGACCATCAATAGTGCAGCAATCAAAACTTGAGATTGGTTAGGGACTAAGGTTAGAGGAATGCACAGAGCTCAGACGTCACTGTAGGGATGGCGATACCAGGGTTATGGAAGGATTTGAAGATATGGATGAGAATGTTGAACTCAACCGAAGACAATGCAGTATTAGGTTCCAATTGAATTGGAACCAATAGATTGTTAAAAGACACACATTAGTTAAAGTTCTTTGATTTGATATTATTATACATTACAAAGCATAGCATTTTCTGTGCAGATGTGCAGATTTAGAAACCAAAGCTGAGTTTCCAGTTCACCTCTGGTCTGGCTTATATCCCTGGGGATTCACACTCTAATTTTACCTCCTCTGGTAATGCTTTAAAGACTGTATCTGATTATGGAATCATGAAGTGGCCACAGCACTGAAAGAGCCATTCAGCTGATCATGTCTTTACTTGCTCTCTCCAACAGTGATTCACCTTGTCACTCCTATTTCCAGCCGCCATTGCAGCGGGTCATATAAAACTAAGAAAACACAAGAAAGAGTTCTCTGTTCCGTTGACGCTAAGGGGAATATTTGTGAGGTCTCTGCCAGGTTCTGGATGGGTTCCAGGGACAGGGCACTGACGTAAACTTAACGCCTGAAGTTCTTGCATTTTCTGCTCCATCAAAGACAGATGGGGCAAGATGTGTAATTGTCTGTATTCAGATGGAGCACTCTTGAAACTATTAGCTTTAATGTCTGTGCAAATGCAGCAACCGTTCTGCTATTTGTGTGTGTAGGTAGATGTACATAGGTGGATGTGTATATGGGACATGTACAGGTCGGTGTACATAGGTGGATGCATATAAATAGGTGCATATAGGTGGATGTGTATAGGTGAGTGCAGATAGATAGCTGTGTCTAGATGGATGTATTTCAGTGGACGTACACGGGTGGACATGTATTGGTGGGTGTACACAGATGGGTGTATATAGTAGGATGCATATTTTTGGGTGTGTATAGGTGAATGTGTATAGTTGGGTGATAACAGATGGATACATATAGGTGAGTATAAACAGGTTGATGAGTGTAGATGGGTACATATATTTGGTGTTTAGAGGTGAGTGTGTATAACTGAATGTATATAGGTGGTGTGTATATTAGTAGGAATGTATAAAAAATGTAAAATAGCTGGATGTGTATAGATGGGTGTGTATAGCTGGATGTGTATAGATGGGTGTGTATAGCTAGATATGTATAGATGGGTGTGTATAGCTGGATGTGTGTATAGTTGAATGTCATTATCTCAGATGAAGTCAGAAGTCACATGACAACAGGTTGATTTGGAATCACACAAGCTTTCAGAGTGTAGTCCCTTCATCAGGTGCATTTACAGACCAAGGCACACAGACACAGAATTTCTAGGCAGAGAGATCAAGGGCAGAGAGGTCAAAAGATCATACAGCTTGTGTGAGTAGAGTGTCAAATAATAAGTCTCTGCAGGTGATCAAGACTGTGTTAGACAGTGAGTAAAGTGTTTATAAAGATCACACATTATCTCAGATGGACATTGCCAGGTTTCTAAAACTAGCTGGTGTCAATCAAAACAATTCATCCGTTTAACCACAAGTCCCTGCTGCAGAGATGAATCATCAGAGTAGCAAGCATGTTGTGAGCACAGGGTACTTAAAAACATCCAGTGTACGGAATAAGGTAAATGAGCATGTAGTGCAGATTGAAATTGGTAGGGTATGGGTATCACAGTGTTGTGGCTGTAAGGTGACCAGGGTTGGGAACTAACTATCCAAACAGGCACACATTATCAAAAAAAAAAGCAGATCAGCAGAGGGAGTGGAGTTGCCATTTTAGTCAGGAATGAAGTTAAATCAAGAGCAAGAGGTAATATAGAGTTGGAAGGTGTAAAATCTATTTGGGTAGAGTTGAGGAAACACAAAGGAAAATAAGAACCTGATGGGAGTTGTGTACAAGTTTCTGAGCCATAGTCAGGATTTGGGGAAGAAATAAAACAGGCATGGAAGAAAGTCACTGTTACAATCACCGTGGAGGACCTCAATTTGCAAGCGGACTGGGGAAATCAGGTTGGTAGTGGATCCCAACCAAGGGAATTCATGGAACATTTATGACATAGTTTTTTTGGAGCAGCTTGCAATAGAGCCCACAAGGGAACAGGCAATTCTGGATTTGGTGAAGCAAACTTCATTAAGGAGCTCAAGTTGAAGAAAATCCTAACTGGCAGTGACCATGACAGAATTCACCTTGCTTTTTTTGAGAGAGAGAAGGTGGGATCAGACGTGGCGGGATCAGTAAAGGCAGCAACAACATGACGGAAGACCTGCACAGACCGGAAGCGAAGCCCAACAGGAAAGATGGTGGGGCAGCAATGGCAGGAGTTTCTGGGACTAACTGGGAGACACAGTGGATCCAGGGGAGAAGAAACTTATTAAGGGGAAGATGAGATGACCATGGCTGACAAGGGAAGCCAGGGACACCATAAAATCAGACGAAAATCTATACAATGTGATGAAGACCAGTGGGAAGCCAAAGGATTGGAAAACCTTTAAAAACCAGCAGAGGATAACTAAAGATGCAATACGCTAGGAGAAGGTAAAAGATGAGAGTAAGCGAACTAGCAAGTGCATAGTTTGGAGGGGAACCTGTGCGTGGTGGTGTTCCCATGTGTCTGCTACCATTGTCCTTCTTAGCTGTAGAGGTCCTGGGTCTTGTCGGTACTATCTAACGTAAAACTGGTACTTGTTGCTATGCATTTTGTAGATGGAAACGCTACAGTCGATGTACAGTGGTGATGAAGGGAGCGAATTGTGAAGGCGATAGTGTGCCAGTCGTGGTGTGAATCAATCATCAAACCTTTTGGAAAGACATACATCTTCACATCAGTCGAATCATTCTTCCAGAAATACAACCACATCCTGAATTGTAAAGAGCAATAGACTGCTGATTATTTCCTGACCAGTTCCATCGTGTCAGGGAGGTGAATTACCCTGAAATATCCTGAAACAATATGGTTAGAACAGATGGATAATTGATGACTAGCACAGAGATGATGGGCCATAGGAGCTCTTTTTCAGATTGTAAATATTCAGACTAAACCTACAGAAAATGTCAGCAGGGTCCAAGGATATCTAATCAGCATTGATTAAAGGATGGATTTAAAAGATTGTGGTGATTTACCCAAAGATGAATATATTCAGGAGTATAGAGGGCAGATGGTGAGAAATTATTTCTCCCGATAATGGAGTCTGGAATTATGATCCAAGATTCCACAGGAGTGTTACCAGATTAGTAATCCAGATTTCATTCACAATTCAAATTTAAATCTCTCCACTTGTCGGAATTTGAAGTTGTCTTCAAATGGAATTCTTTTTCGGATTTCATGGTGAGTGTTTTCTGTATAGCCTGAGTATTACGGCAGTATTAGCCTTGATCATATTGAATGCGAGAGCAGGCTTGAAGGGCTGAATGGCCTACTCTTGCTCCGATTATCTATATTCCTAAGTAACTAATCTTCCACAAAAATCAATAGATTTCGAGCAGATGAGAAAGAAGGAAAGATGTTAAGGATCACTCGGGTTATAACTGACATCAAAGCATCAGACAACCTGATTACCACTATTGTTTGTGAAGATAAAAAATACCTGTTCTGAGAATAAATGGTAAAGTAATGTTAAAAGAAGGCAAGTAAGAGGATAGTGGTCACCCTGGCAGCTTTAGCCAAGACTGTTCAGATTTGTGATTGGCAAGGCATAGATTGCCAGTACATCAAGTTACATCAATAGTGGAAAGTGGGAAGAGGGAGAGAGAGAGAGAGAGAAAGAGACAGTGAGAGGCAAAGAGAGACAGAAAGCGAGCGAATGAGACAGAGAGAGAACATTGTAATGATACTTTATCTTTTTGAGGGGATGCTAGGGGTTTGCCAACATCAGTCTGGGAGAAATACAAAGACAAACATTAAAGACTGTCTGACATCAGGGGTGAACACTCCTTCGCTCCAAAACGACCTTCCCCGCTCCTTCAGTCTACAGAATCAGTGAAGCAATTTCATCGGACGTGGGTTACATGTTTAGAAAAATGAGAGCAGAATCTCACAAAAGCCCATAAAATTCTAACTGGATTAAACAAAAGTAGGTGCAGGAAGGACGCTGTCTAAGACTAAGCATTCCAGAACCAAGGATCACACTCTAAGGACGCAGGGTGGGCCATCTAAGACTGAGATGAAGAGAAATTTCTTCACCCAGAGAGCAATGAGCCTGTTTCCCACAGGGAACTATTGAGGCTAAAACTTTGAAGACTTTCAAGGAAGGTGCAGATATAATTCTTCGGACCAAAGAGATCAAAAGTTATGGGAAGAAAGCAAGAACAGGGGACTGACAGCCATGGCCCAATTGAATGGCAGAGCAGGCTCAAAGGGCTGAATGGCCCACTCCTGCTCTTGCGTCCTATGTTTCTATTTCCTTTCTTTGTACAACTAAATAATGGATTGTACCTGAACTGCAACTTCATAACAAACTATTTACAAGTGCTTGGCCTTTCTTTACACAATAACTGTGATCACAATTCCATCCACCCTCTACCCACATCCCCTCTAAAATAATCAACAAGCATTAAATTTATCTTTTGAAACATAACTGGAATAAATAGCATTAGTGGTTATGAAACCATCACAATTGTCTTAAACATTCACCTGGTCTTTCATGTCCTTCAGGGAAAGCAAATTATCCAGCCTGGACCACCAGTGACTCCAGATCAACCACAGATAGCAGTCACTTTTCAAAGAAGTGAATAGCCACCATTAGATTATGAATATTATGGGGGTTGTCACACAGCAAAATCTGAATTTTGAAGACCTCCTTTCCAGACCTCTGACTCACCAGTGTCATGAAGCAGTTGTGCGATTGGAATGAAGTTTCCGGGACATCCAAATTGCTGGAACATAATCCACAGCCTCACGATTTTACTGAGCCCTCTGCTTTGGTGAATCCATAACTGGCATCTGTAATGGTCTTTACAGTTGTAACCCATTTTTTGCGGTTCTAACCTGAAATGATATTGCCATCCTTCACTGTTGCTGAACCGAACTCCTGGAAGTCCCCCCCTATTGTGAATGAAAACATAACAAATGGATGGTAACAGTCTAGGAAGGCAGATTCGTCTCAAGGCCAGTTAGGCATGGACAATACAGACTGACCTTAGCAATACAACCCTACATCCCCTGAATTAGTACAAAAAGGGACTGTATTGCTAATAAGTTCATTTTCTTCAGATTGCAGAATTTACAGAATCCAAGGTGGGGGTTATCATTGACCAGAAAATGAACTGGAGCAGCCATATAAATTCAAAAGTAGACCAGAGGCTGGCAATCTTTTTGCAAGTAACTCACCTCCTGATCCTTCAAAGCTTGTCCACCAACTACGAGGTACAAGTTAAGAGTGTGATGGATTACAGCCCACTTGCCTGGATGAGTACAACTCTTGCCTGGCATTTTTTTAAGTCAAGGTTTGATTTGAGTCCATGTCCCCAGAGCATTAGCTGGAGAATCCCAGATCTTTTGTTTTTGTTTATCGGCCAGGCAACATGGACATTGCTGGGTGGGCAGCATTTATCACCCATCCATAGTTGCACGTGAGAAAATGATGGTGGGCTGCCTTCTTAAACCTGCTGCAGCCCATGTGCTCTCGGTAGACTCACAATTTGTTCAGTCACTTTACCATTGCACCACCATCTCCCTACAAATGTTCCTGGATCCAACGTACAGCCAAGCTCAACTTGACTCACACAATGTTTGCAGAAAATTACAAGAGAAGGATATAGAAATTGGTGAAATGCAATATGTTCCATGCCCCATTCACTGAAATAATGGCTAGCCTGTGGCCTAACTCCATATACCCATCTATCTCAGATTTAAAATTAACAATTCATCAATTTCTGTTAGTGGAAGAGATTTCCAAAAGTCTACCTTCCTTTCTGCATAGAAGTTGTAATGAGGTAAGGAAGATGGATCTCATGGACGATGAGTTGCCTGACTGGGGCGATTAATCAGTCCAACCAGGGAGCCCTGGCTGACAGATGTAAACAGGAGTGCCAGGGGTTCTTCTCAATCTAGGAGCCAGGTCTGACCTAGGTGGGACAGTGTCATGTAATATGGGCATGTAAATAAATGCTGTCTTGGTGACAGGGTACTGGCCCTCATGGAATTATTTCAAAAGTGCATCTGAACATGCCTCCTGAAGAGTTTCGCACAAGTGAAGAAGAATTGGGCGGCACGGTGGCTCAGTGGTTAGCACTACAGCTGCACAGCGCCAGGGACCCGGGTTCGATTCCAGCCTCGGGTGACTGTCTGTGTGGAGTTTGCACGTTCACCCGGTTTCTTCCGGGTGCTCCGCTTTCTTCCCACAGTCCAAAGATGTGCAGGCTAGGTGGATCGGCCATGCTAAATTGCCCATAGTGTTCAGGGGTGTGTGGGTTATAGGGGGATGGGTCTGGGTGGGATGCTTCAAGGGGCGGTGTGGACTTGTTGGGCCAATGGGCCTGTTTCCACACTGTAGGTAACTCAATCTAATCAAGGAGCTGAACATCCACAAATGTATTTGAGTCCCAAAGACACAAGAGCAGCCTATATCCCCTTATGGAAATTGTGATGTAGTGAAAGTTTAATGGACGCACGTTTAGATTACACTACAGTAGATGGTTAAAATTTGAAACTGAAATTTTTATAAGTTCAGAATTCAAACCTAACCTAATAGAAACCACTGTCAATTGTTTTAAAAACTCATCTGGTTCAATGATATCCTTTATGGAAGGAAACAGCTATCCTCACCTGGTTTGGCCTACATGTGACTCCAGACCCACAGCAATGTGGTTGACTCTTAACTGCCCTCTGCGATAAATACTGGACTGGCCAGTGATGCCCACATCTCATGATGGAGTTTTAAAGAACGCAGATTAAGGAAATGACAACATAAAGACCAATATAAAAGATAGTTTTCACATTTCTCAAGACACTTGACAGTGATTTGGCTGGATGATTCGAACTAGAAGAAAGGTGAAGAGAATTTAGTTTAGATTGTGAGTTTTCATTCTGTTCGGTTTCATTTTCTGCTGTTTGTGTGTCTGTTTGTGTTTCAGATTTCCAGCAGCCAAAGTTCTTTCTATTATTTTCATGAGTTTTTATCATCTAGACTGTGTCTAAAAGGATGGTAGAAATTAATTTAGCATAACATTAACAAGGAAACTAGACAATCACCTAGTGCAGAGACAATTTCAATAATGTGTGTAAAGACCAGATGGAGTGGAACAAATTTGATGACTCTTTGAAAGATCCAACATCATCAAGATGGACCGAATGGCCTTTTTTTCTATTCTGGAACATTCTATAATTTTCACATCACCAAATGAATGCACATTACAAGCACTGATCAAAGTTTCCGCTGCAGTGTGGTAGATTTCGCTAAATCATCATGAATAGCCTTTAACAAGATCGAAACAAATAGCTTCTTGGGGAATTTTGTAAAACACATTTCAGTGTGAAACAAGACCCGGGGTAGATGTACAGTTTGAAAAACAGCCCATTACTCCTTAATGATGCTATTAGTCCACTGTTTATTTACATCATCGAGAGGACGTGGTCCTAATAGAATCAGCTGCATCTGTAAGCAGAATTCTCATAATTCCCCAAACCCCAAAGCTTTGTGACAAAGAAAGAAAGATTTCTATTTATAAAGCATTGTTTATCATTTCAGGATAGTCCAAAGTTTTTCACAGCCAATGAAGTCATTTTAAGATCTAGTCACTCTTTTAATATCGAAAATGAGAAAGCCAATTTGTACAAAGCAAGGGCTGCAAAACAGCCAAGCAATACTGTCCTTTTTATTAAGATTGGTTGAATTATAAATGGTCAACATTGTCATAAAAACATAACATCATCGAGCGATACATGGAAACAGAGAGTTTGGTCCAAACAGTCCATGCTGACTATAACCCCAGACTAAACTAGTCCTACCTGCATGTTCCTGGCTCATGTTGACTAGAATATCTGTTCTTAGATTCATACAGTCAATGAGATATACAGCACAGAAACTGACCCTTTAGTCCAACTCGCCCAGACCAAATAGAATTCCTAAATTAATCTAGTCCCTTTGACCACATTAGGCCCATACCCCTCTAAACATTTCCGATTCATATACCCATCCAGGTGCCTTTTAAATGTTGTAATTGTAGCAACCTCCACCACCCCTTCTGGCAGATCATTCCATCCACATATCATCATCTGCGTGAAAAAGTTGCCCCGGGTTCCTTGTAAATCTTTCCCCTCTCTCCTGTGCCCTCCAGTTTTGGACTCCCCTACCCTGGGAGAAGGACATTGGTTATTCACCATATACATGCCCCTCATGATTTTATAACCTTCCAAGATGTCATCTCTCAGTCTCCAATGCTCCAGGTAAAATAGCCCCAGCCTATTCAGCCTCTCCCTGTAGCTCAAACCTTCCTACCCTGGCAACATCCTTGTGAATCTTTTCTGAGCCATTTGTGTTTCACAGCATCTTTCCGATAGCAAGGAGGCCAGAAATGCACCAGTGTCCAAAAGTATTCTACTTCAACATCATGCCATTGCCTCATGTACATTGACCTGAGAGGGAGGAGCAGGCTTCCAAGTAACTTCTCATCTAAGCAACAGCACCTCCAATGGTGAACAGTTTCTCATATCAGCCGAGATTTAGGTCAATAGTTACTGAAAGGAGAATTGAACTCAATGCCTTTGGACTCAGTGGGAGTGCCTGGTTCAAATTGATTGGCTAAATTCAAAAGCATGTTCCTTGGTAAAAACAAAAGAACTGCTGCTTAGCCTGTTAACTGCACAGCCTTTTGATATAAATGTTGAGATTTGACTGCCATCTGTACTTGCAAAGTTTCCAGCTGCTGCTCACAGACATCTTTTTAAATTTCTAAGCATTGAAAAAAACACATCATCTGTTAAAGGGGCCACACAATTCTTTTTGCTGCCCTACTCCTCAACCGCCTATCATTTTACAAATACCAAATTCTAATTTCCTGCCTCGCAATCCATAAGCGCTCTTCCCAACTTTGCAACACCTCCACCTTAAGGAAAAAACGAACCATCATTATGTAAAGATGGCTTCCTTTTTTTCTTTTAGAACCTTAACTCCATTATATTACTAGATCCATTGGTCATTAATCCAGTTACACATTTTATACTAATTCTTCATATATAGCACTGAGCACCACCGTTTCTATCTCATATCAACATTTTCTCTTTTAAACTTGCGATAAAGCATCAGCAATAACATTTTCACAACCCACAAGATGTACAATCTGTAACCTAAGTTACCCGGAAGAGGGCAGCAGAGAGATGATGCTGATTGGCTGACGTGGGGGATGATTTGCATCAGTGCAGTCATTGCTTCCACATGGTGGTTTGCGGAGGGACTGCTGTCAAATGACAGTCCCAGTGTCTTGGACAGCTACGTCAGCAGGAAATGCACCCAATTGCAGCTCCTCACAGACCACATGGATAGGTTGGAGTGGCAATTGGATGCACTTAAGAGCATGAGGGTGGCGGAAAATGTCATAGCCAGTAGTTTTAGAGATGTGGTGACAGCCAAGGTGCAGGTAGGTAGATGGATGACTGCTAGAAGGGGCAGGCAGACAGTACAGGAATCCCCTGTGGTTGTCCCCATTTCTAATTAGTGCAGCATTTTGGATACTGTTCGGGGGGATGACCAATTGGGGGTAACAGCAGGAGCAGGCAGATTGGTGGCACCATGGCCGGCTCTGATCTGAAGAAGGGAAGGACAAAGAGCACGAGAGCAGTAGTTATAAGGGACTGTCTCGTTAGGGGTACAGATAGGCGCTTCTGTGGATGTAAAAAGAGACCCAATATGGTGTGTTGCCTGAGAGATAATGGGAACTGCAGATGCTGGAGAATTCCAAGATAATAAAATGTGAGGCTGGATGAACACAGCAGGCCAAGCAGCATCTCAGGAGCACAAAAGCTGACGTTTCGGGCCTAGACCCTTCATCAGAGAGGGGGATGGGGAGAGGGAACTGGAATAAATAGGGAGAGAGGGGGAGGCAGACCGAAGATGGAGAGAAAGGAAGATAGGTGGAGAGGAGAGTATAGGTGGGGAGGTAGCGAGGGGATAGGTCAGTCCAGGGAGGACGGACAGGTCAAGGAGGTGGGATGAGGTTAGTGGGTAGATGGGGGTGCGGCTTGGGGTGGGAGGAAGGGATGGGTGAGAGGAAGAACAGGTTAGGGAGGCAGAGACAGGTTGGACTGGTTTTGGGATGCAGTGGGTGGGGGGGGGAGAGCTGGGCTGGTTGTGTGGTGCAGTGGGGGGAGGGGACGAACTGGGCTGGTTTAGGGATGCAGTAGGGGAAGGGGAGATTTTGAAACTGGTGAAGCCCACATTGATACCATTAGGCTGCAGGGTTCCCAGGCGGAATATGCGTTGCTGTTCCTGCAACCTTCGGGTGGCATCATTGTGGCACTGCAGGAGGCCCATGATGGACATGTCATCTAGAGAATGGGAGGGGGAGTGGAAATGGTTTGCGACTGGGAGGTGCAGTTGTTTGTTGCGAACTGACCGGAGGTGTTCTGCAAAGCGGTCTCCAAGCCTCCGCTTGGTTTCTCCAATGTAGAGGAAGCCACACCGGGTACAATGGATGCAGTATACCACATTGGCAGATGTGCAGGTGAACCTCTGCTTAATGTGGAATGTCATCTTGGGGCCTGGGATAGGGGTGAGGGAGGAGGTGTGGAGGCAAGTGTAGCATTTCCTGCGGTTGCAGGGGAAGATGCCGGGTGTGGTGGGGTTGGAGGGCAGTGTGGAGCGAACAAGGGAGTCACGGAGAGAGTGGTCTCTCCGGAAAGCAGACAGGGGTGGGGATGGAAAAATGTCTTGGGTGGTGGGGTCGGATTGTAAATGGCGAAAGTGTCGGAGGATGATGCGTTGTATCCGGAGGTTGGTAGGGTGGTGTGTGAGAACGAGGGGGATCCTCTTAGGGCGGTTGTGGCGGGGGCGGGGTGTGAGGGATGTGTTGCGGGAAATACGGGAGACGCGGTCAAGGGCGTTCTCGATCACTGTGGGGTGAACGTTGCGGTCCTTAAAGAACTTGGACATCTGGGATGTGGGATGGAATTTTTGCAGGAGGGTGGGTGGGAGGAGGTGTATTCTAGGTAGCTGTGGGAGTCGGTGGGCTTGAAATGGACATCAGTTACAAGCTGGTTGCCTGAGATGGAGACTGAGAGGTCCAGGAAGGTGAGGGATGTGCTGGAGATGGCCCAGGTGAACTGAAGGTTGGGGTGGAAGGTGTTGGTGAAGTGGATGAACTGTTCGAGCTCCTCTGGGGAGCAAGAGGCGGCGCCGATACAGTCGTCAATGTACTGGAGGAAGAGGTGGGGTTTGGGGCCTGTGTAGGTGCGGAAGAGGGACTGTTCCACGTAACCTACAAAGAGGCAGGCATAGCTGGGGCCCATGCGGGTGCCCATGGCCACCCCCTTAGTCTGTAGGAAGTGGGAGGAGTCAAAAGAGAAGTTGTTGAGGGTGAGGACGAGTTCAGCTAGGCGGATGAGAGTGTCGGTGGAGGGGGACTGGTCGGGCCTGCGGGACAGGAAGAAGCGGAGGGCCTTGAGGCCATCTGCATGCGGAATGCAGGTGTATAGGGACTGGACGTCCATGGTGAATATGAGGTGTTGGGGGCCAGGGAATTGGAAGTCCTGGAGGAGGTGGAGGGCGTGGGTGGTGTCACGGATGTAGGTGGGGAGTTCCTGGACCAAAGGGGAGAAAATGGAGTCCAGATAGGTGGAGATGAGTTCGGTGGGGCAGGAGCAGGCTGAGACGATGGGTCGACCAGGGCAGGCAGGTTTGTGGATTTTGGGAAGGAGATAGAAACAGGCCGTGTGGGGTTGGGGAACAATGAGGTTGGAGGCTCGACCCCTGTCTGCTTTCCGGAGAGACCACTCTCTCCGTGACTCCCTTGTTCGCTCCACACTGCCCTCCAACCCCACCACACCCGGCAGCTTCCTCTGCAACCGCAGGAAATGCTACACTTGCCCCCACACCTCCTCCCTCACCCCTATCCCAGGCCCCAAGATGACATTCCACATTAAGCAGAGGTTCACCTGCACATCTGCCAATGTGGTATACTGCATCCATCCCGGTGCGGCTTCCTCTACATTGGGGAAACCAAGCGGAGGCTTGGAGACCGCTTTGCAGAACACTTCCGGTCAGTTCGCAACAAACAACTGCACCTCCCAGTCGCAAACCATTTCCACTCCCCCTCCCATTCTCTAGATGACATGTCCATCATGGGTCTCCTGCACTGCCACAATGATGCCACCCGAAGGTTGCAGGAACAGCAACTCATATTCCGCCTGGGAACCCTGCAGCCTAATGGTATCAATGTTGACTTCACCAGTTTCAAAATCTCCCCTTCCCCTACTGCATCCCTAAACCAGCCCAGTTCATCCCCTCCCCCCACTGCACCACACAACCAGCCCAGCTCTTCCCCCCCACCCACTGCATCCCAAAACCAGTCCAACCTGTCTCTGCCTCCCTAACCGTTTCTTCCTCTCACCCATCCCTTCCTCCCAACCCAAGCCGCACACCCATCTACCCACTAACCTGATCCCACCTCCTTGACCTGTCCGTCTTCCCTGGACTGACCTATCCCCCCCCTACCTCCCCACCTACACTCTCTCCACCGATCTTCTTTTCTTTCCATCTTCGGTCTGCCTCCCCCTCTCTCCCTATTTATTCCAGCTCCCTCTCCCCATCCCCCTCTCTGATGAAGGGTCTAGGCCCGAAACGTCAGCTTTTGTGCTCCTGAGATGCTGCTTGGCCTGCTGTGTTCATCCAGCCTCACATTTTATTATCATGGTGTGTTGCCTCCCTGGCGCCAGGGCCCAGGATGTCTCTGAAAACATTCTGAAGGGAGAGGGTGAACAGCCAGACGTTGTGGTACATATTGGTACTAACAACACAGTTAGGATGAGTGACGAGGTCCTGCAGCAGCAGTTCAGAGAGTTAGGTAGAAAGTTCAAGAGCAGGACCTCCAAGGTTGTAATTGCGGGATAATTCCCCATGCCATGTGCCAGTGAGGTCAA
Source organism: Stegostoma tigrinum (assembly GCF_030684315.1). Lineage (NCBI taxonomy): Eukaryota > Metazoa > Chordata > Chondrichthyes > Orectolobiformes > Stegostomatidae > Stegostoma > Stegostoma tigrinum. The sequence goes on along the minus strand of NC_081358.1, from coordinate 119,509,171 downwards.
AAAAATGGAGCATAGTACAGCTCAATACATGGCTAAACAGATGATGTACAAAGGAGAGTTTCAGATATCTGAACCATTGGGATCTTTTCCAGGGCAGGTGGGACCAGTACAAAGATGGGTCGTATCTAAACTGGAAGGGCACAGATATTCTGGCTAGGAGGTTTACTGGTGTCACTCGGGAGGATTCAAACTAGCTTGGCAGGAGGCCGGGAACCAAAGCAAAGGTGAATTGACTGAAAGGGAGCTAGAGTTTAGGGCCAGTAAGTCTCAAAGGAAGAGCAGGTAGCGGGTGGTTGCAAGGCAAAGCTTTTGGGTGGTCTGAAATGCATCGGTTTCAATGCGAGAAGTATAACAGGTAAGGCAGATGGACTTCGAGCTTGGATTAGTACTTGGAGCAATGATGCTGCTGCTATTACAGAGACTTGGTTAAGGGAGGGTCAGAATTGGCACCTGAACGTTCCAGTATACGGATGTTTCAGGCGGGATGAAGGGAGATATAAAAGGGGTGGGGGAGATGGACTACTTGTTAAGGTGATTATCACAGCTGTCTTGCAGGACGACACCTCAGATGGCTCATACAACGAGACAATATGGGTCGAGCTCAGGAATAGGAAGGGTTCAATCACAATCCCAGTGGCCAGTGAGACATAGGAGAACAGATACGTAGGCAAACTTTGGCAAGATGTAAAAGTAACAGGGTCGATGTCACTGGTGATTTTAATTTCCCATATATTTGCTGGGAGTCATTTAGAGCTCAGATGGGGCTGAGTTTGTAAAGCGCATCCTGGAGGGCTTCTTGAAACACTAAGTAGACAGTCCAACTAGGAAAGGGGCCTTACTGGACCCAGTTTTGGGAAATGAGCCTGGCCAGTTGGTCAATGTCTCAGTTGAGGAGCAGCTCAGGAACAGTGATCATAATTCAGTAAACTTTTAGCTACTGATGGATAAAGGTAGGTGTAGTTGTCGGATGAAGGTAATAAATTAGGAAAAGGCTAATTACAACAATATTTAGCAGGAACTGAAGAATGGAGATTGGAGGCACAAAAATAATGTTGCTGGAAAAGCTCAGCAGGTCCGGCAGCATCTGTGAAGGTAAAAAACAGAGTTAACGTTTTGGGACCAGTGACCCTGCCTCAGAACCTTCCTCAGAAGAAACTTTCATTCTGAGGAAGGGTCACCAGACCCGAAACATTAGCTCTGTTTTTTCCTTCACAGACACTGCCAGACCTGCTGAGCTTTTCCAGCAACTTTGTTTTTGTTCCAGATTTACAGCACCTGCAGTTCTTTCAGTTTTTATGTAGTGGATTGGAGGCAGATGTTTGAGGGCAAATCAATGTCCGCTATGTGGGATGCTTTCAAGTGTAGATTGATGGGAACTTAGGACAGGCACATTCCTGTAAGGGTGACAGATAAGTATGGCAAGTTTAGGGAAACTTGGATAAGGAGAGATATTGGGAGCTAATCAGTAAGAAAAAGGAAGCAGTTATGAAGGCTAGGTGATTGGGACCATATGAAGCAAGGGTGGAATACAAGGAAAGTTGAAAGAAACTTAAGCAAGGATTCAGGAGGGTGAAAAGGGGTCATGACAAGTCATTGGCCAACAGGATCAAGGAAAATCCCAAGGTTTTTTATACATACGTAAAGAGCAAGAACATAGCCAGGGAGAGGGTTGGCCCGATTAAGGACAGGGAAGGGAATTTATATGTGGAGCCAGAGGAAATGGGCAAGGTATTAAAAGAGTACATTCCGCCAGTATTCACCTCAAAGAAAGACTTGGTGGATGATGAATCTGAGGAAGGGTGTGTAGATAGTTTGTGTCATGTTGAGATCAAAAGGGAGATGGGATTGGAGGTCCTGCAAAACATTAAAACAAGTCCCCAGGGCCTGAAAGGATTTACCCCAAAATACTGAGAGAGGCAAGAGAGGAAATTGCTGGGACCTTGATGGAAATTTTCATTTCCTCACTGGCTACAGGGGAGGGCCCAAAGGATTGGAGAATAACCAATGTTGTTTCTTTCTTTCAGAAGGGTGGCAGGAATAATCCAGCTAATTACAGGCTGGGAGCCTTACGTCATTGGTAGGGAATTTATTGGAGAAGATTCTTCGAGACTGGAGTTACTCCCACGTGGAAATCAGTGGGCATATTAGCAAGAAGCAACATGGCTTTGTGAAGGAGAGGTCGTGTCTCACTAACTTGGTTGAATATTTTGAGGAAGTGGCGAAGATGATCAATGAGGGCAGGGCAGTGGATGTTGTCTACATGGACTTCAGTAAGGACTTTGACAAGGTCCCACATGGCAGGCTGATATAGAAGGTAAAGTTGCACAGGGTCAGAGGTGATGTGATGTGTGAATGATAATGGGAACTGCAAATGCTGGAGAATCCAAGATAATAAAATGTGAGGCTGGATGAACACAGCAGGCCCAGCAGCATCTCAGGAGCACAAAAGCTGACGTTTCGGGCCTAGACCCTTCATCAGAGAGGGGGATGGGGTGAGGGTTTTGGAATAAATAGGGAGAGAGGGGGAGGCGGACCGAAGATGGAGAAAAAAGAAGATAGGTGGAGAGGAGAGTATAGGTGGGGAGGTAGGGAGGGGATAGGTCAGTCCAGGGAAGACGGACAGGTCAAGGAGGTGGGATGAGGTTAGTAGGTAGGAGATGGAGGTGCGGCTTGGGGTGGGAGGAAGGGATGGGTGAGAGGAAGAACAGGTTAGGGAGGCAGAGACAGGTTGGACTGGTTTAGGGATGCAGTGGGGGGAGGGGAAGAGCTGAGCTGGTTGAATGGTGCAGTGGGGGGAGGGGACGAACTGGGCTGGTTTTGGGATGCGGTGGGGGAAGGGGAGATTTTGAAGCTGGTGAAGTCCACATTGAAACCATTGGGCTGCAGGGTTCCCAAGCGGAATATGAGTTGCTGTTCCTGCAACTTTCGGATGGCATCATTGTGGCACTGCAGGAGGCCCATGATGGACATGTCATCTAAAGAATGGGAGGGGGAGTGGAAATGGTTCACGACTGGGAGGTGCAGCTGTTTATTGCGAACTGAGCGGAGGTGTTCTGCAAAGCGATCCCCAAACCTCCGCTTGGTTTCCCCAATGTAGAGGAAGTCACACCGAGTACAATGGATATAGTATACCACATTGGCAGATGTGCAGGTGAACCTCTGCTTAATATGGAAAGTCATCTTGGGGCCTGGGGTAGGGGTGAGGGAGGAGGTGTGGGGGCAAGTGTAGCATTTCCTGCGGTTGCAGGGGAAGGTGCCGCATGTGGTGGGGTTGGAGGGCAGTGTGGAGCAAACAAGGGAGTCACGGAAAGAGTGGTCTCTCCGGAAGGCAGACAAGGGTGGAGATGGAAAAAGTCTTGGGTGGTGGGGTCGGATTGTAGATGGCGGAAGTGTCGGAGGATGATGCATTGTATACGGAGGTGGGTGGGGTGGTGTGTGAGAATGAGGGGGACCCTCTTTGGGCGGTTGTGGCGGGGGCGGGGTGCGACGGATGTGTAGCGGGAAATGCGGGAGACGCGGTCAAGGGTGTTCTCGACCACTGCGGGGGGAAAGTTGCGGTCCTTGAAGAACTTGGACATCTGGGATGTGCGGGAGTGGAATGGGACATCGAGCAGTTTTTCCGCCGCCTTCGCCTCCACGCATACTTCATCATCCGGGAACCTGGCCCTCCCTCCACTGACCCCTTCACCCGCCTCCAACACAAGTCCTCTTCCTGGACACCACCCCCAGGCTTCCTACCCTCCCTTGACCTCTTCATCTCCAACTGCCGTCGAGACATCAACCGCCTCAACCTCTCCACCCCTCTCACCCACTCCAACCTCTCCCCCGCAGAACAGGCAGCCCTCCGCTCCCTCCGCTCCAACCCCAACCTCACCATCAAACCCGCAGACAAGGGTGGCGCAGTGTCCGACCCCACCACCCAAGCTATTTTTCCATCCCTACCTGGGTTAAGGTATGAGGGGCAAGTTTGAAAGTGATGTATGAGACTAGTTTTTTATACAGAGGGTGGTGGGAGGCTGGAACTCGCTGCTGGGGAGGTAGTGGAAACAGATACAATGGTGACTTTTAAAGGGCGTCTTGACAAATATATGAATAAGATGGGAATAGAGGGATACAGTCCCCGGAAATGTAGCGGGTTTTAGTTGTGACGGAGAGCATGTTGGTGCAGGCTTGGAGGGCCGAACGGTCTGTTCCTGTGCTGTAATTTTCTTAGTTTTTTTTGTTCTTTGTTCTAAGCGATTGCAACATGAAACTCCAATGAAGTAATCCAGTTTTTATTGTCCTAAAATCTTTCCAGAAATGTTAAAGCATTATGATCGGTATACACAATCATCTCTGATGCATTGTTTGCAAGGTAAACGTTGAAATATTGTGAGGCCATTACCAAACTCAACAACACTTTCTCAATGGTTGAGCTTTTTTTCTGACGGATACTGAGTTTTTTTTTAAATTACCGATTAGCTTTTCAATTCCACAATTATCCTGCTGTAACAACACAACTCCAACAACGCCCAGGGAAGTGCTGTTAACCAGAAGTTGAATTGGACTAGCCATATAACTACTACAACTGCAAGATCAGAATGCACGAGTTCTGAAACAGGGAACTTACCTCCTGATTCCCCGAAGCACATTCCCTATCTCCAAGACACAAGTCAGGAGTGTGAGAGAATATTCCACACTCACCTGAATGGGTGCAGATCCGACAACACTCCAGGAGCTTGGCACTATCCATGACAAAGCAGCCATGTAATTGGCACCACATCCACAAGCATCCACTCCATCCACCACCGGCATTCAGACGAAGCAATATGCACTATCTACAAGATGTCCTATTCAAAGCCACCAAGGCTCATTCAAAAGCACCTTCCAAACCCAAAACCTCAACCATCTACATGGACAAGGGCAGCAGAATGATGAAAGCATTGTCACCTAAGTTCCCTCCAAACCATCCACTATCCCAAATATTCCTTTCCCAGGATGTGGGCTCTGTTGACAGGCCAGCATTTGTTGCCCTTCCTTAAGTGGCCTGGGACTGAACAGCTATTTTGGAGGGTCATTTAGAGCTGGATTCATCTGAAAGCCAGACTGCAGGTAATGATGGCAGATTTCCATCACTGAAGAGCATCTATCAATGATATGGGTCTTTGCTTCAAACAATGACTGTTGCCATGGTCACCCTTCCCATTGATGAATGGCTTTATATTCCAAACTAATTGATTGCACATAAATTCCACCAGCTGCCATGGTTGGATTTGAACTCATTAAAAATTATTAAAAATAAAAATGGTAAATAAATGGTAAATAAATAATTAAAAATGGTAAATAAATGCTGCCTGGCCAGCAAAGTGCACATTCCCAAAAATAATTAATAAAATAGAATGGCCTCTGCTGTGCACTCAGAGCACTGAAGACAAAAAGCAAAATGGGCTTTCCTGCTTCTCACGATCTCTGTTTCAAATGCTCCAAATTGGGTAGTGTAGTGCTAAATTAGTTGCCAGCACCTTGGGGATTGAATAAACCACTCGTTGGAGAACACTTTTTGCCCTTTTTTGCCTGCACCTCTGTGAACAGGACAAATCCTCATCAGCTCAAGATTCGTAGAGAATATGGGGTTAGCAGTGGGTATGGGCGGAATGCTTTTCAGAGGGTCAGTGTGCAATTGAAGGACCAAATGGCCTGCTTCCACACTGATTCTATGATTAAGGTTAGAAAATTGTTAAGTTGCAAACACAGAATCCAGAAACAAGAAGGAAGAGAATGAGAATAATTCAGGAAGAGGCCAGTTTAATGGATACCATTAAACAGTGCAGAGACACATGCCTGTGGAGAATAGCTGTGTTGTTTTCAGCTTACTGGACACATTTCATCAGCTGCAGACAGAGAAGCAGCAAGATGTAATTAAAGTGGTATGAAGAGACATAAAAGAATGCCATTGGCTTTTTTTTCTCATTGGTTTAGTTATGCACTGGAAGATTAATCTCCTTCTGTGCATGAATAAAACTGCATAAGGATTTCAGGTAACTGAACCTAAGGAGGACAAGTCAACATAAATGTCAGTTAAATTAATGTTATACAACACTGCACTCTAGTCAGATGCCAAGTTCAGAAAATAAACAAACCCAAGAAAACATGTTTTATTCCCTTGTCAATATCTTAAAGGGACAGGATGATCAGCTGAGCAGGAATACTTGTATGGGTACCACAAAAATACACTCAAGTTCTTTTATAATTTACTCATGTGGTGGATGCAGTCCTCACTGGCAAGGTCAGGATTTGACACCCATTCTTATTTGTCCTGTAGGTGGTGAGCTGTTCTCAAGAATGCCTATGTCTCTCTCAAGCCTCTTAATCTCCTAAACTCCAAAGGACATAAGACTGGCCGGCCCTGGTCTCTCACCAGAGGCCATCCACCCAGTCCGGATATTAATCTAATTAAAGTGCTATGGACACTGCAGAGATGAAATAACAACAGGGAGTGCTGAAGCCAGTCAATAGGTCTGGCAGTATCAGTAACAGAGAGAAGTAGAGTTACTGTTTTGAATCTGATAATACTCTTCTTCAGAGCTATTGACAGAGGAGAGGAGCAATTGGAACAGATGATGAGAGTGTCCTGATCAGGAGACAAGCAAAGTGCTAATGGTCACCAAGAAGTGATAGATTTGCACAATAGTTGTTAATGGTAGATGAACATAATATAAAAAGCTAATATTATGTGATTCATGCGCTTGGACACCTAGGTCTCAGTGTGTCTACAATCTGTTCCCCAATTTAGATATTATACTTCACATTTGTTCTTCCTGCTGAAATTTCACATCTTTGCACATTATACTCCATTTGCCAGAACTTTGCTTATTCACTGAATCTATCCATTTCCATTTGTCGCCTGCTTATATCCTCTTCGCAACTTATTTTCTGACCTCTCTTTATGTCATCAGCAAATTTAACAACAGCACTGCATCCAAGTCATTTGCATCAATTTTATAAAGTCAATATCCCAACATCGATCTCTGTGGCACACCATTTATTATAGCTTGCCAACCAGAAAATAACCAATTTATGACTACTCTTGACTTCTTGGTAACTTGCCAATCTCCTATTCATGCTAACTTACCTAATACATCACGAGTTTTTATTTTCTACAATATCCTTTGATGTGATACTTTATGGAATTGTTACCAAACTGGGATGACCAATCAGATCAAATCTAACTTATCTAACACTAGTGAAATTAAAACATTCGATGATTCTCACCTAATTGGTTCCTAACAAAAATTTAAGAATAACAGATGTCAGACTCGAGCTTCTAGTTTGGGCAGGAATCAACAATTTATTATTCATGACTGCAACTTTAGCAAAGTTAAACACCAAGGTAATCAAATCAATACCTACAATATAAATATTATCTTCTTCTGTTGTAACCATACTTGTACACAGACAGACAGACACATTTGAGGGATGAATTAAAAGAAAAAAAAGAGTTGTAACTGACCCGTTCACTTAAGCAGTATTGAATGTTGTTTGCTAAACCTTCATGCAGTCCTTGGATAATGCATTGCTCACAGGCATGGATGGCTCAAGCAGGTTCCTGGCCCAAAACGCCAACTGTCTCCTTCCTCTGATGCTGCCTGATCTGCTGTGTTCCTCCCCCTGCACACTGTGTTATTTTAGGTCTGAATTCTGAAGGCACTGCACACTGTAAACAGTTTCTCCTGGATACTTTCATTTATCTCTGACAGACTAGGATTCTTTTTCTTAGAACTTCCAATAATTCAATAACTGGAGAATAACTAGAAAACAACTAAAACTCTGTCCAGAAGCTTTCTCGGCCACAGTTTCTTTTAAACTTTCTCTTTTGATTGGATAGAACTGGCCTCCCTTCAATTGATGGTTTTAGCATGAAAGCAGCTGCCAGCCCTTGAGCATAGTATATCTCAGGTGCTGGAACATCTGGCAAATTCTTACAATAATAATTAATCTGCAAGTAACTTTTCAGGTCAGTTAATATTAGTTTGTTCGTTCTTTCCTTTTCTAAAATAAAACTATGGCCTAAAGTCCAAAATTCAACTCTCAACTTCAGTTTGCATTTCTGAACCAAAAAATGAGGAAACTAAAGAAAAGCAGCAATAATCTCAACAAAATCTCTTCTCAAAATCTAAATACAGAGAAGCCACATGCTTCCCTTTACCCACACCACAAGTCATTTTGCCAAAGAACTCCATCAAATTGGTTAAACGTGATTTCTCTTTCACAAAATCATAATAATCGTAATTGTTTTTGGCCCATACCTAAACCTAATGTGCCAATTTACTTCAGCTAGCTTTGCTTTCATGCCCTTGTAGTTGTCTTTACGGAAGCGAAGGCTTATTTAAGCCTTGCCTTATTCAAGTCTAAAATAGTTATCTTGGACCTACTCTTCTCTCCCTCAATATAAAATTCAATCAGACTACAGTTGCTGCAGCATTGGGTCACTTTTGCTACAAGATCATTAATTAATCCTATTTCACTGTACAATATTAAGACCATATCACCTGCTATCCAGTTGCTGCTCTCATTTTCCTATCCAGCAAAGATTTCTTAAAATCTTTGTCAAGGCCACGTTTGCCAATTGATTTTTTTTCCAGCCAAGGCATAGATTAATCTGAGCATAATTATCTCCACACCTTTCTGACAGGCTGTCAACATTTCTAACTTTATATTCTGTTCTACCATGTGGTACATGTTAGGAGATCTGTGCACCATTCTCACAAGTGGACTTTGTGGTCATTGTTTCTCATTACTGCCCAAACAATTCTGCTTTTTAGATTTCTGAACATTTGTCGTTCTTTTCCATTGAACTGGTACATTAATTAACAGGACCTTCCCCCCCCTCCCACCACCCCTCTAATATGTCCTAGCTTCCTAAATGTCTACCCTTCATTATTCAGTTTGCAATCTGTGTCATACTGCAATATCAGAGCTACTGCAAATCAAAGGGAAGACCTAACACCATGTCCTTGGTGCAACTCAGATTGACCAATGAAAGTGATTTTAAGACCATAAAACCATAAGATATAAGAGCAGAATTAATTGTTTCGCCATTGGGTCTTCTACGCCATTCTCTTGCCTTCTCCCTTAGCCCTTGGTCGTCCTACTAAGCAAGAACCTGTCTGTCTTTGTCTTAAATACACTCAATGACTGAGCATCCACGGCCTTCTGCTGCAGTAGGTTTTGTCATGGATGATCCCTGGTAATGGAGGGACTGTGCAAAACGCGAACGGCTGGGACTCTACTCACCAGAGTTGAGAAGAATGTGAGGAGATCCCATTGAAACATTTCAGATTCTTCAGGAGTTTGGAAGGATAATTGCTGAGAGGATGTCTCCCCTCACGAGAAAGTCTAAAGCCAGAGAGTATAGTCTTAGAATAAAGAGGTACCTTTCTAAAACCGTGATGAGGAGGAATTTCTTCTTAGTGAGTCTTTGGAGCTCCTTACCACAGATAGTTGTGCAGGCAGTGTCCTTAAACATATTTAAGGCCGAGATCGATTTTTGATCAGTTGATGATTCGAAGGGTTATAGAGAAAGGGCAGAACAGTGGACATGAGGTATGTGAGATCAGCCATGATGGTCCTGAATGGTGGCGCAAGCTTTTGGGCCAAACAGCCCACACCTGTTCTTATGAGAGCAAATTACTACATTAAAAAAATTCAAAGCACGAGCTACCTTCAAAAAAAATTGCAGACTTTTCATTCCCACATTTCACGTATTAGCATCATTCAGATCCCATCATTTCATCAGCAACATTCTTGCTAAACAGTAAGTCAAAAAGTCTATCTTATTTTTCTCCAGTCCAAATTCCAAGGTATTTTTGCATCAACCCATTTATTGCCTTTTACCTGAAGCAATATATTGACTGAAGAAGTAACAGTTAATTGTATTCACAAGCTAGTTTGTTGATGACTCTGAGCAACAGGATCTATACTGGCATTGCATTACTGTAAAAAGTCAGAAAGCTTATTTGAGACCTGGGAAGCTACAGCTCCCTGAAGTTGGAAAGTTTCAAGGTTATTTCTGTCACAGAAATTATTGAAGAAATCCACCTATATGACTAGTCATCCCTGACACATAAGAAAGCTATATATTTTTGCCATAGTCTGAAGACCATTGCAGAAAATCATTTTATTACAACAGGTTTGGGAACAAAGTATCTTGGTTAACTCAGTATGGCATATCTCCTCAAGTCATCATCTGCGAATTAATGATTTGAATTTTTTAAATAGCTTGGTGACTTTATCTCAAACCATCATAGACTATGGGTGACACAAGCTGAATAATAGCCATGGCAACACAGGGACACAAAGAGACAATTCAGCTTCTCATGCATGTTCCACCAGCCCAGGTATAGTGATAATGTCACTGGGCTTGTAATCCAGGAAATCCAGACCACTGATAATGGGAACTGCAGTTGCTGGAGAATCCAAGATAATAAAATGTGAGGCTGGATGAACACAGCAGGCCAAGCAGCATCTCAGGAGCACAAAAGCTGATGTTTCGGGCCTAGACCCTTCATCCAGCCTCACATTTTATTATCCAGACCACTGCTCTGGATGATAGATGATAATCTCTGGGTGACATGGGTTCAAACGCCAGCAATTGCAAACGGTGAAATGTGAATCTTAAAAAGATCTGTAATTTTAAAATAAAGCTGGCCTAATTTTGGTTGTCACAAAAGCCCATCCGGTCACTAATGTCTTCTGTGGAAGGGAATCCGCCATCTTTACCTGGCCTGGACTACATGTGACTCCAGACCCACAGCAATATGGTTAATTCTTCACTGCCTCCTCATCATTGGATAATAAAAGCTGACCTACTGAGTGATGCCCACTTCCTATGAACAAATAAAATAAACTAATGTCATTTTCCTATTCCAACGCTATATCCCTTGATGTTATCACAATGTATGAATATATCTATCTCTCTTGAACATCATGAGATGTCACAGTCTTCAAAGGTACAGAATTCCAAATTCTTAATGTGCTCCTCACATCAGCCTTTAGGGGACATAATGGCCTAGTGCCCCTATTGCTGGACTGTTAATCGAGAGAGCCAGATAGTGTTAGAGCATAGAAAAGTACAGCACAGTACAGGCCCTTCGGCCCACGATGTTGTGCCGTGGATTAATCCTCAGGGAGCCAAAGGTGTGAACCCTACTTTAGCAGATTATGGAATTTGAATTAAATAAAAGTCTGAAATTAAGAGTCTACAGGTGGCCATTGTCAATTGCTGGCAAAAAAAAACTCATCGGCTCACTAATATTCTTCACAGATGGAATCTGTCATCCTTACCTGTTCGGGCCTACATGTGACTTCAATGTGGTTGACTCTTAAGTGCCCTCTGGGCAACAAATGCTGGCTAGTGAAACTCTGATCCCGTGAGTGAATTTTAAAAGAAACAGCAACACAGAAACCAGGGTGAGTAGGCCATTCAGCTCTTCACCATTCAAGGCGATCATGGCTGATCATACAACCTGATACCCTGTTCCCACTTTCTGCCCATACCTTTTGATCCTTTCAGCCCTAAGAACTATATCTATCTCCTTCTTGAAAACACTCAATGTTTTGGCCTCAACTGCTTTCTATGGCAGAGAATTGCAGAGGCTCACCACAGATATTTCTCCTCATCTCAGTCCTAAGTATTCCCGCTCTTTCTTCTGGTTCTGGTCTCCTGGTTCTAGACTCCGCAGCTGGGGAAATATTCCTCCACCATCCACCACGAATAGCCCTTTCAGAATTTTGTGAGCTTCAATGAGATGTACAAGATGGTTCTCAATTCTGGGGAATACAGGTCCAGTTTATATACATCAAAACAGAAATTGCTGGAGAAACTCAACAGGTCTAGCAGTATCTGTGGAAACAAAATTTTGTTTTATGTCTGGTGATCCTCCTTCAGAAGTGTTAGCAGCTGGGAGAATGTAGTCATTATGCTGATGACAAGGAGTTTGGGGCCGGGAGATAAGGAAATGAGCAGATAGGTGGATACAGGGCCCAGATAGACAGAGAGATAAAAGGTTATTTAGAGAAAGGGATTATTGACAGTAAGTCAGGGATTAAGAAAAGCTAGATAGATGATAATTGGAGCTCTGGGTGCGTCTTAGTATCTCCGAAACATTGCTAGGTATGTGTACAAGTTTCCCTGTTTTTCCATCAATTTAAGTGGACCACTAAGAAGCAATGGTTAGCAACATTCTCTGCAGTAAAGTTGATCTGCTTTAGTTAGAGCAGGTGCTTTCCATATTTGGCAGTGAGATCATAGCAATAAAAACAAGAGTGGGCCAATCGACTACAGAAACCTACTGCACCATATATTATAATCCTGGCCAAACTTTTACCTCAACACCAACTTGCTTCCCAATCCTCATGTCAGAGAAATTTCCTCAGTATCTTGTCCAATATCTATCCCACAACCAATATCACTAAAGCCAGATAATTTGAGGACTGTAACATTTTGTGTTAGTGGGATCTTGCTGTGTGAACAATGTTGCATTTTGTACATTGTAATAGTGGCAACAATTCAAAAGGAATTATTTGACTATAAATCTCTTTACGACACCTCGATGTCGTGTTGTGTCAAGAGATGGTTTTCTCTCTTTTATTGAATTGCAATTTTACTTTTTTTTTAATTTGTTTTTGTGATGTGTGCGTCACTGGCTAGGTCAGCAGGGAGCAATTAACAGTCAACTACATCGCTGCAGGTCTGAAGTCTTATATAGGGGAGGCCAGGCAAGGACAGATTTCCTACCCCAAAGGGCATGAGTAAACCAGCTGAGATTAACCCCCAACAATCATTGGACTCTTAATTCCAGAAATTTTTAAATGGAATTTAAATTCCACCATCTACCAGAGTGGGATATGAGTCGCAGTCCCCAGAGAGTGACCCACGCTTTATGGTTAAGTCTTGCAATAATGCCATTAGGCCATCACCTGGCCCAAATTACCAATGAACAGACCAAATTCACCAATCGATGAACAACATGAGCAATCTTCTGGTGTAAAACATGCCAGTTTTGACAATTGCAATGCATTTTACTCCAGTGTAAAATTCATTGAATACTCACAGTGTGGAAGCAGGCCATTCAGCTCATCAAGCCCACACAAACCTTCTAAAGTGCATACCACTGAAACCCACCCCGCTACCCTATCCCTGCATTCTTATGGTAACACACCTAGCGTGCACTTACCTTGGATACTATAATATGGCCAATCCACTTAACCTGTGCATCTTTGGACTGTGGGAGTAAAACCCACGCAGACACGGGGAGAATGTGCAAACTCCACGCAGACAGTCACCCGAGGTTGCCAATTGAACCTGGGTCCCTGGCGCTGTGAGGCAGCAGTGCTAACCAGTGAGCCACCATGCTACCAAATTTAGAAACAACTTAACTATTTTGGCTTTGGGTAACAAGGCAAAACCAGTTTGAGACTGTCAGCAGCCAAATTTGCAATTGGTGTGATGTTAAGGGACTTACAAATTGGGAGAGACAGAAAATCGGGTTAATGGTTGGCTAACAACTATTTCCCACTGTGGTGCAACTTGAAGATGAACTGCTCTGAATGAATGCTTTCAGCGGAAGTACTGTTGCCATGGAGTGAGTGGACAGTGGAGTAAGAGTCCTCAAACTTCTTTCATCTCACAGTGAGCAAATGTTACTTCAGGTGTTTACTTCCTATCCATGCATCTTCTAAGTGGTTATGAAAAGGTGAATATGGAATGGGCAAGATTAATTATTGCACTGCTCTAATTGCTTTCCCATAGCATCTGTTAAAGAACTAATTTTAGCAGAAAGGGCAAGCCAAAGAAAAATAATTAGAACTGGCAATGGAGAGGAAGCATCCAATTAGAACCAGGTCTTTCTCGGTTCAAAAAGATGGGAGGGATCCTTGTTTTTTTTCTATCTGATAAATGACCCACAAACAACTTCTCAGAATTCTCTGATTTTAGAACGTCTGATGCTTAATTATGCAAATGTGTTTATCATGATGAGAAAAGAGCCTCTGAAATAATGACCCTTTAATGATTCTCATGCAACTAATGAGCCACTTAAGCCATTTAAATGTCGAAATATCGTTAATCCTGCAGTGGATGTGCCATATCTACAGAGAATAGGAATTACATTAAAAGGAATCAGTAAAAGAAGCCTTGGATGCACTTTTGTACCGAATACTCTGACACCCCATCCTCAAGGTATGAGTGGAACAGGTCCAATTCCCCTCTGCTCTTGTCCAAGCTGAAGCTGACAAACTGGCCTCCAAACACCATTGAATTTATAGCACTACAACAAACCATTCAGCCCAGCAGGTCTATCCTCTGCTCAAGGCTTCTTCCATTCTACTTTGTTATCTATCAAGCTCCCATTTTCCCCTCATAGAGTCACAGAGTCAGAGTACAGCACAAAAACAGATCCTTCAGTCCAACTCATCCACACTGACCAGATATCCTAAATTAATCTAGTCCCATTTGCTAGCATTTGGTCCATATCTCTCTGCACCTTCCCTGTTGTATACCCATCCAGGTGCTTTTTAAATGTTGTAATTGTACCAGCCCCCACCACTTCCTCTGGCAGCTCATTCCATACACGCATCACCCTCTGTGTGAAAGCATTGCCCCTCAAGTCCCTTTTCAATCTTTCCCTTCTCAACTTTAACCTACGTCCACTAGTTTTGGACTCTCCTACCCTCGAGAAAAAGGCCTTGACTAACCACCCTATCCATGCCCCTCATGATTTTATAAACTTCTATGAAGTTACCCCTCAGCCTCTGATGCCCCAGGGAAAATAACTCCAGTCTATTCCGCCTTTCCTTATAGCTCAAATTCTCCAACCCTGGGAACACTCTGTAAACCTTGTCTGAACCCTTTCAAGTTTAACAACATTTTTCTGTCGTAGGGAGACCAGAATTGTACACAGCATTCCAAAAATTGCCTACCCAATATCCTGTACAGTTGCCACATGACCCGTCGACTCCTTGACTCAATGCACTGAGCAATAAAGGCAAGTGTATCAAATGCTTCCTTCACTATCCTGTCTACCTGTGATTCCATTTTCAAGGAACTATGAAGTTGCTTTCTAACGTCTCTTTATTTGTTTGGGGAGGCACGGTGGCTCAGTGGTTGTGTTCCCGTGTATCTGATTGGTTTGCTAGGGTACTTCAGAGGGTAGCTCAGTGCCAGCCACATTGTACTGAGTTAGAACTGCAAATTTCCTTCTCTCAAGCACTGTTAGTGAACCAGATCGGCTTTTTGAATTATTGGTGATAGTTTCATGGTTATCATAAGTAACAATAGCTGCCAATGTGCCATCATTGTGTCACCATCAGGCAAAATATACCTGTGGCATTTTGCTAAATTAAAGATACCACATGAATGCATTTTGTTGTTGTTGTGAGGCTAACATCAATGGGATTCTGCTGTACTCTGAGTTGGTAGATTTTGGTCTGTGATGTGCTGAGATGCAAACTCTGAACAAATGTCTCCAAAAGGAGCCTTTGAAATGTAAAGGCGCAGTGCAAACAGGGCAAACAAAATCGCAGCCTGACCAGGTTGCTCTCAAACCTCCAACCACTCCCATCAAGCCTGGCAACATTTGTGGAGAGAAAAACAGAATTAACATTTTGGATTCAGTGCAACTCTGCTTCAGGTCTGTTGGGATCTTCTGAAGAAATCATATTACACTTGAAACATTAACTCTGTTTGTCTCTCCACAGATACTACCATACATGCTGAGCTTCTCCAGCACTTCCCGCTTTCATCCAGATTTCCAACAATCACAATATTTTGCTTTCATTGACCCATCCCTTGCCTCAAATAAAGCCCCAAGAAATGTATGTGCTGCAAATCAGAAACAGAAGCAGAAATTGCTCGAAAAACTCAGCAAGTTTGGCAGTCTCTGTAGAGAGAAACCAGAGTTGATCCAGTGATCTTTCCTCAGAACTCTGAACTATCCTCTCCACAGATGCTGCCAAGCCGGTTGAGCTTTTCCAGTAATTTATATTTTTAGTTTAGATAAAAGCCTTGCTTTCCTGATATCAGCTGGGGCTCAGCTGGAAGCTAATTTTGCCTCTGATTCATATGGTCCTGGGCTCAACTCCCACTTGAGGGACTGAGCAAGTCTCTAGACTGATACAGCAGAAATCTGAGGGACAGAGGCATCTCCCTTCACTCGAGATATCTGCAGGTTTGGGCGGATATAAAGCAGTGGCAAACATTTGTCCCTTAATCACCATCTGAAAGAAACAAATTAATAGATTATCATGTTGCTGTTTGAAGGAATTTACTGTGCATCCATCGGCTGCTGTGTTTCTTAAGACAGCATGTTAAAGTCAAATGTTTCCAGACTTTTGCAGTTGTGAAAATGCTGTCCACACGTAAATTCTCCTTCTAGTATTGTGTCTCTGATGGTGCAAATTTGACAACCATCACCTAAGAAAGGAAAGCAAGTGGATTGCAGAGTGACTAATTCAAACACAGAGGATTACATACATGTGGCTCTCTGATACTGAGAGAGGCTCACTGTTGAATTTTTCAGCACAGAAAGGAAACAATTTTATCAGCCGTGCCGTTGTTAGCTTTTTGCGAGATTAATCCAAAACTAATCCCAATGCCTTGTCCTTGTCACTGCTCTTTCCTCTGCCTCAACATCTTCCCTCGACAAAGGCTTAAATCACAGGAGAGCTGGGAAATATAGCCTGACTCAAACAGCCACACATGTGTGAGGGAAGGTGATTACTGTCAAATTGGAACTCTGGGCATGGTTAGACTTGTTGGAATGTAATTTATCGCAGGAGAAGACACACAGAATGCACAAAAATTTCGGATCAGCAATCCTTGATCCCACTGACACCAAAAACACAAATGCCAACATAGAAAAACTTATGTGAGGAAATAAATTCCTTGCAATGGAGGACTCTTGCTGTGCAATATATAATGCAGAACAACCAAGGATTTCTCTATTCTTTGCCTCAGGAAGGAGCTAGCTAAGGAGCTAACTGAGGACTTAGCCAGTTGTTATATTGGCCAGGAACCTCTGTGCCATTGTATGAAGCAGAATTCCCAATTCTCAGTCAGGGAAGGACGTATTATTGGGTGATATGGTGGCTCAGTAGTTAGCTTTGCTGCCTCACAGCGCCATGGACCCAGGTTAGATTCTGCCCTCGAGCGACTGTTTGTGTGGATTTCCTCTCACAGTCCAAAATATGTCCAAGTTAGGTGGATTAGCCACAGGGTTACAGGGATATGTTAGGGGTAGTTCTGGTGGAGTGCCCTTCAGAGGGTTAATGTGGACTCAGTGGGCTGGATGGCCTGCTTCCACACTATAGGGATTCTCACAAGTTGTGTTCTATGAAATGCTAACCCACAATCCCAAATCTTTTCTTTGTCCCATTCCCAAACAGCAGTTGGAACTAAGATAACAAAGTGTGGAGCTGGATGAACACAGCAGGCCAAGCAGCATCTCAGGAGCTGTGCTCCTGTGATGCTGCTTGGCCTGCTGTGTTCATCCAGCTCCACTCTTTGTTATCTTGGGTTCTCCAGCGTCTGTGGTTCCCATTATCTCTGAGCAGTTGGAACTAAAACTGATTTGAAGTGCAGTGGGTAATTAAAGCACCGTCACAAGCTCCTGCCTCTTTCTGGTTCTTGTTTCTGCTCCTCCTCGTGGCCTCTGGCTCTGACCCAGCAAGCAAAAATCACTTCCCATTCCTGATTTGCTTGCCCCTCAACCCCCCTCTTCATCACCTGCTGAGGGATGCCCAAGTGCTGGAACTTCCGGGTCGCTGTAGGGAATACACAACACAGGTTAGGAAGTGGGCAGCTGAACCCACTAGGAATCAGGAGCCAGGAGTTCTGCTGATTGTATTGCTGCAGTGGTATTTGTTAATTCTATGTGGAAGACACAGCACAGAGATGGGGAGCTGAAAGGCAGTTTGTGACAAACAAAGTCGTAAAATTTAGAGCTGTGCAACAAATCGGACTATCCATCGCAAGAATGGGAATGTGATTTTACATTTACATAACACCTTTAACATCGAGTAAGACACCTGTTGAACTTCACAGTGCCATGATGGAAGAGGATTTAACATTGAGCCACAGAGAGAGTTAGCAGGATAGGTAAACAAAATCCAGACCAAAGGATTAAGTAGCTACAGCAAACCTTGGCACCATGTAAGGCCTAACCCTAACCCTCACCTCAACCCGAGCTGACACTTAATGATTAGAAACTGGTTACCCGCTGTGAGAAGGGGAATAGGGAGGGCTGAAGTGAATGGTGCATGCGCTTATGGGAAGACCTGCCAGAGAAAGTGGCCAAGGCTGACACAATTACAACAATAAGAAGCATTTAGAGGGATCTGGGTCAAATTTTGGCAAGTGGGACTAGACTAATTAATTTAGGGTGCGTGGTCAACGTGAGTTGGGCCGAAGCGTGCTCTGTGCTCTGAATACCTACCAGCCAGCTAGAGTGGAGAGAGCCTAATACCCATCCCCAAGTGCCAAACCCAAACACCTGCAGGGCAGAGGCTATATATCTTTCTCCCACCACCAGCCACACCTACTGACACCCCCATTTCCAGTCCCGGTTACATCCTTTAATATGGTCTGTTACAGCACAATCTGAAAAGAAGAGGAAGCTGCAAGGGTTGCAGGCTGACAGAGGCTGCAAATGAAAATGAAAATGATTGGTTGGGCTTTCCCTGGAGAGTTTTTCACCTGCATCTTGCCAATTCACAAAGTGTTGGGAGGAAAGGGCCACCAGAAACCTTCTCAACTCACCAGCAATTAAGGCCTTCAACTGATCAGTTAATGATTACTTAAGGGCCTGAATTCATCATTAACCTGTCTTCCTTTCTGCTGTTCCCAACTGAGAGAGCAGTATGCTCTGCCCACTGGCTAATGTGGACGAACATCAGGCACAAAAGTTGCTGGAGAAGCTCAGATGATCTGGCCGCATCCATGGAGAGAAAGAGAACAAACATGCGACTCTGGGATGAAGTGTCAGTTCTAAGGAAAAGTCATGTCAGGCTCAAAATATGAACTCTGTTTTTGTCTCCACAGATGCTGCCAGGCCTGGTGAGTTTCTCCAGCGTTGACTGTGTTTTTTCTGTCAGCTTCCCTTACCCAGCCTGCTTTCATTTTCAATTTTGACTTTATCCTTTTACCACACCAACACCCAAAATAAATCCATTCATCACAGAGTTAAATCTTTCAACAGGCCACTCTTCCCATCCGCACCAACCTCTCCCCAGCCTGAACAGCTTTTAGGGCAGAGAATTCTAACTTTTCAGGAGCCTTGCTGAGAATATATATTTCTTGATATCCCTCCAGAGTGGCCTGGCTGTAATTTTAAGGTTTTGTCACTCTTGCCCAGGGGTCCAGCCCGCCGATAAAATTTGTTCTTATTTTCTCGAACGCAGTGGCATTTTCCTTAAAATTATAAGCATGCCCTGCCTTTTCCCAGGTTTCCCCCAACTGAACCTGTACAGCAATGTTAATCCACCATTGGAAGTGAAGAATGTACATGAGGATATCATGGGTGAGGCTTTCCTCTCCCTTGAGTAGGCATCAGCTTATTATTATGTCATCCACCTTCAGGCTCCTCTAGTCTCACAGCACATATACTTAGCAGGCAAGTCAGGTTGTGAATGGTAAAACTTTATTCTACTCATGTCTATGTATCTAATCCTCCTGAGCTGGAGAGTGGAGGAGCTAAATGGTTAAGAGATAATGGGAACTGCAGATGCTGGAGATTCCAAGATAATAAAATGTGAGGCTGGATGAACACAGCAGGCCAAGCAGCATCTCAGCAGCACAAAAACTGACGTTTCGGGCCTGGATTGGCATCTTAACTCATCAGGCACTATGTTCATTGGATCCAATCATTGAAAACCTGAGGAAGACCACACAAAATCGTGAAAAGTTAATCTCCCTGCTGTGAGAAAGTGCTGTCTACATTGTGGAAGACTACACGGGACTCTCAGCAGAATGATCGATGCTCCAAGCCAACAGTCTACCTCTATTCAGGTTCTTAAAAAGCTCCAATTTGTGGATGACATCTGCGCCACATTTATTCACTTCAATTTTAAAGTAAAGAATGTGGGAACAAATTACTGTAGATTCTGGAGTCTGCACTGGAAACAACAAGTGCTGGGGGTCACAGTGGGTCAGACAGTACCCATGGAGAGAGAGAGAGGAAGCTAACATTTCAAATGTACATGACGCTGCATCAGAGCTGGGGTGAAGTATGCTATAGTTTGGAGGGCGTAGGTATGGGGGTAGTGGGTGTAGGGTGCTGGTGGAGAAAAGATTCGGTTGTGCGGATTAAGTGATTGGAATGTGAGATTGGCAGAAGAATGGTGTGTCTAACTTCTGGACTTGAAAGGAAAGATAGCCCCATTGGGAAAGGGGAAGAGGAGAAAAGGTATGATAACAGAATGTAACGAGTTAAAAGAAAGGGAAGAAATGGTTGTTGGTTTACAATTTGAAGGTGTTGAACTCAATATTAAGGCTGGAAGGCTGTAAAGAGCCTAATCCCTTCCTTGGTCTCTTACCTGCCCTCAATCTCTTCATTGAAAACTGCCTACATGACATCAGCCATCTCAATTTCTCTGCTTCTCTCTGCTGTAACATGTCCCCTTCTGAAATTGCTGCTCTCTTAGATCCTACCTTTGTTATCAAACTGAATGACAAAGGTGGTACTGTTTTAGTCTGGAGCACTGATCTCTACTTTGCAGATGTTCAATGCCAATTCTCAGACACTTCTTCCTACAATCCCATAGCATGTCCCCACATTCGAAGATCAAGCCGTTGTTGCCAAGACTGATACCAGCCTTGTTACCTCCAGAGATCCACCCCCTCAACACCCCTCCACCAACTGCCTCCAACCTGGTAGTGTCCCAATTCCAGACAGCCCACTTCTATCTCCTACCCAAAATCCACAAACCAGACTGCCCTGGTAGGACCGTTATTATCAGACTGTTCCTGCCCTACTGAGCTCATTTCCTTCTACCTTGACACCAATCTCTCTCCACATGTCCAGACCCTGCCCACCTATATCCATGATTCCTCTGATGCCCTCCACCATATTGACAATTTCCAGTTCCCTGGTCTTAACAGTCTCTTGTTCATTATGGATGTCTAATCCCTCATTACTTCCACACACACACACCCCCCCCCCCGCCCCCAAACCAGGATGGTCTTAGAGCTCTCAGCTTCCTCCTCAACCAGAGACCTGAACAATCCCCATCCACCACCACTCTCCTCTGCCTGACTGAACTTGCTCTCTCATTGAACAATTTCTCCTTTAATTCATCTCACTTCTGCCAAGTGAAAGGACTGACTTTGGGCCCCAGTACGGGTCCCAACCATGCTTGCGTTTTTATGGTGTATGTGGAACGATCTTTGTTCCAGGCCGACATTGGGACCCATTCCACAATTCTTTTCTCAGTGCATCAACGGCTGGCTAGCTGCCATTTCTTGCTCCCACCAGGACCTTGAAAAAGTATTTGTTTTGCCTCCAATTTTCATCCCTCTATAACTTTCACATCATGCATTTCTGAGACTTCCCTTCCTTTCCTTGACCTCTGAAGCCTCCATTTCAGGGAATAAACTTTCCACTGCCATCTACTACAAAGCCACTGAGTCCCATTGCTACCTTCAGTACAGCTCATCACATCCCACTTCCTGTAAGGATTCCATCCCATTCTCCAAGTTCCTTTGCCTATGTCGTATCTGTTCGAATGACACCACCTTCCAAAACAGCACTATTGACATGGCTTCCTTCTTCCATAACTGTGGGTGACAGGGCCCTCAACCACATCCAACTTATCACCCATGCTTCCTCCCTTGCCCCTTGCCATCACTCACAACAGAGTGATCGGTATCCCATTGCCCTCACTTTCCATCCTACCAGCCTTCACATCCAAGGGGTCATTCTCCACCATTTCAGACAACTCCAACAGAATGCCACCACCAAACACATCTCCCCCTCACTCCCCCTGCCTGCATTTCGCAGGGATCATTCCCTCTGGGACACCCTAGTCCATTCCACAGCCATCCCCCTCCCAAAAGCACCTTCCATGTAACCGCAGAAGGTGCAACTCCTGCCCCTTCACCTCCTTCCATCCCACCATCCAAAGGCCCAAACAGTCTTTCCAGGTGAAGCAGCACTTCATCTGTACCTCCTCCAAACTAGTGTATTGTATTCGCTGCACCCAATGTGGCCTACTCTACATTGGAGAAACCAAACGCAGACTGGGTGATCGCTTTGCAGAAGACCTCCGGTCTGTGAGCAAGCATGGCCTATACCTTCCTGTAGCCGGCCATTTTAACACAGTATCCATTCACATCCCCACGTGTCTGTCCTCATGCAGTGTTCCAGTGAATCACATCGCAAACTGGAGGAACAACATCTCATCTTCCGACCAGGCAGTTTATAGCCTTCTGGCCTTAATATTGAGTTCAACACTGTCAAATTATGAATCCACACCCATTTCCTCACTTTCTTTTAGCTTGTTACATTCTCTATCACCATGTCTTTATCCCCTCCTCCCATCCCAATGAGACTGTCTATCCTTTCAAATCTGGCAGTTGGGCACACCATTGCTCTGCCCATCTCACATTCCAATCACATAATCTGAACAACCAAACCTTTACTCCTCCAGCACCCTATACCCACTATCCCACACCTCCCCGTCTCCAAACTATAGCATAAATGCTGTCCTTTCCACACGTCAGCTCTGATGAAGATTCGTCTCGACTCTATACGTTAACGTCCCCTCACTTCATTGATGCTGTTTGACCTGCTGCGATCTCCAGGATTTGTTGTTTTCAAAAGTAAAGAACAGCCTGGATAAACAATTATTTGGAGAAAATAGTGTTGAGGTTATAGCAATGAGGAATCAGAATCAGTCCTCTGTTGATCAGAAAAGTAAATTTGAGTGTCACATCTGGAGAAAAATGGGAAGTAAATGACCAATGAAGATCTGAACAGCAGGGAGGAAGCTTTCTTCTGCAAAACTTCCCTCAAGAGGCTAATTGAATGAGTAGAGCCCTTTCTTGCTAAAATAAAACCTTTTCTAGTTTCACATGTCCTATCGGTTGTTTTCTGAAATTCATAAGAATTATACAATGTGTTTTAACTGTGCACCTCAACCACTTTCACTTTAGCTCCATTGCTGCAGGGGCATGCCTTCCTCCTTGCTTCCTGTAGTCGATGACCAGCCCTCTCATTTTGCTGACATTGACGAAGAGATTGTTATTTGTACACCATGTCACTAAGCTCTCTTATCTCGTTCTCTCAAATTTCAAATCTAATGTT
The DNA here is from genome assembly GCF_030684315.1 of Stegostoma tigrinum. NCBI lineage: Eukaryota > Metazoa > Chordata > Chondrichthyes > Orectolobiformes > Stegostomatidae > Stegostoma > Stegostoma tigrinum. The sequence goes on along the minus strand of NC_081358.1, from coordinate 119,485,835 downwards.
GACCTCACTTTCTGCAGCTGTAACTTTATACTCCTCGCTCTATTCCATTAACCTTACCTGCACTTTGTATGATTAGGATCTGCTTGTTCAGCATGCAAAACAAAACTTTTCACTGTTTCTAGGTACGTGACAATAACAAATCAAATTGTCAATGTCAGTTGGATTAACTTGTTTTAATTTTTCATTTGCTCATGGGATGTTGGTATTGCCACCTGGCCCAGTATTTATTACCTGTCCCTAATTGCTCTTGAGAAGGTGATGGTCAGCTGCCTTTTTGAACTATTGCAATCCATGAGCTGTTGTTAGACCTAATTCACTGAAACATATTGAAACAACTGAAACCTTAAACAGGCACCTTATTCTCCAGGAAACCATTCTAAACTATTCTCAGCTCCTTTTACTTTTCCAGCTGGGTAACTTTTATTTTTCAACCTGGGTAACTTTTACACTCTGTCTGTCACAGTGAGAGATACAGTGAAGATCTCTCCCACTTGGAGGGTATGCAGGGTAGATTGATCTTGGTAAGATATTAGGTTGGCACAACATCGTGGGCTGAAGGGCCTGCACTGTGCTGTATTGTTCTATGTTCTACGTTCTCTAAATTCACTAGCTACAGCTAGCAGATTTCACAACAATATCTAAAATGTGAGAAACTGGACCTTTTCATTCTGAGTGTCAATTTCTTCTTGCATCCGGTACACAGAGCAAGTGATAACTCTTCCCTTAACTCACAGTCCTGTCTGTCTAGGAAACTTACAGACTGAGCCGGTCTGTGGGGTTCAATGACATTTTTCCAAAAAACCTGCAACCTGATCCCACAGTTCCCCTCTCAACGCCCACTACAATAGCAATATGAATCACATGGGCCTTTTACACAGGCAGAAATGCTAAGGAAATGATCTCATTGAAACCTATATTCTTGCAGGGCCATTGAGGGTAAATGCAGGATGAATATTCCCAATGACCGTGGAGTCAGAGTCAAGGGCCACAGGCTAAGAATGTGAGGTAAGTCAATTACGACTGAGATGCGGGGGAAGTTACCCAGAGAATGGGGACCCTGTGGAATTCCATGCCACAGAACACAGCTGAGGCAAAAACATTGGATGGTTTCAAGAAGGATATAGACATATATCTTGGGATTAAAAAGATCAAAGCATACTGAGAGAAAGTGCAAAGAGGGCACTGAGCTGGACGATCAACTCTGATCACATTGAAAGGGCTCAATGGCCTCCTCCTGGTCCTATTTTCTATGTTTCTGTGTTACTAGGGAGCTGTATTCTAGTTAGAAGAATCCATTTTATCTTGGAGCTAAACACACAATTCAAAGTACAACAGCACCATTTAGCAAACTAGAAGTCAGCTTTTAAAATAATTCTCTGAAATTTTGAAAGGATGTCAATAGAATAGCACTGAAAGTTTCCCTGGTAACCTTGGATGTAAGGAAAGCTGCCACCCTAATGAGGCCTGAGGCTCCAGCCGCACACCAGCATGCTCGGCTCTTCTCTGTTCTCGGTTCTATAGAGGTTCCCAAGACATTCAGTTGTAGCCATGTTGGTTCAAGGATAAACCTCACTTTGAATTGCTGAAAATACCAAGGGTTGGATAATATACACCCAACTTGCATTGGCTTCCATTTTTCAAGGAATGTTTCAATTATTCAAGTACAGCTATAAGAAGAGACATTCTTGCGATATTAAATCACAAGTAATTTATGATTAGCAGTCTTGGTTGTAATATGGCTCACTTACAGCTGTCAGAATTCACATCTGTTCACACTAGTTAGAATCTCTACGGTGTGGAAGCAGGCCATTCAGCCCATTAGGACTACACCAACCCTCTAAAGAGCATCCCACCCAGACCCACACGCCTACACAATCCCTTCATTTCCCATGGCTAATCCATCCCTCGCCTGCACATCTCTCGACACTATGGGTAATTTAGCATGGCCAATCTAAAACTCACACAGACACAGGGAGAGTGTGCAAACTCCACACAGTCAAAGAGCAGAATCAAATCCAAGCCCCTAGTGCTTTGAGACAGCAGTGCTAACCACTGAGGCGCTTTGAAGAAGATGCAGTGACTTGAAAGATTAACATTAACTTTTTCTCTCTCTTCACAGATGCTGCCAGCCCTGCTGAGTTTCTCCAGCACTTTCGGAATTTACTTTGCATTTCTAGCATCTGCAGTATTTTAATTTTGAATAAAATTGAGAGATAGGGCTGATGTACCATTAGTAAAGAATAGTGTTGAGAAAACAGTTTGGAATTTTGTTTTGCTATCTTTCTAAACTGTGTGAAGAATGGGATACTTTTTTTTTGCTTCTTCTGAGTAATGAATTTGTGTTCTTTTGCTTTTTTTCAGTTTTTTATATTCACATGTGACTCACTGGTGCTGTTGGCTGGGCCGGAATTAAACACCTATCCCTAGTAGCCCCATGAGAACGTGGTGATGAGCTGCCTTCTTGAACCGCTGCAGTCCATGTGCTGTAGGTTGACACACAATGCTCTGAGAGAGGGAATTCTAGGATTTTGACTCAATGACGCTGAAGAGCCGGTGAAGTATTTACAAGTCAGGATAGAGGGAGGCTTGGAGGAGAACCTTTACAGATTCGTGTTAACGTGTTCAGTGACCAGCCATCGTGATAACCAACTGCAAACAATTAAACTTATGATCTGTCAAGCCAAAGTTTCATTCTGGGATCCAACTTCTTCAATGTTACCATCAGCTGGTAGCACAACAAGGCAAAGACTTTCCAATGTGTGGCAGGAAACTGGACACACATGACGCATTGTGATGCTTCAGCCGGATATTGTGTGAATGGAAAACCTCCCTGTTCTATATGTTTGAGCTGTCAGTATAGATTACACAGGATGCAGTGAAAGGTGGGAAGGGGAGATCGTAAAGGGGCTCTCTCTTTATTCCCTCTGTGCAAAGAGAATTGCATGGCTTTCAGATCATCCACAATCTCGTGTAATGGTGCAGCAAGCTCAATGGGGTGAATGGTCCCCTCCAGGCTCCTATGTGTTATAATGAATGACCATGTCAGTGATATTCTTGCTGCTGCAATGCACTGCAATTTAATCTGTGTCACTGTGTGAAAATCCTGGAACCAGCCCCTTAAGGGCAGTGTGGGTCAAACCACAGCACTCGGACTGCAGCAGTCCAAGAAGGCGGCTTACCGCCAACTTCTCAGGGGGCACCTAGGTAAGGGCATTAAATACTGACCCAGCTAGCAATGCCCACATCCCATGAGGGATTTAAAATAAAACTTGCCGTTGTCTCTAAAGACCTGTGGTGTCACTGGCTCAGTTATCCTTATGAGCCACCTTTCTAGCCACAGGCAATGCTATGCATGGTGAAGCGGCCAGTTACCTCTGTAAACTGGACAGCTGGAATGCAATGCAGTATGGCTTCAATTTAGCTTCAGCTGAAAGTACCATGACAGGGCTTCCTTGTCAAAGCCTTCCCTTGATTGAGCTGTGGCCAACATTGAGTTAAGCTGCCTCCTCCCATTGTCTGTCTCACAGGAGGGCAGTCCTATAGACTGGTCAGACTACAGTGATTTTGCCATGACTCTAGTACCAGCTTGTATTTGGTTTTTCACCAAGAATTTTTTTTTGTGTTGCTTATTCTTTTCAGGCCGGACTGGCAAGTTTCTTTTGAGCCAGGTGTCTATTTGTAGGTTCCATCTGAGTAAGCCTCTATCCTTTCTGTAATAGAGCTTGAGCTCACCCGAGAATGAGCCACTGGGTATTTAAAACAAGATTAAAAAATGAACTCTTTCATCATGTCGTGACTTGGTTGTTATTATGGGGCTCATGTGGTTGGGTAAGCACACTCACTGAGGTCCCCTGTAGGGTTTCATCAAAACATGACAGGCAGGAAGCTGATATTAGCAAATATTACCCTGAGCTGCATCAACTTGGGAACAATCACTAGAACAAGGAGGTTTGGAGCTTGCCAATAAATCATATTAAAAATTATGGAATAAGTGAGCAGGTATCAAAGACTCTATCTATAATAAATGCTGCACGGGCTATACATGTTGCACGGAGGGTAATGCCTTGAGTTTCTCTCAGGCCACATTTTGCTTGAGGAGGTGGATTTCAGAAGGTGGCTTCCATTTGCAATGCTGCACCACTTCCTTCCCACCCCCCATTGGGAGCTGTAGAATCTTCCAGCTCTTGGGTGGGGTCTGGTCTTTCAGACAGTGAGTGGCTGGGTGTGGGGGGCATTGGATTCAGGAAACTTAGATACGGAGATAGGGTGCAGCTGTTTCTGAGTGTTAAAGGAACAAATAGGAGAGGATGTAGCTTCACACTGGTGTGCAGAGGAAGGATGGCAAAAAACAGCCATTCACACAGCAAATACAGAGTGACACCAACAGCGTGTGCTCGATTCCCCCAGAGGCTGAGATCACCACTCCCTTCCTCAACCTCTCCGCGAGCCTGAGGTGTGGTGACCCTCAGGTTAAACCATCACCAGTCCTCCCTTCCCACCAACCGCACGCCCCCCCCACCTCTCTCTCTCGCTCTCTCTCTCTCCCTATCTGTCTATCTCTGATGAGATAGCAGCCGTATGGTGCAGTAGGACAAAAGTACCTTCAGGTTTACAGCATACTACCTGGAAATTTGGTGGAGCCGGCGTCAACTGAGGTGTTCAACAAGTTCTTTTTGGTCATAATATGTACACAGATGCAGGATGCAGTAAGGAGATGGGTGCTTGATAATATTCTAGTTTAAGTACAATGGGCAGAATGGCCTCTTTCTGGTAAAATTGCAACAGGTGTAGGCCATTCAGCCTTCTAGCCTGCTCCATCATTCAACATGATCACGGCTGAATTTCCAACTTACTCCCTTGTTTCTACTTCGTCTCCGTACCCTTTGATATTTTTAACTCAAATAACTGTATCTAACATGTTGAAGCTTCACAAGCTTCAAAATCTCCCCAACTGCGACCTCATACCAAGACTAGCCCAGCTCGTCCCCACCTCCTTTAGCTGTCCGGCTTTTCTCCCACTTATTGCACTCCTCCCACCTCGCTGACCAAACCCCATCCCCACTTCCTACCTACTAGCCTCATCCCCTTCTCCTTGACCTGTCCGTCTTCCCTCACACCTACCCACCCCTCACTCCTCACTGACCAACCCCCATCCCAACTTCCCACCTACACTCACCTTTACTGGCTTCATCCCCACCTCCTTGAGCTGTCCATCTTCTCACCACCTATCTGCTCCTCTATCCACCTTCTATCACTGACCCCAGGCCTCTATTTATTTCAGAGCCCCCTTCCCCTCCCACATTTCTGAAGAAGGATCCAAACCCAAAATGTCAGCTTTCTTGCTCCTCTGATGCTGCCTGGCCTGCTGTGTTCTTTCAGCTCACACTGTGTTACCTCTGACTCCAGCATCGGCAGTTTCTACTGTCTCCATATCCCTTGGACCCATAACATGATACCCTTGCTCAGAAAGGGAAGGCAATGGCCTGTATTGCCACAGGGCTGTTAACCCAGAAACCAGATAATGTTCTGGGGCCCCAAGTTCAAATCCCGCCTTGGCAGGTGGTGGAATTTGAATTCAATTAAATATCTGGAATTAAGAATCTAACGATGACCATGAACCCACTGTCGATTGTCAGTAAAAACCCATCTGGTTCACTAAGGCCGTTTAGGGAAGGAAACTGCCATCCTTACCTGGTCTGGCCTACATGTGACTCCAGACTCACAGCAATGTGGTTGACTCTGAACTGCCCTCTAGGCAATTAGGGATGGGAAATAAATGCTGCTTGAAAGCATAACCCTTATCCCATGAATGAATAAGAATAAAAAATGTATCTAAGATTTAAATTTAACAATTAATTTACCATAAATTGCCATTGGAGGAGGAGAGTTCCAAACCTGCACTACTCTTTGCATGTCCAAGTGTTTTTTGACATTTCTCCTGAATAGCCTGGCCCTAACCATTAGAGTATGCCCCGATTCTAGAATCTTTAACAAGTAGAAATAGTTTATCATAATCTGAGTGAAACAGATATTTTGCCAACAATGAGCAACAGTTTCATATTCATCATTAGGCTTTTGATATCAGATTTATTTGAGTTAAAATTTCATCAGCTACCATGCCAGGATTTGAACCTGGGTAGCCAGAACAATGTCTGAATGTTTAGATGAATAGTCTAGTGATAGTCCCACAGAAGGAGTCAGATTACAGGAAATATGCAGCAAAATGGATATGAAGATTGTTGGACCATCTGTGATCCCGTTAATTGGAAGAGCAGATTGAGGTAACAGGCTTTCAATCAGGATGATAGTCACCTTTCTTCCCCATCAGGGAAGAGGTTAATCAGGGAGGGTGAGAGTTCATCACTGAGGGCGATCGAGAAATTCCAAAATGGGCTGAACTCACTGAGAATCTACTTGCCACGGTGGCAAGAAAGGGTCAAGTGTCTCTCAGCTAATTACTCCCGCGCATTGCCACTTCTTTTGTCTGCCCCACTCTGGGGAAATATCCCAATATGTTTCCGACAAGCTGAGGTGGTAGCAGTTTTGCAAAGCTATCAATGGCCGCCCACTGTCCTGAGAATTCTGGGATGACTGAAAGACACTCTTCAAAAAGCTTCTAAATGACATAAATATAAGGGGAACTACTGCTAGAGATCTGAAATATCAATGAAGGAAGTGCTGGAGGGACTCAGAGGGTCTAGCAACTTCATCAGGGAAGAAACACTTACTGTTTCCAGTCCAGTAACAGAGAGGTTCTGAATAAAGGTAACATTGGATTTGAAATGTTGACTCTATTTCTATCTCCACAGAGCACAGGCACCCCCACACTTCAGATGAACTCCATGTTATTTCTGATCCGGAAGTTTATGTTTTCTTAATTTGTTTAAGTGGAAAATCATTGGTGGACAGAAAGTCACCTTCCTGATATACATTAGGCCAGGTGAAGTTTGCACATTTGAAACTTTCATAGAAACATTGTTTGGTCATGTCCAATGTCCCTCAACCAGAAAACTGATGACACTCACGAAAGTGCTCAGACAAGACATTTAGCATGCTTACCTTCACTGCTCAGAACGTTGAGTTTGGGAGTCGAGACATCATGTTGAGGTTATACAGGACATTGTGAGGCTTCTTCTGGAGCACTGTGCAAAGTTCTGATCATCCTATTGTAGGAAGAATATTATTGAACTATGGGGGGCTCAGAAAAGATTTGTCAGAATGTTACGGGGAATGGAAGGTTTGAGTTATGTGGAGAAGCTGGATAAGCTTTTTTCACTGGAGCATAGAAAGTTGAGGGTGACCTTACAGAGGCTTATAAAATTATGAGGTGCCTTTTCCCTTAGGTGAGCGATTTCCAGATTAGGGGACATATTTTTAAGTTGGGAGGAGAAAAATTTAGGGGGCAATTTTTTTTACGCCGAGAGTGGTACACATGTGCAATGAACTTCTGGAGGGAGTGCTGAATGTGGGTGCAGTTACAACATCTGAAAGACATTTGGAAAAATATATGAATTAGAAGTGTTTGGTGGGATATGGGTAAAGCGCAGGCTGGTAGGATCAGCCTAATTTGGGATTATGGTCAGCATGGACTGGTTGGGCAGAAGGATCTGTTTCCATGCATTCTCCAGCATCTGCAGTTCCCATTATCACTGTTTCCATGTATTCTCCAGCATCTGCAGTTCCCATTATCACTGTTTCCATGTCAAATGACTTTATGACTGTATGAGGGAGTCATACATGGGTAACTACACCTAAAATAAGATCTTTGGCATGGCGTACTCACCATCTCAGGATATCCCAAAGCACTTTTGGGGCAGAGGAATGTATAATGTGGCAAACATAGAATCCAATTCACACAAAACAGTTTCCCACAGCCATCAACATAATAATGATCTTGTTCTGGCTGCAGTTGAAGGGTCACTGTTTCCTTTTCTCATCCCACTCCTCCACTGATCAAAACCAACGTTTAACTTAATAATATGAGCAATGAGATTGTTGTCAGACTATGTCATGTTCAGTATTGAGGACAATTAGCCTGGTTTCCTTCGCTGGCCAGGACAAAACCTGTTTTATTATTATTGCCACAAACAAAAGTAATCAATTCTCACCGGTCAATAGTCACTGTTAACAGTTTGGTTTGCATGCACATATATACAGACACATAAATCTGAGAAGAATCAAAAATGTGTACACTCTGTCGAGAGTTAACTTTGAAGCTCTTGGCCAAGTGGTAGTTAAACTCAGGGAAAAGGGATGAGTCACAGATTGTCCTCGATGGTGCTCTGATTCCAAAGATAATCTGCACATGAAGCTGATGACATTAGATTGTCTTTCTGGATTTGGCTACATTTCCTTTGCTTCAGACAGTGGAATAAATTCCAAGAAAACCCTCTTTAGGAACTCCCCTTGAGTGGGAAAGATAAATGCTGGATGAAACAGCAGTGAGTTTTCACTTCAGTGATAATGGGAACTGCAAATGCTGGAGAATCCAAGATAACAAAGTATGGAACTGGATGAACACAGCAGGCCAAGCAGCATCTCAGGAGCACAAAAGCTGACGTTTCGGGCCTAGACCCTTCATCAGAGAGGCGGATGGGGAGAGGGTTCTGGAATAAATACGGAGAGAGGGGGAGGCAGACCGAAGATGGAGAGAAAAGAAGATAGGTGGAGAGGAGAGTATAGGTGGGGAGGTAGGGTGGGGATAGGTCAGTCCAGGGAAGACGGACAGGTCAAGGAGGTGGGATGAGGTTAGTAGGTAGGAAATGGAGGTGTGGCTTGGGGTGGGAGGAAGGGATGGGTGAGAGGAAGAACAGGTTAGGGAAGCGGAGACAGGCTGGGCTAGTTTTGGGATGCAGTGGGTGGAGGGGAAGAACTGGGCTGGTTTTGGGATGCAGTGGGGAAGGGGAGATTTTGAAGCTTGTGAAGTCCACATTGATACCATTGGGCTGCAGGGTTCCCAAGCGGAATATGAGTTGCTGTTCTTGTAAATTTCGGGTGGCATCATTGCGGCACTGCAGGACGCCCATGATGGACATGTCGTCTGAGGAATCGCATCATCCTCCGACAGTTCCGCCATCTACAATCCGACCCCACCACCCAAGACATTTTTCCATCACCATCCTTGTCTGCTTTCCGGAGAGACCACTCTCTCCGTGACTCCCTTGTCCACTCCACACTCCCCTCCAACCCCACCACACCCGGCACCTTCCCCTGCAACCGCAGGAAGTACTACACTTGCCCCCACACCTCCTCCCTCACCCCCATCCCAGGCCCAAAGATGACCTTCCATATTAAGCAGATGTTCACCGGCACATATGCCAATGAGGTATACAGTATGCATTGTACCCCGTATGGCTTCCTTTACATTGGGGAAACCAAGCAGAGGCTTGGAGACCGCTTTGCAGAACACCTCCGCTTGGTTCGCAATAAACAACTGCACCTCCCAGTCGCCAACCATTTCAACTCCCCCTCCCATTCCTCAGACGACATGTCCATCATGGGCCTCCTGCAGTGCCACAATGATGCCACCCGAAGGTTGCAAGAACAGCAACTCATATTCCGCTTGGGAACACTGCAGCCCAATGGTATCAATGTGGGCTTCACAAGCTTCAAAATCTCCCCTTCCCCCACTGCATCCCAAAACCAGCCCAGCTCGTCCCCTCCCCCCACTGCATCCGAAAACCAGCCCAGCCTGTCTCCGCTTCCCTAACCTGTTCTTCCTCTCACCCGTCCCTTCCTCCCAGCTCAAGCCGCACCTCCATTTCCTACCTACTACCTCATCCCGCCTCCTTGACCTGTCTGTCTTCCCTGGACTGACCTATCCCCTCCCTACCTCCCCACCCATACTCTCCTCTCCACCTATCTTCTTTTCTCTCCATCTTCAGTCCGCCTCCCCCTCTCTCCCTATTTATCCCAGAAACCCCTCCCCATCCCCCTGTCTGTTGAAGGGCCTAGGCCCGAAACGTCAGCTTTTGTGCTCCTGAGATGCTGCTTGGCCTGCTGTGTTCATCCAGCTTCACACTTTGTTATCTTGAGTTTTCAGCTCACTTTGCTTACAAAATTTGCCAAAGAAATGTAAGGAAGCAATGGATTTCAGCCACATGTTAGGATTTCATAGTTCTAATTCTTTTAAACAAAAGAGAATTCTGATCTTATGTTTCCCCATATCTCAGTCGTACCATCCCAGGAATCCATCTAGTAAACCTCCATTGCACTCCCTCCTTAGTTAGAACATGCTTCCTTCGATAAGGAGACCAAAACTGCACACAATATTCCAGGTGTAGTCCCACCAAGGCCCTGCACAGTTGCAACAAGACATCCCTGCTCCTGTGCTCGAATCCTCTCACTATGATGGCCTTCTTCATTGCCTGCTGTTCACATTGAGTGATTGGTGTATGAGGACATCCAGATCTCATTGCACCTCTTCCTTTCCCAACCTATTGCTATTCAGATTATAATATGCCTTCCTGTTTTAGCCACCAAAGTGGATAACCTCACATTTACCCTCATTATTACTTCATCTCACTCAATGCAGCAACAAGCTTTAAAAATGTTAATTCCGCATTTGGTCTGATTTTGTGTTCCTTTGCTGTTGGGTCTGAAGGTGTGGGGATGGTAAACTGTAAAGTGTAGGTTTCCTACCACTTACCTCTCCATGTCCCCAACTTGTCTGAAATTATGAGATAACAAGATGTAGAAAGGTGAACACAACAGGCCAGGCAGCATGAGAGGAACAGGAAAGCTGACATTTCGGGTCAGGACCCTTCTTCAGAAATGTGGGAGGGGAAGGGGACTCTGAAATAAACAGAGAGTGAGGGCGGTGACGATGGAAGGTAGATAAAGGAGCAGATAGATAGAGAGAGGATGGGCAGGTCACACACTATCTCACACACACACACATACCCTCGCTCTCTTCCCCCCCATACAATCATAGATTCTCTACACACACACGCACGCACGCACGCACACGCACACGCACAAATAAATCTATGGGGTGAATTTGCATTTGCAGATACGTTTCATTTTGTTCAAAAAACACACAATTTATAGACAGTCAATCAATACGGCATTTTATAAATTACTTGTTTAGAAATTATATCAGTCTGACTCCAAACTAAAACATGAACAGATTCTAAACAAGACCTCACACCTACCGTGCATTGTCGGACCTAAAATGTCACCTCTTCTTTCAAGTGATGACACCTGTAGTTCTCTCAGGGCAGTGGCTTCAAAGGAATTTGGGAATATAAATATACAAATTAATCAATTAAAACTGTCTAACTGATTAAAGATTTAACAGCGTCTTAGGTTTGTTTACTATATACTCATCAATAGTGTGAATCTTTGATCTTTTATTTATAAAGTCTGTGTCTGATACTGCCTCTCTCACTAACATCTGATGAAGGGCCGAGGCTCTGAAAGCCTGTGTTTTCAAATAAACCTGTTGGGCTCTAACCCGTCATTGTGTAAATTTGACTCTATCTGAAATGATACAGAGGGCACTGGCCCACATCCCTTTGGGACTTTCAAAGCCTTTAAATTAACAGCCATTGGGTTCATAGAATTCTGACAGGATGGAATCAAGTCATTCAGCCCATTGACTCCACACCAACCCACCCCATCCCTGTTATCCTGCATTTCCCATGGTGAACACACTTTGTCTGCACATCCCTGGACACAATGGAGAATTTAGCATGGCCAACCCACCTATAATGCACATCTTTGGACTCCTCATCCTACCCCAGCCAGTATTTTCCCTCCTACGAGGTGAAGCCCATACCATGTGAGCAACATGGCAAACATTCCTGTGCAGACTGGTGTCAAAGCAAGGCAGGCTGGTACCTCCTTTTTCATCAAGGCCACCTTTCCCTCCACATCCCTCTCCCTGAGCCACACCTCTCTGCTGTGCCCCGACTGTAGTCCCAACCGTGACCACTGCATCTTCCTGGCAATGCTGGGACTAATGATAAAGTTACTACAGTCTCACCAGTCTAGAGGGCTGCCCTCTCATTCGGGAGAGACAACCAGTGGTTAAACCGAGAGCCACCGTGCCTCAGGCAAAGGGAAAGGTTGAGAAGGAGAGCCCTTCATGGTAATGTCAGGGGTGTATGAATTGATCCTCTGCTGCTGGTGTCACACTGTATTGCAAACCAGGGGGCGGCAATGGCACAGTGGTATTATCGCTGGACTGTTACTCCAGAGGCCAAACAACATTCTGGAGACCCAGGTTTGAATCCTGCCACGGCAGATGGTGGAATTTGAATCCAATAAAATATCTGGAATTAAGAATCTGATGATGACTGTGAATCCATTGTCAATTGTCAAGAAAAACCTACCTGGTTCACTAACGCCCTTTAAGGAAGGAAACTGCCACATGTGACTCCAGACCCACAGCAATGTGGTTGACTCTTAACTGTACTCTGGACAATTAGGGATGGGCAAGAAATGCTGCCTAGCCAGCGATGCCCTGATCCTGTGAATGAATAAAGGAAACCAGCCATCCATTCAACTGAGCTAAACAAACTCTAGTGCTGGCACTCGAGAGCCCCTGGGGGAGAACTTTGATGTCAAATTAATTAACACTGCTCCCAGTATTAATCCCGTAAAGTAGGGATCTTGTGAGCAATGGCAGTGTCTGCCCATCTACTCCTGAGCTATGCCACAGTCATGTCTGAATAGGTTGATCTAACATTATTGCAAATACTGCTGTGCCATGTAACATCCTCATCCTTTGAAAAGGGATTAGAATCCTCCAAAAGCCATTCAGTGAATCAGTATGTGACTGAGAGTGGCAGAAATACATGGATAAAGGAAGCAACAGACAGGAGAGTGATGAATTAGTGGAGGAGGGAAAGCATAAAGTGCTGCATAAAACCCAACATGAGGAGGAGGGAGCTGAGGAGTTTACAATTCCACTCAGGTGAGACAGGAAGATGGCATGGGAGGTACTGCGTGCATAATTGGACCTTTCACAATATCCAATTATTCTAAACATTGCTTGATGTTCTTGCTCTTTCCTGTACAGACAAATCCGAATATTGAAAGCAATTGAAGACAAAACAATGTTTTTTGATATAGTTCTTAAGGTTAAAGGTTGCAGTGAGAAAGCAACAACAGAACATAGAGTTGGATGATCAGCCATGATCATATTGAATGGCAGAACAGGCTCAAAGGGCTGAATGGCCTGAATTTTCTCTGTTACTGTGTGAGGTGATTCCTATCCACAGTCCATTGCCGTTCCACATGAAGTAGAAGCAGATGCAGTTAGAATCACAGTACCCCTACAGTGTGGAAGGAAGCCATTTGGCCCATTGAGTCCACTCCAACTCCCCAAACAGCATCCCACCCGGGCCCGCTCCCCTATAATCCCATGTTTGCCAATTCCTGGACACGATTGGCAATTAATCATGGTCAATCCATCTAACCTACACATCTTTGGACTGTGGGAAGAAACCAGAGCATCTGGAGGAAACACACAAAGACACAGGAAGGATGTGCAAACTCCACACAGACAGTCACCCAATGGTGGAATTAAACCCATGTCCCTGGCACTGTGAGGCAGTAGTGCTAGCCACTGAGCCACTGTGCCACCATAACTGCCTAAAAGTTGTGATGGAGGCAGATTGAATAGTGCGTAACTGAAGTGATGGTAACAAATTCTGAGACCCTCAAAAGCCAAGGGAAGGCACCAGCTGTAACCTCACAACCTGACCACCCCCCCACCCCCCCACAATATTACTCATTCACCTGTCCAGACTCAGCTGGGCAGAAATCTGGGGGACAAGGTGAGAGGAAAATTCAAACTCTTGTATTACTTTTTTATGTGATGTAGGCATTGCTGGGCTAGCATTTATTGCTCATCCCTAATGGCCTCTGAGAAACAGCCTTCTTGAACTGTTCCTGCCCATGTGGTATCAGTGCACCCGCCATTGTCCTAGGGAGAACCCGAGACACTACACGTGTAATGTCTCCCACCCGCCCTCCTCCTCTAACCAAAAAAAAAACTTGGTGGTTTGTAGATAAGGTAAGGCTTTTTCCATTTCACGTTTCTTTATATATATATCGTGTGATTGCCAAAAGCCTTTTGCTTCCTTTTTCATTTATCTAAGTGAAGTTTAATAATGTTAGGAGATCTCACACCCGTGTTGTGCTCCTCTTGCTCAATGTGGGAGCTCGGGTACAGGGCTGATGTCCCCGACTCCTTCACGTGCAGGAAGTGTGTCCAGCTGCAGCTCTTGTTAGACCGCATGACGGCTCTGGAGCTGCGGATGGACTCACTTTGGAGCATACGCGATTCTGAGGGGGTCGTGGATAGCACGTTTAGCAATTTGGTCACACCGCAGATTAGGATTGCTGAGGGAGATGGCGAATGGCTGACCAAAAGGCAGAGGAAGAGCAGGAAAGCAGTGCAGGTGTCCCCTGCGGTCATCTCCCTCCAAAACAGGTATTCTGTTTTGAATGTTGTTGGGGGAGATGGCTCATCAGAGGAAGGCAGCAGTAGCCAGGTTCACGGCACCGTGACTGGCTACTGCTGTACAGAAGGGCGGCAAAAAGAGTGAAAGGGTGATAGTCATTGGGGATTCAATTGTAAAGGGAGTAGATAGGCGGTTCTGCAGTCGAAAACAGGACTCCCGAATGGTATGTTGCCTCCCAGGTGCATGGGTCAGGGATGTCTCCGATCGGCTGCAGAACATTCTGAAGGGGGAGGGCGAACAGCCAGTTATCGTGGTGCATATAGGCACCAATGATATAGGCAGAAAACGGGATGAGGTCCTACAAGCAGAATTTAGGGAGTTAGGAGCCAAGTTAAAAAGTACGACCTCAAAGGTAGTAATCTCAGGATTGCTACCAGTGCCACGTGCTAGTCAGTGCAGAAATGAAAGAATAGCCAGGATGAATGCGTGGCTTGAGAGATGGTGTAAGAGGGAGGGGTTCAGATTTTTGGGACATTTGAACCGGTTCTGGGGAAGGTGGGACTATTACAAATTGGACAGTCTACACCTGAGCCGGACTGGAACCAATGTCCTTGGGGGTGCTTTTGCTAATGCTGTGGGGGAGGGTTTAAACTAATGTGGCAGGGGGATAGGAACCAAATATTGGACAGAAAAGAGGTAGAAACGAAAGCCTGTAGGGAACTAGATAATGGAGTCAGTGTGACTAAAGGGAATAGTAGTCGGGGAGCAGATGATGAGCCCAAGGGACAGGTGGTCTGAGGCGCATTTGTTTTAATGCGAGAAGTGTAGTAGACAAGGCAGATGAGCTTAGGGCTTGGATCGGTACCTGGAGGTATGATGTTATTGCTATTACTGAGACTTCGTTGAGGGAAGGGCCTGACTGGCAACTAGTTGTCCCAGGATATCGATGCTTCAGGCGGGATAGAGAGGGAGGTAAAAGGGGTGGAGGAGTTGCAGTACTGGTCAAAGATGATATCACAGCTGCACTGAAGGAGGGCCCCATGGAGGACTCAAGCAGTGAGGCAATATGGGTCAAACTCAGAAATAGGAAGGATGCAGTAACAATGCTGGGGCTGTACTACAGCCTCCCAACAGTGAGCGTGAGATAGAGGTACAAATATGTCGACAGATTATGGAAAGGTGTAGGAGAAACGGGCTGGTGGTCATGGGAGATTTTAATTTTCCCAACATTGACAGGGATTCACTCAGTGTTAGGGGTCAAGACGGAGCAAAATTTGTAAGGGGTGTCCAGGAGGGTTTTCTAGAGCATCATGTATGTAGTCCAACTCGGGAAGGGGCCATACTGGACCTGGTGCTGGGGAATGAACCCGGCCAGGTGGGTGATATTACAGTAGGGGACTACTTTGGAAATAGTGACCACAATTCCGTAAATTTTACAAAACTCATGGACAAGGATAGGAGTGGTCCTAAAGGAAGAGTACTAAACTGGGAGAAGGCAAACTATACCAAGATTCGGCAGGATCTGAGGAATGTAGATTGGGAGAAACTGTTTGAAGGTAAATCCACATTTGATATGTGGGAGGCTTTTAAGGAGAGGTTGATTAGCGTTCAGGAGAGACATGTTCCTGTGAAAATGAGGAATAGAAAAGGCAAGATTAGGGAGCCATGGATGACAGGTGAAATTGTGAGACTAGCCAAGAGAAAAAAGGAAGCATACATGAGGTCTAAGCGACTGAAGACAGACAAAGTTTTGCAAGAATATTGGGAATGTAGAGCGATTCTGAAATGAGGGATTAAGAGGGCTAAGAGAGGACATGAGATATTGCTGGCAAACATGGTTAAGGAAAATCCCAAAGCCTTTTATTCATACATAAAGAGCAAGAGGGTAACTAGAGGAACAATTGGCCTACTTAAGGACAAAGAAGGAAAGTTATGCGCTGAGTCAGAGAAAATGGGTGACACTCTTAACGAGTACTTTGCATCAGTATTCACCAAGGAGAGGGATATGACAGATGTTTAGGTTAGGGATAGATGTTTGCTTAGTCTAGGCCAAGTTGACATAAGGAAAGAGGAAGTGTTAGGTATCCTAAAAGACATTGTAAGGTGGACAAGTCCCCAGGTCCGGATGGGATCTATCCCAGGTTTCTGAGGGAAGCGCGAGAGGAAATAGCCGGGGCCCTAACAGATATCTTTGCAGTGTCCTTAGACACGGGTGAGGTCCCAGAGGACTGGAGACTTGCTAATGTTGTTCCCTTGTTTAAAAAGGGCAGCAAGGATAATCCAGGTAATTATCGACCAGTGAGCCTGACACCAGTGGTAGGGAACCTACTGGAGAAGATACTGAGGGATAGGATCTATTCCCATTTGGAAGAAAATGGGCTTATCAGTGATAGGCAACATGGTTTGGCGCAGGGAAGGTCATGTCTTACCAACTTAATAGAATTCGTTGAGGACGTGACAAAGTTGGTTTATGAGCGAAAGGCTGTAGATGTCATATACATGGACTTCAGTAAGGCGTTTGATAAGGCTCCCCATGGCAGGCTGATGGAGAAAGTGAAGTCACATGGGGTCCAGGGTGTGCTTGCTAGATGGATAAAAAAACTAGCTGGGCAACAGGAGACAGAGGGTAGTAGTAGAAGAGAGTTTCTCAAATTGGAGACCTGTAACCAGTGGTGTTCCACAGGGATCTGTGCTGAGACGACTGTTGTTTGTGATATATGTAAATGATTTGGAGGTAGGTGTAGGTGGTCTGATCAGCAAGTTTGCTGATGACACTAAGATTGGTGGAGTAGCTGATAGTGAAGGGGACTGTCAGAAATTACAGCAGAATATAGATAGACTGGAGAGTTGGGCAGTTAAATGGCAGATGGAGTTCAATCCGGGCAAATGCGTGGTGATGCATTTTGGAAGATCAAATTCAAGGGCGAACGATACAGTAAATGGAAAAGTCCTCAGGAAAATTGATGAACAGAGAGATCTGAGTGTTCAGGTCCATTGTTCCCTGAAGGTGACAACGCAGGTCAATAGGGTGGTCAAGAAGGCATATGGCATGCTTTCCTTCATCGAACGGGGTATTGAGTACAAGAGTTAGCAGGTCATGTTGCAGTTTTATAGGACTTTGGTTCGGCCACATTTGGAGTACTGTGTACAGTTCTGGTCACCACATTACCAAAAGGATGTGGATGCTTTGGAAAGGGTACAGAGGAGGTTCACCAGGATGTTGCCTGGTATGGAGGGTGCTAGCTATGAAGAGAGGTTGAATAGATTAGGATTATTTTCATTAGAAAGATGGAGATTGAGGGGGGACCTGATTGAGGTCTACAAGATCATGATGGGTATAGACAGGATGGATAGCAAGAAGCCTTTTCCCAGACTGGGGGACTCAATTACTAGGGGTCATGAGTTCAAAGTGAGAGGAAGAAAGCTCAAGGGAGATATGCATGGAAAGTTCTTTACACAGAGGGTGGTGGGCGCCTGGGACGCGTTGCCAGCGGAGGTGGTAGACGCAAACACGTTAATGTCTTTTAAGATATATTTGGACAGGTACATGGATGGGCAGGGAGCAAATGGACACAGACTCTTAGAAAATAGATGACAGGTTAGTCAGAGGATCTCAATCGACACAGGCTTGGGGGGGCCAAAGGGCCTGTTCCTGTGCTGTAGGTTTCTTTGAGAGCTCCAGGATTTTGACTGCATAACACTGAAGAATTTGCAATTTAATTCCAGGCCAAGATGGTGAGTGGCTTAAAGGTGATCCTCCAGTTGTTGATATTCTCATCTATCTGTTGCCCTTGTCCTCCTAAGAAATACAGCTCATCACCTTCAAAGGTGCTATTGAAGGAATGTTACTGAGTTGCTGAAATGGCAAGAGATTCTGATGTGAGATTGAAAACTAACTATACTTTAAAGGAATTGCCGCGAACTGGAATGCGCTGCCTAAAAGTGTGGCACGGGCAGATTCAGTAGTGGCTATCAGAATAGAACTGGATAAATACAGAGAAAGGAAGAAAATGCAGGGCTGTAGGGGAAAATATTTAAAAGTGGAATTAATCAGATAATTTTCCAGTGCGTCAGTATAGCCCTGATGTGTCGAATGCCTTCTTTTGTGCTGCGTCCTCCCTTATTTGTACACGTGTAATTCTGCTGGCAATTTCTTGCAATGAATTGCTAAAGGATTTACTCAATGAAATTTGTGATATTTCTCGATCGTTTATCATCGGCATCCCTCATTATCAAGTTGGGGCTGTGTTTTCATGCTTCATTTGGCCGTTGACTATTTGTTGCATGTACAAAAGCATAATTTGTCAAATATGGAAGTGCAAAATTAGCTTTTGTATGTTGTTACAATCTTAATGGAGGCTGTTTCACATTTTTTATTGAGAAATGAAGAAATCCAAATTCCCAGTTATTTACTGACGGAATAAAGCCCTAAGATCTCATGATTTAGAATGGAAGAATTTTCCCGTACAAGAGCCATACTAATCAAATGTGAACTCTGTATTAGCTAATCCACTGGATGGAATCGTACCTGGTACATAGGAAGACGGTTGTGGTTGTTGGAGGTCAATCCACTCAGGTCCAGGACATCTCTGCAGGAGTTCGTCAGGATAGTGTCCTAGACTCAACCATCTTCAGCTGCTTCATCACAGGCCAGAAGTGGAGATGTTTGCTGATGATTGGACAATGTTCAGCACCATTCATGGCCCCTCAGATACTGAAGCAGTCCATGTTCAAATGCAACAAGATCTGGACAATATCCAGGCTTGTGCTGACAAGTGGCAAGTGACATTCAATATACAATTACCAGGCAATGACTATCTTCAGTAAGATGCAAACTAATCATCACCCCTGACAGTCAATGATGTTACTATCACTGGATCTATTGCAATCAACATTGTAGGGGGTCACCACTAAGCTGAACTTTAACTGGATGCCGTATAAACACAGCAGTGACAAGAGCAGGTCAGAGGCTTGGAACGCTGTGGTGGATAATTCGCTTCCTAACTTCTCAAAGCCCATCTACTATCTACAAGACACATGTAACAAGTGTGTTGGAATATTCCCCACTTGCTTTGGTGTGTGCAAAGCCTAACAAAACTGAAAAAGTTTGACACCATCCACCAGAGATAACAGGAACTGCAGATGCTGGAGAATCCCAGATAACAAAGTGTGGAGCTGGGTGAACACAGCAGGCCAAGCAGCTCCTAAGATGCTGCTTGGCTTGCTGTGTTCATTCAGCTCCACACTTTGTTATCATTGACCTATCCACTCGCCCTCTTTATTAAGTCACAGAGTTACAGAGCTGTAAAGCATGGAAACAGACATATTAGTCCAACTCATCCATGCCAACCAGACATCCTAAATTAATCTAATCCCATTTGTCAGCATTGGGCCATATCCCCCTAAACCCTTTCCATTCATATACCAACCCAGATGCCTTTTAAATGTTGCAATTGTACCAGGCTCCACCACTTCCCCCGGCAGTTCATCCCACACACACACCACCGTCTGCCTGAAAATGTTGCCTCTTAGGTCTCTTTTAAATCTTTTCCCTGTCATCTTAAACTTATGCCTTCTAATTTTGGACTCTCCAACCCCAGGAAAAAGGCCTTGACTTGTTACCTTATCCATGTTCCCCATGATGTTATGAACTTCTATAAAGTCACCCTGCAGCCTTCAGGGAAAGCAGCCCCAACCTATTCAGCCTCTCCTTATGGTCCAAACACTCCAACCCTGGTAAGATCTTTCTAGTTCTTTTCTGAACCCTTCCAAATTTCTCAACATCCTTCTTATAGGCGAGAGACCAGAATGGCACGCAATACTCCAAATACACTAATGTGCTGTATCGCTACAACAGTTCCTGACCCCCAGATCTTATACTCAATGCATTGACCAATAAAGGCAAGCGTACCAAATGCCTTCTTCACTATCCTGTCTACCTGGGACTTCATTTTCAAGGAACCTGCACTTCAAGGTCTTTTGGTTCAGCAACACTCCCCAGGACCTTACCATTATGTGTATAAGTCCTGCACTCATTTGCCTTTCCAAAATACAGCACTTCACATTTATCTGAATTAAACTCCAGCTGCCACTCCTCAGCCCATTGGCCCATCTGATCAAGATTCCAATATATTAGATTACCTACAGCGTGGAAACAGGCCCATTGGCCCAACAAGTCCACACCACTCCTTGAAGCATCCTACCCAGACCCATCCCCCTATAACTCACAAACCCCTGAACACTATGGGCAATTTAGCATGGCCGATCCACCTAGCCTGCACATCTTTGGACTGTGGGAGGAAACCGGAGCATCTGGAGGAAACCCACGCAGACACGGGGAAAATGTGCAAACTCCGCACAGACAGTCATCCGAGGCAGGAATTGAACCTGGGTCCCTGGTGCTGTGAGGCTGCAGTGCTAACCACTGAGCCACCGCATTCTGAGGTAACCTTTTTCATTGTCCACGCCTCCAATTTTGGTGTCAGCCGAAAGCTTACTAACCATGCCTCCTACGTTCACATCCAAATAATTTACATAAATGACAAAAAGCAGTAGACCCAGCCCCGCCTCTTAGGCACATCCCTGGTCACAGGCCTCCAGTCTGAAAAGCAACCCACTATCTCCACCCTTTGGCACCACATTCTCAAACATCCTGCACCACCAGTGCTCAGTAGCAGCAGTAAGTACCAGCTACAAGACGTATATCAGCATTTTACAAAGATCCTTTAACAAGTTAGGTGGAATGGCTGAATGAATCACTCGACACCCAGGTCTACTTCAAGCATCAGCGAGTTCATTGATTTACAACAGTGGGGAGAAAGCCCCTGGACTTCCCCACCAAACAAGGGGGAACACACAATTTATATAGATCTGATTTTCGCACACCTCGGTTGTTACAGGTCAATCATATTATTAAGTGATGACATACACATCCAATCAGGTTAATCATGTGACTGTATGATCAGCCCATGAACACATTTAGGTCATCCTATAATATCAGTTTCTTTTCCAAGCCTCCCTCTTTGATTCAGCTTTATCTGAAATGAATGCAGTTGAAATGACAGTTTCCATCACAATGTTTAGGTCAAGTGTGTAATTTGTCAATCACTACAGCTTAAATGACAGCGTAATTGTGCTAATTCACAGATGTGCCAACATTGCCATTTTGCAGCTGATTCAATGGAGGAGCAGAACCTTTTAGGGTAACATACCGAGCCTGTGAAAAATATACAAAGACCTAACCAGGGATCTTGATCAGAAAAATCAAAAGAAACTGTTTCTGCTGGCAGGAGCATTGGAATTCAGGGGACACAGATGTTAAAATAATTGGCAAAAAGAAATAGATGGAACATGAGGAACGTCTTCTGCAGTGTGTTGTTGTGATTTGAGATGCATCACCTGAGAGGAAAGTGGAAGCTGAATGAAAAGTCATTTTCAAAAAGGAATTAGAAAAGTATTTGAAGGGAAAGGAAAAATTGCAGGGGGTAGGATTGAGAGAGTGGGCGAGCAGTACAGCTGTATGAACACAGCAGGAGCAAGACTAGGCCATGTGGCTCTTTGAGACTGATCAACGTTAAACCCAAGCTGTCTTTCTTATCCAATTCTGATCTGAACTCCACTTTCTTACTGTCTCCATAAACCCTGACCATCTTGTCAATGAAAAGAAATCTATCTAACTTAGGAGGGCTGCACAGTGGCTCAGTGGTTAGCACTGCAGCCTCACAGCACCAGGGACCCAGGTTTGATTCCACCCTCGAGCGGCTGTCTGTGTGGAGTTTGCACATTCTCCCCGTGTCTGTGTGGGTTTCCTCCGGGTGCTCCGGTTTCCTCCCACAGTCCAAAGATGTGCAGGCTAGGGTGGAGTGGCCATGCTAAATTGTCCGTAGTGTTCAGGGGTGTGGGGGTCACAGAGGGATGGGTCTGGGTGGGATGCTGCATGGGGCGGTGTGGATTTGTTGGGCCGAAGCGCCTTTTCCCACACTGTAGGGAATATAATCTAAAAAAAACTTAGCCTTGAAGATAGTCAATGGCCCAGACGCAGCCTCTATTGCTTTCCAAGGCAAAGAATGGCAGAAACACGCAATACGGAAGAGGCCCTTTAGCCCATCTAGACTGCACCACTAAAAACGAGGCGGTGGAGGCTGGTACAATTACAACTTTTGAAAAGCATCTGCATGGGTACGTGGCTGAGAGGGATATGGGCCAAATGCCAGCAAATGGGTTTAGACTATTTAGGATATCTGTTCAGCATGGACGAGTTGGACCGAATGGCGTGTTTCTAAGCTATACATCTCGATGATTCTATAATTCTATACTAGTCCCATTTTCCCACTCTAAGCCCATAGCCTTGAATGTAATGATATTTCATTTGCTCACACAAGTACTTTTTCAAAGGTTATGTGGTTTCCCTCCTCAACTACCTTTGCAGACATCACATTCCAGACCTCCACTATCCACTAGGTGAAACTCTTTTTTTCTCAAATCCTCTTTAAGCCTTCAGCCTTTCACTATCAATCTGTGCCCCCTTGTTATTAACCCTTAAAATAAGGGGAAGAGCTGCTTTCTATCCACCCTTGTCCATGCCCCTCAGAATGACCAACGCTAACAATCCTTTGGGTGAAGAAACATCTACCCAAAACCATCCTACATGAGAATGTCAGCAAAGGAACAATGAGTGAAATAACCTCCTCCTATGCCCTATGACCTAAAGAATTAAAGAGAAAAGAGGGAAGCCTGATGTCTCTGCTGATATCAATGCAACATCTGGGCAATGCTTGTTTCAACCTTTTTTGCCATGCAAAAATTATATTTTTAGCATGATCAGCTCACAATGCAACATGATGTACGACAAATTTGTCAGGATATTAAGCATATAGCCCATCTTCATTCACCCCAGCATGTTTGCCATGATATCTAATCAATTTAGCACATAGTGAAGCTCAGTACTCTAAAGGTTAGCACATAGATAAGGCCCTTGACCAACAATCATGCATCCCCCTGTCCAGAGACAATGAGTGGGACACACTGATGGAAAGAAGAAAAATCCATAATGATCTTCAACAACCACGGCGAAGATTTACTCCATGCATGATGTAAGCCATTCTTTATTTTATAATTTTATTAAAAGCTCTGTTGGAAGCAATCTTTCCTGTGTAGTTATTCAAAGACATATAGATGAAGTGCTTCGAACAGGCAAGTACCTGCACTAATACAGCATGCTTCCCGACTGTGAGGTATTTGAAAGCACTCTGCAATCAATAAAGACCTTGTCGTCACTGTTGTAAAATACGAAACATGGCAGCCAGTCTATACACAGCAAGAACAGTAATTGCCCAGTTAATAAATGTTATTGTTGTAAATTGAGGGATAAATATTGACAAGATAGTAGGGGGAGCTCCCTGACTGTTCTTCAAACAGTGCCATGTAGTGTTCACCATTCTTCCGTGCAGGTAGGAGTGTTAGCCTGGGATGTATGCCAGCCTGGTTCAATTCCACCCTTGGACAACTGTCTGGGTGGAGGTTGCATGCTTTCCACATGTCTGCGTGGGTTTCCTCTAGATGCTCCAGTTTCCTCCCACATTCCAAAGATGTGCAGGTCCTGTGGATTAGCCATGGGGTTAATGCAGGGTTACAGGGCTTGGGTAGAGAGGTAGGTCTGGGTGGGATGCTCTGAGGTGTGTCAGTGTGGACTCCATGAGCTAAATGGCCTGCATCCACACTGTAGGGAGTCTCTGAATTTTATGACAACATTATTCGCAAATGCAGAAATTTACCGAGGCTCCTTCAACTCCACCTTCTGATCCTGTGACATCCCACCACCTCGCTGAACAAGAATAACAGATACCTGGGAACATCACCACCAGTAAGTATCCCTCTAAGCAACACATTATTCTGAATCACAACTATATCACTGTTCCTTCAGGGAACACTGGGTCAAAATCCTAGAAGCCTCTTCCTAACTCAGTGTGAAACTAGACTGCATGGAGTGCAGTAATTCAAGAAGGCAACTCGCCAAAACTTTCTCAAGGAATGTTACAGGTAGGCAATAATGGTGACTGAGCTAATAAAGCCCATAACCCATGGCTCAATGAAGAAAGATAAAAAGATTGTTATCAATTTCAATAAAAGGCCTTTCAAAACTCCAGATTCCACAAGAAGAAGTTCAGCTCCTCATCTAGGAATTAGCCTAAAGCCATGTGTGGAATTAGCCTGAGCTCAGTCGGCATTGCCAGCACCAAAAGATAACACATTTTCAGTATCTTTTCAATGCTGCCTATCTTAGTGTGAATGGGGCTGGTCCATCAATGATACGTTCAATTAACAGAAGTAGCTGCAGCAGTTGTATTCTCAGCTTCTGGTTCTAGTCTTTCTCTTCTTTTGCCTGCTTGGACTGTACCACTGGACTTGAGCTCTGCGACTCAGCTTGGACATCTCTGTGCCCTTTCATAAGTTTCAATCAGTTTCTGTTTTGGTTTGAAATGTTAGCTTCTTCTTAGTTTCTTGAGAAATTTGTTGGGGTAGGGAGCAGTTTTTTCTCTCATTCTCCATTTTGTTCTTCTTTATTGGATAGTGCCCATCTCAAACAATTCTAGCTTTGAAAGCTCCCTTAAATAGTGTATACACCGGGTGCTTGCAGAAGGACTGTTAGAGCCAGGAAGTAACTAAATCCAATGTCCATTCGACCATCACAGGTAGAGATACTTCATTAGTTTAGAATATTTAGATTTGACACTTCAGCAATAGCTGTTTTCATTCCAAACTTTCCCTAGACTTTGTAGGTCAGTGATATGTGCACAGCATATGAATGACTGGTAGGGGAGATCAACAGCTAAGTCCCTTGTGCAATAGAAGAGGATTCACAGCTGATTCAGGAGAAAAGGCAAAGATTGGTCTCAAAGCGTACATCTGTAAAATGATAAAATACTGAAAAATTATATGCTAACCTCTTGCATTTGTTTTCATAACCACATAACTATGGAATGTGAAAGCAGATAAAGTATTACATAAATATTGTATCTTCTGTTCATTTAAATTCCCAAATGCTGATGAGATGGTGATAACTTGGGGGAAAAAAACCTAATGGCCTGAACATAATGACATGCCGAAGGAGCAAACGTCACCTCTCTGTTTAGAAGCATGTCATTAATAAAAGATATTATGAAATTGCCATCATTTCAGCAACTAGGTGTTTGACCAAAGACAGTTTGTCTTTTAACTAAACCAAGTACATGTTCATTAAACCTCATCTGATCTGTTCCACTGATCCAATGTAGGTTCAATTTCATCAGAACAGATTGTCCCTGGATTGCATAGAACTTCAATATTTCTGAGGCTTTTCATCTTGCACTTTTCGAGACAAATGCAAGGGTGCCAAACTTCAAAAGATCATAATTTATTCTATGGGGGGAAAGCTGTTGATTTGTCAGCATGTCAACTCTGTTTATGAAGGCACACTCATGGAGAAAGCAACAAGCTTCCCAAATGTCTGATTAATTTCACAATGGTGCCAGGTTTGTACATATAACTTTCATCTGAAGAGAGCAGGTCCCTGTGTATGAATATGTGGCATTGCATTTGTTTGTACAAAATTTTAGTGACATGTATGTTTGGTCTGCGCCAATGAAAGAATTTAATTATTAATTTGTAGATGTTCCTGTGGCCATGGTAATTTATTTTTAAAAATGTCTATGAGAGATAGTTATTGAAGGTGAATGGGAATTTGTTCACATCAGAAGAGTTTTCATCAGTGAACAATGTGAATAATTGCACAATAGTCTTCAAATTTCAAAACAAGTCAGAGATTTACTATTTTTCTTTTCATTAGGACAAACAGTCACATCTTGGAAAAACTTTTGTATTTCAGTTTTCAGGTTTACAAAGGTGCTAAATGGAGTTAGATACATAAAACACTTTATCCTAGAGAAGCAAGATGGTTTAGAAACTGTAAGCCATGCACTACATCAATGTAAGGAGTTTGTTTTAAAGTTCCAATCCAGACGTGTTTGGTTAAAATGCTGAAGGGACTATTTGAAGCTGTGAAAATCTAAGCTTATTTGCACGATGATTCAAGGAATAGAAGATCAGATTTTCAAGTGTGAGGATTAAGCGCTGTAGATTCAATAATGTTGGAAATTCTCTCTGCTATGAGTACTGTGAAGAATTGTTGTTACATTTTACCTTGTGTTTCAAAATCTTTAAGCTTGTGTTATACACAAATGTTTTGGTTTATTCTGTTCTATCCTCATTTCTTTTGCATAATATTTAAAACCAAACCCGTTGTGTATTGTATCAGAGATAACAAAGTGTGGAGCTGGATGAACACAGCAGGCCAGGCAGCAACTTAGGAGCACGAAAGCTGACGTTTCGGTCCTAGACCCTTGTATTGTGTTTGTGTTTCAGTGAGAGACCACTTCATTAAATTAAAACAAAACAAAATATGATCAATTAAGCCAGATTTCAGCCTGGGCTCTGACTTTAGTGGACACATGGCAGGGGCTGGAAAGCTCTGAGTGGGAGTGCAGCAGTGGAAAGGAAAATTGGACTCTCTTAAATTATATTTTTTTCTTTATCTTATTCTAAGTTAATATGAATGGCATCATGTCTGGTGAAGATATGCACTTTTCACTGTATTTTTGATTTGAATACACATGACAATAAATGATTCAATTCAATTCAATACAAAAGATGATTCAGTTTTCCAATAATGATATCAGTTGGGATCATGGTGCATTTATTTATTAGAAATCAGCCATGCTGGGAGCTTGGCTGCTTATCTTAAATTGTTTGCTATTGTAGCCATAAATGCAATCACGATTAGTCAGTAAGTGCCTAGGATTAGTATGAAATAGCTTATGGAAACAATTGTTCGATTTTATTTTGAGAATAAAGATAAGAGTGTGTGAAAATAGGGACACCCTGTCCTGATAGGTCATGTGCTGACCAATGTAAAGAATATTTGCTGAGAAATCCAATTGGGAATTCAGGAAATCCTCCATTAATCAAAAAGGTGGTGAGATTGTCAAATTCATGACTGTGTGCAATAGCTGAGGAAAGTAATGTAAATTAATTTCGGGGAAGCTGGATAGACACAAAGAAGAGAGCAGTTGAATGATGAGTTGATTGGTTCATTAAAATCAGATGCGAGAGAGTGCAGTAACCAATGACATGGATTGGTTCAGATGCGAGAGAGTGCAGTAACCAATGACATGGATTGGTTCAGATGCGAGAGAGTGCAGTAACCAATGACATGGATTGGTTCAGATGCGAGAGAGTGCAGTAACCAATGACATGGATTGGGTGCCCAATTGGCTTATCTCTTTATCATTGCTGAGTGGTCTCAGGCTTTGGAGATATGCAGAGACAGATTTTATATCTGAACAGGAGCCTTATTCAACACTCTGAAACAAGAGTCTTGGTAAGTTACTCATGAGGATTGTTTGGGATGATAGCATGAGAGAAATTCCACGAAATTGGCATTTATTCAAAAAGAATGGATGGGTGGGGGCTGGCTCGTTGGGTGGGTGGATATGATGAGTGGGGCTAGAAGGGGTAGGTTCTAGTATGAATGGGGGCTGAAGGTGTTCCTAAGTGGAGTCTGGGGTGCCTGGAATCCAGCGGTCTGCTGGGAGTGGAGTATAGGGTTGGTGGGATCTAAAGGTTTAATAGATGTGAAGTAGGAAAAGCAGAGCATGTCAAACATCATTTGAGGAGCAGCAATGCAATGTTTTGGGCTAAAACCATTCATCAGGACTAGGCAGGGTTTGGGGAGCCCAGAAGTAAGTAGAAGGACGGAGCAGGGCTGGGTGAAGGGTCAGTGAGATGGTGATAGAGGGTTGCAGGTAGGGGTTATTGTGATTGGTCAGTGGGAAGGGTGGAACGGATAGGTGAGTAGGAAGATGGGCAGGTTAGGTAAGTTAAGGAGGTGAGGAGGAAAGGGACATGGGGTAAGGCTGGAACTGGAGGGATTTTGAAGCTGGTGAAGTCAATACTTAGGCCATGGGGCTGTAATTTCCCAAGGTGAAATATCAGGTGTTGCTCCTCCAGTTTACGTTTGGCCTCACTCTGAAAGTCGGGGAGACGACAGATGGGCATGTTGCCTGGGGAGAGGGAGGGGGAATTAAAATGGATGGAAACCGGATGATCAGGTTGCCTGGTGTGTGCAGAGTGCTGATGTTCCATGAACTGATGGCTAGAAAATGTTGCAAATATCACCACCTTACTTTACAAAGAAAGGGATTGACAGGAGGCCTCCAGCCAAAATTTTTCAGATTTGTCTCGGGAGCATGAAGAATGTGGCTCCAGCTCAACAACAAACTGATGGGTTTCCTCAGTATAACGAAACACAAATCTTTCTCACAACAAATTTCAAGACTGACAATATCCCTGATACCCAAACTCCTTCAAATCTTCACTGACGTGATAAAATCATTAGCCTTGTGCTCCTGATGATGAGCCTGCCCTTGGTGCCAGGGTGAAGTTCTCCAGATGTGACAGCCATTTTGGGTACCAAATGACATGCTGGCAGAAAAAATAATAAACATATAAAATTACACAAAACAAATTGCGCAAAAATTATAAAAATACCAACGCCCTGTTTAAAAAGTATTTTAGTTTACATTCTATTTTATTGGGGAGGTGATGACCTAGCGGTAATAGCGTTCCACTATTAATCCAGAAACCCAGATATTGTCCTGGCGACGTAGGTTCGAATCCCACTTGAATCTGATTAAAAATATCTGGAATTAAGAATCTAACGATGACCACGAATCCATTGTTAATTGTCAGGAAAAACCCATCTGGTTCACTAATATCCTTTAGGGAAGGAAACTGCCATCCTCACCTGGTCTAGCCTACTTGTGACTCCAGACCCACAGCAATGTGGTTGACTCACAGCTGCCCTCTGGGCAATTAGGAATGGGCAATAAATGCCAACTCACCAGTGATGCCCTCATCCTGTAAACGAATATGGTAAAAAAAGGTGAACCTACAGTGCATCAGATGATGATTCCTTTTCTTCACAGAGCATCTGTGCTCTGCACGCACCAACCAATCCCATCTTTTGGTTGTTATCCATTTTAAATCACCCTCCCACTCTCTAGGCAACATGTCCACCTTTGGCCTCCTCCACTGTCAGAGTGATGCCAAACATAATCTGTAGGAACAACATCTGAAATTTCACCTTGGGAGCCAACAACCCAATAGCCTCAGTATTGACTTCACCCACTTCATAATTCCTCCACCACCAACCTTATCCTATGTCCAGCCTTCCCTCTCTTCCTCACCTCCCTGACCTGAGCTAAACTGTCCATCTTCTTACTCAACTATCCACGGCACCCATTTCACTGACCAATCACAATAACACCCTACCTGCATCCACCTAGCCATCCCACCTACCCTTCACCCAGCCCCCAACCTCTCCCTCTATTTACTTCTCGGCTCCTCATCCCCCCCCAGTGCTGCCAAAGTGTTTCGGCCCAAAACATTCACTTTCTTGCTCGTTAGATGCTGCCTGACCTGCTGTACTTTTCCAGTTTCATACCTGTTGACTCTGGCTTCCAGCATCTGCAGCCCTTCCTGTCCAGGGGTGTAGGGGCTCACCAGGAGTGAGGTCTAGGGTGGTGGATATTATGTGTTAGTATCATCTGGGACACATCCAATCACTCCTGGCTTTTCTATACAACTCCTGGATCCCTAAGACGTAGACGAACACCACCTGCGCCCCTGCCCTGCCCACCACCCACCACCAACTGGCATCCAGGCACAATTTGAAGGCAAAGCCTTACCCTCTCTGTAAGATAAGTTCTATTTCCCCAGTCCTGCAATATCTGGGGGCTCAATGAGCAGGAAGTCACAAAAGAAGAGGTTTGGTCAGGCACTTTCACGTCGGAGGCGCCTGTTGTCTCCCAGCTTTCACTCTCGGGGCTCGACCTAATTGAGCCAAGGCCAGAGAAACACAGGCATTCTACACATGGAGATGGATTATTGCTTTTATTTTGTTCCCATCACTTCTACGTGTTGCCCAGACAGAAATAGAGAAATCAATGCCAATTCTTTTCACTCCTCACTGCTGTGAATTTAAACAGGCTGCTATGTCCTGAAAAGTTTTATTTCTGACAACAATATCTAATTTAGAATTAAAACTCCCATCACCTTTCACACCCCACTGATAATTCACAATACAATCAGGAAGGATCATTTGGAAACCAGCTTAATTCATTTATTTGTGCTGACATTTCATTCAGGCGCAGATAAACAGTGTCAGAACTTATAGAACAAAAATAGGCCATTCAACCCAACACATCTGTTCTAGATCTTCTACTCCACATGAGCTGAGGTCTGTCCCTCTTTGTCGTGATTGGAAGTAAAAATAATGAGTTCTATCTTGCGTCTTCCCATCGAGAGCTAAATACTGATGAAAGCCAGAAGACAGGGAGTCTGCAGGATTCTGTGACAACAGCATTAAATCTAGACTAAGTTTCTTTGCCTTCCACACCTGCCATCTCTGAGACTGGAAAATTCAACACAAAATTGCAGTAATTTAGGAAATGTAAGTGCACAGCAAGTTCCCACACAAAACAATGCAGCAGTGACTGGAAGATAGAAACTCAGAAGCATAAGCAAAGGAAGTTAGAGTGGGAATAGGTCATTCAGCCCTTCGGTTCTGCTCCACCATTCAACATGATCATGGATGAGCATTCAACTCAGATTCTGTTCGCACTTTCTTCCAATGCGCTTCGATCCCTTTAGACCTATGATCTATATCTAACTTAGAGGGGTAAGCATTGAACTCCAGGGAGATTTTCCCCTGCTCTTTTTCAAAATAGTGTCACAGGGTCATTTGTATCCATCTGAGAGTACTGCCGGTGCTATCTCGGTTTTTAAGGCAAATTGGAAAGGCGCCTCTCAAACTGTGTAGCACACCTCAGTACTGCACTGAAACAGCAGTCAGGGTTCTGTGATAACAAAGTGTGGAGCTGGATGAACACAGCAGGCCAAGCAGCATCTCAGGAGCACAAAAGCTGATGTTTCGGGCCTAGACCCTTCATCAGAGAGGGGGATGGGGTGAAGGTTCTGGAATAAATAGGGAGAGAGGGGGAGGCGGACCGAAGATGGAGAGAAAAGAAGATAGGTGGAGAGGAGAGTATAGGTGGGGAGGTAGGGAGGGTATAGGTCAGTCCAGGGAAGACGGACAGGTCAAGGAGGTGGGATGAGGTTAGTAGGTAGGAAATGGAGGTGCGGCTTGAGGTGGGAGGAAGGGATGGGTGAGAGGAAGAGCAGGTTAGGGAGGCGGACACAGGCTGGACTGGTTTTGGGATGCAGTGGGGGAAGGGGAGATTCTGAAGCTTGTGAAATCCACATTGATACCATTGGGCTGCAGGGTTCCCAAGCGGAATATGAGTTGCTGCTCCTGCAACCTTTGGGTGGCATCATTGTGGCACTGCAGGAGGCCCATGATGGACATGTCGTCTGAGGAATGGGAGGGGGAGTTGAAATGGTTCGCGGCTGGGAGGTGCAGTTGTTTGTTGCGAACCAAGCAGAGGTGTTCTGCAAAGCGGTCCCAAGCCTCCGCTTGGTTTCCCCAATGTAGAGGAAATGTAGAGGGTTCTATGTTCATGTCCTGGAGAGGGGCATTAGCCGAGACGCTTGTGATTCAGAGATGAAACATGACTAATTCAGCTTTGACGTGATGCGTTCTTTTTATTCATGGGATGTGGGAGTCACTGACTGGGCCAGCATTTATTGGCCATCCCTAATGGCCCAGAGGGCAGGAGGAGGGTCAACAACACAGGGCAGTGGTACCATGGTCAGTGACTGCTGTCTCACAGCACCAGGGACCCAGGTTTGATTCCAGCTTCGGGTGTCCATGACTGCAGAGTTTGCCTGTGTTTTTGTGCGGGTTTCCTCCGGGTGCTCTGGTTTCCTCCCACAGCCAAAAAGTGTGCAGGTTAGGTGATAGGCCAAGCTAAACTATGTGCAGGTGGATTAGCCATGGTAAATGTGAAGTGATAGGGTTAGGGTCAGAGGGTCGGTGCCTCTATCTGCACTGTAGGGATTCTGTAAAATGATACCAAACGCTTTATTGCACCAACATAGTAAATGAGACTACAGACTGGTGATAATAAAGCCTGTCCTGCAATGATCTTTCTTTGAGAGAAGTGTGTTTGACCAGTCACATTGCTGGTAGAGAGAGTAAAACCCTTCCTTGAAGTTTCACAATGAAGTGGGCTTGAACATGAGTGCCGAGTTGCCAACTGCAAGGCGCCAACGGGAAAGACAAGCAAGTTGAATTTCTGGCATGTGGCACATACTCACTAAATAGCACTGAAATGGATTAGTGCAGATGGCAAGGGGAAAGAAAATAGAGAGCTTGTTTGTCACAAACTTATAGGGCAAATTTGCATCACCCTTGAATTTTAATGAAACAACTAATGTTAGCTTCTGTAAGAAGTGCCCTGGGGCTGTTGTATTGTGGAGCGTCTCCTAGCAATTTTTTGAAATGAAAGCCACATCTGAGTCGGATGTTGCTGTAAATCACATTGCTTTTTATCCATTAGCACCACAGGGAAAAAAAACATTAAGAAGCTCTGAGCAACTCAACGGAAGGGAACACTGGTGGGTATATTTAACTTGCTTCTACCGCAACAGTACATGAAACATGTTTGAACATCTGTTCGAATCTGAAACACATAACAACTTTCACAGAGAGTGTCAGACTTTTGTTGTTGATGATGATTTTATGTTTGGTGGCTGCATGTAGTATTGGTGCCTGCTAAAACACTCAAATGTTCTCTATGTGCATTTAAAAGGAGCAAACAATTTCTTATTGTAAAGCCTGCCCCTATTTTGTTCAGAGAACAGGAGTTAGTAGTCATTCTGAAGTTGCCATTCCCTAGTCCTCTGGACACAATTTCTCTCTTTCTTTGATAACGAAGTGTAGAGCTGGATGAACACAGCAGGCCAAACAGCATTTCTTTGTTGCTCATGTTTCACAGGATCATAGAGCACAACAAGACCATTCAGCCCATTGTGTGTACACCAGCCCTCGATATGAGCAATTCACCGAGTGCCAGTCCCCTGCCTTTTCCCTGTGACCCTGTGCATTTTTCCTTTTCACATGACAATTCCCTTTTGAAAGTGTTGATTGAACCTGCCTCCACCACAGTCTCAGAAGGTGCTACCCAGACCCTAACCCATCATTGATAATGGGAACTGCAGATGCTGAAGGGTCTAGGCCCGAAACGTCAGCTTTTGTGCTCCTGAGATGCTGCTGGGCCTGCTGTGTTCATCCAGTCTCACATTTTATTACCTAACCCATCGTTGATTCTCATTGTATCACTTTTGCTTCTTTTACAAATTAGTTTAAATCTGTGCCTTCTCATTTTCCATGTTTTCATGAGTGAGAAGATTTTCTTCCTGCTCACTTCAGCCACACCTCTAATGATTTTGAAAACTTCATTCGGAACTCCTCTCAGCCTTATTTTCACGAAGGAGAAAAGTCCCAGATTTTGCCATCACTATCATCTTATTAATTGCCCAGATGTCAGTTACTGTTTTTTTTCCCCTAGGCTGGGGATTTCAAGACCAGGACCAGGCACATGTTGAAGGTGAGAGGAGAGAGATTTAAAAAAAGACGAGGCAATTTTTTTTACACGGAGGGTGGTTTGCAGGTGGAATGAACTTCCTGAGGAAGAGGTGGACATGGGTACAATTGCAACATTTAAAAGACACTTAGACGAGTATATGAATAGGAAAGGTTTGCATGGATATGGACCAGGAGCAAGCAGGTGGGACTATTTTAGTTTGGGGATATGTTTGGCATGTACTGGTTGGACCAAAGGGTCTGCTTCCATGCTGGGTGACTCCATGGCTCTATGAGTCAAACACATTGCTGTGGGACTGGAGTCACAGGTAGATCAGACCAGGAACAGATGATGGATTTCTTTCCCAGAGATAATAGGAACTGCTGATGCTGGAGAAACTGAGATAACAAGGTGTAGAGCTGGATGAACAGTATCAGAGAAGCAGGAAAGCTGATGTTTCAGGTCGAGACCCTTCTTCAGAAATCTTCTGAAAATGTCAGCTTTCCTGCTCCTCTGATGCTGCTTGGCCTGCTGTGTTCGTCCAGCTCTACTCCTTGTTATCTCAGATTTCTTTCCCAGACAGGTATTACTAAACCAGATAGGTTTTTATGACAATTGGACAGTCATCATTGGGCCAGCTTTTTACAATGTATTGAATTCAAATTCCACAATCAGCCAGGACATCTGCCTGGCATTCAGGATTGTTCGTCATTCTTTCCCCCTCATCATTGTCACTCCCTCAAGCCCCATAACCCTCGGAGATATCAGCTTTGACTCCAATCCTGGTCTTTTTTGTTCCCTCAAGTTTCATCAGACCACCAATGGCTGTGCTTTTCGCCGGCTTAGCCTCCAAGCACTCAAACTTCCAACTTACGCTTACATATGTCTGTACCTCTCTCTCATACCTCATTTAAGATGCTCCTTAAAATCCACCTCTTCTGTGATACTGTGAAAACCCTTTAACAATCTGTTCTAACACCTTCTTATGTGACTCTGTGCCAAACTTTGCTCAATATCAAACCTCTGAAGCACTCCTGAGCCAATTTATTGTATTAAAGGAGTTAGATAATTGTAAGGTTTGGACTATGTACTGTAAGATACAGCAAAGAACCAAACCAACAAACTGGATGAATCAGCAGAACCTAAATAACCACAGGACAAGAACAGAGTTATTACAGGGCCATCATGTTGCTTGCCAACGTTTGGGTGAGCCCATGATGGAATGCTTGTTGATTATATAATTTAATCGTTGACTCGCTGGTCCCTCAAGTTATATTCTGCAATATTAAGACAGAAAATGCATTCCACCATCAATTACAGGGCATAGGAGCAAACCTGGTGCTGTTTTCAGATGTTTGGAGATGAGAATGTCAAAGCTGGATGTCAATCTGATGTTCACCACAGACAGAGAGGATAAATTATGAGTGCTTTAAAAAATACAGTTAAGCATTGTGCTGCTTGAGGCTTTAAGTAATAGTTTCTGAAGGGGCACTATTGATAAACTAACATTGCACATTGACAAAGCGGGAAAGGAGATTAAGTGCACTTCTGTAGATGGAAGGTAACATTTGCACATTCCAACTATCAAAGCCAAGGTGATACAGATATAAAATAGCAATCGTAAAAGTGAGTAAAACCAAAATGAAAATTGAAAAGATACCGAAGCCAAAACAAATAATATGCTTAAACTGTACTTAGCTTCTGACTTTAGATTCTCAGAATAGATTGAAGGGAACAGTTTATAAAAATGAAAAAAGAGGGAATTATACTTGACACAGCCCAAAGCAAGCTGATATAAATGTACAGATATAAAACAGTTGAATTGAGAGCAAATGCACAAGTTTTTGACTCCAAAGAATTACAGAAGAAATAAATGATGGGGTGGCATTTAGTTAAGCATATTCCCCCTTTACTGATTCAACAGTATTGCCACTATGGACACTTCCCTTTTAGCTTTTTCTTGCCTGATTGATGCTATGTAATAACAAACCTGAGAATATAAACACTTCTATTATGAGTTTCCATCTCACTGAGGAGGCTTCTGACCCATATCAAACAACCTGCTCTAAAAACTCATTTATCACAACCGTGACAAATTTCACCACCGTCCACAACTTTTGCAAACAGTCAACAGCATTATAAATAAAACAGCCTCTCATATTTTGAGATACAACGTAATTTCACCCTATTTTCTGACAATAATAGGTCAATTAAAAACATCCAAGGTCTGATGTAGGAAGGATATTATTCAGGCGGAGACAGTACAGAAGAGATTTACCAGTCTGTTGCCAGGTATGAAAAGTTTGAGCTATCAAGAAAATCCAGATAGGCTAGGACTTTTTACGATGGAGTGTAGCAGGTTGAGGGTGACGTTACAGAGGTTTAGATAATTATGAGAGGTTTATATAAATTTAATGATGGGTGTCTTTTCCCTGGATGAAGGATTTCAAGTCTGCAGGGCATACTTTTAAGGTGAGAGGAGAGAGATTTAATTAAGACATGAGGAGCATTTTTTTTAACATGGAGGGTAGCTCACACGTGAAATGAACTTCCAGAGGAAGTGGTAGATGTGGGCCCAGTTACAATACTTAAATGGCACTCAGATAAGTACATGAATAGGAAGGTTTTGGAGGGATATGGGCCATGAGCAGGCAGGTGGGACTGATTTAGTTTGGCATTACATTTGGCATGGACTGGTTGGACTGTGTGACTCGATGACTGTCTTAGGACTTTTTTCCACATGGTCACCAAAAACTAATCATTTCTTCCCTGATCCAAAGTTCATTTGTCAAAAAACAACCGGTTGTTTTCGGGGTACTTTGTTTAGAGACAAGTAGACCAATGTGCAAAAACATTGCCCACTTACAGTGAAATGCATCCAAACTGAATGAGCAGTAAAATGCAAGCAAGATAAGTCAATTCCGTTTAAATGGATCACCAGATTTCAGTAGGCTGCATAGAATTCTGGGAATGAGGTACAAGAACAAAGGACTGGATCTGGCTGCACCAAAGCTGATGCAAAATGTTGACTGTGTCCACATTTCCAAAATCTCCGCAGAGCCAGTGAAATCCTTGTGCCTCAATAGAGTGCGTGATAAACAAGACAACAAAGGGTGACAGACAACTGTGTATGAGTCAAGCTTCTGTAAAAGGATCTACCCAGCGAATGACTCAGCTAAACATCTCGTTAATTCCATCTCGCTATTGTATTTCCCGAAACCTTAAGAATTTAAAATGCCTGAATGACTTGGTTCCTGTTATTGGGGGTGGAGGTGTGGGGGGGGGAGGTCTTGCTTCGTTGACCTTATTTGAACCCTCAGCAGATACCTAAATGAAGATTTTCAGTCAGAGCCAATGTAATCTTTAGATCCCAGTGAAATGCCTAAAAAAAACTGCTAAAGAAAATATAAATTGGAGGAGATACGTTTTCAAATCTGTTCCACCATGCAACTCCATTGTTCTCTTCTACCTCAATGCTGGTGTATAAAGGTCAGGCTCAGCAATGCATTAAGTATTTTGAGGAGGGAACCTTGGAGTGGTGGCTCATCCAGCAAGGCCATAGAGCTCAGGAATATGAAAAGTGCAATCATTTTGATGGGTTTAAACCCCATGCCTCCCAATAGGCAGCCGGTGATAGAGGAACAGATACGTGGGCAGATTTTGGAAAACTGTAAAAACAACAGGGCGGTCGTCGTAGGCAATTTTAACTTCCCCTATACTGACCGGGACTCACTTTGTGCCAGCCGCCTATATTGAGGGGAATTTGTAAGGTGCATCCAGGGTGGCTTGTTTTGAAACAATGTGTAAATAGTCCAACCAGGACAGGGGCTATACTGGATCTGATATCGGGGAATGGGCCCAGCAGGTGATCGATGTTTTAGTGGGGGAGATTTTGGGAATAGTGATCATAATTCAGTAATGCTTAAGTTATTTTAGGGTAAGAGTAAGAATATCCCGGGGGTGAACATGCTAAATTGGAGGAAAGCTAACTGTCACAATATTCGACTCAAAGTGGGGAATGTAGATTGAAGGCAGCGGTTTGAAGGTAAATCCACATCTGACATGTAAAAATATCTTAAAGGTCAGTTGATTAAATTTCGGCACAAGCATCCAGTGTGAAAGATAATGGCAATATTTGGGAATGTTTGGATCAGAAGAGAAATTGAGAGCTTAGTTGAAAACAGAAAGGAGGAATACATAAGGTTTAGACAGACAGAGCTCTTGAAAAATACAGATAAAGCAACAAAGAACTCAAACAATGAATTAGGAGGTCTATAAGGGACCATGAACTATCTTTAGCAAACAGGATTAAGGAAAAAAGGGTATTGTATATTGTGCTTTATGCATATACAAGGAGCAAGAGAGTAACTAGGGAAAGGTTCACTCAAGGCAAAAGAAGGGAATTTATGTGTGGAGCTGGAAGAAGTGGCTGAGGTCCTTATTGAATAGTTTGCATTGGTATTCATAAAGGAAACAGATGTGGTGAATGGTGAGTCTAGAGAGGGGTGTGTTGATATGCCAGAGTGTGTCAATATTTAAAAAAAGGAAGATGAGATAGGTGGCTTGAAAAGCATTAAGGTAGACAAATCGCAGGTGTCTGATAGGATCTAACCCAGAATGCTGAGTGAGGCAGGTGAGGAAATAGCTGGGGCCATGAGCAAAATCTTCAGTCTCTTTAATTTCTTTATTCTCAGGAGAAGTCCCAAAGGACTTGAGAACAGTTAACATGGTTCTTATGTTCAAGAAGGGCAACAGAGATAATCCAAGAAATTATAGGTCAGTGAGCCTTACATCAGTAGTAGGGAAATTATTAGAGACAGTTCTAAGGGATGGGATTTACTCACATTTGGAAAAAGATAGACTTATTAGTGATATGCGGTGTGGCTTTGGGCAGGAGGGTCATGTTTCAAAAATATTACTTGAGTATTTTGAAGAAGTGACAAAGATGTTTGCTGAGGATGGAGTGGTAGATGTTGTCTACATGGTCTTTAACAAGGCCTTTGACATGGCAGGCTGTTACAGAGGTCAAGTCACATGGGATCTATAGGGAGCTGGTAAGATGGACGCAGAACTGGCTTGGTCATAGAAGACAGGAAGTAGTGGTGAATGGGTCCATATCCATCTATTCCCTGCCTATTTATGTGTCTATCAAGATGCTTCTTAAATATTACTGTTGTTTCTGTCTCCATCATCTCCTCTAGCAATGCATTTAAGGCTCTTAACTCCTGCTGTGTCAAAAAAAACTTGCCTCTCTAATTTCCTTTAAACTTACCCCTTAAATCTCTGTCCCCTAGTACTCAACATTTTTACACTGGGAAAAAAACTCCAATTCTCCATTCTATCCAAGCCTCCCATATTTTTGTAAACTTCTATCAGATTGCCATTCATGCTTCAATATACAAGGGAAAACAAACCAAGTTTTTCCAATTTCTCCTTGTAGCTAAGACCCAACTGACCACACTGCTCTGTTCTACCCCTGCAGTCCTGAGATTTCATTTCCCTTGATCTAATGCTGTTTTAAAAGATATGTTTCAATGTGCCCCATCGTGCCCTGAAGCAGTGCATTCCACAACCTAACCACTTGCAGTGTGAAAAGATTTTCCACTTGGCTTTTTATCGCTTCAAACTGGTGCTCTCTGGTTCATCAGCTTTCCATCAACAGGAACAGTTCCTTCCCATCTCCTCTGTTTCAATCCCTCAGAATTTTGAACATTACCATGAACTCTCCGTGCGATGGCCTCTCACCGAGATGGATAACACCAACCTTTCAGAGTTTTAAGTGCAGGATCCTCCTCTCTGAAACCATTCCTGTAAATCCTTAAATAAAGCTGAATACTATGGTTGTTGGACATCTGAAACAAATGTCAAGAATGCTGGAGAAACTCAGCAAGACAGGCAGCACCACAGAGAGAGAAACAGAGTTAATGTTTTGAGTCAGTATGACTCTTCTTCAGAACTGGTGTTTGTTCAAATTTATGAGGGGACTGGACAGAGTAGAAGTGAAGTGACTGTTCTCATAGAAAGAAGGTTCAAGAACCAGAGGACAACAATCTGAAGTGATTAGCAAAAAAAAACAAAAACACAGTTCTGAAGGGACAAAGCCTGTCAGACATAAAACAGAGGTGAAACAAGACCTGAGAGTCCTTGTACACCAGTCACTGATGGTAAGACACGGGTGCAGCAGGTGATGAAGATTACAAATGGCATATTGACATTCATAGTGAGAGCATTTGAGTACAGGAACAGGGAAGGATCACTGCAGTTGTACAGGGGCCTTGGTGAGACCACATCTGGGGTATTGTGTGTACATTTGGTCTCCTATATCAGAGGAAGGATGTTCTGGCTATGGAAGGAGTGCAAGAAAGGTTGAGAGACTGATTCTTGAGAAGGCAAGACTGATGTAAGAGGAAAGATTGGCTAAGTTGGGAATACATTCCCTGGAACTTAGGAAAATGAGGGTAATGTTATAGAAACCTGGAACAGGACTAAATTGGATAACTGTCAGAAGGATGTTCCCGATGACCAGGGAGTCCAGAAACATTGGTCATTGTCTAAGCACATGGGGTAGGTCATTTCTAACTGAGATGAGGAAACATTTCATCCCCAGGAATGTAGTGGGTCTGTGGAATTCGCTGCAACAGAAAGTGGATGAGGTTAAAACATTTGAATGTTTTCAAGAAGAAGTTAGAACCAGTTCTCAGGGCTAAAGGGATCAAAAAGTATGGGTTGAAAGTGGGAACAAGGTTTTGAGTTCGAAGATCAGCCATGAATGATGGAGCAGGTTCAAAGGGCCCACTTCTGCTCCGATTTTTTATGTTTAAGTGTTTTTTATGATGCATTAACTCTGTCTCTCTCTCCATAGGTTCCACCAGACCTGCCAAGTTTCTCTGTATTCTGTTTTGCCCAATAAACCTCCTCTTGCATCATCTCCAAACCCTACAAATCCTTCCAAAAGAAGAACCTCCAGCGAAGATTTGGACACAATTCAACTGTGACCAACAAGTGTTTGATAAGAGATAATTTCTCGATTTGTATTCTGATGTAAGTTTGCAGTATATTACTACAAATTGGGAATTTGCGTTCAAAAGTGGAGGAAAATCAGATTTTAGTTTCAAGTTCAGTGAAGGTGACCTGTTTTTTGGCTAGAAAATAATTCTGAGCAATGACTTTTCCCAAGGATGCATGTTATCTAAGTTAATTGAATCGATCAGGTTCCTGAGGAGTTAATTGCTGAATATTTACATGTTTAGCATTTTTAAGTCTTTTCCACATTTATTGTCATTGCTGGTTGTTGAGAGGGAGAGAGAGAGATAGCAACTTGGGAACAGGGCAGCTACCAGCTCTTTTATCTGGTATGTCGGAAACCTGCTAATATCTACACTAACCATAATACCTTCTGGATCCTGGGATTTGTAAATAGAGACATAGTTATAACAAGGCTAATGCTGGAAAAGCTAGTTCTCAGACACAACCTTGCTTGATAGATCACATTATTTAGGCACAACCAAGAATGATGAAAAATTTGAAAAATACTTCAAAATGGTCCACTCTGTGACAAGTTTTTTTTTCATTTAACCATTGCCTAAGGTCTTGTAACTAAAGAAGCTGTGCCTAGGTACTTTTGTAACTAGGTTGGCACTGTAACTGGTGACACAAAAACCTTTCACTATACTCCTATATAGTCTCACAAACACACCCTTGGCAAAGGCAAATTCAGTAAAATAGATTGTCTCACATGCAATTCTAGCAACAGGAAGAGAACCCCAGCTTTTAACCGTAACAGAGAGAGGAATAAGAGTTTCCAGATTCAGTTCCAACAACTCCGCAATGGCTGAAAGCTGAAACTAAATATCCTGGTTCTGTGGGAGCTTGACCCCACCCATTCAGGCTGCTTCTATTGTTCCAACTTTAAAAAATATCAAAGCCTCACAAGCTGTTGACTTCATTGACTTTAGGCAGACTGCTCTCTACCTCAGTCTCAACCCTTCTTCATCAAAAAATGGACAAAATATACCTCTTTGATGAAAGGTTAGGCTGAGCCTGGCTCTATGTGGCAGCCATCAGGCAGTTAACTGGCTCAGGATGGACACACGCATGTATACACACACACACACACACACACACACACACACACACACACACACACACACACACACACACACACACACATCTTCAAATATTCCATGTTTCAGTGATATCAGCTGACAAAATCACTATCTGCTGTCTCAGCTCAGCAGCGCCATCATAGCAGTGGCCACTGCTGAGACTGCAGTGATGACCATCACTGGAACCTAAGAGTAAAATGTTTGAGATTGGTGGGGGAAGCTGCCAGGGTTCAGTCTGGCAGGCACCCACAAAGTCAACGGGGTGTTGGAATCAGGAGGATAGAGCAGAGGTGGGTTTGAGGAAGTGGGTTGTATGGCAGGGTGTGACCTTCATTGGATGCAGGCTGCCTGAGCTGGAGGGACACATTAATCTGCAATAAGGATGCTCAGATTCACCCTCACCACGTGGCTGATCATTCCACCCATCAGTGATGGTGAGGGATGGGCAACATTGCACACCACCTCCCCACCCCCAACCGTGCCCTAATTTTATTGCCCGCTTTTTCTTGAAATTGCCCTCTCTGCAATATAAAACTCACCCACTGACAATCCATATTATTTAATCATTTAACCGTTGATTGTTCTCCACATTTTCCCATGCAATATCAAAACCAATGTTCTTCTCAGCTGAACGTAAATCATTTCTCTCCTATGATGAAGAACAGATGCATTCTCACTCTGGCATCCAGGCAAATATCAGTGTTATTGAAATCAATTCACTGCTTATTATCAAATTGCTGTTTGTGGGGCCTTTGACCATCCCTCAACACAACTGTGACCACGTATAACACGGTGTAGAGCTGGATGAACACAGCAGGCCAAGCAACATCAGAGGAGCAGGAAAGCTGACGATTCAGGTCTGGATCCTTCTCCAGAAAATGAATTCTGCACCAGTTATCACTGTGGGATAGCTTGCAGAAAGGAAATTGGATAACTAATTGAGGGTGAAATTGTATTAGAGAATATGGGAACTGCAGATGCTGGAAAA
This sequence comes from Stegostoma tigrinum, assembly GCF_030684315.1. Taxonomy (NCBI): domain Eukaryota; kingdom Metazoa; phylum Chordata; class Chondrichthyes; order Orectolobiformes; family Stegostomatidae; genus Stegostoma; species Stegostoma tigrinum. Next base: position 119,442,748 of record NC_081358.1, on the reverse strand, counting down.
TCCGAGATAACAAAGTGTAGAGCTGGATGAACACAGCAGGCCAAGCAGCCCAAAACATCAGCTTTTGTGCTCCTCAAATGCTGCCTGGCCCACTGTGTTCATCCAGCTCTACACTTTGTTATCTTAACTAATTGTAGGCGTTTCTTTTTGCTAGTCTATGAAAATGAGTGGGGAGATATGGCCACAGTGGCTCACTCTTGCAAAGAGGCAACACAGGTACAGTTGGCCAAAAGATATCTTTCTAGGATGTGCACGTCCTGACTCTCTGGTGTAGTATTTCAGAACAAAATGATTTTCTGGAGGAATGCAGACAATGGGCTAAATGCACATTCCATCTGCAAATATGCATGAGTGGGTGAGAAAGAAGAACGAATCTTACCATGTCTTTCTCTGCAATTCTGTTGAAGTCTCGCAGACTGAGGGTCTCCTGTTGACATTGCTTTCACATTCTCATGCAATTGAAATCTCATTAACATAAGGCTGACAGGACTGCTGACTAGAAGCTCTTGGGAGACGAGAAACAAATGAAACGCGGTGAATTATTAACAGTTTGACAACAGACGCAGCCACCACATGCCTTGACGTGAAAGATGTTTAGCAATTCATGCACTGAGCTGAGTATTTCATTTCAGAAAGCATCATGTAGTAAATGAAGCCGATTAAAAAGGCTATGGTTATATATGTGGCTTTTAGTTCAGCAGAGGTTACAATTTCTCTTTAAATTCATTCACAGGACGTGGGCATTACTTGCTGGATCAGCATTTACTGCCCATCCCTAATTGCCCAAAGAACAGTCAAGAGTTAACCATATTGATATGGGTCTGCAGTCACATGTAGGCCAGGCCCGATAAGAATAACAGATTTCCTTCCTTCAAAGAGGTGAGTGAACGAAAGGGTCTTTTTTTCCTGACAATCCTCAACAGTTTCACGATCAAGAATTGATTCTTAATTCCAGATTTTTTAAAAACTGAATTAAAATTCCTCCATTTGCCATGGCAAGATTTGAACCTGGGTCCCTGGATTTATAATCTAGCAATAATTCTAGACAGCCCTCACATCCCTTCTAGCTCCGTTTGTATTATTTAGTAAGAGCTTAATAAGACCATAAGATGTAGAAGAATTAGGCCATTCAGTCCACTGAGTCTGCTCTGCCATTTGATCATGGGTGATATGTTTCTCAATCCCATTCTCCAGTCTTCTCCCCATATTCCTTGATCCCCTTAGCGATCATGAAACTATCTATCTCTGTCTTAAAAGCACTTAAAGTCTTGGCCTCCACAACCCTGTGTGCCAATGACCTCCACAGATTCATGTCCCTTTGGCTGAAGAAATTTCTCTTCATGTTCTCCCTGAGACTGCTCTCTTAGGTCCCAGTTTCTCCTACTAGTGGATACATACTCTCCACATCTATCCCATCCAGGCCTCTCAGTATTCTGTAAGTTTCAATCAGGTCCCTCCCTCACCATAGAGTACAGGCCCAGAGTGCTCATCCTGTCCTTATGTAACAAGGCTTTCATCCCTGGGATCATTCTTGTAAACCTCTTCTGGACCCCCTCCAATGCCAACAACATCCTCCCTTAGATAACAAACATCAAACTGCTTACCTTATACAGCCTCAGCAGTACATCTCTGCTTTTGTATTCTGGCCCTCTTGAAATGAATGCTAACATCGCACATGCCTTCCTAACTGCCAAATAAACCTTAAGAGAATCCTGGGCTAAGACTCGCACTGTGCTTCTAATTTCTGAAGGTGTTCCTTGTTCAGAAAATAGCCTGCTCCTTCTATGCTTCTTATCAGAGTGCATAACCTCCCACATTGTATTCCATCTGCCACTTCTTTGCCCGCTCTCATAGCCTGCCCAAGACCTTCTGAAGGCTGCCCGCCTCCTTAACACTACCTGAACTTTACTATTTGTGTCATCTGCAAACGTAGCACCAAAGCCCTCAGTTTCTTCGTCCAGATTATTAAGGATGTTGCCAGACTGGAAGTTCTGAGCTATAGGAAGTGGTTGAATAGGCTCGGGTTTTATTCCCTGGAATGTCGGACACGAAGAGGTGACCTTATAGAGATTTATAAAATCATGAGGGTCATGGATAGGGTGAATAGCCAAGGTCTTTTTCCTAAGGTGTTGGAGTCCAAAACTAGAGGGGATAATTTTAAGGCAAGAGAGGAAAGATTTAAAAAGTACATGAGGGGTAACATTTTCAGAAGATGTGTATGGAAAGAGCTACAAAAGGCAGTGGTGGAAGCTGGTACAGTTGCATCATTTGAAAGACATCTGGATGGATAGGAAGAATTTAGAGGAATATAGGCCAAATGCTGGCAAATAGGACTAGAGCATATTGGGATGTTGAGTTGGTGCAGATGAATTGGACTGACAGGCCTGTTTCTGTGTTGCATGACTCCATGACCCTTTAACTGCAATCTCATTATGTCCCCTTTCCTATTTTCATGTTATCTGCAAATCTAGTTATCATCCCTTTCATCCCTTCATCAATGTCATTCAGACAGATTCAATACAATGTGAGAAGGAATGAGGTTAAGCACTTTGATAGGAAGAATAGAGGTGCAGACTGTTTTCAAAATGAGAAAGACTTCCAAAACCTGAAATACAAAGGGACTTGGGAATCCTAATTCAAGCTTCCCTTAAGTGTAACAGGCAGGCAGTTAGAAAGGTAAATGCAATATTAGCATTAATTTCAAGAAACCTAGAATACCAGAGCAGATATGTACTGCTAAGGTTGTAAAAGGCTCTGGTCAGACTGCATTTGGAATATTGTGAGCACTTTTGGGTACCATATTTAAAGCAGTATGTGCCGGCATTAGAGAAGTGCAGAGGTGGTTAAGAAGAATGCTCCCAGTGATGAAAGACTTGTCATATGGGGAGTGGTTAATGTCTCTGGGTCTATTCTCAATGACCTGATTGAAACTGACAGAATACTGAGAGACTTGGATAGGGTGGATGTGGATAAAATGTTTACACTGTACGATAAACTAGGACCTGAGGGCACAGGCTCAGAGTAACTGGGCAATCCTTTAGAACTAAGATGAGAAGAAATTTCTTCAAGCTGAGGGCGATGAATCTGTGGAACTGTTACCACAGAAGTCAGTGGGGCTGGGTCACTGAGTGTATTTAAGACAGAGACAGCTAGGTTCTTGATTCATAAGGAATCAAGGGTTTGAGAAGATCTCAGGGATAGAATTTGTGTGCATTTGGAAAAGCATGGCTTAATTAGGGGCAGTCAGCATGGCTTTGTGCAGGCCAGGTCATATCTTACTAACTTGGTTGCATTTTTTAATGAGGTAACAAGGATGATCAATGAGGGTAGAGCAGTGAATGTTGTTTACATGGGTTTTGGAAAGATTTTCGACAAGGTGCCCTATGATAGGCTCATCCAGAATATTAAGTTGCATGGGATCCACGGTGTCTTGGCCACTTGGATTCAGAATTAGCTTGGTCATAGAAGGCAAGGGAGTAGAGGTGGAAGGGTGTTTTTCAGGCTGCAGGCCCGTGACTAGTGGTATTCCACGGTATTCCATACTGGGACCTTTGCTGTTTACATAAATGACTTAGATGAAAATGTACATGGGTGGGTTAGTGCATTTGCAGATGATACAAGGATTCGTGGAGTTGTGGTTAGTGTAGAAGGTTGTCACAGGATACAGCGAGATATAGATCAGTTGCAGATATGGGCTGAGAAATGACAGATGGATTTTAATTCAGATAAGTGTGAGGTGCTGCTCTTTGTGAGATTAAGTGTTCCAGAAAAGTATACAGTTAATGACAGGGCTCTGAATAGCAGTGATGTACAGAAGGATTTTGGGGATGAAGCCCATAGCCCCCTGAAAGCGGCTACTCAAGTAGATGGAGTGGTAAAGAAGACATATAGCACACTTGCCTTTATTGATCAGGGAATTGAGGATAAGAGTCAGGATGACATGTTACAGCTTTATAAGACTTTAATTAGGCCACACTTAGAGTATTGAGTTCAATTCTGGTCACCACATTACAGGAAGGATGTGGAGGCATGGGAGAGGATTCAGAAGAAGTCAACCAGCCCAGCTCGTCCCTGCTTCCCTAACCTGTTCTTCCTGTCACCTATCCCCTCCTCCTACCTCAAGCTGCACCTCCATTTCCCACCTACTAACCTCATCCCGCCTCCTTGACCTGTCCGTCCTCCCTGGACTGACCTATCCCCTCCGTACCTCCCCACCTATCCTCTCCTCTCCACCTATCTTCTCCTCTATCCATCTTTCGTCTGCCTCCCCCTCTCTCCCTATTTATTTCAGAACCCTCTCCCCATTCCCCACTCTGATGAAGGGTCTAGGCCCGAAACGTCAGCTTTTGTGCTCCTAAGATGCTGCTTGGCCTGCTGTGTTCATCCAGCTCCACACTTTGTTATCACCAGGATGCTGCCTGGATGAGAGTGTACAGTTATAAGGAGAGGTCTAGAAAAACTCCGGCTATTTTCACTTGAGCAGCGAAGGCTGACGGAAAACTTAACAGAACTCTGTAAAATTAAGAGATGTATAGATAGGGTTGAAATGTCTAAAACTAGGCAACATGCATTTAAGGTGAGGGAGCAAAGTTCAAAGGAGATGTGTAGGGAAGTCTTTTTCACAGAGAGTGGTAGAAGTGTGGAACACACTGCCAGGGGCGGTGTGGAGGCAGATATGACAGGGACATTTAAGGGACTTTTAGATAAACACATGAATATGCAAGGATTAAAGGGATTTGGACTAAGGGCAAGCAGATTAATTTCATTTGGCATCGTGCTCAGCCCAACATCATAGGCTCAAGGGGCCATTCCTGTGCTGTACTGTTCTATGTCTTGCTCTATGTTCTATGTTTTAAGGCAGTAGAATAGGATTAAAAAGCATATCAGCCATGATGGAATGAAGGAGTACTCAATGGGCCAATGGCCTAATTCTGCTCCTATATATTATGGTCTTATGATCTTATGTAAATTACAAGAAGTTGAAGGCCCAGCACAAACTCTTGTGGGACCCTACTCATCACACCTTGAGAGTCAGAAAAGATTCATCTGGGCAAATGGATGCAGAATATTTTAAACCAAAACTCAACACTGTAGTTTGAATGTTTCCACTGGAGGGGTTACAAACTCAAGAATGCAAAGGTTCAAGCCATTGATGTGCAATTCCAATTTTGCCACCTACAACAGCACTGATAACATTAAGGAAAGCAGAAACTTCAGACATAACAGCAATGATACTGGATTGGCAGTCATATAATCTGAAGAAGAATTGTAGAAGGTTATTGTCACAACCAAAGCATCCCAGATGATATCTATTCACTCCTGTGGCAGAAAGAAAGAAAATCTTTTCCATAAAGATCAGCTTAAGAACCAGAGATACATCACCTTAATGGAATACATTATTCTCAGTTGAGGAAATCGCACAGTCGCTGGCTGTCTGACCAGAAAGATTTGCAGGATCACACACTTTAATCTCACAGCTTTAATCATTCAATAGCCTGTCCTCAGGAGAAGTATCTGTGATATAATTTACTCTAATAAACCATGTGGCACACATGTCTGCTTTAAAACTGCTTTGCTGTTTTTGCACTTTGTAAGCTTAGTGGCCGAGAATCATTTTTTCACCCCATGGCTTCTGTTCAGCTCCAAAGTCACTCTTCACCATGATCTCCTACATTGTGAAATAAACACATATGTTTTTGTTTACAGTTGGGACATGGGAGTCACTGGCTGACCAAAGTTTACTGTCCATACTCAGCTGCCCTTGAGAAGATGTTGGTGAGTTGCCCTCTTGAATGACTGCAGTCCGTGTGCTAAAGGTAGAGTCACAATGCTGTTAGGGTGGGAGTTCCAGGATTTTGCCCCAGTGACACTGAAGGAATGGTTATATATCTCTTTCTGGAAATCAAAGTACAGACAGTTCACAGGTTGTGAACAGGTTTCATCCTTGAGTCCATTCACAAGTCAATTTGTATGTAATAAAGAACACAATGCAGGATGGTATAAAGTAGCTGTTCATACGTACAGAAAACATTAATATGTCAGATCTTTAAGATTACACCCCTGTGTAAGATCTCGTTTGTAAATAAATCAGGGACCAACCATCCAGTATGTCTACTGGCTTCCATTTATCCTCAGTGAATGTTACTCCTTCAAAAGACACCGACAAATTAATGAAAGTATGAGGATTTTTCCTGATTACCTTGAAGTTTTCTAAGCACACAGATAAAGCCTCCGTAATGATCATTTCTGATGCCTATAGTCCCTGTTTTCTGCCTCCTGCTCTCCTTGAACAGGTGGGCTATCTTTGCAATTTCCTAACCTGACAGAACGTTCCTAGAATTTAACCAAGTCTGAAAAATTTACACGATCGCATATACTGCCTCAAAAGAACAGTAGATGCTGGAGATCAGAAACAACCGCATAAGTTGTTGGAGAAACTCAGCTGGTCTGGCAACATCTATGGGCATCTTAATTATGCTTCTCTACTGTCTTGGCTATTATTAACCACCCCCTGTCTGCCTAGACCTTTCATCTGTCTCTCTCCCTCTCTCTCTCTCTTTCTCTGTCACACATACATCTCCACCTCCCCACCCAACATCCCTAACCTCACTTTCAGTATAAATACCACTTTTTCCTTGCTATTATCAGTTCTAATGAACAGTCACTAAACTCAGAACATTAACTCTGTTTTCTCTCGACAAATGCTGCAAGACCTGCTGAATTTCTCCAGCTATTTTTGCTTTCATATGGGTTACTTCATGAGCCATTCTCTTTCCAGATTAGAAGAATGAAGTCCATCAGGACTTTCCCAGGGCTTTGTCAACGAACAACTCACTCAATTTGCTCAGTTCCTCTTCCTTTGAGATTATAATTTCACCAAATTCATTTCTTCCTTCCAATTCCTGATCTACAGCTATTCCTAGAATGCTTTTTTTATTTTTCTAAAGCGAGCTCAAATAAAATATAATCTCACATCAGCCACCACTTCCTTATGATCTACAATTATCCTCAATTTCTCATTCTCCAAAGGAGTATCAAAGGATATCATTCATTTTTACTATCATCTCATTTAGAGGTGTCCTGGGAAGGTTTTGTAATTATGTTTACTTTGCAAGCGAGGCTACTCTCATTTCTTTGTTTTGATTATCATGGAACAAGAACTGATGTGTGAAAATAGTACAAAACAATTTCTTTACAGCATTTAGATTACTGTACAGAATGCTCAGTCTTCGCTTAAAAATAGTCGAAAGGCAATGGTGAAGGTGCAGAAGAGGTTTATCAGGTTGATACTGCAGAGTAGTCCGAGGCTTTTTTCTCTGGTAAAGAGAAAGCTGAAGGTTGACCCAATCGAGGCATTTGAGGTTATGAAGAAAGATTTATTAGGCTAAGCATAGAAAAGATGGTTTAAATTGTGTGGGATACCAACACGAGAAGCTATAAGGACTCAGTGATGAATAGAACCAAGAATTTAGAAAAAGTAGATTTTCCAAATTGTGGTTAGAATATGGAACTAGCTACCAGAGGGACTAGGTGGGGGAGGTGGCATATTACTTACCTTGATTGCTACTGCTGTCACATCATGGAATCATAGAATCCCAACAGTGCAGAAAGAGGCCATGCAGCCCACCAAATCTGCAGTGACCCTCCGAAGACCATCCCACCCAGGCCCAGCCCTCCACCCTATCACCGTACCTAGCACTTATCATGGCTTATCCACCTCGCCTGTATGCCCCCGAACACTATCGGGCTATTTACTATGTCCACTCCACCTAACCTGCATAGCTTTGGACATCTCATGGATGCTAGTTGTATTGAAGGCAATGACACACTGACTTTTAGTCAGTAAGGAGCTCAAGAATTCGTGTTACATATTGGCACAAATGATATAGCCAGAAATAGGATTGAGGATATAAAAAGTGATTTCAGGGAGTTAGGATGGAAGCTGCAGAGCAGGACGAACAGAGTAGTGTTCTCTAGTTTACTACCGGTGCCACGAGATAGCGAGGTGAGGAACAGGGAGCGGGCGCAGCTGAACACGTGGCTACGCAGCTGGTGTAGGAGGGAGGGCTTCAGATATGTAGATAATTGGGATGCCTTCTGGGGAAGGTGGGACCTGTACAAGAAGGACGGATTGCATCTGAACTGGAAGGGGACCAATGTCCTGGGTGGAAGGTTTGCTCGAGTAGTTCGAGAGGGTTTAAACTAGTATGGCAGCGGGGTGGGAACCTGAGCTCTATACTGGAGGTGAGCGTTGATGCAGGTGAGGCAGTAGCAAGAGGTAGACCAGCTAGTGGGAAGGATTTTCCTGGGCAGGAACCAAGGGATCGGTTAAACTGTGTTTGCTTTAATGCAAGGAGTATCAGGAATAAAAGTGATGAACTTAGAGCATGGATCAGTACCTGGTGCTATGATGTTGTGGCCACAACAGAGACATGGGTTTCTCATGGGCAGGAATGGTTGCTGGATCTTCCAGGGTTTAGAACATTTAAAAAGAATAGGGAGGGGGGAAAAAGAGGATGGGGTGTAGTGCTACTAATCAGAGAGGGTATCACAGCTACAGAAGCTTCCATTGTCGAGGAAGATCTGCCTACTGAGTCAGTATGGGTGGAAATTAGGAACAGCAAGGGAGCAGTCACCTCGTTAGGGGTTTACTACAGGCCCCCCAATAGCAGCAGGGAGATTGAAGAAAGCATAGGTCGACAGATTTTGGAAAAGTGTGGACGTAGTAGGGTTGTTGTAATGGGTGACTTTAACTTTCCCAATATTGATTGGAACCTCCTTCAAGCAGAAGATTTGAATGGAGCTGTTTTTGTAAGGTGTGTTCAGGAGGGTTTCCTAACGCAGTACGTTGACAGGCCGACGAGGGGGGAGGCCATTCTAGACTTGGTGCTCGGAAACGAGCCGGGGCAGGTATCAGATCTTGTGGTGGGAGAGCATTTTGGTGATAGTGACCATAACTGCCTCACATTCTACATAGCTATGGAGAAGGAGAGGATTAGGCAAAACGGGAGGATATTTAATTGGGGAAGAGGAAACTATGATGCGATTAGACATGAGTTAGGAAGCATGGACTGGGAGCAGTTGTTCCATGGTAAGGGAACTATAGACATGTGGAGACTGTTTAAGGAACTGTTGTTGCGAGTGATGAGTAAATATGTCCCTCTGAGGCAGGCAAGAAGGGGTAAGATAAAGGAACCTTGGATGACGAGAGCGGTGGAGCTTCTTGTGAAAAGGAAGAAGGTAGCTTACATAAGGTGGAGGAAGCTAGGGTCAAGTTCAGCTAGAGAGGATTACATGCAGGCAAGGAAGGAGCTCAAAAATGGTCTGAGGAGAGCCAGGAGGGGGCACGAGAAAGGCTTGGCAGAAGGAATCCGGGAAAACACAAAGGCATTTTACACTTACGTGAGGAATAAGAGAATGATCAAAGAAAGAGTAGGGCCGATCAGGGATAGCATAGGGAACTTGTGTGTGGAGCCTGAGGAGGTAGGGGAAGCCCTAAATGAGTTTTTTGCTTCTGTCTTTACGAAAGAAACCAACTTTGTAGTGAATGAAACCTTTGAAGAGCAGGTGTGCATGCTGGAATGGATAGAGATAGACAAAGCTGATGTGCTGAAAATTTTGACAAACATTAAGATTGACAAGTCGCCAGGCCCGGACCAGATTTGTCCTTGGCTGCTTTGGGAAGCGAGAAATGCAATTGCTTCGCCACTTGCGAAGATCTTTGCATCCTCGCTCTCCACTGGAGTCGTACCTGAGGACTGGAGAGAGGCAAGTGTAATTCCTCTCTTCAAGAAAGGAAATAGGGAAATCCCCGGCAATTATAGACCGGTAAGTCTCACGTCTGTCGTCTGCAAGGTGTTAGAAAGGATTCTGAGGGATAAGATTTATGACCATCTGGAAGAGCATGGCTTGATCAAATACAGTCAACACGGCTTTGTGAGGGGTAGGTCATGCCTTACAAACCTTATCGAGTTTTTTGAGGATGTGACTAGAAAAGTTGATGAGGGTCGAGCTGTGGATGTGGTGTATATGGACTTCAGTAAGGCATTTGATAAGGTTCCCCATGGTAGGCTCATTCAGAAGGTCAGGAGGAATGGGATACAGGGGAACTTAGCTGCTTGGATACAGAATTGGCTGGCCAACAGAAGACAGCGAGTGGTAGTAGAAGGAAAATATTCTGCCTGGAAGTCAGTGGTGAGTGGGGTTCCACAGGGCTCTGTCCTTGGGCCTCTACTGTTTGTAATTTTTATTAATGACTTGGATGAGGGGATTGAAGGATGGGTCAGCAAGTTTGCAGACGACACAAAGGTTGGAGGTGTCGTTGACAGTGTAGAGGGCTGTTGTAGGCTGCAGCGGGACATTGACAGGATGCAGAGATGGGCTGAGAGGTGGCAGATGGAGTTCACTCTGGATAAATGCGAGGTGATGCATTTTGGAAGGTCGAATTTGAAAGCTGAGTACAGGATTAAGGATAGGATTCTTGGCAGCGTGGAGGAACAGAGGGATCTTGGTGTGCGGATACATAAATCCCTTAAAATGGCCACCCAAGTGGACAGGGTTGTTAAGAAAGCATATGGTGTTTTGGCTTTCATTAACAGGGGGATTGAGTTTAAGAGTCGTGAGATCTTGTTGCAGCTCTATAAAACTTTGGTTAGACCGCACTTGGAATACTGCGTCCAGTTCTGGGCGTCCTATTATAGGAAAGATGTGGATGCTTTGGAGAGGGTTCAGAGGAGGTTTACCAGGATGCTGCCTGGACTGGAGGGCTTATCTTATGAAGAGAGGTTGACTGAGCTCGGTCTCTTTTCATTGGAGAAAAGGAGGAGGAGAGGGGACCTAATTGAGGTATACAAGATAATGAGAGGCATAGATAGAGTTGATAGCCAGAGACTATTTCCCAGGGCAGAAATGGCTAGCACGAGGGGTCATAGTTTTAAGCTGGTTGGTGGAAAGTATAGAGGGGATGTCAGAGGCAGGTTCTTTACGCAGAGAGTTGTGAGAGCATGGAATGCGTTGCCAGCAGCAGTTGTGGAAGCAAGGTCATTGGGGTCATTTAAGAGACTGCTGGACATGTATATGGTCACAGAAATTTGAGGGTGCATACATGAGGATCAATGGTCGGCACAACATTGTGGGCTGAAGGGCCTGTTCTGTGCTGTACTGTTCTATGTTCTATGTTCTATGTTCTAAGAATTGTGTGGAAGAGGCAAGGAAGTGAAGTAGAAAATTATCAGATCAATCATGATCATACAAAATGATGGAACACACTTGACAGGCTGAATTGCCTACCTCTGCTCCTACATTTTATTGGTCTTACTGTCTACCACCACTGTGAGCATGTGACACACAGTAAGGATTTTTTTGAGGTACTTCACTGCCAACAATCCGTCCTTTGTAGTTAACTATGTTTAGGTCCTGTTTAATGTTCAAAGGGAGAGCTTAGGACAATCTAAACTGAACTTGTGTCAGTTCGTTTTACCTTTCTTCATTCACAAGATGAAGGCGTCGCTGGCCAGGCAGCATTTATTGCCCATCCTTAATTGCCCAGAGGGCAATTAAGAATTAACCACATTGCTGTGCGTCTGGAGCCACATGTAGACCAGACCAGGTAAGGATGGCAGTTCCCTTCCCTAAAGGATACCAGTGAACCAGATGGGTTTTCCAACGATCAACAATGGATTCATGGTCATCATTAGATTCTTAATTCCAGATTTTTATTGAATTCAAATTCTAACATCTGCTATGACAGGGTTTGAACCCGGGACCCCAGAACATTACCTGGGTTTCCAGATTAATAGTCCAGCGATAATATCACTCGGCCACCCCCTCTTCCAGCAGACTTATTGCATGTTAGTCGTATGTGCTACTTTAAGGACCTTTTGTGGTTTAGTGATCCCTGCCACTGGACCAAGAGACCTGGGTTCAAGCCCCAGCTGCTCCAAAGGTATGTATAACATCTCTAAACAGGTTTATTTGGAAAAATAGGCTAATTAAACAAAAATGTACTGTTTAGCACAAATGCTGAATATTGCTGAAACTGATCACATGATCAAGTTGAATGGCAGATCAAGTTCAAACGGTGGAATGGCCTGCTCTTGCTTCTATTTTCTAGGTTTCTTTGTCATGAGCTTATCAGGATAATTCGCAAGAATGATTTTCTTTATTCAATCATAAGATGTGGGCATCGCTGGCTGGTCCAGCATTTATTCCCATCTGTATTTGCCCTTGAGAAGGTGGTGGTAAATTGCCTACTTGAACTGCTGCAGTCCATTTTCTGTAAGCAGAGTCACAATGCCATAATGCAGTGAGCTCCTGGATTTTGGCCAGGTGATACTGAAGGAATAGAAGATATATTTCCAAATTAAGATAGTTAGTGGCTTGGAGGGAGACTCGTAGCTGGTGGTATTCCAAATATCCACTGCCCTTGTCCTTCTAAATGGAAGTGGTTGTGGATTTGGAAGATACTGTCTGAGGATTTTTGGTGAATTTCTGCAGTGCATCTTGTAGATAGTACACACTGCTGCTACTGATTGTCAGTGGATGCTTGTGGATGTGGTGCCAATCAAGTGAGTTGCTTTGTCCTAAATGGCGTGAAGCTCCTTGAGTGTTGTTAGACCTGCACCCATCCAAGCAAGTGGGGAGTATTCCATCATACTCCTGACCTGAAGTTGGTGGACAAGCTCTGGGGAGTCAGGAGGTGAGTTACTTGCTGCAGTATTCCTAGTATCTCACGTGGTCTGATAGCCATTGTGTTTATATTGGTAGCCTCATCCAGTTCAGTTTCAGGTCAATAGTAGCCCTCAGGATCTTGTTCATGGAGAATTCAGTGATGGAAGTGTCATTGAAATTCAAGGGAGTTATTTAGATCCCTCCTGTTGGAATTCATCATTATTTTTCACTTGTGCAATGTGTGAATGTCAAAAGCCATGATTCAGTCCAGGCCTGGATATTGTCCGTGTCCTGTTGTATTTGAGCCTGGACCGCTTTAGTATCTGAGGAATTGTGAATGGTGCTGAACATTGTGCAATCATCATTGAACATTTCCCTCTTCTGACTTTATGATGGAGGGAAGGTAATTAGTGAAGCAGCTAAAGATGGTTGGGCCTAGGACACTACCCTGAGAAGCTCCTGTAGAGATGTCCTAGAGCTGAGATGACTGACCTCCAACGGCTACAACCATCTTCCTGTGCATCAGGTATAAATCTAACCTTTGGAGAGTTTTCCCTATGATTCCCATTGATTCCAGTTTCACCAGTGCTCTTTGATGCCATACTCCGTCAGATGCAGTCTTGATGTTAAGGACTGTCACTCGCACCTCACTACTAGGATTCAGCTCTTTTGTCCATATTTGGACCAAGGTTGTAATGAGATCAGGAGCTGAGTGGTCCAGGCAGAACCCAAACTGGGCGTCACTGAGCAGGTTATTGCTGAGCAGATGCTGCTTGATAGCGATATTGATGATAACTTTCATCACTTTACTGTTGATCGAGAGTAGACTGATGGGGCAGTAATTGGCCAAGTTGGATTTGATTTGCTTTTTCTGTACAGGTTATCCCTGGGGAATTTCCATATGTTTGGGTAGATTCCAGTGTTGTAGCTATACTGGAACAGCAGGTTTCGGAATGTGACAAGGTCTGTACTATGGTGGGAATGTTGTTGCAGTGTTCAATTCCTTTGGCTGTTCTTTGATATTGCAAGTAATAACTCAAATTGGCTGAAGACTGGAATGTATAATGCAGAGAACTTCAGGAAAATTTTGCTTCAAGGTCAAAAACAGAGTTATGCTTCACGAGAGTAATTGTTGATCAGTTGACAGCTGCACTATGATTGTTAGAGACATTACCATTACCTATTGGAGTTACCTATTACCACACTCGGAGTATTGCGTATAGTTCTGGTCACCGCATTATAAGAAGGATGTGGAAGCTTTGGAAAGGGTGCAGAGAATATTTACTAGGATGTTGCCTGGTATGGAGGGAAGGTCTTACGAGGAAAGGCTCAGGGACTTGAGGCTGTTTTCATTAGAGAGAAGAAGGTGAGAGGTGATTAATTGAAACATATAAAATAATCAGAGGGTTAGATAGGGTGGATAGGGAGAGCCTTTTTCCTAGGATGGTGACGGCGAGCACGAGGGGGCATAGCTTTAAATTGAGGGGTGAAAGATATAGGACAGATGTCAGAGGTAGTTTCTTTACTCAGAGAGTAGTAAGGGAATGGAACACTTTGCCTGCAACGGTAGTAGATTCGCCAACTTTAGGTACATTTAAGTCGTCATTGGACAAGCATATGGACGTACATGGAATAGTGTAGGTTAAATGGGCTTGAGATCGGTATGACAGGTCGGTACAACATCGAGGGCCGAAGGGCCTGTACTGTGCTGTAATGTTCTATGCTCTATGTTCTATTAATACTAATTAACAAGCGACTGTCAGACTTTGTTTATATTTTACCCCAAGTAGGTTGACACACATTGATCAAGTGTTTGCCCTGAATAATGTCACTGATTTTGTTAAGTTGAAATAGGTGTATAGTGTGTGTACATGAGATAGTAGGAACTGCAGGTGTTGGAGAATCTGAGATGTCAAGGTGTAGAGCTGGACGAACACAGCAGGCCAAGCAGCATCATTGGAGCAGGAAAGCTGATGTTTTGGGCCTAGACCCTTCTTCTAGGTCTGAACTGTCAGCTTTCCTGCTCCTCCGATGCTGCTTGGCCTGCTTTGTTCATCCAGCTCTACACCTTGACATCTCAGATTCTCCAACATCTGCAGTTCCTACTATCTCATGTACACACACTATACACCTATTTCAACTTAACAAAATCAGTGACATTGATAAGGTTCCCCATGGAAGGCTCATTCAGAAGGTCAGGAGGAATGGGATACAGGGGAACTTAGCTGCTTGGATACAGAATTGGCTGGCCAACAGAAGACAGCGAGTGGTAGTAGAAGGAAAATATTCTGCCTGGAAGTCAGTGGTGAGTGGGGTTCCACAGGGCTCTGTCCTTGGGCCTCTACTGTTTGTAACTTTTATTAATGACTTGGACGAGGGAATTGAAGGATGGGTCAGCAAGTTTGCAGACGACACAAAGGTCGGAGGTGTCGTTGACAGTGTAGAGGGCTGTTGTAGGCTGCAGCGGGACATTGACAGGATGCAGAGATGGGCTGAGAGGTGGCAGATGGAGTTCAACCTGGATAAATGCGAGGTGATGCATTTTGGAAGGTCAAATTTGAAAGCTGAGTACAGGATTAAGGATAGGATTCTTGGCAGCGTGGAGGAACAGAGGGATCTTGGTGTGCAGATACATAGATCCCTTAAAATGGCCACCCAAGTGGACAGGGTTGTTAAGAAAGCATATGGTGTTTTGGCTTTCATTAACAGGGGGATTGAGTTTAAGAGTCGTGAGATCTTGTTGCAGCTCTATAAAACTTTGGTTAGACCGCACTTGGAATACTGTGTCCAGTTCTGGGCGCCCTATTATAGGAAAGATGTGGATGCTTTGGAGAGGGTTCAGAGGAGGTTTACCAGGATGCTGCCTGGACTGGAGGGCTTATCTTATGAAGAGTGGTTGACTGAGCTCGGTCTCTTTTCATTGGAGAAAAGGAGGAGGAGAGGGGACCTAATTGAGGTATACAAGATAATGAGAGGCATAGATAGAGTTGATAGCCAGAGACTATTTCCCAGGGCAGAAATGGCTAGCACGAGGGGTCATAGTTTTAAACTGGTTGGTGGAAAGTACAGAGGGGATGTCAGAGGCAGGTTCTTTACGCAGAGAGTTGTGAGAGCATGGAATGCGTTGCCAGCAGCAGTTGTGGAAGCAAGGTCATTGGGGTCATTTAAGAGACTGCTGGACATGCATATGGTCACAGAAATTTGAGGGTGCATACATGAGGATCAATGGTCGGCACAACATTGTGGGCTGAAGGGCCTGTTCTGTGCTGTACTGTTCTATGTTCTATGTTCTATGTTCTAGCTCTACACCTTGTTATCTAGTGTGTGTACATGTTCTTTCCGTCTGCAAAGGGCCTTATGTATCACAAGTGTATCGCATTGTTATCCTGAATATACCACATTCCTATCCTAACTGATGTTCAGAAATTGTTTTCAGGAATTCTTTGCAAGCTCTGGATTATCCAGCAAATGTTGTCTAATTACAAAATCACATTTTGCATTGGACACCACATTGTGAAGTTTCTAAGAGCAGGCCAGTTGGTACAGTGAGTTTTTGCTTATTGCAAATGGTTGAAGGGCGATGCTCTTAGTTATGACTGAGCTGCCTTGGGGACTTAAAACCTACACACCTGTGATCACACTGGCATTGAAATTCAATGGATCTGAAATTAAATGAAGTTAATGACGTATACTGATCTGATTGACCTCGCATATATCAAATTAATAGTCAGAAATAACTGCTCAGAATTCTTTGAAACTGGACATAATCCTCCCCCTCAAGGCTTATGCAGAACTTCCTGTCTCCAAACCAAAGAATGCATGTGGCGTCATCAGATTGTGGGGAGCTAATACAGCGTCAAGATTAACTCTTTCACAACCGTTACCTGGTAGCAACAAATAGCAGAAATTAAATAAGAGCTAACTAAACAGATAAGGGAGAAAGGCACTGAAGGTTAGGATTAGATGAAGGCGAGCATCATAGAACCATAGATTTCTTACAGTGCAGAAACAGGCCTTTCAGTCCATCGAGTCATCACTAACCCTCCGAAGAGTATTCTACCCTATCCGCAAATTCCCCATGGCTAATCCACCTAACCGGGCACAATGGGGCAATTTAATATGGCCAATACATCTAAGCTGTACACCTTTGGATTGTGGGAAGAAGCTAGAGCACCCAGACAAAACACATGCAGACACCATGAGAACATAGAAACTCTACAAAGACGGTCACCTGAGGGTAGAATTGAACTCAGGTCCCTGGTGCTGTGAGGCAGCCGTGCTAACCACTGAGCCACTGTGTCACCCCAAGTGGGCAGAGAGCCATGAAGATCATACTCACTAACATATTGAATTGTTGGGTTGAATGCTGTATTCCTTAGCAGTAAACTCTCAGCCATTGTGGCAGCACAGAACATCCCAAAAGACAGCTTCTTGTGCCCATATTACACACAGTCAGCTCTGTGGGAAATAAAAGAGTCCCACATACTTTATCTACATGGGCATGAGGAAGTAGTGGTGAAGTTTGAAACGATCATCATTTCACAGAACATTTATCTCAAATTAGGAATACTTCAACTTTTTAGTCAAAATTAATTTGCACTCACAAACCATAGACAACGAAGCCAATTTTGATTCAATGATTTTAATGGAGTGGAAATGTGAACAGTTCTTCAGTGTGAATCATTCAACCACATTCTTCCAAGTATATTATGTTCCCTCGGATGTAAATATCCCTAGCACAGCTGGCATTATCCTTCCCCAGTTAACTTGAAACGACAGGCATTTCTGTCAAATCATGATTATGGCTTGGTAGAACCAGTTGGATTGTTGGACCACTGAAGAGAGCAGTTGAGAGCTGTGATGAAAGGTCACCGTATAGGAATGTTCTCTCTCCACTGATGTTGACTGAAGTTCTGCACTTTCAAAGTTAATTAAGGTCATTGGATGTGGGCTTTGCTGGCTAAGGCAGCATTTATTGCCCATTCCTAATTATCCAGAGGACAGTTAAGAGTCAACCACACATTGCTGTGGGGGTCTGGTGTCTCATGTGGGCCAGATCAGGTAATATTTTCTTCCCCAGAGGGGAATGGTGAACTCCACACGGTTTTTAATGATGTTGAATACAGGGTTACCATGAGACTAACTTTTAAAAAAAGAAATTCTGATTTCATTATCTGCCACAGTGGGATTCACATTATGTCCCCAGAATATTAGCCTGGGTTCTGGATTGCCAATGTAACGATATTGCCACAACACCAGCACTTCCATCCAACCAGTATGTGGGGCTGGAGTTACCTATCATCTAGAACAGCTACAGATTCCTTCTCTGAAGTATTTTAGCAAAACAGTTTTTTTCTTCAAACATCAACATGATAGCTTCACGTCACTTTTCTTGACATCAGCAACTTTTATTTATTCTCAGATTTCTTTTTTAAGAGGCCAATTTAAATTCTCAAACAATCATGATTTGACCTCAAATAAACATGGAGAAAGGTTCTGAAATTTCCAAAAGCTCTGATGAGAAGCCTTTGGGCTTGAAACATTAACTCTCTCCACACGTGTTTCCAGAACTTGCTGAGTTTCATCAGCGTTTTCCATTTTGCTTTTGCAGTTCCGGAATCTGCATTATTTGACTTTTGTTTCAGTGTTTAAATCACTGGCACTTCTCTTCCAGGTATGCCCTACTTGAAGGAATTCTGCTCTTCTCTGTAGTAGGGTTTCCATTTTAATCTTTGAGCTTGTTCACTCTCACAGCTTTCAGAGATTATCAGAGATCAGAGAATTCCTAGAGTGGGAAAAGGCCATTTGGCCCAACAAGTCCACACTGCCCTCCTTCCTTGTTGCCACCTTCCCCACTAACCTACCCCCTCCCAACCACCCACTATTAGATAAAGCATTTTCTAGAACTCAGTTTCACGACTGCATCTCATTCCACAGTAATTGTCTCAGCCCCATGTTAGCTCACATGCTTTTCTGATGAAGGGTCTAGGCCTGAAACGTCAGCTTTTGTGCTCCTAAGAGGCTGCTTGGCCTGCTGTGTTCATCCAGCTCCATACTTTGTTGTCTCGGATTCTCCATCATCTGAAGTTCCCATCATCTCTGATCGCAATTTGCAAAGCCTCAAGCTTACAGCCACCTCTTTACACCTTCCCTTCCCTTCATCAAATGTCATTGCATATTCACCACACCCTCTGACATCCCCCTCTTTGAATCTGAATCCAATCTGCTCTCAACAAAAGATTTAGATTCATCACTCTGCACCCACACTTCAAAGTGGCTGAGATCCTCTCCCGTTTCCTTCACCTCCTTGTCCAATTCTTTGAGCAGAAGTCCACTCCCCATAGACCCTTTCACCCATTTCCAATGCTTCAGTTTTAGAACATAGAACATAGAACATTACAGCACACTACAGGCCCTTCGACCCTCAATGTTGTGCCGACCTGTCATACCGATCTCAAGCCCATCTAACCTACACTATTCCATGTACGTCCATATGCTTATCCAATGACGACTTAAATGTACCTAAAGTTGGCGAATCTACTACCGTTGCAGGCAAAGCGTTCCATTCCCTTACTACTCTCTGAGTAAAGAAACTACCTCTGACATCTGTCCTATATCTTTCACCCCTCAATTTAAAGCTATGCCCCTCGTGCTTGCCTTCACCATCCTAGGAAAAAGGCTCTCCCTATCCACCCTATCTAACCCTCTGATTATTTTATATGTTTCAGTTAAGTCACCTCTCAACCTTCTTCTCTCTAATGAAAACAGCCTCAAGTCCCTGAGCCTTTCCTCGTAAGACCTTCCCTCCATACCAAGCAACATCCTAGTAATTCTCCTCTGCATCCTTTCCAAAGCTTCCACATCCTTCTTATAATGCGGTGACCAGAACTGTACACAATACTCCAAGTGCGGCCGCACCAGAGTTTTGTACAGCTTCACCAGAACATCTTGGTTCCAGAACTCGATCCCTCTATTAATAAAAGCTAAAACACTGTACGCCTTCTTAACAGCCCTGTCAACCTGGGTGGCAACTTTCAAGGATCTGTGTACATGGACACCGAGATCTCTCTGCTCATCTACACTACTAAGAATCTTACCATTAGCCCAGTACTTTGCCTTCCAGTTACTCCGACCAAAGTGCATCACCTCACACTTGTCTGCATTAAACTCCATTTGCCACCTCTCAACCCAGCTCTGCAGCTTATCTATGTCTCTCTGCAACCTACAGCATCCTTTGTCACTATCCACAACTCCACCAACCATAGTGTCATTTGCAAATTTACTAACCCATCTTTCTACGCCCTCATCCAGGTCATTTCTAAAAATGACAAACAGCAGTGGACCCAACACCGACCCTTGCGGTACACCGCTAGTAACTGGTCTCCAGGATGAACATTTCCCATCAACTACCACCCTCTGTCTTCTTTCAGCAAGCCAATTTCCCATCCAAACTGCTATATCTCCCACAATTCCATTCCTCTGCATTTTGTACAATAGCCTATTGTGGGGAACCTTATCGAACACCTTGCTGAAATCCATATGAACCACATCTACCGGTTTACTCTCATCTCATTTGGTCACCTTCTCAAAGAACTCAATAAGGTTTGTGAGGCATAACCTTCCCTTCACAAAACTGTGCTGACTATCCCTAATCAATTTATTCTTTTCCAAATGATTATAAATCCTATCCCTTATAACCTTTTCCAACACTTTACCAACAACTGAGGTAAGGCTCACTGGTCTATAATTACCAGGGTAGTCTCTACTCCCCTTCTTGAACAGGGGAACCACATTTGCTATCCTCCAATCATCTGGCACTATTCCTGTAAACAATGACGAGTTGAAGATCAATGCCAAAGGCTCGGCAATCTCCTCCCTGGCTTCCCAGAGGATCCTAGGATAAATCCCACCCGGCCCAGGGGACTTATCTATCTTCACCATCTGTAGGATTTCTAACACCTCTTCCTTGTGAACCTCAATCCCACCTAGTCTAGTAGCCTGTATCTCAGTATTCTCCTCAACAACATTGTTGTTTTCTAGAGTGAATACTGTTGAAAAATATTCATTTAGCGCTTTCCCTATCTCATCCGACTCCACACACAACTTGCCACTACTATCCTTGATTGGGCCTAATCTTACTTTCGTCATTCTTTTATTCCTTAAATACCTGTAGAAAGCCTTAGGGTTTACCCTGATCCTATCCGCCAACAAATTCTCATGTCTCCCCCGGCTCTTCTGAGCTCTCTCTTTAGGTCTTTCCTGGTTACCTCGTAGCCCTCAAGCGCCCTAACTGAACCTTCACATCTCATCCTAACATAAGCCTTCTTCTTCTTGACCAGAGATTCCACCTCCTTCGTAAACCTCAGCTTCCGCACTCTAACGCTTCCTCCCTGCCTGACAGGTACACACTTATCTAGGACACACAGGAGCTTTTCCTTGAATAAGCTCCACATTTCTAATGTGCGCATCCCCTGCAGTTTCCTTCCCCATTCTATGCTCCCTAAATCTTGCCTAACCTCATCGTAATTGCCTTTCCCCCAGCTATAACTCTTGCCTAGTGTTATACACCTATCCCTTTCCATCATCACTAAAGTAAACATAACAAAATTGTGATCACTATCACCAAAGTGCACACCTACTTCCAAGTCTAACACCTGGCCGGGCTCATTACCCAGTACCAAATCTAATGTGGCTTCGCCCCTTGTTGGCCTATCTACATACTGTGTCAGGAAGCCCTCCTGCACACACTGGACAAAAACTGACCCATCTATAGTACTCAAACTATAGTGTTCCCAGTCAATATTTGGAAAGTTGAAGTCCCCTATGACAACTACCCTGTCTCTCTCACTCCTATCGAGAATCGTCTTTGCTATCCTTTCCTCTACATCTTTGAAACTATTCGGAGGCCTATAGAAAACTCCCAACAGGAGTTTTGAGGCGGAGTCGAACTTATCACAGAGTCCCTAAAGTGTGGGAGGAGGGCATTCAGCCCAATGAATCCACACCAACCCTCCAAAAATAATCCCAGCCAGACCCAGTTCTTTGTAACCCTGCATTTCCCCTGATTAATCCACCTAAATTACAGGCGATTCAGCATGGCCAATCCATCTAACTTGCGCATGTTTAGACTGTGGGAGGAAAGCAGAGCACCCAGAGCAAACTCGCACAGACACGTGGAGAACGTGCAAACTCCACATACAGACAGTAGCCTGAGACTCTAATCAAACTTGGGCTGATGCTGCTGTGAGGCAGCAGGTGCTAACCACTGGACCATTGTGTCACTTTCTTATTCTCTGACCTTTCCATTTAATTCAGACTCAAAGTGTTAACTTTGTTTCTTTCTCCACTGATGCTCCCAGACCTGCTGAGTTTCTCCAAAACTTTCTATTGCTATTTCAGATTTCAACATTCACAGTATTTTGTTTTGGTATTAAAAAACGGAAGAACTGTGGATGATGTAAACCAGAGACAAAACCAAAGTTCTCAGAAAAGCACAGCAGATCTGTCAGCATCTGTGAAGGCAAAACAGAGTTAGCATTTCCTCAGAACTGAGGAAGGACATTTCCAGCAACTTTGGTTTTGTTTTGTTTTGATATGGTGTTAGCTCAGCTTCCCCAGAATTGATAGTTGAATAAAATTTACCCCAATGGTTGCTTATTCTAAATGCTTACTGCTGGTGTGAAACTTCACCCAACTGAAATATATCTGAGTTCTTGATACACCCATTGCCATTATCTGACCAGCAAAGCCAATGGCTCAAAACTATGCAATGTGTTTTCACAATGCGATTGTTGACTTGCTCATTGAGTTGGTAAGTTTGTTCGTAAGTGTTTCGCCACCGTGTTAATGTCCCGTTTGATATTTATGTGTTTCGTTTTGCTGGGGTAGTTGGTGTCACTTCTGGATTTGTTTCTTAGTGGTTGCTCTGTGGGTTCCAGCTCTACCTGTTTGTTTGTGCAATTCTGGTTTGAGTGCCGGGCCTCCAGGAACCCTCATGCGAATGTTTGCTTGTCTTGTCCTCGGAAGGCTACGTTGTCCCAATCAAATTAGTGTCCCACTTTGTCCATGTGTATCGATAGTTAGTCAGCTAGTTCGTGCTCATGAACCCTGATGGCTAGTCTTCCTCTGGTTTGCCCTATGCCATATTTTTGGCAATCGTTGCATGGTAACTTGTAAATAACATCGGTCCTGTTAGTTGTGGATGTTTATTCACATCGGTAGCTGCCGGTTTGTGTGCTACCATGATTCCTAGCGGGCAGAGAAGTCTAGTGGTCATTTCCAATATGTGCTTAATGCACAGTAGCGTGACTAGTGTCTCTGGACGTGTTATGGTCTGTCCTGTAGGTATCGGCTGACTACTTTTTGGGAAACCGTTGTTTCTAAAGATGCTGTACAGGTGTTCTTCCTCAGCTTTGGGGGTGCTGCAGTGTTTTGCAGTTCGCTTGAGCAGTGTTTCGACGCAATTCTGTTTGTGGGTATTGGGATTGCTCTTGTAGTTAAGTACCTGATCCATGAGCTTCATAATTTCCAAAAAACTCTCACTCACTCCTATGAGTTCTGACGAAGGGTCATTGGACCTGAAACTTTAACTCAGATTTCGCTGCCAGACCTGCTGAGCTTTCCCAACAATTTCTGTTCTTGTTTCTGATTTCTAGCATCTGCAGGTCTTTCAGTTTTATTTAGTAACTCTCACTCCCTGAATGGCACTCCCAGTGAGAAATGGAAGAGATAGTGGGACTGCAAGAAGATGGCTATTGGGAAATGCTAGACAAACAGTGGTTATTTTTGCTGGAAGAGAAATGGATGTGTGAAGTAAAGCAGGAAATTCTGGAAATATTCAAGAGATCTTGTAGCATCTGTGGAGGGGGAACAGAGAGGGATTAATATCTCATCTCAAGTGCCTTTCTTCTGAGCTCCTCAGAAAGGCCCCTTCAAAAACCATCATCGGACAGAGGAAGCGAAGGCCTTATCAGGATCTTGCTGATTGCAGAAGAGGGAGGGATGTAACAACTTAGAGGAGGGTCCAGAATCTGTGATCATCAATGTAAGATAGCCGTAATGATTAGATTCCCTACAGTGTGGAAACAGGCCCTTCAGCACAACAAGTCCACACCGCCCCTTGCAACATCCCACCCAAACCCATCCCCCTATAGTCCACACACCCCTGAACACTACGGGCAATTTAGCATGGCCGATCCACCTAGCCTGCACATCTTTGGACTGTGGGAGGAAACTGGAGCACCCGGAGGAAACCACGCAGACACGGGGAGAATATGCAAACTCCACCCAGACAGTTACCCAAGGCTGGAATCAAACCTGGGTCCCTGGTTCTGTGAGGCTGCAGTGCTAACCTGTGAGCCACCGTGCCACCCAATGATACCCAACAGAAAATTTAGGAGACACCTCCTTTTCCAGACCGTAGCAAGAATGTGAAGCTCAATATTATGCCAAGCCATTGAGGAAGATTAATGAATCAGGGAGAAGCTAGATAATCACATGAGGGAGAGAGAAATGGAAGGATGTTGTGAAACGTGAAAGGGTTTAGAAAAGATTTTGAAGGATGTTGCCAGGTTTGGATTGTTTGAGCTATAGGGAGAGGCTGATTGGCTGGAGATATTTTCCCTGGAGGGTCAGAGGCTGAGGGGT
Organism: Stegostoma tigrinum; assembly: GCF_030684315.1. Lineage (NCBI taxonomy): Eukaryota > Metazoa > Chordata > Chondrichthyes > Orectolobiformes > Stegostomatidae > Stegostoma > Stegostoma tigrinum. Next base: position 119,418,433 of record NC_081358.1, on the reverse strand, counting down.
GACTTTATAGAACATGGAACATAGAACAGAACAGCACAGAACAGGCCCTTCAGCCCACAATGTTGTGCCAACCATTGATCCTCATGTATGCACCCTCAAATTTCTGTGACCATATGCATGTCCAGCAGTCTCTTAAATGTCCCCAATGACCTTGCTTCCACAACTGCTGCTGGCAATGCATTCCATGCTCTCACAACGCTCTGTGTAAAGAACCCGCCTCTGACATCCCCTCTATACGTTCCTCCAACCAAAAGTTATAAAAGTTTATCAAGTCTTGAGGGGCATGGATAGGGTGAATCGCCAAGTTCAATTCCCCAGGGTAGGGGAATCCAAAAATAGAGGGCATAGGTTTAAGGTGAGAGAGGAAAGATTTAAAAGAGACCTAAGGGGCAGTTTTTTTCAGTCAGAGGGTGGTGTGTGTATGGAATGAGCTGTCAGAGGAAGTAGTGGAGGCTGGTACAGTTACAACATTTAAAAGGCATCTGGATAGGGACATGAAAAGGAAGGGTTTGGAGGGATATGGTGGCAAATGGGACTGGATTAATTTAGGATATCTGGTCGGCAGGAATGAATTGGACCAAAGGGTTTGTTTCCATGCTGTACAACTCTATGATTCTAAATGGAAGATGATCATGGTTAGGTGAAGATGGGTAAGATACAATTCATTTGCAATATAAAAAATTATAATTAACCAGTATGCTCAAATGGCCCATTGCTGTTAAACAATCCATGTAATTGTGAGCTGAGAAGGCACCATGAGTTTGCAGACCCTACTTTTTCATTTGAATCAACGGAAAATCAAGGCTGCAGAGCTGTAATCTAGATGGGAGCTTTCTGCAAGCTGTGTTTCTCATGCCCAGTGGGAAATCAGTCCTCTGATGTATTCCACACACACGCAGTATCAGGAAAGCTCATTCAGAAAATTAATCTTCCAGCGTCAGGCTTGTCCATTTGGTCAGCTTCCCATAGTTGAATCTGAAAATTATTAATTCAAGCCCCACTGCAGATGTTGTGTGCAAAATTAGCAGGCTGGCATTTCAGTGCAGGAATGCAATAATCTAGATCAGCTATCTCACTGATGCTACTTAATTGGGGCATTGTTAAAGATGCAATGGATCTATTTTAGAGCTATCCTGCTTTCTTATCACCCTAAAACAAATTTGCTATTCATTCATTTCCATTTGTCAGATCTTCTTGCGTGTAATTTTGTTTGCTCACCAAGCAGGACTGACTACACTTCAAATTAATCATCATGTGGATAGTTTCTTAGGCTACTTCAAGGGATATGATAAGGCATGTTCCATATATATATATATATATATATATATATGTATTATATATAAAGCAAGTTCATCCATATGTTTACTGCTATCAAATGACCAGCTTCTCATCTGTATGTAGTGGCAAAAGATTTGCACAAGCTGCACATGAATATTTCACGGCTGAATAAACCAAATGCTACTGTTTTGCATTGACCTCTCTGACTGCTCGCTCACAGTTGACTGATTACTGTGATCTGGCTCAGAAACTGCAATGGAGAAAATTAGCAGCACAGTATGAATTGTCTTTCACAGATTATCTGATCATTAGTGCTTTGCCATTCATGGGAGCAGTACGCAAACTAGCAGCAACATTTCCAACAATACAAGAGTGACAGCACCTCAGAAGTGATGCGAATTGGCTGTGAAAAGACTTTGAATGCCCTGAGGTGATGGGAGGCTTGTGCATTGCAAGATCTCTCTGTCTTTGATCATGAGGTTTCAGCGTTTGAACACCGGGCATGTGCAGTTGGGAGTGCCAAAATGTGCCAGGCACTTTCAAAGGCACAAGGCTCCTAAAGGTGTTCAGATTTCAGCCTCTCCGAATCAGATGTTTCTGTCATTCTCTTCAGTTCAATTTGTTGGAATGGTGTGGGAGTGGGGGATGCGGCCTGGTGGTCAGAGCTATTAATCATTTGGCTCTAATGAAACTTGAGCTATAACCTTTCAACTTCCATTCACAGAATTTGGACGTTGCTGATAAGAACAGTTTTCTATTGCCCATAACTAATTTCCTTTTATTTAGTGCAAATGGATGTTTTTCTGGGCCGTTGCAGAGGGCAGCTAAAAATGAACTCTCGGTCAAGAATCACATACATTTCCTTCCTTTAAAAACATTAATAAACCATATTGTGTTTTACAACAATCCAGAGGTCTTACGGGTCACCATTACTGAGCTTCGCAATTTATTCCCCATTTATGGAATATAAACTGACCAGCACCTGACATGAGATTCAACCTCATTCCCCTAGACTTCCCTCTGGCCCTCTGGATTGGTATCTCAGTAGCATTTGCTATTTACTATTCTAACCTCCCCAAATTGGGTAAAATGGGCAAAAATGTAAGATCGTTAACAATGAGCCAGTGACTCATTTTGCCTGATATTATCCTCTAATTGAAGTTAATGAAACAGAAAACTCCGTCACATTATAAAACAGGACCCTGATTTAGCATTGCTGCCTGATCCATTTTTCAGTCCTTTCTCATGGGATGCAAGGGATAAAGCATTGGAGCAGAAGTGGGCCATTCAGCCCATCAATTCTTCTTCACCATTCAATGCAGAAAAGACTGATTTGATATTCATTTACTCCACCTACCTGTAATCCTTGATTCCCTTGCCAGTTAAAAATCTGTCTCAGCCGTGAACATACTTAATAATAGTCTTGATACTCCTCTGCAGAAAAGCATTCTATAAATTCATTTCCCTCTGAACAAAATCCTCCCTATCTGTCTTAAGTAGTTACCTTCTTACTTTGAGACTCCATCTCACCTACTCTCCCCCAGCCGCTCCCCTTCCCTCTATTTACTTCTGGGTTTCCTCCCAAACCCTCGTCCTAAAGAAGGATTCTGACTTCCCTGCCCCTTGGATACTGTCTGACCTGTCACACTTTTCCAGTTCCACATTTTATTGTCTCTAGCTTCCAGCATCTGCAATCCTCTCTGTCTCCAAATCTCAGCTGCGGCCTTGCTGCAGCAAAGCACAGTACAAGCTGGAAGAACACCTCCTCATTTTCCAGTGGGGAGCCCACAAATCTATTCAAGAACTTTAGGGAGCCCTGCTCTGCTATTACAAATAGACTGTAACATTTCCCCAATGGTAGATGTTAAACTGACTGGCTAAAAGTTACCTGTCTACCTCCCCTCTTAAATAAAGGTGGTACATTGGTAGTTTTCCAGTCCTCTGGGATATTCCAGAAGACAAAATCACCACTAGTGAATCCATTACCTCTGCAGCTACTTCCTTCAAACTCTAGGATCATCAATCCAGGGTGGTCTTTTTATCCTGTTAACTTCCTCACTGCTTCTTCTCTGGTGATAGCCATTCCCAATCCCACTCCTTATCTTAGCTCCTTGATGATTTTACATTGATGGAATACTATTAGAGTCCTTCTCCATGAATATCATGATGTGGAGATGCCGATGTTGGTCTGGGGTGGACAAAGTCAGAAGGTGAACAACGCCAGGCTACAATCCAACAGGTTTATTCAGAATCACAAGCTTTCAAAGCACTGCTCCTTCCTCAGGTGAAGTGTATCGAATGCTTGTGATTTCAAATAAACCTTTTGGATTATAAACTGAAAGAACTGCGGATGCTGTAAATCAGGAACAAAAACAAGGTTGCTGGAAAAGTTCAGCAGGTTTGGCAGCATCTTTGAAGGAAAAAACAGCTCTGGGGAAGGGTCACCGGACCCAAAACATTAACTCTGTTTTTCCCTTCACAGATGCTGCCAACCCTGCTGAGCTTTTCCAGCAACTTTGTTTTTGTTTCTTAGGAGCACAAAAGCTGACGTTTCGGGCCTAGACCCTTCAACAGAAAATTTTCTGATGAAGGGATAAGGCCCGAAACGTCAGCTTTTGTGCTCCTAATGCTGCTTGGCCTGCTGTGTTCATCCAGCTCCACACTTTGTTATCTCGGATTCTCCAGCATCTGCAGTTCCCATTATCTTTGTTTTTGTTCCTGTTGCATTATCACCTGGTGTCATGTGGCTCCTGACTTCTCCATGATGACTAATGCAAAGGATTTATTTAGCAGGCAGTGTCTGTAATGATGACTAGCAAAGGTTGTTACAAAAATCTTTCTGATACATTAATGCCCTTCAGGAGATGAACTCTGCTACCCTTGCCAGGCCTGGTCTATAAGTACCTCCACAGTAAAATGCCAGCTGCTCTTAGTTTAAGGGCTGGGAAAAGCCATTGGCAAAGGCTGATTGTGTCCACGTCCCAGGCAAGAATTAAAAATAGAAACGTGGGATCCTTCGAACCCAGCAGTGGGACTGCTCCCCACTGAGCAATGCCTACAACTCAGCAGTTGTGACAGGCTTGCTGTAACCTAATATATTCCCAGCTCACTTCGGAATAAATCACCACAACATTGCAGTTTATGATATCATTCTTCAGTAAGTAAACACCACCAAGGAGACAGAGAAGATGGGTTGTCTTGGATTACTGCTTTTATAGATTTAAGACTGCATTAATGTTTGCTGCTAATTCTTTTTCACTCTGGCCAAAAAGATCGGTTCAGGCGCTGAACAGAGTTGATGAGGCAATCAATTTCTGCCAGAAAAATGGGGTTCAAGCCATCCACGGGCACATAATTATAGCACAATAAAGTTTTATTGAGCAAGAAATTATATTCAGAATTAAAGTGGCTGGTTGGCACTAAAAGGAAATACTGCCACTACGGCTAATCTCTGGGTAAATGTTGCAAGTCATATCTCCTGCCACTCTCTCTTCCTGTCACAAAATGTCTATATTGCCCAAGGTTCTTTCCTTGGCTTCCCCCCTCTATATTCCTCATTAACGCCTGTAATCGGAGAGTGAAAGCGTGGGTGCACATAATTTTTTTGTTCATTGTGCATCTGTCAGACATTTCCATAGAGACAGGGTGGGGTACAGAAATGACAGGACAACTAGTCTGCATTGAAATCACTTTTCAGTGTAACTGCCTCACTTCTGCACTTTTTCACCATCATTCTATTATAATGCTTCTGTAAGAGAACAAAAAGCAACCTACATTTAAGTGAGCTTTTAAAGCGATATTGTTTTGAAATGAGACAGACACTTCAGCAATCATTCACTGAAGCTCAAAGTAGACCCGATGAGCCACCTGACAGCCTTCCAGGCTCAGCTGAGCTCAATAGTTTCAAATCACAACCTCTGACCTCTATTTCCTTTCTTCCCCCCTTCTTCACTTTGTTCTACTTTGCCTTCAGATCACACTGTTCGAGAATTCATGCCTCCTCCAGACACACACCTTGTTTCTTTACTCATTCCATTCCCCTAGGACCTTGTGCCATCAATAATTTTGTCCTTTAATCTTTCCTGCTGATTGCAAACCTTCTTTTTCCTTGGTTCTGAGCAGCCACCAACCGCATACCCAATCTACTTACCTTTCCTACAGTTACTTAAAATATAGAACTATATGGTTGTGGAAAGGTCACTGTGCTAAAGGATATTATTCACTCGATCGTGTCTGTGCTGGCTTGCTGAAGCAACAATTCCATAAGCACTAGTCTCCCCCATTGCCCTCATGCCCCTGCAACATTCTGCTTTCATTTCAGACAGCAGCAATGTGAGAAAATGTCCAGAGGGAGATTAAAAATAACACACAAGTGCAGCCCTATCTCTTAATTGTATTTGTTTATTAGAACATTTCTTCTCTGTAGAAAAGTAAGGGTTAAGGCCCCCATTCATCTTGTGCCAATTCATTCAGAAAGAGGATTTGGGATCTGTGAGTAGTAACCAGAGGAGAATGCCAAAGGGAAAATGGACGGTCACTGTGTTAGACATTATAATGACAGTGGTTATGCTGGATCTGGAGAAGTCAAGACAATTGTGGTCACCACTCTTTAGGAAAGGTGCCTAGTCCCTGCAGAGGACAGAGAGGGAGTTATTGGCTTGCTTGCCGAGCTGGCTGGCTGTTGTACAGACATATTGTCACCATGCTAGGTCACATCATCAGTGCTGCCTCCAATGAAATCTCAACTTCCTTCCTTTTTTGGCAATTTCATTCGCGACCTGAGCAACTTTCTGATGAAGAACTTCCTGCTTATTTCTGTTCAAATTCTTAAATCCTTGGTCTGGCCTACATGTGACTCCAGACCCACAGCAATGTGGTTGACTCTTGGGGATGGGCAATAAACGCTGCCTAGCCAGCCACACCTTCACCCCGTGAATTAATAAAATTTTAAAAAGGCCTAATTTTGCTTTGGACCCTGAGGTGGATGGAAAGATGATAAGGCAGGTGAATGAAACATAGGCTACATAATGCAGGTGGTCGGCTACAGTCAGCCTGATTGGCATCTTATGATTTGGCAAAGGAGGCTGCTAGCTTTACAGTAATTCCCAAAGATTAAAAACAAACCATTTTCCAATGAGACACTTTCCACTGCTTAGTGACATGACTGTTTTCCTGAAGTATGATGATGTCTGGGAGGGTGTATGTTTCATTTAGTTAAGTATTTATAGTCAGACTCCCGTGCACCATGTTTCTTTCAAGGATCACTTGTGTAACAAAAGACTTATATTGCTGAACACCCATTGGTCGCACTGCTCCAAACATCTGGAGCTGGTTTCTGAAACAGCTGTAAACAGTGAGGGGCTATAACGCAGCATGGCAGCCATTCGTGAGGAAACAAGCTCTGCTGTGGCTGGACTCTGTCATTTAGCCATTAACTTTCAATCAGTTTTCTTGTTTTAAATATCTCACTGAATGCCAATGACCATCTGGCACTTGTTAAATGGCTTACTCTTTGTTGTACAGCTGAAGTGCGTAAGCTTCCTCCAAAGCTATGTTGTTGGTACCAATAACAGCAGTACGACTAAGATCTCACTCCAACGGGGTAAGGCAGAAGCACCATTGTCACATTACTCTGGAGCCTTCACTCCCATTGGCACTCAATAAAACATCAGCCAAGGCTCAGTCAGAACACTGGTCCACAATGTTGGCAGTTAGCCCAGGTACATCAAGTTCAAAATCTCTGCAAATGATTCAGGTCCTGCACTGGCCATTTTTCTACATGCTGGGGTTTTTATTTGGATAAGCCATGAAACCAAGCCCCATGTTCACTCTCCAAGTTGATTGTAAATGTTCTCTTCCAAAGTGGAACATTGGAATTCTCCCCAGCATTCTATCTGATATGGATCCCTCAACCAACCACATAGATCCAAAAGGAGAATGTAGTGCTCGCTGGAAATCCAGAGCGAGGGGTCACAGTCTTAGAATAACGGGTAAGTCATTCAGGACTGAGATGAGGAAGAATTTCTTCACTCAGGGAGTTGTGAACCTGTGGAATTTTCTCCCACAGGAAGCTGTTGGAACCAGTTTGTTAGATATATTCAAGAGGGAACTCTTGCAGCTAAAGGGATCAAGGGGTATGGAGAGAAAGTGGGAGTGGGATACTGAGATTGCATGATCAGGCATGGTCACATTGAGTGGTGCTGCAGGCTTGAAGGGCTGAATGGCCTACTCCTGCTCCCATTTTCTATGTTTCTTAATGAGTAGCAGAAACCTGGAAGTGGCTTGACAGGCCAGGCAACATCTGTGCACTGAGAAAAACAGCCAAGGCTTCAGGTCCAGGGCATTTCATCAAAACTGACAAAATGTTACTGATGGAATGGGCCTCAAGTGTGTGAAAGGGGACCAGGTTTTCTATAATTAACACAAATTATTGTTCATTACACATAAGTACATTCTAACCACAGGTAAATAAGTATAAAGAGTCATAGAACCAAAGGGTCATAGAGATGTATAGCAGAGGAAAAAGCCCTTTGGCACATTGAGCCTGTGCCAGTCAAAAGCAGCCAGTTAACGAATCCTAGATAACAAGGTGTGGAGCTGGATGAACACAGCAGGCCAAGCAGCATCAGAGGAGCAGGAAGGCTGATGTTTTGGGCCTAGACCCTTCTTCAGTAACATTAACTCAGCCACATTAGGGGCATTTAAACAGTCTTTGGATAAGCAGATGGATGATGATGGGAGAGTGTAGGGGGATGGGCTTAGTTTAGCTCACAGATTGGTGCAACATCGAGGGCCGAAGGGCCTGCTCTGCGCTGTATTGTTCTATGATCTATGTTCTATAACAGCTGGAGCTGTCTTTCACTCTGTGCATATGTGCTGTTTGCCACTAACACAATGCTACCACCAAGACAAATGGTGTTCTGCCTGTCACACAAATGAGTAGTGTGGTTTATGAATTTCAGTGACAGTGTGTTGTCAGTTCTATGGGCAATACCTCCCAAAGACCAGCAGATTGTATCAGACAGCACATCCATCTAGCTGTTTGCACCGAGGAACTTCAGAACAGCATGAAATCAGCCTGTATTTGAAAAATACACCAAACCATATTCAACATTAAACATGATTCTACGATTGGACTGTTTTTCTCCATATTCCCAAGTATTGGAAGAATTATATTAACATCAAATTTTTGATTGTCACTCAGGTTTGTAGCGTGGTGTACCTACAAGTACAGGAAGGTATGCATATTAATACATAGGGTCCTGTTCTTTGCAAGGAGAAAGAACATGGACACACTTTGTGACTGTCCCAACAGCTAGGTGACAGCTATTTACTGGTTCATTTCTCAGGGAAAAATTCCCTGACCAATCTGACGAAATCTTCCTGTTTTAAAAGAGCAATCAACAAAGCCAGGAGTTAACTGTCAATTGTCACTAAGTGGTGCATTTCTTGCTAATATTGATCTCACCTGACGCACACCCTGTGCAATGTAACCTGTATGCCTTTGTCTAAGTCTTTTTGATCTGTACAACCTTTGCTTACTGTGATCTGCCTGTACAGCTCATAAACAAAGCTTTTCACTGTATTTTTGTACAGGTGGCAATAGGTTTATCAATCAATCAATCCTTCCACCAATCAGAGCTCACTTGCCAACTCTCCTCACCTGCAGTATGAACTTTGGTCTTGCCATTAAATTGGGATTCTTGTGAATTGTCCTGTTGGAAATAAGATAACAATTTTCAACAGAATGCATCCTATTTCAGCAGCAGTCATGTTCTACACCTCAAGCTGACTAAATAATTAATTATTGTGTTTGTTCAGTGTATGGAAATGTAATAAAGTCTGAGTGAGGTTTACTGCATATGATTGTGAATGTGTAGGGTGTGGTAGATACAGATAGTTCGCTTATAGACACAGACAGCTACGAGGAAAGATGATGCTGTGGTGCTAATAAATACCTGGCCAAAAGAAGGGCAGAACAGGATGTTAAATACTCCTGGATACAAAGCATTCAAGGAAGATGGGGTATAGATACAGCAGACAGTGAAGAATGGAAATGGTATGTTGGCCTTCATAGTTAGAGGATTTGAATACAGGAGATAGGATGTCTTATAACTATTATACAGGGCTGTGGTGAGATCACACCTTGAGTATTTAAGTCTGAGGTAGACATATTTTTAATCAGCAAGAAAATCAAGGGTTATGGGAAAAGTTAGGAAAGTATAGTTGATGATTATTAAGTATAGTTGATGACTATTAGATCAGCTATGATCTCATTGACTGGTAGACTCAATGGGCTGAATGGCCTAACTCTGCTCCTACATCTTCTGACCTAACCCAAAACATCTGTCCTTGTGATTAAGGCACATTCAACTCCACCACACAACTTCCATTTTACAAGGATTAGCTTCTCATAAAATTGTTCGTGATGGTATTTTCCTTTGAGACATCAGTCAAATGAAAATAAAGAATGGGCTGCAGGGTGGGAGTCATGCTGTGGGAGTCTTAGATTTGATCATCAGCTAACACATAGCTGCCATAATTCAATACAGATGCTGAGTGAGTCATAGTGTTTAACTTTGACATTGTTCCCAGTAAAATAATTCTGCAGAGTTTGGGGGAGATGAAATGCGGTAATACCTTGCCACTTTGAGCTGTCAAGCAGATATATCACAGCCTGTGTTCGTGTCTTAGTGTAACTGATTGTACCAGCGGCTGTATAGGAATGGAATCAGGTTCAGCACAATCAGATAATTTACACAACCTTTCATGCACTTGCCTTCATCTGACTTCCTGTCCAGTGGCATTATGCTTGCTACAGAATGGCTGAATGGCCTTCTCTTGTTTCCATTCACTTTTCCCAGAAGACAGAGCTGACTGGAGCTGGGAAGTAGGCCGAAATGTTCATTATTTGCATGTTCCCATCATCAAGGAACCTTCTCGTGCCCTCTTTGGGAAGATCTGCATCAGCAACTGCTGTTGTAGTTTAGCAGCAAGGAATATTTGCATGGAGGGGCATGCAGCCAGCTGGTAGGCTATACCAGGCTGAATCTCAGAGTTCTCAGCTCCCTGTTGTAGCTCTCACTCACTGTGAGCCTGCCTAGCCCTTACTTGCATTGCCTTGTCATGCCTTACCTTTATTCACATTGCCTCCTCTGCCAGCGGCTCGTATTACTGCCATCTTGTCATTCTATTTAGGGCAGACTCAAAGACAAGAAGCTTGATACCATTGTGAGTCCTGTCAAAGGGGATAGCTTTGCTCAGAAGATGCCATCACAGTCAATCTGAACAGGACTTCACAGCCAGAGGAATGATGTATTCAGTACAGCCCACTGACATTAATCTGTCAATTGCCCAGCAAATTTTGGTGTGGAAGAGACAGCCTGGGAATGATGTATTCTCACAGGCTTATGGGCAATATACCTCACTCAGCCTTATCCTGATGGTAGCTGATCCTCACCTTCTCCCTGAGTATTCAGTGTTTGAGGGCTCTTGTGGCAGTGGTAATGTCCCTACCTTTGAGCCAAGAGGATCATATTCAAGTCCCACCTGGTCCAAAGATGTGTAACAACATCACTGAACAAGTTGGTGTGAAAATATCTTCAGAAATTGTTGCATTTAGAACATAGAACAAAGGACATAGAATAGCACAGGCTCTTCGGCCCACGATGTTATACTGAACTTTTATCCTAATTCTAAGGTCTATCTAACCTCCACCGCTATCTTATCCTAGCATCCATATGCCTATCTAATAGCTGCTTAAATGCCCCTAATGAGGCCGACTCCACTATCCTCTCCATCAATGCATTCCATGCTCCTACCACTCTCTGAATGAAGAAACTATCTCTGACGTCTCCCCAATATCTACCTCCACTCACTTTAAGACGATGTCCCCTCTTAATAGCTACCTCCAACCTAGGAAAAAGTCTCTGGCTGTCCACTCTATCTATACCTCTGATCATTTTATACACCTCTATCACGTCACCTCTCATCCTTCGTCATTCTAAAGAGAAAACGCCTAGCTCCCTCAACCTTTCCTTGTAAGACCTTCCCTCCATTCCAGGCAACATCCTAGTAAATTTCCTCTGCACCTTTTCCAACACTTCCACATCTTTCCTGTAATGAGGTGACCAGAACGGGATACAATACTCCAGATGTGGCCGAACCAGGCTTTTGTATATCTGGAGCACAACTTCACGGCTCTTGAACTCAATCCCTCTATTAATGAAAGCAACACACCATATGCCTTCTTATCAACTCTATCCACCTGGGTGGAAGCTTTCAGGGAACTGTGGACATGAATCCCAAGATCCCTCTGCTCCTCCACGCTGCCAAGAATCTTTCCATTAACACTGTACTTTGCTTTCAAGTTTGCCCTTACAAAATGAATCATCTCACACTTTTCAGGGTTAAACTCCATCTGTCACATCTCAGCCCAGCTCTGCTTCTATCAATGTCCCTTTGTATCCTGGAACAGCCCTCCACGCTGTCCACAACATGATCCACCTTCGTATCATCCACGAACTTGCTAAACCACCCTTCCACTCCCTCATCCAAATCATTTACAAGAATCACAAATAGGCGATGGCCCAGAACAGATCCTTATGGCACAGCACTTGTAACTGAGCACCATGTTGAATATTTTCCATTCACTGCCACCCTTTGTCTTCTAAGGGTTGGCCAATTCTGAATCCAATCTGCTGCATTTCCCTCTATCCCTTACCTTTTGCCTCCTTACTTTCCGCATGCGCTTACCATGGGGAACTTTGTCAAATGCCTTACTTAAATCCATGTATAGCACATCCACTGCTCCACCTTCGTCCATGTGTTTGGTCACGTCCTCAAAGAATTCAGTCAGGTTTGTGAAGCATGACCTACCCCTCACAAATCCATGCTTGCTATCACTAATCAAACTGTGCCTTTCCAAGTGATCATAAATCCTGTTTGCATGTTAATTGTCAATTAAGCTGGTGCGTAATGCTGTTGACAGGTTCTCAATGGGATTTCTCTCCTTGCAATGCCATTTGACCTGCCTGGCCCAGAAAAAAATAATTGAAACTGTGAAGCCATTGTTTTAAGGGGATGCAGTGGTATAACAATTATGTCACAGGGCTCATAAACCAGACCATGTGGGGAAATCAGTTCAAATCCCTCCATGGGAGATGGTGAAATCTGATTTCGTTCAACATTTGGAATTAAAGGCTAGTTTAATGGCAAACATGCAACCACTGTTGACTGCCATCTAATAAAACCAAGATCCAGCTCACTAATGACCTTTGCTGACAATTCCTAATATGGCCTATGTATAATTCAGATCAATTCAACACTAGGCCGAAAAGACAATCTGTAATCCTGTTGGAAAGAAAAGCGAAACCTCAAATGAGGTATCCCTGAGGAGATGCGACAGCGAGTTAAGCACTAATACAAAATACCATGGTTGCTGTAATTAAAAGCTCACAGAAATATTAGTGCTGTTTCTCTGTCTCAAGACACAGGCAGACCTTTTGCATATTTTTGGCACTTCTGGTGTTTTTAATTCCATTTTTCCAACGGCCGCAATATTTTACTTCTGTACAAAATATCTTTTCCTTTGCACAGGAGGATGAGAGTAGGGAGGGCATGGACAGGACCTCGCTGTCACAGGAGTGTGCTGGCAGATAACATGCTGGGTTGATGTGTGTCTACTTTAATGCCAGGAGTATCCGGAATAAGGTAGGTGAGCTTGCAGCTTGGATAGGTACCTGGGACTTCGATGTTGTGGCCATTTCGGAGACATGGATAGAGCAGGGTCAGGAATGGATGTTACAGGTTCCAGGGTTTAGATCTTTCATTAAGGTCAGAGAAGGTGGTAAAAGAGGGGGAGGTGTGGCTTTGTTAGTCAAGAACAATATAACAGTAGCTGAAAGAACTTTCGATGAGGACTCGTCTACTGAGGTGGCATGGGCTGAGGTCAGAAACAGGAGAGGAGAGGTCACACTGCTGGGAGTTTTTTATAGGCCCCCACAAAGTTCCAGGATGTGGAGGAGAGGATTGGCAAAACTATTCTGGGCAGGAGTGAAAGGAACAGGGTGGTCATTATGGGAGACTTTAACTTCCCTAACATTGACTGGAAATGTTCTAACTCTAGTACGTCGGATGGATCAGTTTCTGTCCAATGTGTGCAGGAGGGTTTCCTGACTCACTATGTTGAAGGACCAACAAGAGGGGAGGCCACACTGGATCTGGTACTTGGTAATGAACCAGACCAGGTGTTTGATTTAGTGGTAGGTGAGCACTTTGGAGAGAGTGAGCATAATTCGGTTATGTTTACTTTAGCAATGGAAAGGGATAGGGAGATGCCACAGGGCAAAAGTTATAGATGGGGGAAGGGCAATTATAATGCGATTAGGCAAGACTTAGGAGGCATTGAATGGGTGAGCAAAATGCAGGGGATGGGGACAATCGAAATGTGGAGCTGGTTTAAGGAACAGATATTGCGTGTCCTTGATAGGTATGTCCCTGTCAGGCAGGGAGGAAGTGATAAGGTAAGGGAACCGTGGTTTACTAAAGAAATTGTATCTCTTGTTAAGCGGAAGAGGGAGGCTTATGTGACGATGAGACGAGATGGTTCAGATGAGGCGATGGAGAGTTCCAGATTCGCTAGGAAGGATTTAAAGAGAGAGTTAAGAAGAGCAAGGAGGGACACGAGCAGACATTGGCAGGTAGAATAAAGGAGAACCCTAAAGCTTTCTACAGGTATGTGAGGAATAAGAGAATGACTAGGGTAGGAATAGGGCCAGTCAAAGACAGAAGTGGGAAGTTGTGTGTGGACTCTGTGGAGATTGAAGAGGTGATCAATGATTATTTCTCATCTGTTTTCATTGAGGAACAGGAGAATATTGTAGAGGAGATGACTGAGTTACGGGCTACTAGAATTGAAAGAATTACAGTTAGTAAGGAGGAGGTGTTATCAATTCTAAAAGGTGTGAAGGTAGATAAATCCCTTGGGCCAGGTGGGATTTTTCCGGGGATTGTCTGGGAAGCTAGGGAGGAGGTGGCGGAGACTTTGGCCTTGATCTTTTGAGTCCTCATTGTCTACAGGTTTAGTACCAGAGGACTGGAGGATTACAAATGTTGTGCCCTTGTTCAAGAAGGGCAGTAGAGATGTCCCAGGTAATTATAGACCTGTGAGCCTTACGTCTGTTGTAGGAAAAATTTTGGAAAGGATTATAAGAGATAGGATTTATAATCATCCAACAAGCAACAATTTGATTGGAGATAGTCAACATGGATTCGTCAAGGGCAGGTCGTGTCTCACAAACCTCACTGAGTTTTTTGAGAAGGTGACCAAGCATGTGAATGAGGGTAGGGCAGTTGACGTGGTGTACATGAGCTTCAGTAAAGCCTTTGATAAGGTTCCACATGGTAGGCTATTGGAGAAAATACAGATGCATGGGATTGAGGGAGATTTAGCAATTTGGATTAGAAACTGGCTTTCTGTAAGAAGGCAACAAGTGGTGGTTGATGGAAAATATTCAGCCTGGAGTCAGGTCACTAGTGATGTGCCTCCAGGATCTGTTTTGGGACCACTGCTATTTGTCATTTTTATAAATGACTTGGATGCAGACACAGGCGGACGGATTAGTAAGTTTGCAGTTGGCACTAAAGTTGGTGGAGTGGTGGACAGTTGCAGGTTGCAGGGAGACTTGGATAAGCTGCAGAATTGGGCCTAAAGGTGGCAAACAGATAAATGTGAGGTGATTCACTTTGGGAGGAATAATAGGAAGGCAGAATACCAGGTCAATGGAAAGATTCTTGGTAGTGTTGATGTGCAGAGGGATCTTGGTGTCCATGTACATAGATCCCTGAAAGTTGCCACCCAGGTTGATAGTGCTGTTAAGAAGGCTTACGGTGTGTTCAGTTTTATTGGTAGAGGGATTGAGTTCCGGAGCCGTGATGTTCCGGAGCCGTCATGCTGCAACTGTACAAAACGCTAGTGAGGCCTCATTTGGAATATTGTGGGCAGTTCTGGTTGCCCCATTACAGGAAGGATGTGGAAGCGTTGGCAAAGGTGCAGAGGAGATTTACCAGGATGTTGCCTGGTCTGGAGTGAAGGCCCTATGAAGAAAGGCTGAGGGGCTTAGGTCTGTTCTCATTGGAGAGAAGGAGGCTAAGAGGGGATTTAATAGAGACATACAAGATGATCAGAGGATTAGATAGGGTGGACAGTGAGAGTCTTTTCCTGAGGATGATGACTTCAGCTTGTACAAGGGGGCATAGCTACAAATTGAGGGGTGATAGATTTAAGACAGATGTCAGAGGCAGGTTCTTTACTCAGAGAGTGGTAAGGGTGTGGAACGCCCTCCCTGCCAATGTAGTTAACTCAGCCACATTAGGGGCATTTAAACAGTCCTTGGATAAGCATGTGGATAATGATGGGATAGTGTAGCGGAAGGGGCTTAGATTAGTTCACAGGTCGGCACAACATCGAGGGCCGAAGGGCCTCTTCTACGCTGTATTGTTCTATGTTCTATAACCTACCCAGCACCCTCCCCCCCAAATGCATCATTTTATTTGACAAATCACTTTTCCAACATTTTGTATTGGAAGGAAAGAAATTTTCTTTTACTGTCTTCTGTACAGCTAACAAAGAAAGAGGCTATTCAATATTTTCAGCTGTCACAGTGCGCGTGACTGAGACAGCACTAGGAATTCCTCAAAGGAGGAGTTCAGTCTCTGGCTGATGGGTCTGACTTGAGAGTGACAGTTTGAGCGGCTCCTGACCTCACACTTGTGGCCGCTTCATTCCTGGTTCGTCACTAACTTTTGGAGGTCGCCTAAGTTGCCCAACGAAAGCTGAAACCCAGGCCTTTCACCCGCTCAGGTTGGAGATATTGAGGTCTGGAGTCAACCAAGAGGTGAGCTATCAAGATCTGGGCTTCTCCTCAGTTTACGTGCTATTCCGTAGTTTCCTTCAGGGGATTGCAGGATTTCAGGCAAACCTGTGGGTTTTCGATGCGGGCCTGTGCTAATGGGATTACTTCGTTTGCTGCCAAAAGATAATGTTCTTTGAGGAGGATGTCTCCTGTGTAGAAATTGGCAGGTACCAATATGTACTGGTAGAGGAAGCCATTCGAACTGCTTTGGTCTCAGTATCAGAGAACTAATCCTCATGACTTCCCAGAGCCAGATATCTATCGAGTTCCCAAGTCACATTGAGGGGAGGTCTTCTACTGCTGGGAAGTGGGGGAGGAGGTTGTTGGGGGTTTAACAGTGCCTGAAATATCATCTCTACTGCAATAGCTAGAATTTCCAATTTCTGTCTGGGGTTCACTCTGGTATTAACATTGGCTCTGGTGTTCTCTGTATGCAGCTTGTCACTCAAAGTGCGGTCTAAAGTGATGCCAAGATATTTTTGTATTTGATCAATCCAATGACACTGGACATCACTGACATCTGAGCTGTTGTGGTGGAAGACTACAATGACAGCAGCCTTGACAATTTTCTTTTTGGCTGAATACTCAATTTTACGAAGTCTCTTTCCAAAGAACATGGGTCTTCGGTGTTTCCTCAACATCCCGTGGTTCTTCAGGAGAAACAGGGCCAAGTCATCAGCATTTGTGGAGGGCTGTTACCTTGTGGGAGGCAAGTCACTGCCATAAATGTGGAGGTAAGTCAGTGTGTGGATTCCCCCAATTAAATATTTGAAGACTGAAGCTATTAACTTCGTACCTGCCATAAGGTCTGTCCTAGCAACCAACTACACTCATCTCTCTCACAAATGTCTACATACTCTACGTTCTAATTTGATTTCTTATTGTCACAAGCACCTAGGTGCAGTGAAAAGCTGTGTTTTGCATGCAGTACAATCGCGTTGTACCAGACAAATTGTGTTAAGGTAACAGAAGAGAGCGAGGAATACAATTTTACAGCTGCAGAGGAGTTGTGTAAAGAGCAAGGTCGACACTTAAATGTAAAATTTGAGAGGTCAATTCAGAAGTCTGATAGCAGCAAGGAAGAACCCGGTCTTAAATCTGCTGATACATGTGTTTAGGTTTTTGTATCTTCTGCCCGATGAAAGAGGTTGGAAGAGAATATAATCGGGCCAAAGGGGACTTTGATTACTTTGGCTGCCTTCCTGAGGCAGCTGGAAGCTTAGATGGAGTCAATGGATGGTTAGTGTGATGGACTGGGCTGTGCTCACAATTCTCTGCAGTTTCTTACAGTCCTGGGCAGAGCAGTTGTCGTACCAAGTCATGGTGCATCCAGGCAGAATGCTTTCTAGGGTGCATCTATACAAGTTAGTCAGGGGCCTTGTGGACATGCTGAATTTCTTTAGTGTCCTGAGGAAGTTAGAGTCTTTGTTGTGCGTTCTTGACAGGAGATTGTTGGAAACGTTTGTGACGTCTGTGCCTCTCTTAAGATCATCTACTAGATTTAGATTTAGATTGATTTGTTTTTGTCACATGTATGAAGTTTAGGAATACATAAGTGCATCACAAAGTGCACAAAGGCACCATTGACTTGCTTGCAAAAACCAGAATTAAAAGATTTGACAGAGCCAAGAGGTTAGCAAGGGAAAAATAGTCCAGATCCCACAGTCCCAAATCCCATCTCCACAGTGGGGCCAGCAATGCTTCAATCAGTAGGCTGCATCACCGGCCCCGCTCTCAACGCCACTGCCCCCTCACCGGCCCCACTCTCACTGCCCACTGCCCCCTCACCGGCCCCACTCTCACCGCCCACTGCCCCCCCACCGGCCCCATTCTCACTGCCCACTGCCCCCTCACCGGCCCCACTCTCACCGCGCACTGCCCCCCCACCGGCCCCATTCTCACTGCCCACTGCCCCCCCACCGGCCCCATTCTCACTGCCCACTGCCCCCTCACCGGCCCCATTCTCACTGCCCACTGCCCCCTCACCGGCCCCATTCTCACTGCCCACTGCCCCGTCACCAGCCCCACTCTCACCGCCCACTGCCCCCCCACCGGCCCCAATCTCACCGCCCACTGCCCCCTCACCGGCCCCACTCTCACCGCCCACTGCCCCCTCACCGGCCCCATTCTCACTGCCCACTGCCCCCTCACCGGCCCCATTCTCACTGCCCACTGCCCCCTCACCGGCCCCATTCTCACTGCCCACTGCCCCCTCACCGGCCCCATTCTCACTGCCCACTGCCCCCTCACCGGCCCCACTCTCACCGCGCACTGCCCCCCCACCGGCCCCACTCTCACCGCCCACTGCCCCCTCACCGGCCCCATTCTCACTGCCCACTGCCCCCTCACCGGCCCCATTCTCACTGCCCACTGCCCCCCCACCGGCCCCACTCTCACTGCCCACTGCCCCCTCACCGGCCCCATTCTCACTGCCCACTGCCCCCTCACCGGCCCCATTCTCACTGCCCACTGCCCCCTCACCGGCCCCATTCTCACTGCCCACTGCCCCCTCACCGGCCCCGCTCTAACCGCCCACTGCCCCCCCACCGGCCACAAACTCACCGCCTACTGCCCCCTCACCGGCCCCATTCTAACCGCCCACTTCCCCATCACCGGCCCCACTCTCACCGCCCACTGCCCCCTCACCGGCCCCATTCTCACTGCCCACTGCCCCCTCACCGGCCCCATTCTCACTGCCCACTGCCCCCTCACCGGCCCCATTCTCACTGCCCACTGCCCCCTCACCGGCCCCACTCTCACCGCCCACTGCCCCCTCACCGGCCCCACACTCACCGCCCACTGCCCCCTCACCGGCCCCACACTCACCGCCCACTGCCCCCTCACCGGCCCCACACTCACCGCCCACTGCCCCCTCACCAGCCTCACTCTCACAGCCCACTGCCCCCTCACCGGCCCCACTCTCACTGCCCACTGCCCCCTCACCGGCCCCACTCTCACCTCCCACTGCCCCCTCACCGGCCCCGCTCTAACCATCCACTGCCCCCTCACCGGCCCCAAACTCACCGCCCACTGCCCCCTCACCGGCCCCATTCTCACTGCCCACTGCCCCCTCACCGGCCCAAAACTCACCGCCCACTTCCCCATCACCGGCTCCACTCTCACCGCCCACTGCCCCCTCACCGGCCCCACTCTCACCGCCCACTGCCCCCTCACCGGCCCCACTCTCACCGCCCGCTGCCCCCTCACCGGCCCCGCTCTAACCGCCCACTGCCCCCTCACTGGCCCCGCTCTCACCGCCAGCTGCCCGCTCACCGGCCCCGCTCTAACCGCCCGCTGCCCCCTCACCGGCCCCACTCTCACCACCCACTGCGCGCTCACCTGCCCCGTTCTCACTGCCCACTTCCCCATCACCGGCCCCACTCTCACCGCCCACTGCCCCCTCACCGGCCCCATTCTCACTGCCCACTGCCCCCTCACCGGCCCCATTCTCACTGCCCACTGCCCCCTCACCGGCCCCATTCTCACTGCCCACTGCCCCCTCACCTGCCCCACTCTCACCGCCCACTGCCCCCTCACCGGCCCCACACTCACCGCCCACTGCCCCCTCACCGGCCCCACACTCACCGCCCACTGCCCCCTCACCGGCCCCACACTCACCGCCCACTGCCCCCTCACCAGCCCCACTCTCACAGCCCACTGCCCCCTCACCGGCCCCACTCTCACTGCCCACTGCCCCCTCACCGGCCCCACTCTCACCTCCCACTGCCCCCTCACCGGCCCCGCTCTAACCATCCACTGCCCCCTCACCGGCCCCAAACTCACCGCCCACTGCCCCCTCACCGGCCCCAAACTCACCGCCCACTTCCCCATCACCGGCTCCACTCTCACCGCCCACTGCCCCCTCACCGGCCCCACTCTCACCGCCCACTGCCCCCTCACCGGCCCCACTCTCACCGCCCGCTGCCCCCTCACCGGCCCCGCTCTAACCGCCCACTGCCCCCTCACTGGCCCCGCTCTCACCGCCAGCTGCCCGCTCACCGGCCCCGCTCTAACCGCCCGCTGCCCCCTCACCGGCCCCACTCTCACCACCCACTGCGCGCTCACCTGCCCCGTTCTCACTGCCCACTGCCCCCTCACCGGCTCCGCTCTCACCGCCCGCTGCCCCCTCACCAGCCCCATTCTCACTGCCCACTGCCCCCTCACCGGCCCCGCTCTAACCGCCCGCTGCCCCCTCACCGGCCCCGCTCTCACCGCCCGCTGCCCCCTCACCGGCTCCGCTCTCACCGCCCGCTGCCCCCTCACCAGCCCCATTCTCACCGCCCGCTGCCCCCTCACCGGCCCCGCTCTAACCGCCCGCTGCCCCCTCACCGGCCCCGCTCTCACCGCCCACTGCCCCCTCACCGGCCCCGCTCTCACCGCCCGCTGCCCCCTCACCGGCCCCGCTCTAACCGCCCGCTGCCCCCTCACCGGCCCCGCTCTAACCGCCCGCTGCCCCCTCACCGGCCCCGCTCTCACCGCCCCCTGCCCCCTCACCGGCCCCGCTCTAACCGCCCGCTGCCCCCTCACCGGCCCCGCTCTAACCGCCCGCTGCCCCCTCACCGGCCCCGCTCTCACCGCCCACTGCCCCCTCACCGGCCCCGCTCTCACCGCCCGCTGCCCCCTCACCGGCCCCGCTCTAACCGCCCGCTGCCCCCTCACCAGCTCCACTCTCACCGCCCACTGCCCCCCCACCAGCCCCACTCTCACTGCCCACTGCCTCCTCACCAGCCCCGCCCTCACCACCCACTGCCCCCTCACCGCCCATTGCCCCCTCATGGCCCTGCTCTCACCGCCCACTGCCCCCTCACCAGCCCCGCTTTCATCGCCCACTGCCCCCTCAATGCCCCACCCTCACCGCCCACTGCCCCCTCACCGCCCATTGCCCTCTCATGGCCCTGCTCTCACCGCCCATTGCCCCCTCATGGCCCTGCTCTCACCGCCCACTGCCCCCTCACCAGCCCCGCCCTCACTGCCCACTGCCCCCTCACTGCCCATTGCCGCCTCATGGCCCTGCTCTCACCGCCCACTGCCCCCTCACCAGCCCCGCTCTCATCGCCCCTGCCCCCTCACCGCCCATTGCCCCCTCATGGCCCTGCTCTCACCGCCCACTGCCCCCTCACCAGCCCCGCTTTCATCGCCCACTGCCCCCTCATCAGCCCCGCCCTCACCGCCCACTGCCCCCTCAATGCCCCACCCTCACCGCCCACTGCCCCCTCACCGCCCATTGCCCTCTCATGGCCCTGCTCTCACCGCCCATTGCCCCCTCATGGCCCTGCTCTCACCGCCCACTGCCCCCTCACCAGCCCCGCTCTCATCGCCCACTGCCCCCTCACCAGCCCCGCCCTCACCGCCCACTGCCCCCTCACCGCCCATTGCCCCCTCATGGCCCTGCTCTCACCGCCCACTGCCCCCTCACCAGCCCGCTCTCATCGCCCACTGCCCCCTCACCAGCCCCGCCCTCACTGCCCACTGCCCCCTCACTGCCCATTGCCGCCTCATGGCCCTGCTCTCACCGCCCACTGCCCCCTCACCAGCCCCGCTCTCATCGCCCCTGCCCCCTCACCGCCCATTGCCCCCTCATGGCCCTGCTCTCACCGCCCACTGCCCCCTCACCAGCCCCGCTTTCATCGCCCACTGCCCCCTCATCAGCCCCACCCTCACCGCCCACTGCCCCCTCACCAGCCCCACCCTCACCGCCCACTGCCCCCTCACCGCCCATTGCCCTCTCATGGCCCTGCTCTCACCGCCCATTGCCCCCTCATGGCCCTGCTCTCACCGCCCACTGCCCCCTCACCAGCCCGCTCTCATCGCCCACTGCCCCCTCACCAGCCCCGCTCTTATCGCCCACTGCCCCCTCATCAGCCCCACTTTCACCGCCCACTGCCTCCTCACTGGTCCCACTCTCACCCTCCACTGCCCCCCACCACACACTGCCCCCCACCACACACTGCCCCCCATCACACACTGTCTCCCCCCGCCCACTGCCCCCTCACCGCCCACTGCCCCCTCAACCGACCCTGCTCTCACCACTGAACCAGCCCTGTCTTGATCTGGCACCGTCGCTCCGGCCCTCACTCAGTCTGGTCTCACTGCTGGACATGGCCCACGTGTTTAGCTCCCACTACCCTGCTCCCGGTTGTGAGTCGTCTCCTTCCCGAGGCCATCGGTAGGTCGTTAAAAGGGCTCGGGGTGGCGGTGGACAGAATTACTGCTGAGAGGAGAGGGAAGAAGAAGACCGAAAGTAAGGCATAAGAAAGGGAACTGGCAAGTAGAATGGAGCAGCGAATGGAGTGACTTACCCTGCCCCAATCTGGCCAGAAGCTATTCTACCCTAGTGTTGCCAAACTCCATCCTACCTCAGCTCAACTGCTCTATCACCCATAACTTTGTTCCCTCAGGTTTTTATTTTACAGAATTTGCTGACTGTAAAAGTTTACAGCTTTGAGTTTAGTTTCATTTTAATGGTGAGAATGGTAACGTATATAGAGACTGGTGCAAACGTCAGTGGCAAACCAGGATTTGTAAGCATGTAGCTTGCTACACCAACCCCAGTTTATAACATTTCACTTTATTCATGTTATGGCATGAGGGCAGATTAACAATTCTTGTGCTAAAGTCAAAATGTGTTCTCTCTCACTTCATCTGTCAGAGGCTATTTCTGTAATTGATTTTTCCATTTACCTAATTCCCTTTATTGTTCTCTCACTCTCTCGGTCAGCTTCCCAAATTATACTTTCGGGAAACATGGTCTCAGCCACATCTCTGCTCCTGTATCCCCTTATTCATATCATGTCCCATTGGAATATCATTCAAGTCTTCAGTGAACAATTTCAACAGATAGTGTGCAAACCCCTCAATTTTGAAATTCTCATCCTTGTTTTCCAATTTGTCCACGGCCATGCTCCTCTGACCTTGAGCAATCTCCTCCAATCCTAGCCTTTTGTGGATTCTGATGGTTTTTGCTTCACCATTGATGGCTGCATATTCAGATTTCAATGGTCCTAAAGTTCTGCTATTCTCTTTAGAAATTAAAGATACTGAAAGGAGATTTAAGAAATATCAAGACCAAGGCATTGCCTTCGTGGTAATGAAAAACATGGAATTGCAATTGCTGAAACTTAATCTATGGATTGCATCGACATTTTGACATAGAGCCTTTTCTGCTTTGCAAAAGGACTTCATATGATGAAGTTATTGGATCGGTCTGACACATATCATAATGTGAAGATAATCTAATGAAAGTGATGGCTCTGATTTTAGCTGGGATCAGATGTAACATGACAATAGTTTTGCTTTACAGCCCTTAGGCTATAATGTCAACTAATATCACTGTTGTTAACACACAGGGTTTACCATTATGACATTTCTGACAGGTTTTAACCAAAGGTGATGATCTTCACTGACATGGGGAGAACTGAAGATTCTCCCTCAGCAGAGGTGACAGGGTGGGCTAAACCACCTGCAGTTGATTAATGTCAAGCTAATATCTTCACGTTATTTTTCTTTTGGAACAGATGACATCTAACCTTCTGCCTTCTCAAACTCATGGCACTTTCCCTGATCATCGCTTTCAAAGAAAACAGTGAATTGGAGAAGTGTGTTTATGAGCTGAGCAATGCACCCAGAATTCTGTTCACAGATGGTATAGACACATGATCAGCACAGTATCCTTGAAGATGGGTAAAGCAATCAAATGTTACTGGGATATGGCAAGAAAGTGAAGGTGAGGATTATCAGATCAGCCACAATCCATTGAATGGCAGAGCAGAAAGGTATATGGCCTGTATCTACTCCTAAGTCATATGGTTCTAGCTCTGGCTAGCTCACCAGGCAGGATATCCCTGGCAATGTGACCATCTTCTATCCCAAGCTAACAAGGTCACCCCTGCTTCATAGGTAACACAGTGTGGAGCTGGAGGAACATAGCAGGCCAGGCAGCATCAGAGGAGCAGGAAAGTTGACGTTTCAGGCCAGGACCCTTCTTCAGAGATGGGGGATTGCTACTATCTCTGAGTAAGTTCCTGGTCCTCTGATGCTGCCTGGCCTGCTATGCTCCACACTACGTTATGTCTGACTCCAGCATCAACAGTTCCTACTGTCTCACTCCTGCGTCATGATTGCTAGCCTACTTAGAGGTTAGCTTGTGAGAAGACTGGTGCATTAGCTCTTCACTGGGGTGGTAAGGAGGATCCACAGACATCAAACATGAAACTTCCTTCCTTGATCGCTGTATCACAGCCATACTGCTGGGCTGTACAGAGATGTGGGGTACACCAGGCTCACAAACCATTGTTAGACGTTTAATTCCATGAGTCAACCAAAAGCTGTATTTCTTTTGTCCATCAGGAGGCAGCTGGCTTGCCCACTGCAGAAAACTTCACTAACAATTACCCATGGCATGCATAAGCTGGTCCCAGCTCAGGACAGACCTGCATTTTTTTGTATATCCTGCACATGACTGAATAGTTTTTTATCCTATCCACGAATCGCCTGTTGTATCTTTTCTATTAATAACGATCAGTAAATCACCTGTGTTTCCAACTGAATAACTTATGCGCAAGCTTCCAGGGTGAGGTCCAAACACCCAAGTCTTTCTGGATCCAGAGGTGGGGTCACGACCACAGTGTGAAAAGAGCCTTTTAAGAGAAAACATCTGGCAAAGATATTTTGAGTTTGATTCATTGTTGCTACACGTGCGAAGATGGAGTGAAAAGTGTTTTGCATGCTCTAGAGGCAGATAGTACCATACAAAGGAGATTTAAGAAATGTCAAGACCAAGGCATTGCCTCCGTGGTAATGAAAAACATGGAATTGCAATTGCTGAAACTTAATCTATGGATTGCATCGACATTTTGAGATAGAGCCTTTTCTATGGCACATCACTAGAGTCAGTGGAAATTGAACCCAGGTCTCCAGGTGTAGAAGTAGGGACATAACTGAGCTCCTCTGTGTCTGCTTTATCCTTTTTTAAACAATACTTATATGTATTCATTCATGGGATGAGGACATCACTAAATAAGCCAGCATTTACTTCTCACCCTAATTGCCCACAGGGCAGTTAAGAGTCAACAACCCTGAGGCCTGGGGTACAGTGGCTCGGTGGTTAGCACAGCAGCCTCACAGCACCCAGGTTCGATTCCACCCTCGGGTCACTGTCTGTACGGAATTTGCACATTCTCCCCGTCCCTCTGTGGGTTTCCTCTGGGTGCTCAAGTTTCCTCCCACAATCCAAAGCTGTGTAGTTTAGGTGGATTGGCTACGGAAAATTACCAATAAAGTCCAGGGACATGCAGGCTAGGTGGATTAGCCATGGGAAATTCAAACTTACGGGGATAGGGCAGGGGAATTGGTCCAGATGGGATGCACTTTGGAGGTTCAGTATGGGCCATCAGCCTTCTTCCACACTGTAGGGATTATGTGAGTCTGGAATAGCATGTAGGCCACACTAGGTAAGGATAGTCATTTCCTTCTCCAAAGAACATTATCAAATAAGATGGGTTTTTCTCCTGGCAATCAACACTGGTTTCATGGACTCATAATTCTAAATTTTTATTGAATTCAAACCTTACCATTTGCCATGGTCAATCCAGGACCCCAGGACATTAGAAATAAAAACAGAAATTGGTAGGAAATCTCAGTGGGTCTGACAGCATCTGTGGAGAGAAATCAGAGTTAATGTTTCAGATCTGGTAAGCTTTCCTCAGAACTCCTTGATGCCCGAAAGGAAAATAAATAATTTCTTGTTAGCACACAGAATGAGCCATGGGATGACGTAGAACTGGGGAACAGTGCAGCTCTGAGCCAGAGTCAGTCACTGAGAAATGTGACATGGCTGTGGAAATGAGCTTTAGTAAATACCTTGGCAAACATCAGGAAATTAATGACAGTGACCAAGAAATCAG
Source organism: Stegostoma tigrinum (assembly GCF_030684315.1). Taxonomy (NCBI): domain Eukaryota; kingdom Metazoa; phylum Chordata; class Chondrichthyes; order Orectolobiformes; family Stegostomatidae; genus Stegostoma; species Stegostoma tigrinum. Next base: position 119,392,338 of record NC_081358.1, on the reverse strand, counting down.
ATTGGAATGGAAATCCTGTTGGAGGGAGGAGCAGAACATCTTCAAGGTGGGCATGCCTGGAAGAGATGCTGATCTTCCTCTGATGCTGCATGATCTGTTGTGTTCATCTAGTTCTACACCTTCTTATCCCAGATTCAAGTTTGATAGGTTTTTGGTGTCGAAGTGCCGGGTTTGAATTGATTGTCTAAACTCACAAACCTGTTGTTTTGGGAATAAAAATGTTTGGCCTGCTAACAGTATGACTTTTCGATGCAGATGTTGCAATTCAGGTGTTCTCAGTCCTTGCAAACTTTCAAGCTGCTCACAAACGATTCCAAGGATAGATAAATCACATTTTTCAAAGACACCATGCAATTGTTTGCCCCCCCTAGCATTTTAAAAATACCATTATTTTACAAATACCAAATTTTAATGTCCTGTTTCCCGATCCACAAGTACTCTAACCAACTTTGCAACACATGGTATGGTTAACCATCATGTAAATTGGATAACTGATGTCTTAAGACCCCTGCTAGGAATGGTGTTTCTGGGTAACGTAAAACAGTGTAAATACCGAGCTAAGGATTTTTAAACTGACTGGTTTAGAGGTTAGTACACTGGGCCCTGAGCACGAACAGCTGGGAAACCTCAAGCTCTTTGTATGTGCAGCTTGATAACAGAATTGGTGAGAGCAGCTCACCGAGTAAGCGGCAGCTTGGGAGCTTGGGATCTTCCTGTTGTGTCTGGCCCTGTGCCATATGGTTACCTACCTCTCAAACACTGAGCCTGTTCCAGTCTCCAGTCTATACAGTACACCCTCACTGTAAACCCCTACAGCTGCTGAACATCTCCTGTCTCTCTAACAACCTCCTGCTCTCACAACCTGGCCTTTGACTGTCATCTCCTGCAGTCCCAAAATGACCTTGTTCTTTGTTATAACATCAAATTCCTAATGAGGTGGGGAGAAACAAACTTGAAGTAGGTTTTGGGCCCTGAAAATGGTAACTCTCCCTGGGCTTTTGGACACTGAAAATGGTAATTCTCCCTGGGGTTTTGGACACTGAAAATGGCAACCTTCCCCTTTGCTATTATATGTAGGAGGACACTTTTTCAAACCAAGCCTCCTTTATTGTCTCTCTCCCACAAGAGGAAGGGTGTATCCTTTCAGTACCTGCCCTGTCTATTTCCCTGGGGATCTGTACATTTTAAAAAGATCAACTTTCATCCTGATGACCCACAGCGACACACGACCAAAGTGTTGAAGTTGATACCCCTCCATGTTTCTGCAACAACTTCTTGTTGGTCTATCCCTCCTTAAGTGTGAAATCACCCTCCAGCCTGCATAGTACTCCAAACCACTCATTACTGGGAATGCTACAAACCTCCTGACCTCTGTGAACTTCTCACACTATTATAGTGAAAAGGGGTGTCAGAGGATACACCAGGATATAGATCAGTCGGAGGCATGAGCAGAAAAATGGCAGATAGAGCTTAATCTGGACAAATGTGAGTGCTACATTTTGTAAGGTCAAATACAGGTGGGAATTGGAACCGTTAGAAGTATTGATATGCAGAGGGATCTGGGTGTGCAGGTCCATAGATCACTGTAGGTGGCAGCACAGGTAGATAAAGCTGTAAAAAAAGGTCTATGGCACGCTTATCTTCATTGGAAGGGGCATTGAATATAAGGATAGACAAGTTATACTGCAGCTTTACAGAACTTTAGTGAGGCCACACTTGGAAGATTGTATGCTGTTGTGGTCACCACACTACCAGAAGAAGGGTACAGAAAAGGTTTACCAGGAATGTTGCTTGGTATGGGGGATTTTAACAATGAAGGAAGGTTGGATAGTCTGGGTCTGTTTTCACTGGAACGCGGGAGGTTGAGGGACAACCTGATAGAAGTTTTTAAGATTGTGAATGGCATGGATAGAGTGGAAAGTATGGCGCTTTTTTCCCAGGGTGGAGGCGTCAATTACTAAGGGAAACAGGTTCAAGATCTGAGGGGGGATCTTGAAAAGCTATGAGTGAGGCATGTTTTTCACACAGAGGGTGGTGAGTGCCTGGAACCCGCTGCCAGGGGAGGTGGTGGAAGCACACACAATAGCAGCGTTCAAGAAACACCTGGATGAATAGCCACTTTGATCTAACTCATCCGCACCAACCAGACATCCAAATCTGACTTAGCCCCATTTGCCAGCATTTTGCCAATATCCCTCTAAACTCTTCCTATTCATTTTACCCATGCAGATGCCTATTAATGTTATAATTGTACCTGTCTCTGCCACCTCCTCTGGCAGCTTATTCCATACACGCACCACCCTCTGCGTGAATTTCCCGTCGGGTCCTTTCTATATCTTTCCCCGCTCACCATAAGCCTATGCTCTCTGAATTCGACTCCCCCACCCCAGGGAAACGACCTTGGCTATTCACCCTATCCATGCCCCTCCTGAATTGATAAACCTCATAAAACAGAAATTGAAAAACACTGGGCTTCAATTTTTTTTCACAGAAAATATAATTTGCAGAAAAAAATGATGAAACAGTATCATTGCAAGACTATTAACCCTCAGACAAGGGTAATGGTTCCACTTTGAATCTAGCCATGGCACAAGTGGAATTTGAATTCAATGAGAAATCTGGGGCTAAGAGCTGAATGATGACCGTGAAAACCTTGAAGATTGTCATTTGGTTCCCTAATGTCCTTTAGGGAAGGAAATCTGCCAACCTTGCCTGATACTACCTGCTTATGAGTCCAGCAATGTGGTTAACTCTTAACTGGTCACTGGGTATTTAAGGATAGGCAAAAAATGCTGGCCCAACTGGTAACATCCTCACCCTGTAAATGAATAAAAAAAATCCAAACTGCTTTATGGGTCAACCATGGTTCAAGGAGACAGTTCACCACCATCTTGTCAAAGGCAGTTCAGGATGGGCAATAAATGCTGTCTCAGTCAGTGACACCCATGTGTCACTGACGAAAGTAAGATTAGGCCCAATCAAGGATAGTAGTGGTAAGTTGTGTGTGGAGTCAGATGAGATAGGGGAAGCGCTAAATGAATATTTTTCAACAGTATTCACTCTAGAAAACGACAATGTTGTTGAGGAGAATACTGAGATACAGGCTACTAGACCAGGTGGGATTGAGGTTCACAAGGAAGAGGTATTAGAAATCCTACAGAGGGTGAAGATAGATAAGTCCCCTGGGCCGGATGGGATTTATCCTCGGATCCTCTGGGAAGGCAGGGAGGAGATTGCCAAGCCTTTGGCATTGATCTTTAACTCGTCATTGTCTACAGGAATAGTGCCAGATGACTGGAGGATAGCAAATGTGGTTCCCTTGTTCAAGAAGGGGAGTAGAGACAACCCTGGTAATTATGGACCAGTGAGCCTTACCTCAGTTGTTGGTAAAGTGTTGGAAAATGTTATAAGGGAAAGGATTTATAATCATCTAGAAAAGAATAAATTGATTAGGGATAGTCAGCACGGTTTTGTGAAGGGAAGGTCGTGCCTCACAAACTTTATTGAGTTCTTTGAGAAGGTGACCAAACAGGTAGATGAGAGTAAACCAGTTGATGTGGTGTATATGGATTTCAGCAAGGCATTCGATAAGGTTCCCCACAATAGGCCATTGTACAAAATGCAGAGGAATGGAATTGTGTGAGATATAGCAGTTTGGATGGGAAATTGGCTGGCTGAAAGAAGACAGAGGGTGGTAGTTGATGGGAAATGCTCATCCTGGAGACCAGTTACTAGTGGTGTACTGCAAGGGTCGGCGTTGGGTCCACTGCTGTTTGTCATTTTTATAAATGACCTGGATGAGGGCACAGAAGGATGGGTTAGTAAATTTGCAGACGACACTAAGGTCAGTGGAGTTGTGGATAGTGACGAAGGATGCTGTAGGTTGCAGAGAGACAGAGGTAAGTTGCAGAGCTGGGCTGAGAGGTGGCAAATGGAGTTTAATGCAGACAAGTGTGAGGTGATGCACTTTGGTAGGAGTAACCAGAAGGCAAAGTACAGGGCTAATGGTAAGATTCTTAGTAGTGTAGATGAGCAGAGAGATCTCGGTGTCCATGTACACAGATCCTTGAAAGTTGCCACCCAGGTTGACAGTGCTGTTAAGAAGGCATACAGTGTTTTAGCTTTTATTAATAGAGGGATCGAGCTCCGGAACCAAGATGTTATGATGAAGCTGTACAAAACTCTGGTGCGGCCTCACTTGGAGTATTGTGTACAGTTCTGGTCACCGCATTATAAGAAGGATGTGGGAGCTTTGGAAAGGGTGCAGTGGAGATTAACTAGGATGTTGCCTGGTATGGAGGGAAGGTCTTACGAGGAAAGGCTGAGGGACTTGAGGCTGTTTTCATTACAGAGAAGAAGGTTGAGAGTGACTTAATTTAAACATATAAAATAATCAGAGTGTTCAATAGGGTGGATAGGGAGTGCCTTTTTCCTAGGATGGTGAAGGCAAGCACGAGGGGGCATAGCTTTAAATTGAGGGGTGAAAGATATAGGACAGATGTCAGAGGTAGTTTCTTTACTCAGAGAGTAGTAAGGGAATGGAATGCTTTGCCTGCACCGGTAGTAGATTCGCCAACTTTAGGTACATTTAAGTCGTCATTGGATAAGCATATGGACGTACATGGAATATTGTAGGTTAGATGGGCTTGAGATCGGTATGGCAGGTCGGCACAACATCGAGGGCCGAAGGGCCTGTACTGTGCTGTAATGTTCTCTGTCTATGTCTATGTCTATTGTTTGTAAATGAATAAAAAAGACTATCCTCTAACCATTGTATTATGCTTCAGCAATCACCCCATTCTTCTACAGCCTCGGTCTACAACCTCTACTATAGACTCAATCACAAGTTCAGCAAACTGAAACTGCAAGTCCCATCTTTGCTTTTGACTGGCACATTTATGGTAATATTCACTTTGGACAGTTACATGGAACTATCCATATTATGTGGGGTTGCAGGTGGACATGGTAGCCAGGCAGGCATTTGGTATGCTTGCCTTTATAGGTCAGTGAATTGAGTATAGAAGTCGGGAGGGTCACGTTGCAGCTGTACAGGACATTGGTTAGGTCATGTTTGGAAAACTGTGTGCAATTCTGGTCTCCCTGATGTAGGAAAGATGTTGTGAGACCTGAAAGGGTTCAGAAAATATTTACAAGGATGTTGGAGGGTTTGAGCTACAGGGAGAAGCTGAATAGGCTGAGGCTATTTTCACTGGAGCATCTGAGGGTGAGGGGTGATCTTATCGAAGTTTATTTAATCATGAGGGGCATGGATAGGGTGAACAGTCAAGGTCTTTTCCCTAGAGTAGTGGAGTCCAAAGTTAGAGGGCATAGGTTTAAGATGAGAGGGGAAAGAATTAAAAGGGGTCTAAGGGACAACTTTTTCACACAGATGGTGGTGCGTGTATGGAACGAGCTGCCAGAGGAAGTGGTGGAGTGGGTACAATTACAAAGTTTAAAAGGCAAATGGATAGGTACATGAATGGGAAGAGTTTTGAAGATTATGGGCCAAATGCTGTCAAATGGGACTCGATTTATTTGGGATATGTGGTCAACATGGATAAGTCAGGTTTGTTTCCATGCTGTACATCTCTGTATACCATCAACAAGCCATCAATTCCTCTCGTTTATTTTGTCGCCGTGTAGCTGAGAACACTGCACATTTTGCTTGGCGTTTTAATTTTGAGTTTTCATTCTGTTGGTATAAAACATTTACACCATGTGAGAATGGCAGTGACACTTTTGTTAAATCCTAGCCTGGGGGAACTGAGGAGTTGTTTCCTCATTTGTGAGTTACTGTTTTCCTACCCCGAATACGAGTGAATGCAAGTCTGATCAGAATGTGCCTCTCTCTATCCCTGCTTTTTATGTTCTTTCCTCTGTACAGTTTCAACAAAATGTTATGCACAGGGGAAAGCACCTTGAAAGGCAGTATCCTTCTATCTAGCTCTGCAGCAAAACATTTTGGAAGGTTTTACATTCATCTTGCCACACTCACACTTTTTTCAGTGCATTAGATACTGGAATTACCACACAGGGAACTGCAAACAACAAGAGCAAACTAACACTTGTTTAGTGCTTTTGACTTCAACAAAACACAAATGATTGCTTAGTGGGTCAGAACTTAAACATTGTTAGAAGTAGACATGTAAATTGAAACTTTTCATCTCACAATTATCAGGACTGGAATATGAGAAAGCGAACCATCAATCTTAGCTAGTTCAACTCAGACCAAGCAAGTTGGCCTCTTTTTGCGCAGGATATTACAAGGGGACTGGAGCAGGGGAAATTAACAGGTAGCATTGCCCTTTCCTCATTGAAGAAAGGTTCAGAATGTAAGCAAATTTATCTTCATGCCAATGCAGTGTCCCAGAGCACTCGTGAAGAAAACCATGATACTGAGCCATGAAAGGAAATATTAGTTCAGATGACTGAAGACTTGGCCAAGAGTTCAGTTTTTGGAAATGTCTTAAGTGGGGAAAGTGGGGTACACAGACAGAAAGGTGCAAGAAGGGAATTGCAGAGTTTGGGGCCAAAAACATACATTGCTGGAAAAGCTCAGCAGGCCTGGAAGCATCTGTGGAGAGAAATCAGAGTTAATGCTTCAGATCGAGCAGCCCTTCCTCAGAACTCATTGTAGCTAGGAAAATGTGGATATATATGCAGAAGATAGGGTGGGGGAGGAGTTAAAGAGTAAACAATAAGCATGAATAGAGGCCAGAGAGAAAGAAGAACAGTTGGAGAGACAAAGAAGTGGAAACAAGCTGGCTAGGAGGGTGAATCATTTTTAATGGGGGCTGTTAATGGCTAACAATGGGTTGTGTGTGTTAGCAGATTATGTGACAACAAGACCTGGTGTGTGGGGCTAGAATACGGATATGGGACAGTTCAAGGCCTAAAGTTACTGAACTCGATATGGAGTCCAGAGGGCTTCAGGGTCCCCAAGGGGAAAATAAGGTGTTCTTCCAGCTTTGGCTGAGCTTCACTGGAATACTGCAGCAAGCCAGAGACAGAGATATTGGCCAAGGAGCTGGGCGGCAGGCAACTGGAAGCTCAGGGTCTTTTTTGCAAAGAGAACACAAGTGTGCTGCCAAGAGGTCACCCAGTCCTTTCTCCAATGTAGAGGAGACCGCATTGTGGGCAGCGAATGCAGTAGACTAGATTGTGGGAACTGAAGGTGAAGGCTTTACCTAGAAGGTATGTTTGGGCCCCTGGATACTGAGGAGACAGGAGGTAAACAGACAGATGTTACACCTTCTGTGGTTGCAGGGGAAGGTACCGTGGGAAGTGAAGGAAGAGTGGCTCAACGCGTCCCGGAGGAAAAGGTCCCGGCAAAAGCCTGATAAGGGAAGGGAGGGGATTAAGTGTCTGGAGATGGCATCTTGCTGGAGGTGGTGGAAATGGCAGTGAATGATCCTCTGGATATGGATGCTGGTGGGATGGTAGGTAATGACAAGAGAACCCTACCGCTGTTGCATGAGGGAAATCAGGGCATGAGGGCCGAAGTGTGGGAGATAGCCGGATATGGTTGTGGGCCCTGTCAACAACTGTTCTGGGAATCCTCAGTTGAGGGAGATTGGGGCCTAGAAACAGTGATTGAGGCCTAGGCAATGTAAGATATGGCCATCAATGGTGAAACAAATAAAACAGGGGGCCACCAAGAATCCAGAATTACAGTCCAAAGCAATTTGTAGTTCCAGATAGCAAGGGGTTAAATACATTCAAGGCCCAGAATTTTATCAGAATTCTGATCAGTGGGGTCTCAATTCCAGGTGACTTCAGCTGAGGTAACATATCAGAGCTCGGAATGGTATCTGACCTCACATGGCACAGGGGCTGAAAAAGTGAATGCTTGAAAGGTCATTAAAGAGGCAATTGCAAACTGTTCAAATCTCCCATGGAGAAGTGTTGGACAACTGCCTTATAGCCTTTACATTAGCTCAGGCCTTTTCATTACAGTTCATTCCACAGGTGAGACAGCGGAAAGCCTGAAGCTAGCTTTCCTTCTCCAATCAATGGGCTGCTCTTGGCTCTGCTCCATCAATGAAACATCGGGTGATGGTCAGCATCATAAAGTATGCCTTGGCTCCAATTTGTCTCAATCTCTTTTTCAGTCTCAGGAATTGGACACATTTCTTGCTGGCAGATTGAAGAACAGATGGTCTTTTCCTGTGTGATCCCGTTCAACATAAATAGACTCCCACAAATCTTGGCTCCTCTAACTTGATGGCTTTTTTTTCCCGTTCTTTGTCACTTTCAGCCGACACAAATGAGTAGATTTCCAGCTGTCTTTCTGGGTTTGAGCAGGACAGTAGGGAGGGAAGACAAGGGTTTCCTGCAGCTTGACCATGAAAAGCAACCCTGTTCGAGCCAGGGTTATGCCTTCTGTATAAGCAACATTGGACACTTTGCCTTGACTCCACTAATCAGCGAAACCATCAGACAAAATCGCCTTAAAAATGTTTTAATCATTAGTTCATTGCATAGCTGCTCATTAACTACTTTCATAAGTTTTGATGTGGAGAGCAAACCTTCCATCAGTGTTGTGCATTCTCTGATTCTGCCAAAATAAAATGCCATCAGGCTGAAACAGGGACTAATACCTGAGCTCTTCCCAATTCACAGCATGAAATTCCACAGGCCATTGGCAAATAATGCCTCTGTGATTTCATCTTGTTCAAAATGGTTGCTTTTATTCTTTGTGAAAGCGAGAATGAGATGCATCATTCGGTTGTAAAAGAAGCTGCCCCAACGTTGATCTCGTGTCGAAATGTGTGAATCACTGAGGCGATTGTTCCTTTAACAGATTCTGAGCAGCTGATAGAATTCTACCTCTATGCCAGCCAACACTTCCATGTAACTGTTGTTCGCACTTTCGTGCTCTTGATCAATTTATCATTTCTGGAAGAAGTTGCAAAATGTTCTATTTCACTGTACGGTCTATACTCTCTCAGAGAGCAGATAGCACAGCCAAAAGCTTACTTTCGTGGGCCTGTAGATCTTGATCATCTTGAGAGGAATAATCAAGCCATAGATAGATAAAGAAGAAGGAAATACATAGAGCTTACAATACCGATACAGGCCATTCAGCCTATCAGATCTATATTAGCATTAATACATTCTTCTCTTAACCCCATCAATATAGCTTTCTATTTCTTTATCCTGTTCATTTGTCTACCTTCCCAGATATAAGCACAAGTATCTACCATGCCCAATCCTTGTGCAGCCAGAAAGACTGTCTGTTTCCTAGAGAAAATGTGTTTAAGTTTTCCTGATAGATGTAGACTGTCAGTTCTTGCATCCTCCTTTCAAGTGAACAATCAAATTTTTTCAACAAGAACAGGAAATACTGGAGATCCCAATGGATCAGGCATCACCCAAGGAGAGAAGGCAAAGCAAATATTTCCAGCCTAGATGACATTTCATCAGAACTCAGAAAATTTCTTCCCAGAACCTTTTAAAAACCAAAAGAACTGGGGATTCTATAAATCAGAAAGAAAAACAGAAGCTGTTGGAAAAGCTAAGCAGGGCTGGCAGCATCTGTGGAGGGAGATCAGAGTTCAGGTTTTGGGTGTGGTGACCCTCCTCAGAACCTTTTCCTTTACGCCCAACCTTTTGCTGCATAAAAAGAATGAAAAAAGGGGAATCTGCTCATTAAATATTGATTGATGTTTACTGCTGGGCATCATCAAACACTGCTGCTGTGAGGTTATGCTCTGCCTTCCCAAAATGAGCTTTGAGAGATTGTCCAGGAATTATTGTGTTTATAGAAATATTGAATAAACAGAAGTGGGTGAGAAAAGAAATGAGATATTCAGTTATGATTAATTTGATTTGATTTATATTTGTCCAGTCTACCTAGGTACAGTGAAAAGTTTTGTTCTGCATGCACTACAGCTAGATCAGACCATACAAAATGCATTAGGGTAATAAAACAGAGCGAAGGCTACAATGTGTAAACCAAAAGAACCACAAATCCATTAAGGCCAGAAGTGTGACTAGCAAGAGTATAGGGTCCTCTAAAGATCAGCAAGGCCACCTATGTGTAGAACCACAAGAGATGGAGGAGATACGAAATGAGTATTTTGCATCATGTTTACTGTGGAGAAGGATATGGAAGACGGAGAGCGTGTGGAAATAAGTGGCTACATCTTGAAAAATGTCCATATTACAGAAGAGGAGATGTTGGATGTCTTAAAATGCATCAAGGTAGATAAATGCCTGGGACCTGATCAGGTGTCCCGGAAAATTCTGTGGAAAGCTAGGGAGGTGGTCCCCTCGCTGAGATATTGGTATCATCGATAGCCACAGGTGAGGTGCTCGAAGATTGGAGGTTGACTAACGTGGTCCCACTATTTTAAAAAGGTGGTAAGGAAAAACCAGGGAAGTATAAGTTAATGAGCCTGACATCGGTGGTGGACATGTTGTTGGAGGGAATCCCGAGGTACAGAATTTATGCGTATTTGGAAAGGCAAGGACTGATTAGGGATAGTTAACAATGCTTTGTGCTTGGGAAATCATATCTCATTAACCTGATTGAGTGTTTTGAAGAAGTAAGACAGAGGATGGATGAGGGCAGAGCAATGGATGTGATCTGTATGGAATTCAGTAAAGGTGTTTGACAAAGTTTCTCATGGTAAACTGGTTAGCAAGGTTAGATCGCATGCAATAAAGGGAGAACTCACCATTTGGATACAGAACTGGTTCAAAGGTAGAAGACAGACGGTGGGGGTGGAGGGTTGCTTTTCAGGCTGGCGGCCTGTGACCAGGGGTGTGCCGCAAGGGTCTGGCATGGGTCCACTGTTTTTCGTTTACATAAATGATGTGGATGTGAACACAGGAGGTGTGGTTAGTAAGTTTGCAGATAACCAAAAAATTGAAGGTGTAGTGAACAGTAAAGAAGGTTACCGTACAGGACAATGGGATCTTGGTCAGGCGGGCCAATGGGCTGAGGAGTGGCAGATGGAGCTTAAGTTAGATAAATACGAGGTTCTGCATTTTGGAAATGCTAATCAGGTAGGACTTATACCCTTCGAAAACAGGTCCTGTAGAGTGTTGCTGAATAAAAGACCTTGGAGTGCAGGCTCATAGTTCCTTAAAAGTAGAGTTGCAGGTAGATAGCATAGTGAAGAATGCATTTGGTATGCTTGCCATTAATAGTCAGTGCATTGAGTGTAGGAGTCAGGAGGTGATGTTGCAGTTGTACAGGACATTGCTTAGGCCACGTTTGGAATACTGCATGCAATTCTGGTCTGCTGGCCAAAGGAACAATGTTGTGCAACTCGAGAAGGTTCAGAAAACATTTACAATGTTGTTGCCAGGGCTGGAGGTTTGAGCTGTAGGGAAAGGCTGAATTGACTGGAGCTATTTTCCCTGGAGCGTTGGAGGCTGAAGGGTGACCATACAGAGGTTTATAAGAACATGAGGGGTTTGGATAGGGTGAATAGAAAGGGTCTTTTCCCCAAGGTAGGGGAGTCCAAAGCTAGAGAGCATAGGTTTAAAGTGAGAGGAGAAAGATTTAAAAGGGACCTGACAAGCACCTTTTTTCACACACAGGGTGGTGCGTGGATGGAATGAGCTGCCAGAGGGAGTGGTGGAGGCTGGTTCAATTGCAACTTTTAAAAGGCATCTAGATAGATACATGAATAGGAAAGGTTTAGAGAGATATGGGCCAAATGCTGGCTAATAGATTAATTTAGGATATCTTGTCAGCATGGGCGAGTTGGACAGAAGGGTCTGCTTCTGTGCTGCACATCTGTATGACTCTGTGGTTATGAATACTGTAAATCAGGAACAAAAGCAGAAATTGCTGGAAAAACTCAGCAGGTCTGGAAGCATCTGTGGAGAGAAATCAGAGTTAACGTTTTGGATCAAGTGACCTTTCCTCAGAGCACAGAGATTACAATATTATGGCTGCAGACTGATGCACCGGGAGTGATATTAACATTAAGTTTAATCAATACTGTCAGTTGTGGAATCTTCAAACCTGAAAGGCCATCATGTCCACACCAATCCTCCAAACAGCAGCCCACCCAGGCCCACACCCCCACCCTACCCCTGTAAATCCCATGGCTAATTCACCTAGCTTGTACATTCGGGAACACTGTGAACAATTTAGCATGGCCAATCCACCTAGCCGGGACATCTTTGGATGGTGGGAGGAAACCGGAGCACGCGAAGGAAACCCACACCGACATGAGGAGAATGTGCAAACTCACCCTTTCTACTGATCAATGTCTTGTTTAGCAACAGATGTGCATTATGCAGTGGCTTGCATGGCATTATGCTTGCATATTTAAAATATCGCAAGTCACAATCTTCAAGAATCCTCAGGCTATTCCAGGCACTCTTTAATTCCTGAAGTTGCCCACACTTCCAGATAGACAGAACCACTTCTTCAGTATAAAATGACTGCTGTTGTATATGTCCAGGTGAACATTGTACCTTTCATTGTACAGGCCAGAACGTAAGAACTGGGAGCAGGAGCAGGCCATCTGGCCCCTCGAGCATGCCCCACCATTCAATAAGATCGTGGCTGACCTTTTCTTGGGCTCAGCTGCACTTACCCACCCCTCACCTAAATCCTTACTTCTTTTGCTGTTCAGAAATATATCTTTGCCTTAAAAACATTCAACAAGGTAGCCTCAACTGCTTCACTGGGTAGGGAATTCCATAGATTCACAACCCTTTGGGTGAAGAAGTTCCTCCTCAACTCAGTGCTAAATTTGCTCTCCCTTATTTTGAGGCTATGCCCCCTGTTTCCAGTTTTCCCCACCAATGGAAATAATCTCCCTGCTTCTGTCTTATCCATTTCCTTCATATGTTTTGATAAGACCTCCCCCCAATTCTTCTAAATTCTGATGCATATAGTCCCAGTCTATTCAACTTCAGCTTCTAAACCAACTGTCTCAACTCCAGAAGCAATGCAGTGAATCTCCTCCGCATCCCATCCAACGCCAGTACAACCTCTCTCAAGTAAGGAGACCAAAACCGTACAAGTACGCCTTACAATCCCAGCCCGTGTAACCAGCAGAAAACTTGCTAACACAGGGAAGAGTGTGTTCCCGGTGCATTTAAAGGGAAACAAGACAAATGAGGGAGGGAGAAGGGAACACAAGCTTACGATGATGGGTTTGGCTGAGAAAACCTGAGGATAGTTCCGAGTTCTGAGGAAGGGTCACCAGACCTGAAATGTTAACTCTGTTTTTTGCCCTCACAGACCTGTTGAGCTTTTCCAGCAACTTCTGTTTTTGTGAAGGGAAGGTCGTGCCTCACAAACCTTATTGAGTTCTTTGAGAAGGTGACCAAACAGGTAGATGAGAGTAAACCGGTTGATGTGGTGTATATGGATTTCAGCAAGGCGTTCGATAAGGTTCCCCACAATAGGCTATTGTACAAAATGCAGAGGAATGGAATTGTGGGAGATATAACAGTTTGGATCGAAAATTGGCTTGCTGAAAGAAGACAGAGGGTGGTAATTGATGGGAAATGTTCACCCTGGAGACCAGTTACTAGTGGTGTACCGCAAGGGTCGGTGTTGGGCCCACTGCTGTTTGTCATTTTTATAAATGACCTGGATGAGGGCGTAAAAGGATGGGTTACTAAATTGGCAGATGACACTAAGGTTGGTGGAGTTGTTGATAGTGGCGAAGGATGCTGTAGGTTGCAGAGAGACATAGATAAGCTGCAGAGCTGGGCTGAGAGGTGGCAAATGGAGTTTAATGCAGACAAATGTGAGGTGATCCGGAAGGCAAAGTACTGGGCTAATGGTAAGATTCTTAGTAGTGTAGATAAGCAGAGAGATCTCGGTGTCCATGTACACAGATCCTTGAATGTTGCCACCCAGGTTGACAGGGCTGTTAAGAAGGCATACAGTGTTTTAGCTTTTATTAATAGAGGGATCGAGTTCCGGAACCAAGTGGTTATGGTGAAGCTGTACAAAACTCTGGTGCGGCCGCACTTGGAGTATTGTGTACAGTTCTGGTCACCGCGTTATAAGAAGGATGTGGAAGCTTTGGAAAGGGTGCAGAGGAGATTTACTAGGATGTTGCCTGGTATGGAGGGAAGGTCTTACGAGGAAAGGCTGAAGGACTTGAGGCTGTTTTCATTAGAAAGAAGAAGTTTGAGAAGTGATTTAATTGAAACATATAAAATAATCAGAGTGTTCGATAGGGTGGATAGGGAGAGCCAATTTCCTAGGATGGTGACGGCGAGCACGAGGGGGCATAGCTTTAAATGGAGGGGTGAAAGATATAGGACAGATGTCAGAGGTAGTTTCTTTACTCAGAATGGAACGCTTTGCCTGCAACGGTTGTAGATTCGCCAACTTTAGGTACATTTAAGTCGTCATTGGATGAGCATATGGACGTACATGGAATAGTGTAGGTTAGATGGGCTTGAGATCGGTATGACAAGTCGGCACAACATCGAGGGCCGAAGGGCCTGTATTGTGCTGTAATGTTCTATGTTCTATGTTCTAATCTTATACATCGCCATCAATCTCCCTCCAATCTTCCCTGTTCCAAAGAAAACAACCTGAGCTTATCCAGTCTCTCTTCATAACTAAACTGGTCCATCCCCAGGTGACATCCTGATGAATCTCCTTTGCACCCCCTCCAGTGCAATCACATCCTTCCTGCAGTGTGATGACTAGAGCTGCATACAGTTCTCCAGCTGTGGCCTAACCAAAGTGCTATAAAGCTCCCAGCATAACCTTCCCTGCTCTTATATTCAATGACTGATAAAGGCAGGGTCCTGTACACCGACTTAACCACCCTATTAAACTGCCCTGCTAACTTGAGGGATCTGTGGCCAAGCATCCCAAAATCCCTCCTTTCCTCTGAGCTTCCTAGTGTCCTGCCATTCACTGAGTACTCCCTTGTCTTGTTCCTTCTTCTAAAGTGCATCCCTCATACTTATCAGAGGGTCCATTAGGATCATTAACCATGTCCAAGGCCTTCAGATAGATTGCAAACATTGATGAAAACCGTGTGAGATATGAAACAAGTGGCTGGGAAATGAGAAATCCTACGGCATGAAGGCCCCATTGGAAAATCTGTAGGATTGAACATGGTGTCACATTTGTGCCGGAAATAATGTGAGTTCTTGTAACAACACAAGGGCCAGCTTTGTTGTAGCAACTATTTAAATAGTAGTTTATCTTTTTATTTGAAAGATCCTGTTACTGCATGAATTACATTGGTTTAGTTGATTTATTACATTAAAAGCCAAAATAAAGTTTTGCACAGCTTTTTGTACAGCGTCTTCTTTGAATATCTCAAACTTCCAAGTTTAATGTATTTTGACATAGTACACAGAACCCAAACTGACCATTTGCTCAATCAGTTGATGCTAATGTTCATGATCTACATGAGCTACAATCGCATTCATTCATCAGATCTTCCTATACATTCACCATTCACCTATTGAGCTAGCTGCCTATCAAATGCATTTAAGATACTTGTCTCAACTGCTCAAAACGTTGAACATTTCTAAAACATAGTTTTCTTGATTTCACTTTTGGATTTCGTAACCACAATCTTAGATTTATGATCTTAATTGTGGTTTTCCCCTCCACGTGGCAACATCTTCTCCGCATCCAAACTATCAAATACTTGCAGAATCTGTTGGTTCTCAACTCCTTCGGGAGAGCCCCGGTTTATTCAACTTTCCTGATTGGCAAAATATCTCAGTTCTGGGATCATCCTCATTTTCAAAGGATGCCAAGTTTAACAAATAGTTCAAAGTTTCCACATAACCCCTTCTTGCACACCAGACCCACAGCAAAGTGGTTGACTCTTAACTCTCCTCTGTATAAACTAAGGATGGGCAATCCACAGGCTGCCACATTCCGTGAATGAATTTAAAAAAACACTCCACTAAACGTGCTTCAGCAGCGACAGCATGTTAAATGTGAGGGAGATCTAGCTGACATATAAAATTAAATGTTAATGGAACTTGCTACCAAGCTGATTAACGAGGGCCTTATGCTGACCATGCCACAATATGTATTCCTCTATTCTAACATCCAGAATTGGATTCTAATTGAGGAAGCTTCCAGTAACAGCCCGACTTTGGTCAAACATCCCACAGAGGCCATCAAATAGCAATTGCATTCAAGAAAGACCCCACAAATTTGTCAGCAAATCATGTGCCCAAACCCCCAACCCGCCTGTCGTTTTACTGTAGGCCGTCAAATCTCATCAAAATGTTACAAGGGCTTTGAATTCTTCACTTCTGAAGTTTTAGCTTCTGAACTACCTGAAAACCACTCCATCACAGATTACATCAACAGTTGCTTGTCGCTATAGTTTATTCTCCTTTCCTGGCACTATGCTCCCCTGGCTTCTCAAAACTGCACTCCAACTGCATTCCAGTATTTACTCATTGAAATGTTTCCATTTTGTTTACAGACTACCAGCTGCACCAAGTTGGAGCTCCATGTGGGTTTCTTAAATGATCACTCAGCTGCACCAAGCAAATACAGTTTGTGGGCTTCCATCATTCCTTAACCCCTAACCACAGAGATCTAAATGTAGCAACAAACAACATGCTATACTGTTCAATGGCTGGCTTATGATTAAAAGCAGACACAAAAATTTATTTCATCCCAATAGCATAGAGCAACAATGGAAGGTATTTCATCTGGTGCTCAACAGAGTGCAAGCAAAATATTCTGTGAACAGGAAAGCATAAACTAAATATTAGTGGAGCTTAATGAATCAATAAAGACACAAGTGTTTCATTGAGGGTTAGGAAAGAGGCAAACAGTTGTACAGGTAGCAAAGCAGTGAAGAATAAAGGGGAGAAGGAGGCAAGTCAAAAATATAACTAGGAAAGCAAAGAGGAGATGTGAAATTAAATTATTCAGTAACATAAAACAAAACAGTAAAATATCTCAAAGGCAGTGACAGAAGCATGGCTAATAGTTCTTATAGGAAAATATGATTTAATGACAGAGAAATGGGAGAAATATTAATTCATTATTTTGCTTTCCATTTACACGAGAGATAGAACAAGGTGACATCCATTTACTGATGAGATGTGCCAGCAGGTAAGTAACATCTGTGAAGGGGATGTACTGAAATAATTAAATAAACTCAAAGAGGATGCAGCCACAGGTTTAAGTGGATAGCATCCATGAATTTTAAAATAATCTAGGGAAGAGACTGGGAGACATCATAACTCATATCTAATAAATCATTCGAAAAAGTTTCAGTGTCAGAAGAATGACGGGTAGCTCCTATAATACTTATATTCAAGAAGTGGGACAGAACATACCCAGGGAATGAGAGATCAGTTAGACAATGGTGGTCATAAAAATCTTGACTGAAGCAGAGAGTACGCTTATGAATAATCTACATGGATTTTTAAAGGAAAATATCTGCTAATAAGACATAGGAACAGAAGTGGGCCATTCAGCCCATTGAGTCCACTCTTCCATTCAATGAGATCATGGCTGATCTGGTAATCACTTCCACCTTCCTGCTTTTTCCCCTTAGCCCTTGATTCCCTTACCGATTAAAAATCTAACTCAATCTTGAATATACTGAAAGTCCCAGCCTTAACAGCCCTGGAAGGTAAAGACTTACACAAATTCATCACCAACTCAGAGAAAACAAATGTTCTCCTTATCTCTTTCCTACCGGAGCTTTTGGGAGCAAACCTTTGGCAATCTGAGGACTTCAGGAGGTAATCCAGTTGCTGAATCCCCATGGGATGATGGGTGTCTGGGGTTTTCTACAAGGCCCTGATGTTGGAACATGTGGTGTGAAAAGAGTGAGCATGTGACACTCCCATCAGAAGGGTTACATGTTCTGGCAGACACTGGAAGGCTATGAGCACAGCAGCTATCCACTGTACCAAACATGTGGCTTCCTCCAGAGACAGTCCCATGATTGTCCTGGGAGGCCAAATCCAACAAATTGCTGAAGCCATGCACTAACATCAGCCTGGAGTCTCATCTGGGGCCAAATGGACCTCTTTGTGAAGGGTGAGCAGCCGCTGGTGCCAATTGGGGATGTGTTAGTAAATTTCAGTGTACATGAATGATATTGCATCCCAGCATCTCCCAAAAAGTGACTAATTTGATCAATTTGTGCGAGGATGCAGAGAGTATGTTGAGTTGATGATGTTGGTTGAATGTGGATCCAAATGACTGGGATGGTTTGGATTATAAAATTGACAGAAATGATAAAGTAGTTTTTTTTCCGATGAGGGAATTAGAGAAAGGAAGCACTGGCTAAGAGGATACGATGATTGCGTCAACTCAACGGTTGTAATCTTCTCTGGGTTAGAGTCTCTCTTGTTTCATGTCCATTTAGGTGCTACATGGTGAGGTCATTCACATCTGTCTGAGGCAGCTCACTCTCCTCCTTCTTCAACTTTCCATCAGAGCGATGGCTCACTCCACATGACTAATTGTCCAAAGCGAGTCACAGGTCTGCAAGCCACACATTATAGAAGACACAAAAACAAATCACAGGGGACCATGCAAAAAAGATGTGCGCTGGAGAGATCCACTGGATTATTTGGGTTGTTGAAATTTTATTTTGCGCCTGATGTTATGCTAAGAATTTCACCTGGACTATTGAACAGCTGTCTTGAGTCATGTCTTCAAACGGTACCCTATGGCATGCAGCAACCATCCTGCCAATGCCCCTGGTCTGGGAAACATTCCTCAGGATGTAAGATGTATGGGTGCTGCCTGTGGACTTTGAGCCTACTGGCCATAATCCATCTGGCCAAGAATTGATTAGAAGTACTTTTCCATTCAGAACCACCCTAAATGTCCTACTGTTGCCTTAATTGCACCATGCAGAAAATCAATGACAACTTGACCTCTTAGGATAAGTGCCATGTGCACAAATTCTCTGGCTCTTCCCATTGGACTATTGTGGTTAAAGTGAAGGCTATGAATTGTTGTGCAGAGTGAAAGATACCTTAATGTAGTGGGTTCTTCCACTTTTGTTATGCATGAATAAGAATGATATGCTACAAGCTGGACTGTGCATTGTTAATGCTGTGTAGTGCGCTACAGCTTAGCCTATGCAATGTTAATACAGCGATGTTCTGCAGAATAGATTATACAAAGTTAATACAATGATGTGCTTCAGGCTGGACTGTGCAAAATTCATATACCGGACTCCAGTCTGGACTACACAATGTTAATGCAATCTAGTGTGCTGTAGGCTTGAATATGCATTGTTAATGCAGTGACTTGCTACACACCGGATGAAATAACGTTAAAGCTCGGATGTGCTCCAGGCTGGACTATACAATGTTAATTCAGTGATGTGCTTTGGGTCAGACTAAATAACGTTAATGCAGTGATATGCTCCAAGCTGGGTCATGATGATAGTGCAAAGTTGTGTGCTGCAGGCTGGAATATGCAACATGAATACAATGATGCCCTCTAGGCTGGACTATGTAATATTTATTTGGTGTTGTACTCCGGGCTGGACTAAACAATGTTATTATGGTGATGTGCTCCAGGCTGTTTAAGGCAATATTCAAATAGTGTTGCACTCCGATCTTCCTTCTGCAACATGAATACATCTGCTCCATGCTGGGTAATTCATTCCTCTGCTATATCTTCAGATCGCAGGGGCTCCACCTTAAGCCTGTAATAATCTTGACTTGAGGACATTTTGCGTCATCGTGACGTTCAGTGTCAATATTTTGACTTTCATGTTCAATGCATTGGGTGACCACGCACACAATGGGATTCCCTCTCTGAGAAGTGTGTGTAACACAGCGATATCACAGAGGACTCATGAAAAGCACTGCATTTTTGTGCACTGTCTCTCTATCATCTGTAATTCTGTGTATCATGTGAACACGATTCAGCGTGCTTGGCCCCCATCACATATGCTACTGTAACTCCTTAGAGAGTTGACTTCCTTCTTCCACTTCAAGTGTCACCCAGCTGGGCTTTCCCCTCTGCCATCTCCTCCTCTTCCTCACTAGATGACATAACTTCAATTGAATACATTATGCCCCTAAACGACTTACAAATAATGCTGCAAGATTGCAATGTCCTCTAGTCTCTGAAGCAGTATACCCCTGCTATCATTCAAAGATTCATGTATATCTAAACTTTGCCAGTGAGATGCCTCTATTGCTAAAGTTGGGTCAGGGTCAATCTCCAGACTTTATATCTACTTTTTCCTCTAATGGCGAACAAAGACCAGCTTCCCATATAAGATGGTAAGAGCTGCCGATGCTGGATTCAAAGATAACGCAGTGTGGAGCTAGAGGAACACAGCAGGCCAGGCAGCATCAGAGGAGCAGGAAAGTTGATGTATCAGGTTGATACCCTCCTACATAATTTTTTTTCATTTTCTGAAGAACAGTCCCAACCCAAAACGTCAACTTTCCTGTTCCTCTGATCCTGCCTGGCTGCTGTGTTCCTCCAGCTCCACACTTTGTGATCTCTGACTCCAGCGTCAGCAGTGACTATCTCTTAACAAATGAATGATCTATATGTGATCACACAAGGTTTCAGGGGAGCTTGCTTGGTGCAAATTGGTTGCAAATTGTATTTCCCACCCACCAATGTTAGCTATTTATCAAAAGGTACTTTAGTGACAGTAAAGCACACAATGACATCCTTAGGTTGTGGAAAGAGCTACGGAATTGCAAAACCTCCCTTTGTGCATTTGATTTGCACTGCGTTAAAAATAACAAAGGGATAGCATGATTTGAATCAGAAATTTACTCCATATCCTTGCCCAAATATCATTGGCAAAATGAGTTCGATACTCTTGAGAAGAATGGTGCAATCAACAAATGCCTCCTTTCAGAAGATCAGGTCCTTAAAAAGAAGGAACTTTCCTCTCCTAATTTGCAGGGATTTTGAAGTAAATAACCGGGTCATCAACATTCAAAGTGAGGCAAAGCAGAAAGAAATTATCAAAAGGAAATTGTAAAAAATGCTTAAAAACCTGTTACAATCAATTCAGTACGTTCCTTTTTAAAAAAAGCAAGTGTTAAAACCAAAGTAAAAGTGGTTGGAATCATTTAAAAGCAAAGCTGAGGGAAGATTAGCTGCAGTGATATTGTCTGTAAATATGAAAGATAAATGAACTTGTTGGAATTTCTACACTGCTCCCAGTTCTCCTCATTTAGTAAACAGTTTGTCAATTACGTCTCATCACAGCAGTCATACTTCAGTATATCAAACCACAGAAATGGATTTGTTGATTTTTATAACAACTTTAATGCATTTCCTCTATTTATTG
Organism: Stegostoma tigrinum; assembly: GCF_030684315.1. NCBI lineage: Eukaryota > Metazoa > Chordata > Chondrichthyes > Orectolobiformes > Stegostomatidae > Stegostoma > Stegostoma tigrinum. The sequence continues at coordinate 119,371,099 of NC_081358.1, read as the reverse complement.
CTGTGTTTGATATTGTAATCCTGAGAAATAATTAACTCGTTTGATGCAGCTTAAACAATTTGAATGGGTGAAAGTAAAACCTTGTTAGTCAGGGAAAAGGGTACAGCGTTGTAGGATTGAAAACTCTCGAGTATTTCATGCTTTGAAATATGCAGCAGACACGCATATTATTTGAAATGTAGTCGCTGTTGGAAGGCAGGAAACATGAAGCTAATTTGCATATTGTTTGGTCCTACAAACAGCAAAATGCATAAAGGGGACTCCACACTGTGTTGTCTCTGACTTCAGTATCTGCAGTTCTTGCTATCACTGAATGCATATAGCACATTGGTGACACCTCTTCTGGAGTACGGTGTCCTATTCTAATCGACCTATTAAAGGAAGGATATTATTAAGCTGGAGAGGGTTCAAAATAGGTCTACCAGGATGTTTCAGAGATAGTAGGAACTGCAGATGCTGGAGAATCTGAGATAACAAGGTGTAGAGCTGGATGAACACAGCAGGCCAAGCTGCATCCGAGGAGCAGGAAGGCTGACGTTTCGGGCCTAGACCCTTCTTCAGAGAAGAATCATTTCTGATGAAGGGTCTAAGTCTGAAATGTTAGCCTTACTGCTCCACTGATGCTGCTTGGCCTGCTGTGTTCATCCAGCTCCACACCTTGTCATCTCTTTTACCAGGATTTTGCTGGGAATGCAGGGATTGGGTTATAAGGAGAGGCTGGATAGGCTGAGACCTCTATCACTGGAGGGTAGTAAGTTGTGAGGTGACCTTATAGAGTTCTATAAAATCATGGGGGGTATAGATAAGGTGAATGGCAGGTGTCTTTTCTCAAGGGTGGGGGTTTTCAAGACTAGGTTCATATTTTTTAAGGCAAGAGGAGAAAGGTTTAAAAAGGCATGGGGGCAATTTCTTTACACAGAGAGTGGTTTCTGTGTAGAATGAACTTCTGGAAGAAGTGGTGGACAGGGTACCATTTAAAAGGCATTTAGAAAATTACATGCACAATAAATGTTTGGAGGGATGTGGGCCAAGCACAGGCAGGTGGGCTAGTTTAGATTTGGATTTTGGTCAGCATGAACTGGTTAGACCAAAAGGCCTGTTTCCGTGCTGTATGATTCTATAACTTATGGAATTTGCTGGTACAGAAGGCTGTGACATTTCAATCAGATCTCCTCTCATTACTGTAAACTCTGGTAAATACAGGGCCAATTGAACCAATGGCTCCTCATCGGACAGTACTGTCGCCCCTAGTGAACATCCACTGCACTTCCTCTGTGGGAAGTATGCCCTCTGTATTAGGCAGTGAAACCAAATATTCAACACTCAAGCTATAATCTCACCAAAGCCCTGTTTAAATGCAGTAAGTTATCCCTGCATCTGAACCCAAATGCTTTTTGAAAGCTAATCTGCCATTTGTGTTCCTCATTCCAAGCTGAGCCAGCCTGTTCATTTTCATTGGCTGGCGTACAAGGACACCCAGATCCCTTTGTACTTCCACACTTCTCTTCATATCACCCTTTGAATAACCCTTTTTAATTTTCACACTGAAGTGTATTACTCACATTTATATACTGGAGGAGACAGCTTGGAGTGCTCAACTTGCTGGTTGAGAGCTTGACCTTCATTGTGAGAGGTTTCGAGCACAGGAGCAGGGATATGTTGTTGCAGTTATATAGGGCCTTGGCAGGACCACACCTAAAATATTGTGGGCATTTTTGGCCTCCTTTCCTGAGGAAGGATGTTCTTGCTCTTGACGGAATTGGGAACACATGAAGCAAGAATGGAATGCAAGGAAAGTTGAAAGAAACATCAGCAAGGAGTCAGGAAGGCTAAAAGGAGTATGAGCAAGAAAGTAGCTAGGGAGAAGATCGGCCCACCCATGCACAGGGAAGGGAATTTATGTGTGGAGCCAGAAGAAATGGGTGAGGTATGAAATGACTTTTTTACATCAGCATTTACCATAGAGAAGGACTTGTGTTGATAGTTGGGGCCATGTTGAGATCAAAAGGGAAGTGGTATTGGTATTGAAAAACATTAAGGTAGACAAGCCCCCAGGGCCTGATGGGATAAACCCCCAAATGCCGTGAGAGGCAAGGGACGAAATTGCTGGGGCTTTGAGGGAAATCTTTGTTTCCTCACTGGATGCAGGGGAGGGCCCAGAGGATTGGAGAATAGCCAATATTGGTTCTTTGTTTAAGGAGGGTGGCAGGGATAATCCAGCTAATTACAGGCCGGTGAGCCTTCTGCAGTGGTAGAGAAATTGTTGGAGAAGATTCTTCAAGACAGGATTTACTCCCGTATGGAAATCAGTGAGCATATTAGTGAGAGGCAACATGGTTTTGTGAAGGATAGATTGTGTCTCACGAACTTGGTGAGTTTTTTGAAGAAGTGATGAGCATGATCGATGAACGAAGGGCAGTGAATGTTGTCTATATGGACTTCAGTGAGGCCTTTGACAAGTTCCCTCATGGCAGGCTGATACAGAAGGTAAAGTCTCGTGGGGATAGAGGTGAGCTTGCAAAATGGATAAAAAACTGGTTTGGTCATTGAAGACTGAGGGTAGCAGTGGAAGAAAGCCTTTCTGAATAGAAGGCTGTAACTAGTGGCGTTCATCAGGGATCAGTGTTGGAACCTTTGCTGTTTGCAATATATATATAAATGATTTGGGAGAGAATGTAACTGGTTTGATCAGTAAGTTTACAGATGGCACAAAGGTTGGTGGAATTGTGGGTAGTGATGAAGACCGTCAAATGATACAGCAAGGTATAGATCGGTTGCTGACTTGGGCAGTGAGAATGCAGATGGAGTTTAATCTAGAAAAATGTGAGGTTGCACACTTTGAAAGGTCTAATCCAGATAGAAAATATACAGTAAATGGCAGAACCTTTCAGATTACTGGCAGGCAGAGGGATCTGGGCGTACTGGTACACAGGACACTGAAAGTGGCAATGCAGGTGGAAAAATTAGTCAACAAGATATATGACATGATTGGCTTTAGCGGCCGGGGCATTGAGTTTAAAAATTGACAGGTAATGGTGCAGCTTTATAGAATCTTAGTTAGGGTGCATTTGGAATATTGTGTTCAATTCTGGTCACCACACTACCAGAAGGATGTGGTGGCTTTGGAGAGGGTACAAAATGGTTTTACCAGGATATTGCCTGGTATGAAGGGTATTAGCTATGAGGAGAGGTTGGAAGAACTTGGGTTATTCTCACTGGAATGATGGAAGTCGAGGGGCAACCTGATGGAGTTCAACAAGATTATGAAGGGCATGGACAGACTGAACAGTCAGAAGCTTTTGCCCACAGTGGAAGAATGAGTTACTTGGCACCATGGGTTTAAAGTGCGAGGGGCAAGGTTTAAAGGTGATGTATGAGACAAGTTTGTTACATAGATGGTGGTGGGTGCCTGGAACTTACTGTCGGGGTAGGTAGTGAAAACAGATACAATGGTGACTTTAAAAGGGCATCTTGGCAAATGATTGAATAGGATGGAAATAGAGGGATACGGTCCCCGGAAGGGTAGGGATTGTTAGTTGTGATGAGCAGCATGTTGGTGCAAGCTTGGAGGGCCGAAGCGCTTGTTTCTGTAACCATTGAGCCCTGTGCCACCCAACCTTATGCAGCTCCATCAGATCTCTCCTACTTACTCCAAGGAGAATAGTCCCAGCTTCTCCAAACTTTCTGTGTATGTAAAATCCCTGGGGCCACTCTGGTAAACAGTCCCCATAACTTCTCATGGATCTTTACTGTTTGAAGAAATGCCTTTACAGATTATGTACTTGTGGCTTACTGTAGACATGTGAGCTTTGCACTGGTTGACTGTCATATTGGAACTAGTAGCCATTCAAACACATTGCAATGAGCACTCACATCCCTCCTCAAGTGTGGTGCTGAGAGTGGAATATACTTCTACAGGATACTCCCAGTCACCAGACAATCAATCTCACCCTCTCCCCTGACCCCTGGCCTCTTGATCACTTACTGCCACCTGTGCCTCCTCACCCACCTGCTGCCCTATACCTCGACCTTCCCTTCACTCCACCTCTTCAACAACCCCCTTACTTTACCCCCTCACCCACTTTCCACTCTATACCCTCCACCCACCTCCCACCCTCCACTCTCTCCTACCCCTCACCTTACCCCTTCACACATCTCACAACCGAACTCCTCACCTACTCCTCACTCTAGCCTCTCACCTTCTCCTTGCCCTGCACCCTGTCCCACCTCTCAGCCTTATCCACCCTCCTGCCCCACTCCTCATCTGCCTGTTCATCCAAATGCCTTACACACCTACATTCTCTCAGCAGCTCACAAAGAGACTCCAAAGTCAGGAACTGCCTTTCATTAGTGGAACATGGCAGCAGCTCCTGTGACAGTGGGACCTGGTTTGATTGAAGATTCACTTGAACACTGACGGCACCTGCCTCAGGAGTGAGGACCTGGGGTAGAAATGGAGGCAATTTTTGTGGCCACTCTGAGTCAAATTGAGGATCCCAACAGAGATCAGGAGATTTGAGCCATTAATGTTTCAGGTCAAGGACTCTTCATTGGAACCTGTAAAAGGTCAGCACCGAAAAACACTAACCCCACCATCTTCCAGTCATGCACGCTGCCTGACATACTGAACGTTTTCTGATGTCTTGGGATATTATTCAATGATGAGTGCATGGCCAAATATTGGAAGCTGAGATGACAGTTGGATGTTGTTGTGAATCTTTAGTTTAAACAGCCTGCTGATGTTGTTAGGATATCGCAGTGCAGACACTTCTCACTAAATAGTGTGCTGTGATCACACTGCCACTGTGGGTGTTGGTCATTTGACTGGGTGACTGGTTTGTGATTCAGGGTAATTTTGACGACATGTACTGGCTGAGGTTAACCTACATAGCTCTCATTGTCCCACCTTACCTAAGACATGGTAGCCCTTGGGAAAATCCAACGCTTTTGAATTGAGCACAGGTGATTCTCTCGTCCATGCCCTGCCCTCCAGTATTGAGAAGCTTTCTTGCCATCCTGTTTCTTTATCTTTTACTTCTTTCTTCTTTCAATAACTGCCCAGTTCAAACACTCCCCTAATCCATTAGCCTATCTGCAGTCTCTCACGTAATTATCCAGTCCCCTAATGAACACAAATATCCTTATATTCCAGATGTGGCAATCACTGCCAAAGAGAGAAAATGATTCCTTTTATTTGATAATTATTCTTTGGGGCAATAGACAATTAATTGCGGGCAGATGGTGTTTTCTAGTTTGTTTTTTTTTGAGGTGCCTGTGCAGATCACAGTTCTCACAAGGATAATGTTGGACAGCAGTTACAAATACCTACAAGGTTGTTCCTGTCTACATTTAATTAATGCTGTTAATTATTTACATGCTTGTGCCATTCCATCACCAGCATAGATCTAAATCTATTCAGAGCCAGCCCCTTTGTCACATGGGGTGAAGGTATACTATGGCTGCGTCGTTAGGTCAGGGGGGTGCACAAAACAGAAAGAGTACACAGCCCATCACCTTGCCTATCACTCCCTTCCTCTCAGGCATTCCCTTCAGATTGGAATGGTGGCTCAGTGGTTAACACAGCTACCCTGCAGTGCCAGGGTCCCAGGTCTGATTCTACCCTTGGGTGTGGAGTTTGCACACTCTCCCTGTGTCTGCCTGGGTTTCCTCCCACGGCCCAAAGATGTGTATGTTGGGTGGGTTGACCACGCTAAATTGCCCACATCATCCAGGATGTGCAGGTGAGAAGGACTGACCATGGGAAATACAGGGATCGGGTGGGGGATGTCGTTTGGACTGTCACTGTGAACTGACTGGCCTGCATCCACACAGTGGGGATTGTAAGATTCTATGATACAGACCGAGAATAAAACATAGCACAGTACAGGCCCTTTGGCCCACAATATTGTGCTGACCTATTATTCTACTCTAAGATTAAACTACCCTACATTTTACTATCATACATGTGCCAAATGCAAGAGTTGCTTAAATGTCCCTATGGCTTCCTTCCACTTGAGACTGATCAGTCTGACGCTGGATCTGCACACACCTCGCTACAGTTGGAGGGGCAACTGGTATTTTTAAAGGGCTAGAAAGGAGCATCCCCAGGTTTTCTCATCCTCCTTCTGGTACTGTGGCTTGGCTTCCACCTGAGTCTGTCGGAGATGCTGGACTAGGTTCTTACCTTGTCAAATGCAAAACCTTCAGCTTGGATGGTACAGGGTAAGGGATTCCTAGGAGTCACAGGAGAAGTTGCACTTAATTTGCATTACTAAAACCTTAATAAAATAATTACCAAAATCTAATTTCAATTTTTAAACTTGATTTGAAGGCGCTGGCAAAAATGTTAGAAGTACATTCAAAAATAAGTGCCACAAAGATAGAAATGGTTAATGTATAAGTTTTATATCCGAACCATGAGGAAGACAAGATGAACAATATAAACCACAGGCTGACCTGGCCAGGATTCAGTCATACATTAAATAAATGGAATTCAAAAAAAGGGAAAGCACAAAACTCTATAATTACAGGAGCTGTCCATCAAATTATAAACTGACAGGGAATCCACTGTGATAATGAGAGGTTATGAAATCAGCCATGCAGCACAATTTGATTTATGATAGCACTGAGGCCAAGGCCAACAAATAGGGAAAAATAACAAGCACTGTTTTATTTTAAATCTGTAAATAGCTTTAATTTAAATTAAAGGCCAAGAGGTTTAAGCATCACCAGAGAAAATAATACAAGGGAAATTGAAGTAACTACTCAGAGGCCTATATCCCATCAACAAGTCACCTTTTATTTACAAGTGGAAATTCTTTGATTCGGTGCAGCATCATCAGAGTCAACTCTAAGAGAACAGTATGTCTGACAGTCCTGTTTATATCTGTTAGCCAGGGCTCCCTGGTGGAAAAGATTAACAGCCCCAATCAGGGAACTTATGTTCAATGAGGTCCACCTGGCTGGCTTTGTTACATCACTGCAGAACCTGATGAGACTAAAGTCTGATAAGTTGCCTGGACCTAATGGGATGCTTTCAAGGATAAAAATGGAAGTAAACACAGAAACATAGAAAATAGAAGCAGGAGTAGGCCATTTGGCCTTTTGTGCCGGCTCGACCATTCAATCAATAATAGCTGATCATCTGACTCAATATTCTGTTCCTACTTTCGCCCCATATCCTTTGTTCTTCTTAAGCCCAAGAACTATATCTAACTTCTTCTTGAAAGCATTCAAAGTTTTGGCCATTCACCTTAAACCCATGGTGTCTAGTTTTGGACTCTCCTACCCTAGGGAAAAGACTTTCACCCTATCCATGCCCCTCATAATTTTATAAAACTCTATAAGGTCACTCCTTTTTGCCAGGGTTGGGTGTCCAAAACTAGAGGGCATAAGTTGATGATGTGAGGGGAAAGATTTAAAAAGGATTTAAGGAGCAACTTCTTCATACAGAAGGTGGTGCATTGTCTTGAATCAGTTGACAGACAAAGTGGTGGAGGCTAGTACAACTACAACATTTAAAAGCCATCTGGATGGGTAAATGAATAGGAGGGGTTTAGGGGGATATGGGCCAAATGCTGGAAAAAGGGTCTAGATCAGTTTAGGATATCTGGTTTGCACCGATAAGTTGGACCCAACAGTCTATGTCTGTGCTGCATAACTTTATGGCTGTACATACCACACTGATGCAGAGAGGTTGATACATGTTAGATGCCAATGTCCAAGGATGGTGAGTGCATGTGGAACGTCCCTCTGATGTTAGTGCCTGGTGTCCAAGGTGGGAGTCCTCTGGAGGAGCAAAAGATGAACTGGAGTCACCATACCAGCTCATTATCACAGCCTGGTTTCTCCCCAGTGGGCAGCTGAATAAGAAACAGAATTTTAGTGAGTCCAGATCAGATGATAACATATGTAAACTTGTCTTGTGTTCCTCACTAGCAAGAACCTCATCTACATTCAACACTTGGTTGTACAATGGGACTTTCTGGCCTCCACAGTGAGAAGGTCCTCACTGGACACATCATGCAATTTTCCCAACTTTCTCACCATTGCTCATGTCATTCAGGGGCTGGGAAGACTCTGGCCTTTAGCAGAAAGTTCTTTAAGGGTTCACCACAGCTCACTGGTTAGAGCTGCGCGCAACCGTCTGTGTGAAGTTTGCACATTCTCCCTGTGTCTGTGTGGGCTTCCTCAGAGTGCTCCAGTTTCTTCCCACAGTCCAAAGATGTGCAGACTAGTTGGATTGGCCATGCTAAATTACCCACAGTGTTCAGGGATGTATAGATTAGGGTGATAGGTCTGAGTGGGATGCTCTCAGGGTCAGTGTGGACTTGTTAGACAGAAGGGCCTGTTTCTACACTGTAGGGATTCAATGATCTATGATCTCTGGCAGCCTAACAAATGAGAATACTCAAGACTGAACAGAAGAGCTAGGAGCTGGAGGAGGCCATACAGCCCCTCGAATCTACTCTGCCAGTTAAAGACAATCATGGTTGATCTCCTGTCAGCCTCAGCTCTTCTTTACTGCCCATTCTCCATAACCCTTGAACCCATTACTCACTAAAAATCTCTCTATCTCCTCTTTAAATTTGCTCAATGTCCCAGCATCCACCTCACTCTGAAGAAGTGAATTCCATAGATTTATAACCCTTTGAGACACAGCATTTCTCCCCAGTTCCATTCTAAATCTGCCAACCTTTACTGGAAATTTAGGCCCTTTCATTCTTGATGGACAGCTTTTTGATCATTAAGTGAAAGAAGAAGTAAAGTGGAAGGTAAGGACAGATAATTAGCCAACATATTGTTGAATGGAAAAACAAGCTACAGGGTCACATTCTTGTTCTCCTTATGCTTTTATGTCCTTTGGAGTAAATCTTCATTATCTCCAACATCCAAAATGGCATTTCACACATTTCCAAAGCTGGAAAGGAGATAAATGCAAAAAGTGAACAGAAATGTTCGGATGTCCCGGCACAAATGATAATTTTTACATCTGCACAAGAGCTAGAAGTTAATCCTGAGAGATGCGTTCAGAATTGATACTCATTTCAGTTCGACCTGCTCAATGGAATCAAATCAACACAGAGATTTGTGATCTTTAATTCAAGTAACCTTCATATCCATACAAAGTGTTGGAATTGGCACTTCGTTAGCTCCACGTTTGGAAAAAAGTCTCACTTTAGTTTTCTGCTGACATCTTTTTTGTGGGGGAAATTGGGATTTGTACAATTTGCATCAGACTCCAAATTTTTTTGTGTTGTCTCCCGTTCTGATTGAATCAAATTAGTAACTGAATTGATGCCTGTTTACTCAATCCCCAATGTAATGTTATTATCCATTCTTGTTTCCAATAATAATTAAACCTCTGGCTAGAACCAGAAGTTATACTATGCCACTATGAACAAAGAGATACTTAATCCATCCCCATGATATTTGCCTTTCCACAGCTTTAATCAAGATGTTACTCTACTTATTTCTGCACTGTACTTGCCAGGCTTGGTGGTCAGTTAGCTACGTTTGCTGGTATGTAGCTCTCTCTGATGTAAAACGATGCCGAAAAGCATATGTTCAATTCCTACACCTGCTAGGGTTACCACAAAGGTCCCACTTCTTCAACTTCACCCCTTGACTGAAAAATGACACTCAGGTTAAACTTACCATCAGACATCTCTTCTTGTGGGCCTATCATGACATTTGCCGAACTGGTTTGGGGCTTTGCTTCTTTAGTTTCTTAAAGTTATTGAAAATGAAGCAGCAGAAAGCTCCTGAAAACAGAAATATTTGGTTAGACTAATGCTTCACCCAGATTATGAGGATCAAGAGATAATTACTGGTGCACTTTGAACCAATTCCAACCTGGAGATCTGTTGTTATGAGTGTGTCACACATATAAGTCTTGTGCTACGTTCTTTGTAACGTGTCTGTGACTACTCCAATATCTGTTACCCAACTAGCCCCAGCTGATGAACTAGCCCCTCTCTGATGAAGGGTCTAGGCCCGAAACGTCAGCTTTTGTGCTCCTGAGATGCTGCTTGGCCTGCTGTGTTCATCCAGCCTCACATTTTATTATCTAGCCCCAGCTGACCCTTCTCTTTGCTGCCCAGCACTTTATCCTGGAGAAATGTCCAAAATACAGACACTTACTTGTCAGGATGTCACTTTTCAGTGTTCATTTCACTCAGAAAAGTTCACATAGTCAGGATTGTGACAAATGTTCTCCACTTGCCTGGGTAGGTGCAGCTCCAAAAACATACAAGAAACTTGTCACCATTCAGGGCAAAGCAGCTAACTTGATTGACACCCCATCCACAACATCCACTCCCTTCACCACTGACAGTAGTAGCAGTGTGTGCAAAATGTTCTGCAAAATTTCCCGAAAAATCCTTGACAGCACCCTTTCAAACCCACATCCACTTCCATGTAGAAAGACAAGGGCAGCTGATACGTGGGAACACCACTCCCTGCAAGCTCCCCTCCAAGCCACTCACCATCCTGTCTTGGAAATATATCACCATACCTTCAGTGTCGCTGCATCAAAATCCCGAAGGGCATTGCATCTACTGCACGTGGACAATAAGAGTTCAGGAAGGCAGCTCATCACCACCTTCTCAACAGCCCTGAGGATCCAGGATCATTGACAAAATGTCATTGAGATCCACACAAAATGATCAAAAAGGCTAATTAGAACTCTAAAATATAAGGAGATGAAAGTTATTATTGGCAATGTAAAACCCTGGTTGGATAATACCTCAGATCACTGAGCAGTTCCTACAGCTAGGGAAGGACACTCAAATCAAAGGCATATCCTGAGGATAACTAATCAAACATAGGTTAATTTGTCACAGATTTCATGCTGCACTTGCTGCGGTTGCAGGGAAAGGTGCTGGGTGTGGTGGGGTTGGAGGGCAGTGTGGAGCGAACAAGGGAGTCACGGAGAGAGTCGTCACTCTCCCCTTGCCCCCACACCTCCTCCCTCACCCCTATCCCAGGCCCCAAGATGACTTTCCATATTAAGCAGAGGTTCACCTGCACATCTGCCAATGTGGTATACTGTATCCATTGTACCCAGCGTGGCTTCCTCTACATTGGGGAAACCCAGCGGAGGCTTGGGGACCGCTTTGCAGAACACCTCCACTCGGTTCGCAATAAACAACTGCACCTCCCAGTCGCGAACCATTTCAACTCCCCCTCCCATTCTTTAGACGACACGTCCATCATGGGCCTCCTGCAGTGCCACGATGATGCCACCCGAAGGTTGCAGGAACAGCAACTCATATTCTGCTTGAGAACCCTGCAGCCCAATGGAATCAATGTGGACTTCACCAGCTTCAAAATCTCCCCTTCCCCCACCGCATCCCAAAACCAGTCCAGTTCGTCCCCACCCCCCACTGCATCACACAACCAGCCCAGCTCTTCCCCTCCACCCACTGCATTCTAAAACCAACCCAGCTTGTCTCTGCCTCCCTAACCTGTTCTTCCTCTCACCCATCCCTTCCTCTCACCCCAAGCCGCACCTCCATTTCCTACCTACTAACCTCATCCCACCTCCTTGACCTGTCTGTCTTCCCTGGACTGACCTATCCCCTCCCTACGCACCCCCCCCCCCCGCACCTATAGTCTCCTTTCCACCTATCTTCTTTTCTCTCCATCTTCGGTCCGCCTCCCCCTCTCTCCCTGTTTATTCCAGAACCCTCTCCCCATCCCCCTCTCTGATGAAGGGTCTAGGTCCGAAATGTCAGCTTTTGTGCTCCTGAGATGCTGCTTGGCCTGCTGTGTTCATCCAGCTCCACACTTTGTTATCTGCCATAAAGGTTATGCCCTTTTTACTCATTGTGTCTGCACTGCTCATCAGGCATCTATCTATTCAAACCCATTTTCCAGGATTTGGCTTGTTGCCTTGTATGCAATGTCATTTCAAGTGTTCAGCGAAGAACTTCTTAAATATCCTGAGGGTTCCTGCCTCTCCTACCTTTTTAGGCAGTGAGCTCCAGACACCACAACCTTTTGGGTTAATGTTCTTGAAATCTACGTCATCCATAAACAGGCAATTAACAAGTTCCTAACAACTCTATGTTTTATTCAGTAACTTTGTATTCATTGCTTATACAGAAACATGGAAATTAGATGCAGGAGTAGGCCATTCGGCCTTCCAGCCTGCACACCATTCAAAATGACACTGCAAGACATTTCAGTATCCCTCTCCTATTCTCTCTCCATACCCCTTGATTTAGTTAGCTGCCAGGGCCATGTCCGGCTCCCTCTTGAATATATGTAGTGACAAGGCCCCAACAGACAACATATCAGGAAGAAATTATCTTTGTACAAAGATTACTCGATTTGAAAGACATTTACAACACCTTTATACCTGCCATTCTTTTCCATTCCGATGTTAGACATGATAACTAACATTCAAAAATCAAAGACAATGCCAATGAATGCTTTAATCAAATGTACATTCAATTTCAACTTCTGTTTGCAACGTTCATTTCTCAGGTTGACCCACTTTCTCAGATAGTTCAGCTTGATTGAAACGTAGAGGCAAGACGCATGCTTTATTAATGTTAAATGATAAATTTGATTCTTATTGATTTAAACAGAGCACTGGGTCTTGCAATTTCTGAATTGAGTGCTTGTCTGGGTATCATTTGGACTTGATAGCAAGAAAAACATAGATTGAAGTTAACTGGTAAAAGAATCACAAGCATTGAGGAAATTGTGGATGTGGAAAGGATGATTCCTCATGAAGGAGAATCTAGACCTGTTTAAAAAGAAGGGGTCGCCCATTAAACTGGGATACTTTCTTACGGAGAGTCATGAGTCTTTGAAACTTCTTTCCTCGAAGGGCGATGCAAAGTTTTTGAATGCTTTTAAGGTGGGGTAGATCCATCCTTGACAAGTGCTATGGGCAAGACCAAACCCACTCAAACTATCCAGAAGAAACTCTAGACCCTAACGTTTTCTTATTTTAAACGTAAATGTAAGGTGTTGTGTTCCAGTTGCAAACTACTGGATTTAAAACAAAACACCCTTTACTCGTCCCCTATAATTAAAATACAGCAAAAGAGAAAAGGAATTGGAATAAACTAGGAGATAGTAAGAACTGCAGATGCTGGAGTCAGAGATAACACAGTATGGAGCTGGAGGGACACAGCAGGCCAGGCAGCATCAAAGGAGCAGGAAAGTGGATGTTTCAAGTCAGGACCCTTCTTCAGAAATGCGGGACAGGTAGATGGCTCTGAAATAAATAGAGAGGGGGTTGGGGCTGCGGAATATAGGTGGGATGGTGATAGGTGAGTGCAGGTAGGCAGTGATGGGGATTGGTCAGTGAGGTGGGAGGAATGGATAGGTGGGAGAGAAGATGTACAGGTTGTGTCAGGTCAAGGAGGTGGGAATGAGAGGGAGGCTTGGACATCGGATGAGGCTGGAGGTGGGGAGATTTTAAAACGGGTGAATTTTATGTTCCGGCTATTGGGCTGTAGGCTCCCGAGCAGAATGTGAGGTGCTGCTCCTCTAGTTTGCAGGTGGCACTGGCGGAGGCCCAAGATGGACATGTCACCCAGGGAGTGGGAGGGGCAGTTAAAATGGTTCGCGATGGGAAGGTGTTGTTATTTGTCATGTACAGAGCACAGATGCTCTACAAGTCTCCACGTCTACGCTCGGTCCCACCGATGTAAAGGAGGCCACATCGGGAGCAGCAGATACGGTAGACTCTATTGGAAAATTTAACAGAATAATAATACAATAACTATTAATATTGAACCTCTCCAATACAGTAACATTCCATAAACACACCGTTGGCAAAAGGCAAATTCAGAAAACAAATTGTCTCACATACAATTCTCATGACAGGCAGAGGACTCTCAGCTTTTGACTGTAACTGAGAGAGGGAAAAAATAGCTTCCATTTCTTCCAGACTGAAACAGCAACTGCTGAAAACTAAAAATCCTGTTCTGTGGGAGCTTGACTCAACCCATTCAGGCTGCTTCTATTGTTCCAACTTTTAAAAAATATGTAAGGCCTCATAAGCCATTTTCTTTTGTGGCTCTGATAGACTGCTCCACATGCCTGCCTTCAAGCCCGCCTTCAAATCAAAAAGACAAAATGTATCTCTTTAAGTCACAACAAAAGTGAGGGGTGGAAATTTTCCAGGGCTAGGCTGGAATGTGAAATAATCAGATCGGCCACGATCTTCTGGAGTGGTGGAGCAGTTTGAGTGGTGAAGGGGCTACATCCACACCCTGCCCCCTGCCATCCCACCCCACCCCCCTCACCGAAGAAGGGCCTAAGTTGTAAGTTGGTGAGTACAAAAAATTACTTATGCAGTGAATTGTTGTGATCTGGAACAGTCTATGCAAAAGCAATTGGTATACATTCAAAAGACACTTTTAAAGGGAAACATCTGAAGAGAAAAAGAATTCGGGGACAAAATGTCGAGAAATGAGGATACTCAGTTAGCTGTTTCAAAAGTCTATCCTGGTACAATGGGCTGAATGGACTGATTCTATAATCTGAAAACCGGCTCATGATCCACAGATAGACAATGAACTTCCCTATTTCTGTTTACTTACAAACGAACAGAGACATTTCTGAGAAGGTTGAGTCAAGAGATCAGCAGAAGCTGGCTGGATTAAGAGTGCATGATTAGGAACATCAGAATAAGATCATTCAAATAAGAAAAAATATGTGCACATTTTAGATCCACACATTGAAATAAACGTCAGCAGCTCTAACCTCACTTCTGGATTGACTTTAATCCTTTGTACCTGGAGTGATAAAAAGGTAAGTGGGTAACCTATTTTAAAACTGTCCTGGGATTAGATGCATTTATAGGAGCATCTTGTTCATATTCCTACAAGACACACTCAAGGTTAATCATTCCTTGGGCCCTGTCATGTGGATAGATGGGTCAAATCACAAATCCCAAGTTGACACTTTCAATGAGGAAAAAGAGAAAACGTGAGAGAAGCTCAACAGCTTCAGTCAAGACAGAAATAGATTGAACGCTTTCGGTCGATATGACCCTTCTTCAGAACAGGAGAAAAGTAGCAATGTAGAATCATAGCATCCCTACAGTGTGAAAGCGGGCTATTTGGCCCATCAAGTCCACACTGACCCTTCAAAGAGCATCTCATCCAAACCTGCCCATTTCCTATCGCCCTGCATTTTCCATGGCTAATCCACTGAGCTTGCACACTATGGGCAATTTATTATGGTCAGTCAACCCAACCTGCACATCTTTGAGCTGTGGGAAGAAACTGGAGCACCCAGAGAAAACCCACGTAGATACAGGGAGAATGTACAAACTCCACACTGACAGTCACCCAAGACGAGAATCAGACCCAGGCCCCTGGAGCCATGAGGCTGCAGTGCTAAGCACTGAGTCACTTGTGCCACCCTATGTGATAGGCTTTAAATTATTGACAAAGGGAGCAGCATCAGGTCAAACACATAGGAAGGTCAGAGATAAGCTTGAGGGCTGGGGTGGCTGACACAATAGAACACACTTTCTGATTCAAATCATAGAATTACTCGGATGATCCTCAGTATGAATCATTGTCTTATGAGCAAAGACGAACCAGTTTGGGACTCTACTCACTGGAGTTTAGAAGAATGAGAGGTGATCTCATTAAAACATATACAATCCTTAAAAGGCTTGACAGGGCATATGTTGAGAGGATGCTTCCCCTCCATGGGAGAGTCTAGGACCAAAGGGCGTAATCTCAGCATAAAGGGGGGCCAATTTAAGATTGAGATGAAGAGGAATTTCTCGTCTCAAAGGTTTTTGGGTCTTTGTCACAGAGAGGTGTGGGGGTAAAGTCTTTGTTCATATTTAAGGCTGAGATAGATAGATTCTTGATTAGTCAGGGAATCAAGAAAGATCAGAAAATGAATGTGAGGAGTGTTGGATCAGCCATTACCCTATGGAATTGCCAATCAGGCTCAAGGGGTTGAGCAGCCTATTCCTGTTCCTATTTCTTACAATCTTATAAGGCACTTTACATCCTTGTGGACTCACCTTTGAGTTCAGCAATTTCAAATTATTATCTCTGCCCTGAGATTTTGTTTCCCAAGTGCCAGTCTGTACCTGCATCTTGTTCTAACACTTTTGCTTTCACGCAGAGGCTGAATTTTTTCCTGACATTAGCGTGCACTCTGGGCCAGTGCCTTGCTTCTCTATGACAGTCATTCCAACCCCCTATGTCTTTTGCTCTGACATCTTTGATATTTACTTCACCTTCCCCTCAAACATATTCATTTGACCCAAGTATGACCCCTTTTCTCAACAGCATAAAACCATCAAATTGCTACTTTTCTTCAATTCTGAAGAAGGGCCTTATTTGTCTCAAAGAGTTAACTCGACTTCTGCTGCAGAGATGTTGCCAGATCAGCTGAGTTTCTCCAGCAATTTCTGTTCCTGGTTTAAATTTACAGTATCCACAATTCTTTATCTTACTTTGTTAGATCCATTGCAGTTTTGAACAGCTAGAGGTGACTTTATTGAAACATATAAGTACCGGAGGGAGCTTGAAAAGGTGTGTGTGGAGGGAATGTTTCCACTTGTGGAAGAATCAAAATCAATTGGTCACAGTTTAAAAATTAAAAGGGACAGCAATTTAAAGCAGAGATAAGGTGATTTACTTTTCTTGCAGGAGATTGTGTATCTTTGCAATGCTTTCTGCACAAAGTAGCTAGATGGACAAATTGCTGTTGTTTTGAAAGATTTGCGAGTGTTGTAGACCGGACCAAACACCCTCAAAATATATTATAAATGTAGCCCAGACCCTAGCATTTTCTTATTTTAAAAGTTAAGTGTAAGGTGCTGCATTCCAGATGTAATTTGATTGGTCAAACTACCAAATTTGAAGCAAAACATGCATTATTCATGCATCCTAGTTAAAATTTAATGAAAGAAGAAATAAAGAAAATATGGCTCAGCTGTAACTCTGTTGAAAGATATACCAGAATAATTGATTCATTAGCTCTAAACTGTAATTGTTCCCAATTAGTAACATCTCATAAACACACCCTTGGCAAATGGCAAAATCAGAAAACAGATTGTCTCACATGCAACTCCAGCAGACCCAGGAGGAGAATTCCCAGCTTTCAGCTGTAACTGAGAAAAGGAAAAAAAGCTTCCGCTTCTTCAAGAGCCCAACAGCAACTGTTGAAAGTTAAATCTAAAAACCCCGATTCTGTGGGGGCTCGACTGCACCTTCGTTCAGGCTGCTTCTACTGTTCCAACTTTAAGACAACCCAAGGTCTCACAAACTGTTCACCGCAGTGGCTCTGGTAGACTACTCTGCATTTCTTCCTTAAAGCCTGTCTTCAAAAGAAAAGGACAAAATAGCCTCTTAATGCCACAACATTGTCACATGTTTCTCCTAGTCATAATGAAGGGTTGTAGCCCTTCCTGGTGAACTTCAGAGTGCCCTGGTATCATTTTCTTTGCCCTGGAGCTCTGGCCAGTTGATGGCTAAAAAATAGACCTTTTTGAGGGAGATGTCACTCTAGAATCCAGACGTAGTTTCCAACCCATTGCAATTGGGTTTTGCAGGAGATCTGCCTCAATGTTTGTGGGCTTGGCTTCAAGAAGGGGATGGCGTTTGTTTCAAGGTCTTCCCACTGAAATCAGAGAATGTAGCAGAGACATTGCTGGTGGAATTTCTGTTATGTTTGCTTGTGTGAACTGGCTCAGCTGCTCTGTAGGATCTGTTCCTTGATGGTGGCTTTTTAAGAGAGGTAACAGGTTAGTGTGATGGTGTCTTTTCCTTTATTTAATATAGAGAAGTTGCAGAATGATTTGTTCTGTGTTCCAATACTAGAAAACCTCATTTAAAGCCTGCTAGAAAAGGTAGATTTTTAATCAGAAAGGCAATCGAGAATTGGCGGGGTGGGGGGGGGGGGTGCAGACAAGAAAGTGGAGCTGGGAATTACCAAATCAGCAATCACCTCATTGAGTACTTAAGAAGATTTGATGGACTAAATGGCCTAGTTTTGCTCAGAAGACTTACGAACTGCATCCCATGACAAAGAACAGAAAAATGGATAGTCTGGCAATGGTGAATCAGAGTACTGTTTCACAATCCAGCTGAATTTTCTGTTCCATTTACTTCCATTAGAGGATAACATCAGGCAAAATGAGCTTCTGGTTCGTTGTTAATAATTTTACATTTTTTGCCCATTTACTCAATTTGGGAAGATTAAAATATTAAATAGCAAATGCTACTAGATGAGTAACCCAGAGAGCCAAGCTAATAAGTGAAAGACATGAGTTACAATCTCATAACAGCTACTGAGCAGTTTAATTTCAGTTAATTAATAAATATAGAATAAAATGCCAATCACAGTGAGGGTGACTATTAAAAGATGGGCAATGATTGTGTAGGACGATGGAGCAGATTTGATGGCCCATTTCAGCTCCTCTCTCTTATGGACTTAAAAGCTCAGCAGAATTGGACCTCAATCATAGGGTCACGGAATCCCTACAGTGTGGAAGCAGGCCATTCAGCCCATTGAGTCCACACCAACTTTCCTGAGTACCTCTCCAGATCCACCCCGCTGCCCTATCCCTGTAACCCTGCAGTTTCCATGGCTAATCCACCTAACCTGTGTGCTATGGGGCAATTTAGCATGGCCAATCCACCCAACCTGCGCATCTTTGGACATCCCGCCAGCCTTTTACCATTGAACTTCATGGGTTAGTCAGGAGATCAAAGAAAACTCATGAGCTCAACGGGGAGATGTTTATTTGAGGAGAAGGCAGGAAGTGCTGGAGAATCTCAGTGTTTGTGCAGACAGACTCAGTTAACATTCCAAGTTAAAATGGCTCTTTTGCTTCGGAAGAAGGGCGTGTGATTGGAGTCACCAAACCTAACATTGGGGCATGTGCTTCATTCAATTTCTTACCCAGCTCACAGATTTATCTTGCTGCTTTACTGAGTGGGCGTAATTATTCCTGGAAGAGAATTCCCCCAAAAAAAGGTGGTTGTAATCTGGAAACAGCTGCAAGAATGGGCTCCTGTAAAAAATTCTATCTATTATCAAGCTGTAATGCATGAAGTTCTGACAGAATCCCACCAGAAATTAAATAATTCTGGATCGTGAAGTGACACGAAGGATGCCACACGGCATGAATTAAGCAAGGACAATCAAAACTCTAATGAGAGAGTTAAGCAAGGCTTATAAAACCACTGAACTGTTACAGCAGATAAGGAGACCATTCAGCCTATTGTGCCTGTACTAGCTCTTTGAACAAGAATCATTACATAGTGCCTATCTTCTGCCTTTCCCTTCAAACCTCGAACATTTTTTTTATCCAAATAACCATCCAACGCCCACTGGAATACCTCAATTGAGCCTTCCTCAACCACTCTTCCATTGTGGTTTCAGTGGGATTTCGCAAACTTACGTCACATTCCACCAACCACACAGAACTCCTTGAAGAAATAGCAGTGAGGAACGAGCACAGGATACGGGCAGATGTGGGGTAAATGGATTTTCCAAAGGCGTTCGACAAGGTGCATCATAAAAGGTGGTGCACTGAATTAAGGAGAACATAGTTTACTGGGAAGTGTGATGGTTGCAGGAGAGAAAGAGGAAAGTGAGGATAAAGTAACTTTCTTGGAACAGAGATGTATCAGTTGTGAGTGACTTTATAGGGGTCTGCGTTGGCTCTGTTGTTGTTTATTATACTTATCTGTCATCTGGACTTGGAAACTGATAGGGCAACTTTAAATTTTATCATTAACAGCCAGTTAAAGAGTGCAGTAAATTACAGTTTTTATTGTAATCTATTTATTTTTTCACTTCATCCAGGAAACCACATAGGTCCAGATGGCTGAGGAGAATTGAACAGCGTTAGAAGGATTAGAATTAGGTTTATGGTCACATGTACTCAGTGCAGGAATACATTGAAAAGTTTACAATGTCATCCAATATGGTGCCATTACAGGGAAAAAGTACGTTGGTGCAAATCTTAGATACAAAATAGACAAATAAAGGAAAAAGCAAGTTACAGGAGCCTTACAGTTATTCAAAGTATAAACATAACTTAGAAAAATAAGAAACAAAGTTGAAAAGGTAAACATTACAGTCTTTCTTTGAAGGACCTGCAGTGGATCAACACAGGAGGCTTTCGCACATGGTCTGAACAAGTTGCTGACCGTCCACACCAGTCCCTAATCCAGCAACCACCCCCACTCCAGTCCAGCCCTCAGCTGGCCCAATGATGTCACTGCTGCTCCAAGTAAGTTTTCATTTTCCTGAAATAACAAACATGAAAGGACACTTTAAAAAAGAGAGAAGAATGGGGAAAGAAACAAAAAGAATGGATGAGTCCAGCTGAGCAGCTGCCTGCTCCTCTGTCGCCATCTTGAATTCTGCAGGTACAAAAGCCAAAGTGTGGGAAATTGTCCGGGGATGCCATGCCCACAAAGAGCAGGACAAATCCAATCCGGCAAATTCCTGCCCCATTATTTTATTCTTGATCTTCAGTAAAGCGATGAAAGGTGTCAAGAACAGTGCTATCAAGCAGCACCTGCTCAGCAATAACCTGCGCTCAGTTTGTGTTCTGCCAGGCCCACTCAACTCCTGCTCTTGGTTCAAACATGAACAAACGAGCTAAATTCCAGAGGTAAGAGTGTTAATCCTTTGACAGAGTGTGGCATCAATGCGCCCGAGCAAAACTACTGTCAATAGGAATCAAGGAGAAAACTCTCTGCTAGTTGGACTCATACCTGTCACACAGGAAGATTGTTGTGTTTGTTGGATGTCAGTCATCTCAGCTCCAGGCTAGTGTCCTGAGCCCAACCATTTTCAGTTGCTTCAACAATGACTTTCCCTCCATCATAGGGTCAGAAGTGGAGATATTTGCCAATGATTGCACAATGTTCAGCACCATTCCCAACTCTTTAGATAGTGAAGCAGTCAATGTTCAAATGCAACAAAATCTGGAAAATATCCAGGCTTGGACTGACAAATAACAAGTAAAATTCACACCACACAAGCCCCAGATGATGAGCATTTACAACAAAAGGGAATCTCACTATTATCATTTGACATTAAAGGCATCATCATCATTGAATACTCCTCTATCAAGATGCTGGAGTTAATTATTGTTGAGGAGCAGAAATGGACTAGCTATTTAATATTGTGGATAGAAGAGCAGATCAGAATCTATGCATCCCACTGCTACCAGTTGGCCTCCTGATTTGCTAAAGCTTGTCCACCATCTACAAAGCACACTCAGGAGTACGATGGAATACTCTCCACTTGCCTATAGAGTGTAGCTACAATAATTCAAGATTTTTGACAAGACCCAGGACAAAGCAGCCTACTTTATTTGGCACCAAATCCACAAACATCCATTCTATCAGCAACAATACTCAGAGATAGCTTAACCTACAAGATGCACTGTAGAAGTTCACCAAATTTCCTTAGACGGTATCATCTAAACCCATGTACCCTTCCATCTGGAAGGACAAGGGTAGCAGATACATGATCTGTACCTGCAAGTTCATCGCCGTTCCTTCACTGTCACTCAGTCAAGATTCTGGAACCTCCTTCCCAGTGGAATTGTGGGTGGATCTATGCCAAATGGACTGCAGTGGTTCAAGAAGGCAGCTGACCACCACCTCCTCAAGGACAAATGGAGATGGGAAATAAATGCTGACCTCGCCATCCGTGCCCACATTTCATGAATGAACAGAGTAAGAGATAGAATCAGCAGAAAAGCAGGTTTCTGTATATTTGCTCCTTGCTAAATGAGGATACATTGTGAAATTTGGAAGCATACTGAATTAATTTGATGTAAACTGACTGGACAGATAAGAGTTTAATGTAAAATAATGAAAAGTAATACATTTTGCAAGTTGGAACAGGAAGACCAAATATATCTTAAATCATTGCTCCTAAATGAATTGGTGTGTAGACATATCTTCATGTGTAGATATATCGATCATGACAGGCAGCCACCGATAAGCTCATGAAAAACAAGCCAACAGCACATCGTGTCTTCTATGGTATATCAAAGTTAAGGAGACAATGCTGGTCTTGCATTAAAGCTTAGTTTGGCCTAAGTTGGGCTAGTTTCCAGTCTTGGTCAGTTCACCGTATGGATACCAATAGATAAGTAGACCCAGGGGTAACTTTGCAATTCTGGTAGCTTTGAAAGAGGTTTAATCTGATATCCATTAATTTCTCTTACTGTCACTTCGAACTTCTAGTAAATTGTTTTCACTTGAATATTTTTAATCCTCCGTTGCTTATCACCCAGCAGGCCCAACAGAAGTTGGAGGTGGTGATGGACTTTGTATTTTGGCCATCCAATATGGAATGAAATACAGTAGGACTCCTTTTGTCTTGGCCCACTTTGATTCCCATGAAGATCTGTTGGGAATCTTGGAAATGCTCAACAGTTGGGCTGCTGGCAAACAAGACCTCAAAGGCAGAGCTGATGGAAGAAGATGTGCCATCTTGAATATTAACAATGGTCATTCTGGCTGATAAAGTTTGCAGCTGAATGGAACTCCCTATTTGACTCAGTTTCCATGCCATTGAATCAGTGCCATGATGGATGTGGAAGTGGGGAAGCCATGGCTCTGCCACAATAAAGGCTGACACAGCATGGCACAATGGCACAGTTGTTAGTTCTGCTGTCTCACAGCGCTAGGGAATTGGGTTCAATTCCAACCTTGGGCAATTATCTGAGTGCGGTTTTGCAGATTTTGCATGCTCTGGCGTCTTTCCAAAATCCAGGGATGTGCAGGTTAGATGAGTTAGCCACTATAAAAATGCAGGGTCACAGTGATTGGGTGGGATGCGTTTCAGAGTAACTGAACAGGCTGAGTGGTCTCTTTTTGCATTATATGATTCTGTGTCATTTGGGGGTGTCCTCTTGTCTAAAGGTCCTGAATCAACCAACATTGGACTCATGAAGACAACCCAACCTGGCCCGAGAGGGGTGACTGGCAAGACAAATATTTCTGGGACAAAAATTCTCAGTATTTGAAAGTTTACAAGCTAAGATATGATCTTGAATTGATTTGACCTGACTGCAGCCTCCATGTGAATCAAGCCTCAGGCTATTGCTGTCACAACTGTTAAATGATGGTTTGAACCAGCCCTGAGATTTATTTTGCCCTGCAGGCATGTGGTGCTGGAGGTAGGCAATGTGTTGATATGTGTTGCATTTTTCATGTCTGAGACCTCTGACATGTTGTCTTACTGAGGAAAGAATTCTACAGCTGGAAGGATAGATTTGGATTCAGGGTGAAGATGTGTCATAGTTATGTTCCTGGCCTTGGTGCTAAACCAGTACATGGGTCATGCCAACTTTTCCAAATGTGGTTAGCAATGCGACATTAACCAGTTTTCAAATTGTTGATTGTGAGATAAATATTGGCCAGGGTATTGAGAACAATTCCCACTCCTCTTCTTCAAAATAATGCCACTGTATCTTTTTATACCCATTGGGCAGGTGGCAGGTGCTCAGTTTAATGTCTCATCTGAAAGGCAGAGCTCTTTTCCTGTTTACCTTACTGACCACCTCATTGGCAGACCCTAGCGAGAATTCCAACCAGGGATTCCAACTCCAGTTGAACAGAGTAAGGGGTACATCACCATGGAGATGTAGTGGAGATCCAGTGAGAGTGGGAAGGGTCTGTTTAGCCTGAGGGTAGCGCACCCGGGCATTTTGGCTCGGATTGGGTGGGAGGCTTTGTATCTTACATGGGTTGTCCCAATTCCAATACTGTCAGTAATCAGATCCAAATGGATCCCTCGAGGCTGCCAAGCATGAAAGGGACTAGTCTGAACAAATATGAGAAATCAAGGATGAAGACATTGGGGTGGAAGGAATGGGCAGGGGGCTTGACATGGGATGAGGGATGAATTATGGAATGGCCACTGAAACTCCAGGGCACCTGCCTTCTCACCATGGATTTAGGTGGGCTTCTCAATGCAGTGGCCACCATTCCCAGCTGACATTGCTGAGGCGAATGTGCAGCTAGTAGATCGCATTGGTCACAACTCTTGAAGGGAAGGCGGGCAGTTGAAGATCTTTCTTTAAAGAAAGTAATAGTACATTAAAATAGTGCAAGATTGTCATCATCAGCAGGGTCCCTCACCCAATTTTGTAGCCAGCGGGAAAAGACCATAGTAAGACATAAAATCCAATCTCGCCATGGAAAACCAGTTTGGATTGTCTGTCTGGAACATAAGAACTGTAAGGTTTCTCCATGTATATCCAAGCCCCACCACAGAATGCTGACTGCTGGTCAGTGAGGTCTCTAATGGCTGAGTGAGTACAGCCAAGAGTTCTGAGGAAATATGCTGTAAATGACTTGAATTTTTCCTTCAAAGCAATGGCTCAGACTTGCTCATCGTGGAGCCCATGGTTAACGTCAATGCAGGCATCTGCAAACCTGTCATCATAAATGCATCCAACAAAAACAAAAGACTCCCTACGGAAGATTGAAGATCTGCCTTGGGTGGGACATTTCCTGCAGTAGATCACAAATTAGGCACAAGCACCTAATGCTTAATCTGGGTCTGTGCAAGGCCTTTCTATTGTTAGAGAGACAGAAAGACTAAAAGTGTAAGTTACAGAATCTCCATGGAGTGGAAACAAGCCATTTGGCCCATTGAGTCAACACTGACCCTCCAAAGAGCATCCCAACGCGACCCACTCACTATCCTTGCAACCCTGTATTTTCCATGGCTAACCCAACTAGCCTGCACATCCCTGGACACTATGGGGCAATGTGCCACTCCACCTTAGCCTGCACATCTTTGGAATGTGGGAAGAAGCCAGAGCACCCAGAGGAAACCCACACAGGCACAGGGAATACAGGTAAACTCCACACAGAAAGCCGCTCAAGGATGGAATTGAGCCCTGATCCCTGGCACTGTGGGGTAGCAGTGCAAACCACTGAGCCACTATGCCATCCACATTCTCATACCTAAGTACATCTTATTAAATTGGGGGCAACAAGTCAATGTCCTCTGTTGTTACAAGTGATTAACATAAGAAAAGTTGAAACATGACAACTGTGTTGATTAGATTGCCAAATTAATTTAAAGACTGAATGATTAATCAAAAAAGGGCTTTTCTCAGAAATTAACACAGTGTACAAGAGAGCCTTTCACCTTCTCACCACACGCATCAGCACACTCTTGAATGTAGCCCATGTCATAATTATAGAGTAATACAGCAGAGAAGTGGCCCTCTAGCCCTTTGGCCCCTATGTTTGTAAGTCTGTGCCAGCCTGGCTATCCTTATCCTACTTTCTAGACCTTGGCCAATAGTCTGGAACATTTCAAGTGCTCATCCAAATATGTTTTAAAGGGTGTGAGGTTTCCCACCTCAAGCATCATCCCAGGCAGTCCATTCCAGACCCACACCACCGCCTGTGTGGAAAACATTTCCTCAAATTCCTTCTAAATGTCCTGACCTTGTTATTGATCCTTTAACTGAGAGGAACAATTTCTTAAATCCAATCCATTCTTTATGGGATCACTTAATCCTGTTTATCGTGTGCTGCTTTTTGCAGATTGGCATGCAACTAGTCCTGGATATAGTTTCATCGGGTTGCCATTTTTCAGTATCCTCCTGAATCGAACAAACTAGGAGATCTCAATTTAGTTTCCTGATCTCTCATACGTTTGATTGCTTTCTGTTAGGGCAATAATGAGGGTTCCTGGTATCCAACAAACAACTGCACCTCCCAGTCGCAAACAAACAACTGCACCTCCCAGTCGCAAACAAACAACTGCACCTCCCAGTCGCAAACCATTTCCACTCCCCCTCCCATTCTCTTGATGACATGTCCATCATGGGCCTCCTGCACTGCCACAATGATGCCACCCGAAGGTTGCAGGAACAGCAACTCATATTCCGCCTGGGAACCCTGCAGCCATATGGTATCAATGTGGACTTCACCAGTTTCAAAATCTCCCCTTCCCCTACTGCATCCCTAAACCAGCCCAGTTCACCCCTCCCCCCACTGCACCACACAACCAGCCCAGCTCTTCCCCCCCACCCACTGCATCCCAAAACCAGTCCAACCTGTCTCTGCCTCCCTAACCGGTCCTTCCTCTCACCCATCCCTTCCTCCCACCCCAAGCCGCACCCCCAGCTACCTACTAACCTCATCCCACCTCCTTGACCTGTCCGTCTTCCCTGGACTGACCTATCCCCTCCCTACCTCCCCACCTACACTCTCTCCACCTATCTTCTTTACTCTCCATCTTCGGTCCGCCTCCCCCTCTCTCCCTATTTATTCCAGTTCCCTCCCCCCATCCCCCTCTCTGATGAAGGGTCTAGGCCCGAAACGTCAGCTTTTGTGCTCCTGAGATGCTGCTTGGCCTGCTGTGTTCATCCAGCCTCACATTTTATTACCAGGGTTCCTGGTATACCGGATAGGCAGTGGTAAGGTGATAACACAGTGTGAAGCTGGAGGAACACAGCAGATCAGGCTGGAGGATGGAGAAGGGAGGTCCAAAATAAATAGAGAGGAAAGGTGGGGATGGGGACAGTAGGTGGGATGGTGATAGGCGAGTGTAGGTAGGCAGTGGTGGGGATTGATCAGTGAGGTGGGAAGAGTGGATAGGTGGGAGAGAAGATGGACAGGTTGTGTCAGGTCAAGGAGGCGGGAGGGTCGGACAAGAGATGAAGCTGGGGGTGGGGAGATTTTAAAACTGGTGAATTCCACATTTAGGCCATTGGTCTGTAGGCTCCCGAGGAAGATTATGAGGTGCTGCTCCTCCAGTTTGTGGGTGGTGTCATTGTGTCACTGGGGAAGTTCCAGGATGGACATGTCATTAAGGGAGTGGGAGGGGGGGTTAAAATGGTTGGCAACTGGAGAGTATTGTTGTTCGTCGCGAACAGAGCGCGGGCGGTCTATGAAATGGTTTCTGAGCCTCTGCTTGGTCTCACTGATGTAGAGGAGGGTCCCAACCTGAAACATCAACTTTCCTGCTCCTCTAATGCTGCCTGACCTGCTGTGCTCCTTCAGCTCCACACTGTGTTGTCTCTGACTCCATCATCTGCAGTTCTTGCTATCTCCCAGTGGTAAGTTGATCTGCATTAGGAAGAAGTATGTAGATTTGAACAAGGTTTTGTCGGCAATTATGGTTTTCTCGACTGATTTTGCAATTGGGCTTGGCATTGTGTTTCTGTTCACATAATCAACGTATGAAGCTGGTTAAAGGGCCTTCTATGATTCTGGGCCCTGCTCTAATTATTTGGTCCTAATATTCAAAAAGAGGTTGAAAATACAAAATGCTCTAAGCAATCTTTAAAACAGTTCTCCACCTGTGTCCTAGATAATAAAATGTGAGGCTGGATGAACACAGCAGGCCAAGCAGCATCTCAAGAGCACAAAAGCTGACGTTTCGGGCCTAGACCCTTCATCAGAGAGGGGGATGGGGGGAGGGAACTGGAATAAATAGGGAGAGAGGGGGAGGCGGACCGAAGATGGAGAGTAAAGAAGATAGGTGGAGAGGGTGTAGGTGGGGAGGTAGGGAGGGGATAGGTCAGTCCAGGGAAGACGGACAGGTCAAGGAGGTGGGATGAGGTTAGTAGGTAGCTGGGGGTGCGGCTTGGGGTGGGAGGAAGGGATGGGTGAGAGGAAGAACCGGTTAGGGAGGCAGAGACAGGTTGGACTGGTTTTGGGATGCAGTGGGTGGGGGGGAAGAGCTGGGCTGGTTGTGTGGTGCAGTGGGGGGAGGGGATGAACTGGGCTGGTTTAGGGATGCAGTGGGGGAAGGGGAGATTTTGAAACTGGTGAAGTCAACATTGATACCATATGGCTGCAGGGTTCCCAGGCGGAATATGAGTTGCTGTTCCTGCAACCTTCGGGTGGCATCATTGTGGCAGTGCAGGAGGCCCATGATGGACATGTCATCAAGAGAATGGGAGGGGGAGTGGAAATGGTTTGCGACTGGGAGGTGCAGTTGTTTGTTGCGAACTGAGCGGAGGTGTTCTGCAAAGCGGTCCCCAAGCCTCCGCTTGGTTTCCCCAATGTAGAGAAAGCCGCACCGGGTACAGTGGATGCAGTATACCACATTGGCAGATGTGCAGGTGAACCTCCACCTGTGTCCTGTCAGTTTCATGCAGAGTCAGGTGAATTATCTATCTTGGTGAAATGATATTTAATACAAGAGTCCATGACGCATTTATGAACTTGAAACAGTCTGTGTACTTTCATTGCAATCAAATTTCAGGTTAAAATCTTTAATCTAAAAATAAGCAGCATTGGGATTAACCAAATAGACTTCTGCTTTGTGTGACAAACAATCAGTGGCATTATAAACACAGCTTCAAAGACATCAGCAATTTTCTAACTTTGCCACATGGAGCATATTGGACTGGCTGCAATCGAATTAGACAAACTAGAATCAGTACTTTCAGGTACATAATCGCAAGAACAATCACAAATCATTTAATAGATCACCTGGAAGAGCATTAATCACACAGACAGTTCTATTCCCATCTCTGGAAAGGACATATGGAACACAGGCACTTCAGCAGAATATCTTCACACCAAACAGCAACACATCATTCCTGCAACATTTTCAATTGTGCTCAAAAACTGAGAGTGTTCTTTCCAAACACACAAATAATCAATCAGAAACGGAAACAGAAACTGCCAGAAAAGCTCAGCAGGTTTAATGATCAATCAGCCGTGTCAAAAATGTTTACCAATCAATCTTGCCAATTAAACTTAACAGAACTCTTGCTTAGAGATAGCAAGGATTGCAGATGCTGAAGTCAGACATTACAAGGTGCGGAGCTGGAGGAACACAGCAGGCCAGGCAGCATCAGAGGAGCAGGAAAGCTGATGTTTCAGGTCAGGGCCCTTCTTCAGATTGATTATCTGGTTATCATATTGCTTTTTACAAGAACTTGCTGAGTAAATTGGCAGCAGTATTTCTACATTATGCCAATGTCTACACTTTAAAAGCACCTAAATAACTGTAAAGCATTTTGAAATACAGTGATGTCATGAAAAGTGCCAGATAAATGCAAGTCTTGCAAGTTATTCCTATTCCAGTTTGTGCGTGAGGGTTATGTCACTTCTACTGCAAAGTCGTTAACATTGCACAGATGCCTGGTTAATGCTGCAACACCGGTATTTTAGCAAGGGAAATCATGGTGTAGTGGTAATGTGTGTGGCATCCATCAGTTTCGAGAGACCATGGATCTGCACCTGAAGTGTTTTGATTCAGCTGCTGGTGATAGCACAGTGTCTGTTGTGGCTGTACAGTCCCACACGGGAGTGACAGTCTCGGTTGCAGCGACTGCATTTGAAGACACTCTCCTCCAGTGTTGCCGTGTTGCTGTCTTTCCGTCGAGCGTGCTTTTCCTCAGTGGCAAGCCTCAGTTTCTCCTCTCCTTGCTCCAGCCCTCTGCGTAGTTCCCCTCTCCAGCGTGAGCAATCATTTGTGACGTCTTCCCATCTCTCGACGTCTAGGTTCTTTGACATCATGTCCCTTCTGCAGACATCCTTGAAACAAAGATGAGGTTGTCCTCGTGCTCTCTTGCCAACGGCCAATTCCCCGTACAGCACATCTTTTGGGATCCTCCCATCCGGCATACGATGTACATGACCCAAACAGCAGAGGCAGCATTGTTGGAGTATGGTGAAGAGGCTGGGTACCTGGGCACGGGTGAGGACTTCAGAGTTGGTGACTCGGTCGGTCCACTTGATGTCCAGAATGTGTCTCAGGCTGCGAAGGTGGAAAGCGTTGAGACGCCCCTCTTGTCTGGAGTAGAGGCTGCAGGTCTCGCCGTAAAGCAATGTGCTGAGGATGCACGCCCTGTAGACTGCAATCTTGGTGTTTGTAGTCAGCTCTTTGTTCTCCCAGACTCTCTCGGTCAGCCTGGCGAATGTGGAGGCTGCTCGACTGATCCGCCTGTTGATCTCGGAGTCCAGGGAGAGGCTGTCTGTGATGGTATGGCTGAGGTAGGTGAGTTTGTGGAGTACCTCCAGCTCGTAGTTGTTGATGATGTTGACAGGGGGCTGCTCAATGCCTTGACCCAGTACTTTGGTCTTCTTCAGGCTAATGGTCATGTTGAATTCCTGGCAGGCTCTTGAGAGGTTGTCCAGGAGGCGCTGCAGTTGGTCTTCAGAGTGTGCTGCCAACGCTGCGTCGTCTGCAAACATGTCTCTAATGAGTACTAATGTGACTGAACTAGAAATCCTAGGGACCAGGGGAACTGGTGGAAGTCACAGTAATGGTGACCGAGATGTTACCTCGGGTCATTGAAAAATCCCTAATGACCTATAGAGGCGTGAATCTGATATCCATGCTCTGACCTACATTTGACTCGAGACATACAGCAATGTACATGACTCTTCACTGCCCTCTGGTAAATCACTCAATTCAAGACTAATTAGGAATAGGCAATAAACATTTATATCCCATGAAATAATTAGAAGTTTAATGTGCCAAGAATTACAAAGCATTGGGCATGTGATTTGGTTGCTACATTTTCTACATTCCGCACGTGACAACGTATCAAATGTACTTAATTGGCTGAAAGATGTTGTAGAATGTTCTGGGTCCGTATAAATATTTATTTCTTCCTTAATTGCTGAATACTACGAATCAATAAATAAACCTAATCAGGGAGTGGGCAGTTAGCTAGTAAATTGGTTAAACGAACAGAAACACTGTCAGAGGTTGAAAAGGCAGCTTAGTGACAGCATTAGCTGGATCATTGCTTGTCAAATTTCAGCTGAAGTCAGGATTGATATTAATTGGTGAAATTAATTCATGATGAAGCCTCCTCAGTTGCTGACAAGTTAATAGGATTAGATCACCACATTATTGGATACGTGACTGGCAATGCGCTGCAGGTTTGTAATGTTCCTCCAACATTTACAACAATTTCCTTAAAATATTCTTGCTTGAGTTTTACTGCTGTAGAAAGTCATGCCTGCTCGGATGAGGGAACTATTAATTTTACTTTGGAAACCCCTTCCTGTGGGCACTGTGGCTAGGCTGCACACAAAGTAGACTGCACAGTCTTGATGTCCTTATTTCAAGAAAGATATTGTTGCCACAGGAGCCATGCAACGAGTGTGTATGAGGCTTGTTCCTTGTCATGTTGGGACTATCTAGTGATGAGAGATTGAGCATACTGGACCTATATTCTTCAGAGTTTTGAAGAACGAGAGGGGATCTCGTTGAAACCTGCAGACTACTTAATAGGCAGGGCAGGTGGCTGTCTATGCAATGCAAGTTTGTGCTATTGCTACAACATTTACCACCATTTCCTTATGATATTCTTGCTTTTGCTGTGCTGATTGGGGAGTCTAAAAGCAAGGAGATGGCTTTCAAAAAGGGAGAATACCAATTAGGTCTGAGATGAGGAGAATTATTTTTACTCAGAAGGTCATAAAGCTGGAAGCTCAGTGCATGAGCTTAGAGTCATAGAGTCCCTCCAACGCTGAAAGAGACCAGCTAATGCTGTCACTAAGCTGCCTTTCTAACCTCTGACAGTGTTTCTGTTCGTTTAACCAATTTACTATCTAACTGCCCACTCCCTGATTAGGTTTATTTATTGATTCGTAGTATTCAGCATACGGACCATCAAGTCTGTACTGACCCTCCGAAGAGTATTCCACCCTGATACCCTGCATTCACAATGGCATGTTTTTGGTAGAGATTGGCTACCAGTTTATGGGAAAGGATTGGGTCAAGGGCATTGAAGTATTGAATGGTGAGATAGGCTCCAGAGGCTGACTGGCCTTCTCCTGTTCCAAATTCCTAGGCTGCAGCTTGCCACATAGCTGGAAGAAAGGGCAGGTCGTGTAACATTGCAGCACCTCCTGTGCTGTGCTCGGTCACATTAGCACATCACACAGTCAGGCTGAGCTCTTCATACTGAATGGGCTTTTTGTGGGCCGTTTATCCAAAATGATTTATTGCTTTTTTGCTGAGCAGGAGTTAGCAATTCAACTGCTTTAGCCTGCTGCAATATTCAATATGACCATGGTTGATCTCGTCTGAACCTCAGCACTATCCTTCTGCGCACTTTCCATAACCCTTCAAATCATTACTCATTAAAACACTGTCAAACTGTTTATTCAGTGTCCCCTCATCCAACACACTCTGGGACAGTGAATTCCAAAGACCCTTTTAGGGAAATAATCCACCCTCATCTCTGTTTTAACTCTACCATCCCTTATCCTAAAACTATACTTTCTCATTCTAGATTGCTCCAAAAGCGGAAACACCCTTTCTATTTCTATTTTGTCAATCCCTTTTGGCATCTCCTACACATCAGTTAGATCACCCCATATTCTCCAAACTCCAGGGAGTATGGGCAAAAGCCACTCAATTTCTCCTCGTAAGACAAGCATTTCTGACAGTCCTCTGAACTGCCTGCAATGCTACTATACCCCTCCTCAAGTAAGGAGACCAAATTGTACATAAGAATCTAAGTGCAGTCTCAATAACACATTATGCTGTTGCAGCAACACTTCCTTACTTTTGTGCGCTAGTCATTTAGTATTAAATGCCCAAATTCCATTTGTCTTCCTTACTTTCTACTACACTTGTATATTAGGTTTCTATGATTAACACACAAGGACGCCGTGATCACTTCGCACCGTAACACTCTGATTCTCTATATTTAGATTGTAAGTTGCTTTTCTATTCTACAAACAGAAATGGATAACTTCACACTTATCCTCCACTCAAACTCCATCTGTCAAATTATGGCCCATTCTCTTAATGTATCAATAACCATTTACAAATTTTTAAAATTTTATCATTGCAGCTTACTTTTCCACCAATTTTAGATGTAAATCTGCACATTTGATTATAGTACCTTCTATCCTGCTTTTATGTTATTATAGACTGTTAATAGTTGTGACCTGAGGACCAAAACCTGTGACACACCACTGGTTACATCTTGCCAACCAGAAAAGGACTCATTCATCCTGACTTTCTGCTTTCTGCTGGTGAACTAATCCTCTATCCAATCTAATATATTACCCCTAACCTCATGTGAATTTATGTATTATGTATTAACAGTTTTTGTGGCATCTTATCCAATAGTGAGCAGGCCAATGGGCATGAAGAGAGTGGACACTTATGCAAATAAGGACCTTTAAGAAGCACCCCAGTCCAATTCATGAGATTAATTGGCATCTCAGGAAATTTGGCCTGTCCATTAGGTCCCTCACCAACTTCTACAGATGCACCATTGAAAGTGTAGTGTCCGGGCGCATGACAGCCTGGTCTGGCAACTGCTCTGCCCAGGTGACTGCAAGAAACTACAGAAGGAGGTGTGCACAGCCCAGACCGTCACAGAAGCCAACCTTCCATCCATGGACTCTATTTACAAGGCTCGCTACTACGGAAAGGTGGCCAACATCATCAAAGACCCATTGCACCCCAGTAATGACCACCTATAACCTCTTCTGTCAGGCAGAAGATACAGAAGCCTGAACACATGCACAAGCGGGTTCAGGAACTGCTTCTTCCCAGCCATTATTAGACTGATGAATCGAATCTCGAACCTTAAATAATGCTGATTTTGCTAACATTGATCTCGCCTTGCGCATGCCCTGTGCAATGTAACCAGTATGCCTCCGTCTAAGTCTTTCCTGCTCCTCCGATGCTGCTTGACCTGCTGTGTTCATCCAGGTCTACACCTTGTTACCTCATGTACATTGTGTGCCTGATTGACAATCCCATATTGGTTATCTTTGCAATTCTTCACCCACAGGATTACACAGCAAGCGTTGATCAATTACAGAATCTAATGTTGGGCACTGCATGTGTGAGTTTAGTACCTTGATGGTTCTGAGCAGCCGAGGGGATATGTTGCTTGATGTGATCTTTGGGGGCCCACATAAGTGGCATCACTCTGGCACTGAAATTTATATACCAGACTGTTCACTTGTGTAATAAGCCCCTGGAATTGCAATTTTTACAAATTGTTCTGATGAGTATACGATGGAAAATCTCTGATAAGGTGTATCTTTTACAGAGATACCCTCATTCTGTGTTACCAAACGACAATTAATCATGAGCTGATAATGTAAGTCACTCAATGAATATAACAAATTCGCTTTACCCATATCATCTGACGAGATTATTACTGTCAATGCTGAACAGGCTATAGAATCGGAACCAAGAATTCACATCCACCATTCTTATCCACTCACCCCTTTCTGCACAACTTGAGTGATTCTTCTAAGCCTCTGGTAAAAACATAATTAGGCTAAACACAAATAGCATTAATACTCTCGCACACAAGGGAAAAGTGTGAGGCACACAGCTATGTAAAAATTGGCAGCTTACCATAATTAAACACTTTCATGGTGTATGGTTACTGATTAAAGAAAATTAGAATTGTTATTTTAATCCTTTAAGTTTTTTTGCATTTTACAGTGCTCTTTCAGCTGGAACTATTGTAATTTGTGATCACAGTTACTCGCACAATGCCTGCTTTTTAACCTTCTCTTTATTGACATGCTTTTATAGTTGTTTCACTGTCTGTAGGGTGGTGATGTCTGCTGCTCAATACCAAGTAAACAGCAGATCAGAAGCACATGGAGAGAGAGGATAACCCTGAAACTTTCAAAAGCTTCAAGGAATTTCAAGCTCTCTTCTCATTGAGTCATTGACACAGAAGGAAACCCCTTGGTCCACGCCACCTCTCTGTTACTTCAGCTGGACAAAACTCATACTATCAAGAGCTAATGGGTTTGGAAAGAGCTGTGTCAATAATTCACATCTCGAAATATGAGGCCACCTCAAACTTGACTGAATGTCACAATCCGTTCCTAACTCTCCTTTGGAAACCAATAATATACCAGCACCCGAAACTGCTGCAGTCCATCTGGGGGGGTACACACACAGCTCTACTTGGCAATGAGTTGCAGGGCTTTGACCCCAGTGAAAGAAAGTCAATGCAGTTCCATGTGAGGATGATGTTCAACTTGGAGGGGAACCTACAAGTGGCACTGTATACCCCCGTACCCAATGCCACGCTCCATCTAAGCGGTTGAGAAAGAGTACTTGGAGGATATTGTTTAATGACCCTTGGTGAGTTGTTGCAATACATCTTGTAGTTGAATCTCGTTGCTGTTACTGCATGTTGGAGGTGGGCTGAATGCTGCTTGGAGTGGGGTGAGTTTAAGGGTAGTTTTGACATGGATGGCGTCAAACTTACTAAGTGTTGTCAAAAATGCACCCATCCCAGCAGATGGAGAGTAATCCATTGCATTCCTGACTTATGTCTGACTTGACCTGCTGTTGCCTAGATAGGTTCCTGGTCAATATTAACCATCCCAAGATGTTGATTGTGAAGGAATTCAATGACTGTTCATGCCATTGAATGTGAAGACAGATGATTACATTGTCTTGTTAGAAATTATCAGTGCCTGTCATTCGTGTGGCACAAATATTATTTGCCATTCATTAGTATAAGTCCAAGAATTGTTGCATTTGGACATGAAATGCTTCAGTCTTTGAGAAGTCACAAATGGTGCAGACAATTTACAATCATCAGGGAATATCCCCATATCTGACCTTCCAATGGATGGAATGACATTGATGAAGTAGCTGATGATGGTTGGGCCTCGGGCACTAAGATTGAATTCAGGGAGAATTGGCAGACAGGAATTCCAACCCAAACCTCATGTCAAGATCAGGCAAATCCACTTGTCACAACCTTCACAGTATTGGCATTTTAATGAGTGAAGACAAATGTTTGTCAGTGGGGGAAAATTTCAAATATGAACCTCAATGTAAGAGCATTGAGAAAAACCAAACCTGAAGAATCTCTCTGATGGTGCCCTGAGGCTGAGGCTTTCTGCCTCCAACAACTACAATAAAAAATGTTTCACTAATGCACTCATCAGCAGGTTACTATCAAATACCTCAAAGTTGTGTGAAATTGAGGGAGACAGCTCCTTCTCAAGAATGTTGGGAAAATACACTCAGACAATATTCTATTGCTAAAAAAAATAGTTTTAATGGAGAGAGAGATAATGGGAACTGCAGATGCTGGAGAATTCCAAGATAATAAAATGTGAGGCTGGATGAACACAGCAGGCCAAGCAGCATCTCAGGAGCACAAAAGCTGATGTTTCGGGCCTAGACCCTTCATCAGAGGGCTTGTAGTAATCTCAAATGTATTGTCTAAATGGGAAGTGGAAGCAGGTTGAAAGCTGATTTTCAGTAGAGAATCAGGTAAGTACTTGAAGATGAGAATATTGTAGGATTAGAAGCAAGAACTGGGCAGGAGGGTTAATTGAAAACAACAAGAGCTGACATGATGATCTGAATGATCTCCAGTGAATGTGTTTCTGACCACGGAGATATAAATTAGCTCAACCTGCACCATCCAAATCTGCTTAGCCCACTGAAATTAAAGGGGGAAGGTTGTGGAGATTGGAGATATTCATGGATATGATAGGAAAGCGATTAGGTTACTGTGAATTATCATCCAGGGGTCTTGGCTAATAATTGGAAGTTAAAATCCCACCACAATTGCTGACGAATATCAATTCAACTAATCAAATTTAAAATAGCATTGGAATATAAAGCCTGTATAAGCAATGGTGATCTTTTAGCTACTGGTTTGCTCCAAAAACTCATCACGTTAACCATTCCCCTTTAGGGAAGGAAATCTGCTTTTCTTACCTGGTCAGGCCCATATGTGGCTCCGAAGTGTCCTCTGAAGAGGCCTAGGCAAGCCGCTTCATTGTGCAAAGGCAGTATAAAAAAAGTTACAGTGGAAGTACGTTCAACACATGGACTACAACAGCTCAGGAAGGCAGCTCAGCAACTTAGCCATCAAAGAGAGAGGGAGTGCAATGAAAAAATGACCACACTAATTCCTGGAATGGAAATCAGAAGAATTGTGGATGCTGTAAATCAGGAACAAAAACAGAAGTCGCTGGAGAAGCTCTGCAGGCCTGGCAGCGTCTGTGAAGATAAAAAATCAGAGTTAAAATTTCAGGTCCAGTGAGCCTTCCTCAGAACAGGAGCCAAAATGTTAACTCTGATTTTTTTTCTTCCCAGATGCTGCCAGACCTGCTGAGCTTTTCTAGCGACTTCTGTTTTTTTGTTTCTGGAATGGAAAGATTGCTCTATGATGCAAGATTAAATAAACTGGGATTTTACTCTACGGGATTTGAATACATTTAAAAAGTGACCAAATTCAAACACTCAACAACACAGGATGGACATGGCGGCAATGCTTCCCCTGTCTGGAGCATGAAGTGTCTCATACCAAAGGGAGACAGTCCTAGACTCAGAGGCAGGTCATTTAGGACTGGGATAAGGAAAAAGTTCTCTTGCATCTTTGTAATTCTATGCCCTGGATGTTTGAGGAGACTCAGTTATGAAGAGATTGATAGATTTTTGAATATTAAAAAGATCATAGGATAGAGAGATAACGCAGGAACTCGACAATCAGCAATTCTACTATTGAATGGACGACTGCCGGTCTGAGAAGCATCTTCCATCTCCTGTTTCTAATGTTCTCAAGAACAATTATAGACTGTAGAACAACTATAGACTCAAGAACAATTAGAGATTGATAACAAACTCCTGCCAAGAATGACACTTCAATATTAAATAATGGAATCGTTGGGCAGTGAGGGGAGTAAGACAAGAAAAAGATGTCAAAGGAGCTACATTTCTTTTTAAAAATGCATTGATATTACAGGACTAAGTGCACAAAACACATTAATTTTACATCCTTTTATTGAAAACTATACAGGTATGACCAAACATAATGACACTTTTTAATATCCTATTACAAAACCTATTTTTATTATTCATAGGTGTACAAATGGAGGAAAATCTATGAGTCATGGAGCAATGATTGTCTACAAAACTGAGCCTGAATTTCTTTTTTTTTCCACAGATTATGACATATGACGAGATTTCCAATTTTGACATTTAAAAAACAATTTCTATTTGTCTTCCCTTTCAGCTTGCAGTGGACAATGATCCAGTAAAAACAGTTCCTTGCGATTTTTCGTGTCTTTTAGAGATGAAAAGTGTCCCATTAATTTGCTATAATTAGATTCACTCATGCTTTATTCCATCTCAAATATTCTGGAGAGGAGTTACAGTCAGCAAGCATCCCCATTTCTTAATCCTGAGCTAGTGTATAAGCCTGGCTCAAACACAGTGGGGTTTAGCTTCTTAATATAAATATATCAACGTGTAACAAATCAAAACAAAAAAGATTAATTCTCCTGTACAAATCAGAAGAGATAACATTTATAATCTAGCACTGCTGTCATTTTAACCCTTCATATCAAAAAAAAGTTAAGCAACGCTCTTAATCCAGCTGCTTTGTGAGTTTTCCATGGGAATTCAGATGAAACTGCACCACTTAAGAAGAGGCAAAGTAAGACTCTTAAAAAATGGTTTTGTATTTACATTCCAGCCCACCCCTCCCTCCAATCAATCCCAAAACTGTCCCGTTTACATAAAAAAGTCTGTGCATTGTTTTGAAGGGGGTGTAACTAAGAGTTCATACTGTCGTTGGAGTTACCGTACATGTCTGCCAGCTTTTTGAAACGGGGTCCCCAGTCACTGAGGTAATCGTAATTCTGGTCCGATACTGAGGTGATGGAATCTAAGGAGCTGAGTGACTCTGCAACTGAGCCGTTCCCCTCAAACGCGTATGTCTGGAGAGAGTCATATGGAGGAGCACAGGGATCTGTGTCAGCACCTTTCATCCTCTCCCAGATAAATTCTCTGAAGATGATGTTGTCAGGAGACAGCTTGTGCGTGGCTTTCGAAAACAGCTGAATTTCGGGCGTGATGTCCCGTCGCGTTTTCACGTCCTGAATGAAATTGAGATTCCTCAGCGTGGCCATGTCAAAAGCTTCAGTGTCCTCCTCGCCGCCCCCCTCATCATCGTACCTGACTATATTCTCCCTAATGTCCTTCTCTTCATCAAATATCAAAGGCTCCCTCTTGCGCCTCCTCAGTGTCACAATGAGCAGCACCAGCACTGAAACACAAAAAGAAGAACATTCAAAAGCTGCTTCGCTGAGGTAAAATGCACAGGAACATAGAAACAAGGCCATTCAGCCCCTTGGGCCTATCTGTCATGGCTAATCTCTAATATTAACTTCTGCCATAACCCATCACATGGCAGGGAGGGGGGTCACAGACTTAAAACAGAGATCACAGGTAATCACTTCCCTCAAAGGGTTGTGAATCTGTGGAATTCACAGTACAGCAGTCGCCAGGAAATTGAATAAACCTAAGGATCAGATGAACAGATTCTTAACTTAGTAGATGGGCCGAAAGGTTACGTGGAGCGGTTAGGAAAGTGCAGTTGAGGCTGCGCTGATATCAGCCACGATTATATTGAATGGCAGAGCAGGTTCGAGGGGCTGAATGGCCTACTCCTGCTCTTGGTGCTTATGGTCACAATCATTGCCGAACAAATCAAGCAGATTTGAAACTTCCAAGTTGATCACCAGCCTCAACAGGCTTTTCTCTCTGGGGTGGGGGGGTGGGGTTGAGGAGTTGGGGGTGGGGCGGTAGGTGTGAGAATTGCAACTGGGGAGAAGTGCTTCCTGGCATCACGGCTGAGCTTTAAATACAAATCTAATCAAAATGAAACAAGTGATGCTCTGAGTGAAAGTGAAGTGATTCTCAAAATCCACTCAGTTAGAGTCGGAGGGCAGTCACCGAGGTTTCTCACTTCAGTTCATTAGACAGTGATTCCGAAAGGAAGTCAGACACATTCTGGGAATGATTTTGGAAAACACAAGCACAAAATGTACAGGTAAGATCAGGTAAAGTCCTTGTAATTTTCCTCTTTAGTCTTAGAGCAGTTGAGATGGCAGCTACGGCAGGGCCATGATTTTGCAGCAGGATGTGGGAACTCAGGGAGACTTGCATCATCTGATGACTACATCTGTGGGAAAGGCACCCAGCTGTAGCTCCAGGGAGTCTGTTTTAGGGAGCTGGACACTCTCAGGATCATCCGAGATGCCAAGCGCATCATAGATAAGAATTTTAGTGAGGTGGTCACACCTAAGGTACAGGCAGAGAATAGTTGATTGACCACCAGGAAGGGGAATGGGAGTGGGCAGAGAGTCCAGGAATTCCCTGTGGCCATTCCCCTCGAAAACAAGCATCCTGTTTTGGATGCTGCTGGGGCGAATGACTGTTCTGGGGAAAGCAGCAGTAGCCAAATCAGTGGCACTGTGACTGGCCCTGGGGCACAACAGGAAAGGGGAAAGGTAAACAGGACATGAGGGATAGGAGACTCAGGAGCACAAAAGCTGACGTTTTGGGCCTAGACTCTTCATCAGAAAAGGGGGATGGGGAGAGGGTTCTGGAATAAATAGGGAGAGAGGGGGAGGCGGATCGAAGGTGGATATCCCGTGAGGTTTGTCCGGAGGGAGGAGAGTAACTTCTTCAGGTTAGGCATCCCTGGAAGAGACTTTGCAGTGAGGTTAAA
This sequence comes from Stegostoma tigrinum, assembly GCF_030684315.1. Taxonomy (NCBI): domain Eukaryota; kingdom Metazoa; phylum Chordata; class Chondrichthyes; order Orectolobiformes; family Stegostomatidae; genus Stegostoma; species Stegostoma tigrinum. The sequence continues at coordinate 119,330,625 of NC_081358.1, read as the reverse complement.
ATTGCATCAGAGATAATGGGAACTGCAGATGCTGGAGAATCCGAGATAACAAAGTGTGCAGCTGGATGAACACAGCAGGCCAAGCAGCATCTCAGGAGCACGAAAGCTGACGTTTCGGACCTGGACCCTTCATCAGAAAAGGGGGATGGGGAGAGGGTTCTGAAATAAATAGGGAGGGAGGGGGAGGCGAATCGAAGATGGATGCCTAACCTGAAGAAGTTACCCTCCTCCCTCCGGACAAACCTCAGGGGGCATTCACCTTCGATTCACCTCCCCAAATGGGGTTGCGTAGATTAACATTTTGGTCGGCATGGACCAGTTTGAACCAAAGGGCCTGTCTCCATGCTGTAGGACTCAATGGCTCAAATCAGCTTTCAGCAACAGCAGTCTTTACCTGGTGCTGGATAATGTGCATTTTGCATCCATGAGAGGGGACTGAGGTAATCATGTCTTGAACACAGCAAGCCAAGCAGTATCTCAGGAGCACAAAAGCTGACGTTTCGGGCCTAGACCGTTCATCAGAGAGGGGTCTAGGCCCGAAACGTCAGCTTTTGTGCTCCTGAGATGCTGCTTGGCCTGCTGTGTTCATCCAGCTCCACACTTTGTTATCTTGGATTCTCCAGCATCTACAGTTCCCATTATCTCTAATCATGTCTTTCTTCTCTCATTCATGGCCTGATACCTGGCTCAGCACACAATGAAAATGATGAAGTGATTCAGAATGTAGTGGCAATCACACATTGCACAGAACTCCAGCTGACAGCTCATGCATTGTGCTTTCTCATTGAATATCTGTTCACAAAGTGAGTCCAGCATGGCCTGTGAGCTGTACTTAGAGGTTGCAGAGGCTGGATTTGTACTTCCTTCAGCACAGAAGATTAAGGAGTGATCTTATTGACATACTTATGATGAAGAAAGGTATTGATAGATTGTGAGAAAGCACGAGAAGTGACGGGACATGTCCGTATTCACTGGCAATTGTTTTCACAAATGGATATCTTACTCTTTGCAAAAATTTGATTTCAAGGTATGGTGGCTCAGTTGTCAGCACTGCTGCCTCACAGCACCACGGGCACGGGTTCAATTCCGGCCTCGGCAGCTATCTGTGTGCAGTTTGCACATTCTGTGTGGATTTCCCCCAGGTGCTCTGTTTCTTCCAACAATCCAGAGATATGCGGGATAGGTGGAAAATGCAGGGTTATAGAAACAGGGTGCGGCAGTGTGTTTGGCTGGGAAGCTTATCAGAGTGGGGACTGATGGGTGAGTGGCCTACTTCTACACTGTAGGGATTCTATGAATCAAAACTGGGTTTCATAGACATTGGTTCAGCCTGAGTACTAAGGTACATAGATCCAAGGTGGGTAAATGAACTTAAAATACAAGTCAGCAAAGATCTCATTGAATTAAGCAACTGATCAAGAGGATGCAAGATAACAAAATGTGGAGCTGGATGAACACAGCAGGCCAAGCAGCATCTCAGGAGCACAAAAGTTGACGTTTCGGGCCTAAACCCTTCATCAGAGAGTAAGATGGGGAGAGGGTTCTGGAATAAATAGGGAGAGAGGGGGAGGCGGACCGAAGATGGAGAGAAAAGAAGATAGGTGGAGAGGAGAGTATAGGTGGGGAGGTAGGGAGGGGATAGGTCAGTCCAGAGAAGACGGACAGGTCAAGGAGGTGGGATGAGGTGGTAGGTAGGAAATGGAGGTGCGGCTTGAGGTGGGAGAAAGGGATGGGTGAGAGGAAGAACAGGTTAGGGAAGCAGAGACAGGCTGGACCAGCTCTCTGATGAAAGGTCTAGGCCCGAAACGTCAGCTTTTGTGCTCCTGAGATACTGCTTGGCTTGCTGTGTTCAAGACATGATTACCTCAGTCCCCTCTCATGGATGCAAAATGCACATTATCCAGCACCAGGTAAAGACTGCTGTTGCTGAAAGCTGATTTGAGCCATTGAGTCCTACAGCATGGAGACAGGCCCTTTGGTTCAAACTGGTCCATGCCGACCAAAATGTTAATCTACGCAACCCCATTTGGGGAGGCGAATCGAAGGTGAATGCCCCCTGAGGTTTGTCCGGAGGGAGGAGGGTAACTTCTTCAGGTTAGGCATCCATCTTCGATTTGCCTCCCCCTCCCTCCCTATTTATTTCAGAACCCTCTCCCCATCCCCCTCTCTGATGAAGGGTCTAAGTCCGAAACGTCAGCTTTCGTGCTCCTGAGATGCTGCTTGGCCTGCTGTGTTCATCCAGCTTCACACTTTGTTATCTCGGATTCTCCCACATCTGCAGTTCCCATTATCTCTGATGCAATTTTAACCTCACTGCAAAGTCTCTTCCAGGGATGCCTAACCTGAAGAAGTTACCCTCCTCCCTCCGGACAAACCTCACGGGATATCCACCTTCGATCCGCCTCCCCCCCTCTCCCTATTTATTTCAGAACCCTCTCCCCATCCCCCTCTCTGATGAAGGGTCTAGGCCTGAAACATCAGCTTTTGTGCTCCTGAGATGCTGCTTGGCCTGCTGTGTTCATCCAGCTCCACACTTTGTTATCTTGGATTCTCCAGCATCTGCAGTTCCCATTATCACAGCTCAAGAAGATGAATTATTTTGTGCAATTCTTGGAATTGCTTCATGTATTTTTCATTGATTGAATCTGAGCATTGAAATAACTTTCCTGTTATCAGATGCCATTTCAATCTTATAAAAGATAGGTTTCCTTCATATGTCTGCCTGATAATCTGTGCACATAACTAACAGCTCACTGTACAGTGTCAGTTTATTAAGCCAACCTGAAGTCCTCAACATTTTGGGATATAACTTTCTCATTGGGTGTGCAGACTCCACATGAGAATCTCAGAAGTGTTACAATGTAGAAGTAGAGTATTTGGCCCATCCTGCCTGAACCAGCTTGTTTAATGAGCATCATTAGCCATACGTTTCCTCCATACACATGATACCCTTCTTTCTTGCTAGTATTATTTTATTCATCACTGAAAGGAAGTTCATGGACTTTACAATTCCTTTCATTCCTTTTGGATAATGTTTTTGATTTGATTTGATTTATTGCTGTCACACATTCCTAGGGACAGTGAAAAGTTTTGTTTTGCATGCAATGCAGGCAGATAATTTCATACAAAGTGCATCAAGGTAATAGAACTGAGCGAGGAATCCAGTTCTACGTCTGCAGAGAAGGTGCACAGACAGTGAGGTCAACATTACATTTGAAATTTGAGTGGCCCATTCTGAAGTCTAATAACAGCGGGGAATAAGCTGTTCTTGAATCTGTTGCTACGTGTGCACAGACTACCAGGCAGACATATGAGGGAAATCTATCTTCTGTTGGACTAAAGTGGTGTATAGCAACAGGAAGGTTCGCTACTTTTTTTTTTGGTGCACTCGGTGGTTCATTTAACCATTTGCTACATGTTTTCTTCAGCTGTTCATTTGCCACTTTTGTTAATCATAGAACTGGGAGGTTAGGAATACAGGTGCAGGCCACTCAGCCCTGCAAGACTGGTCCTCCATTCTAGAATAAGGCTGAACATCTACCTCAACACCAATTACCAGTGGTCATATTCAGAGAAGAATTCGAGGAGGAACGCAGAAAAAATGTGCCTCAGAGGATGGTGCGTATCGCAATCTGGTGTCCATTTTTCTGGTGGAGGCAAAAACCATTTATTCATTTAAAAGGAACCTGCATCTGCTCCTAAATCCCTGGATCATGCAAGGGAGTGTGGGAAGTGGCATTAGAATTGGCGACTAGCCGATTCAGCCAGCACAGGCACAGTGGGCCGAATGGCCTCTTTCTGTGCCACAATGCTCTATGGGTCTATATGCGAACTAATTCTATTCGCAAGCTACTACTGCATGGAAGCCAGAGAATTCCAGCTCAGAATGACTTGCCGCGTTCAGACATTTTTCTTGGCTCCTCTCTGCAAATTATTTTAAAACTATGGCCTAATACAACCAATTGAGCCTGCAACCACCGCATTTCCAGGCAGTGCATTCCAAACCCTAATTATTCACTGTGTGTAAAACATCGTCCATTGTATTGAAATATATTCCATTAAAATTAAAGCCTGTGCAAGTCAAATTATCATTAAGAGTTATATAGCATGACACAGGCCCCGCATTCTGCTTGAGCAGAGCATCTCACTGTTTGTCAGACCATACGCCTCCCCTTACAAGTGGAAGCATGAGATGATATTGGTACACCTGGGCAGCTCCAAATAAAAATTCCCATTTCGAAATGGACAGTGCCAAGACAAAACCATTGAAGACACAGCTACGTACCTAATAGCGTCAGAACACAGGCCAGTATGGCAATGAGCGCTCCAGTGCTGAGGCCAGCAGGTAGGACGAAGGCTTCAGCGTTGCAAGATTGAGCGATGCCGTCATCATCACAAGTACAGACTCGGACTGTGAGGGTATTGGTGCTGCTCAACGGTGGGGTCCCATTGTCCACTATCACAATCGGCAGGAAATAAACGGCCTGTTCCTGCCGACTGAATCCAGCTCGCCGAGTCAGAATCGTGGCTGTGTTATCTGAACGTGTTTTCATAAAATAATCACACTATATTTATATACAAGTCCACAGAATTATGCATAACAAAGAAATGTAGCCCAACTATGGGCTACATAGACAAGTCTATGTCAATGTTTTATAATGTATTCATTGAGGGGATCCAGGCCTCAATAGCTGGGCCAATGTTTATTGTCCATCCTTAATTGTGAAGGTGATGGTGAGCTACATTGCCTCACAATTTCATTTTTTTTTTCAACATGGCCCATGTGTGGGAACAGCTTCTGCAAACTGGAGGTCATTGCTGGGAGTAGAATTGGCATGTCAAACAGCATGTATGGACCCTGAAATCAGCCATCCAGCTTCCTGGGCATGTTGGCGGTGAGCTGCCTTCTTCAACTGCCTTGATCTATTTGGCACAGACAGGCCCATCAGGGAGGAGGTTCCAGAGGCTGAGAGACAATGAAGGCTTGTCAACACAGTCCCAAGTGAGGATGGTGAGTGGCTCAGGGAGGAATTTGCAAATGGTGGTGTTTCCATGTATCTGCCGCCATTGCACTTTGAGATGGTAGAGGTTGTCGTTTGGAAAGTTCTGTCAAAGGTGTATTGGTGAATCTCCCAGCCAGAACTGGGGCTGCAGGGGGTGAAATGAGTGGGGTTTACATCAAGGTCCAATACTAAGGGCCTGAGGCCCCAAGGGGAGCTTCATAACACTCAGACTGAGAGAGGGATCATTGTGCTCAGTTTGGGAATAGGGCTGAAGGACGAAGACCCAGGTTAGGAGCAGCACTTGGCCAAATGAATTCTCTCTGTCCTTGGTTCACACCTATGTCAAGGTCCATCAACACAACCTAGTAGTGCTTCCTCAGCCATTAAGGTATCCTTTGGGGAATCAAAAGAGGGATGGCACAGTGGCTCAGTGGTTAGCACTGCTACTTGATAGCACCAGGGAACAAGGTTCAATTCCCCCATCCGGTGACTATCTGCGCAGACTTTACATCCTGTGTCCACATGGGTCTCCTCCCACAGTCCAGGGATGTGTAGGTTAGGTGGGTTGGTTGTGCTAAATTGCCCATGGTGTCCTGGGATATGCAAGCTAGGTTGATCAGTCATAGGAAATGCAGGGTTACAGGGATAGAAAAGGGGTGGGTCAGAGTGGGATGCCTTTCAGAGAATCAGTGTGTTCCAAATGCAATGAATGGCCTGCTTCCATTCTGTAGTGATTCTATGATTCTTTTCCCTGAGTATCTTCAGGACCTATTGCTACAAAGAGTGAGGCAAATAGTATCCATTCACTTAACAAAACATTAGGCGAGGGGGCATAACACCTCTAGGTTATATAAATAATAGGTTGTGTTTTTTTTTTCTCATGCAATGAACAATAAGTCCTATTATATACAAGTATAAAAGACCCTTTGCTTAGGAATGTAATATATCCTTCAGTGCTATAGCCATTTGGCACTCCTGCTGCATGTGATTTATTCAGAATGCTATTGTAAATTTCCACTTTCTTCTCACTTATTTGACTCTAAGTAGGCAGCACCAAATGTGTCTTTGTGATTCTTTCTCATTCAGCAGCTGGACAAGCCCTTGAGTATATTACAGCTTAATTACGAGCAGCACAGTGCTATCCATTTACTGGTGACATGAGGAGGTATTGTGCGGGTGTCACAAGCCTCGAATGCATTTGCACTTTGGTTGATCAGTTTCGCAATGAACAACATGTTTTTGTTGAAAAGTCATTAACAGAGCAAAAACAAATGCATTTTTGTCATGCTGTCATATCACAATGTAAAATGTGTGACATCAAAAATAGGTCAGTTCGCTTTCCATGTCTTTTCAGCCCAATTTGCTGGAGAATTAAACACTGAGGCTTATTTTTCCTAACTGTCTTGCGCAAGTTGTCTCTTTTTTGTACATTTTAATTTCTGTTAAGTCACCTCTACTTGCCCGATGTCACATCATAACCCCCGAGGCAAGTTGTGCAGGAACTGACGGGCTATGGAAATTTCAGACAGAGATGCTATGCACTGATCGGATTAAGAGAGATAAGCATCACATTTGAAAAAGTTTGCCGCATTAAGTGAGTTATTTCGGTGTCGTAATGATCCAATAGCACTGCATCCAATCAGGCAGTTCATTCAAATTTATAAATAATCACGAGGACAATTAATTTGTTCAAAGAATGGGCAAACTGAACTACAGGAGCAACCATCCCAACACCCACAAACGAAGCTGCATTAGAACATTATTCCAACGAGCCACCACACACTGCAGCACAGAGGAACTACGCAGAGCAGAGGAAAATCACCTATATAGCGTATTCAAAAAGAATGGGTACCCAATGAACACAGTCCGCCGATTCCTCAGCAATAAACCCAAACAAACAGACAAAACGGGCTCAGAAACCATAACCACTCTCCCCTACATCAAAGACATTTCCGAAATGACTGCCAGACTACTCGGACCTCTTGGCATCAGGGTAGCCCACAAACCCACCAACACACTAAAACAGCAGCTAATGAAGTTAAAAGACCCTATACAGACAACAAACAAAACGAACGTCATCTACAAAATACCTTGCAAGAACTGTGACAAACACTACATTGGACAAACTGGCAGAAAGCTAGCCACCAGGATACATGAACATCAACTAGCCACAAAACGACATGACCCACTGTCACTCGTATCCTTACACACAGATGAGGAAGGACACCACTTTGATTGGGACAACACATCCATCCTAGGACAAGCCAAACAGAGACATGCACGAGAATTCCTAGAAGCATGGCACTCCAACCGGAACTCCATCAACAAACACATTGATTTGGAGCCAATCTACCATCCCCTGAGAAAAAGAACAGGAAATGACATCACCAATGCAGGAAATGACATCACCAACCCAAGGAAACCTAACCAGATAAATAGAAAGCGGGACATAACACCAGCGCTTAGTCGGAGGCTCACTGATGATGTTACCTAGAATGGTGACGAAACGTCTGAAAACTAACCTTCCAGCTCAGTGAGCAAACTCACATCCAGAACCTAAACCTGAGCTACAAATCTTCTCAAAACTCGCTAGAATGGGCAAATTGGAAATGCTGTCTCTGCTTCTCTCTCCGAAGGTTACGCCAGGCTTTCCACCACTTTCTGTTTTTAGTTTCAAATCTGCAGCATCTGCAGCGCTTTGCTTTTATTCTAGAATTAATATCCCGCTGAAGAAATGGCTCACATTTTGCTAAACATGCTAGAGAAAGGTCACAAGCAGCAAGACTCTGACTGACCTGAGGAATGATCAAGCAGAATAGAAATAGTTACCTCTGTTATCTTGCACTGTGAAATTCAGGTTATTGGCTGACCCAGCAGCAAGGGAAAAATAGAAGTGGTGTCCGCTTGGTGGTTTATCTCTGTCCACTGCACTGATTCTCTGAATTATCTGTAATTGCAGTTAAAGATTAGATTTGATTTCCAGCCGAACGCATGACTGAAAAGAACTCGACCACTCCAGCACAATTTTCGAAGGTCAAGATATTTGCATGAGACAAATAGACATGCCCAAGACTTTATGAAGTGCCATGCATCATGTAAGACGATGACACAAGGAAACAGGGAAAGTAGGAATTGTCTTGTCACGCACAGAATAGCAGAGTTGTTACAGTGCAGAAAGAGGCTGTTCGGCCTATCATATCTGAACTCATAATATTGCCCAGTGCCAGTCTCCTGCCTCTTCCCCATATGCTGGTGCTTGATTTCAATCCAAATAAATATTTAATGCCTCAATTGAACCTGCTTCCACCACATTCCCAGGCAGTACATTTCATACCCTGACTATTCACTGTGTGAAAGGTTTCTTTTGTCTCACATCACCCTTGCTTTATTTGCACATCACTTTAAATCTATGCCCTCTCATTTTTTTTTCACAATGGGAACAACTTCTCCCTATCTACTTTGTCCAGTCCACTCCTGATTTTGAAAACGCTTTACCAGATCTCCTCTAGGCCTTCTTCTCTCTGGGGAGAACGGTTCCGAATTCTTTCATCTATTCTCATGTGTAAAGTTTCTCATTCCTGGAACCATTGTTGTGAATCGCTACTATACACTTCCCAATGCGTTCATGTACTTTCTATAGTGTAGCACCCACACCTGAACACCAGTCTCCAGCTTAGGTCAAATGAGTATCTTGTACAAGTTCAACTCAATCTCCCTGCTCTTGTACTCTGAGCCCCATTTAGTAAGGCCAAGTACACGTTTTGTTTTCAATAACTCTTCTCTCCACGTGTGTTGCCACTTTTAATGATCTGTGCACAAGAACACCCCCTTTAGAATTATGCTTCCTATTTTGCATTACTTTTCAATTTCCTTCTGTCCAAAGAGTATCACTTCACACTTCTACACATTGAACTTCGCCTGTCACCTGTCCAACCACTTCACTAACTTGCCAATGTCCTTTTGGAGCTGCACATTGTCCTCCTCACGGGTTAAAGATCTTCCAAGTTTCATGTCATTTGCAAGTTTGAAATTTCTCCCTGTATACTGAGATCTAGATCATTAATGTATACTAGGAAAAGGAATACTCCCAATACTAACCCCTGGGGAGCTCCACTACAATTATTCCTCCAGCCTAAAAAAATCCATTGGCCATTGCTCTCTGATTTCTTTGACTCAACCTGTGCTTCCTATCATGTCATATGTAATCTTAAGGTTTGTTGTTCCATTTACTTGTTGAGGAAAGACTCTACATAGCTTCTCTCTATCTCCATCCAAACTAACCTCTCAGAAAAGGACGTCCACATCATACCTCAAGATGTCAATGGGTTTACACTCATTATTCCCCTGTGCCTTGATATCTGATTGTATTAAAACAGAATCACACAATCAGATTATGATCAACACTTCCTCGAGCTCCACTCATCCTGCTCTGGCTGACTGATGTCCTGCAGGAGGACTCAGCATGTTTCCATTCCTCACGGAACTGCTCCTTGAAGAACTCTGTAAAGTGACAGGGCAACATCATCATGGTTAAAGTAAGAGAACATGGTGAGGCAAACATAGGGGGAAGGTTAGCCATCCAGAATCTATTGGATAATGGAGACAATGTGAAAGGAAGAGATTTGAAATCAATGATAGCATTTAAAAGTTAAGCTGCTGCTGACATAAGTCATTGATCATAGATAGGGCTGTCGGGGAAAAAGGGATTTCATACAAGCTAGGATACTGGCAGGGAAGATTTAGATTACAGACTGCATAAGGTGGGAAATATATCTCAAGTTCCAATGAAAAGTGAAAATGTTCCATCTCTGATAGTAACTGTGATGGATTATCTCTCCCCATCCTCCTCAATTCTCTTGACCTTGTTGACACAATCAACCACAACATCACACTCCAACGCTGTTCTTCCACTGTTTTGGACAACTCTTGCTTGGCTCCTTTCTGACTTACCCATTCTTTCAAGTTAGATAAAATCCAGACAACAATCATTTGGGCTGACAAATGGCTAATAATATTCACATTGCACAAGATCCAGGCAATGACCATTTCTAACAGTGAGAGAATCTAACCATTGCCGCTTGACACTCAATCGAGTTACAATCACAGGGTTACCACTACCCAGAAATTGAACTGGGCTAGCTCATAAATACCAGAGGCTACAAGAGCTTGGAATCCTGTGGCAACTCATCTCCTGATTCCTCAAAATCTGTCCACCATCTACAAGACAGAAGTCAGGAATGTGAAGGAATACTCCCCACTAATTGTCCCTGTAAGTTGCATGACTGAGGGTGTGCAGGTGCTCCAATGCATTGACTTTTGGGTCAGTCAAGCGGGCTGCTTCCTCCTTGATGAGGTCAAACATCTTGAGTACAATTGAAGCTGCACTCATCCAGGCAAGTGGGGAGTATTCCATCAGACTCCTGAATTGTGCCCTGTGGAAGGTGGACAGGCTTTGGGGAGACAAGATATGAGTTACTTAAAAAGCAGGATTTCTTGTCTCGGACCTGCTCTTGTTGCCACAGTAATTTAACACTATTTCAGTTCAGTTTCCACCCAGTGGTAACCCCCAGGATGTGAACAGTGAGCGATTTGCTGATGGAAAAACCATTGAATGTCAAGGAGTAGTGGTTGGATTTTCTCTTATGGAAGAGGGTCATTGCCCGACATTTATTTGATGCAAACATTACTTCCACTTTTCAACGCTAGTCTGGAGATTGTCCAGGTTTTCTGCATTTGAATGTGGATTCTTTCACTATCTGAGGAGTTGGGAATGGCGCTGAACATTGTGCAATCATCGGTGATCATCCTCACTTCTGACCTTATGATGGAGGGAAGGTCATTGTTGAAGCAACTGAAAATGGTTGGGCGTAGAACATTAGCCTGGAGCTGAGGTAACTGACCTCCAACAAGCTCAACTGTCTTCCTACATTGATGAAGCAGCTGAAGGTGATTGAGCCAAGGACACTACCCTCAGAAACTCCTGCAGATATGTCCTGGAGTTGAGGTGGCTGATTGACCAGTATTACAATCTCAAACACCAACTCCCTTCACTACCGACACTAAGTATTAACAGTGTGTACTATATTCAAGGTGCACTGCAGAAATTCACCAATGCTCCCTGGACAGAATCTCAAAAACCTATGACCACAACCATCCAGAGAAATGAGGGAAAAAACATGGAATGCCACCACTTGCAAGTTTCTCTCCAAATCACTCGCTATCTTGATGTGGAAGAAGAACTGGAAGTAGCACGGGGAAACACTTTATTGACTTGGTGAGTTACAATGCTCTGAAATGAGAGGGAGGCAGAAGTAGTTTGAACAATTCATTGCAAAGAGGGAATTTAAGGAATGCTTGCCAGAGAGGAATTTGCAAATCTGTGGGGAAACACAGAAGCACAGAAAAATACTGAATAGGAGCACATGTAGGCCATTCAGCCCTTCCATGCTGCTCTGCTATTCAAAGCTGATGATCCAACTGTTCCTGCTTTGCCCTCTTACTGTTTAATGCTTTTAAATCTAAATCTCATTCCTCCTTGAAAACTTTCTGTGGTTTGGTGTCAACCACTTCCTGTGGCAGAGAAGAAGACAGAACTGAGGACAAATGGACAGCACTGTCAAGGAACTAATACACATCCAATAATCTTATTCTGTGCTGTACCATTCTACAATGCTGGAGAACTGTGTTCTTAAACACAGACCTATGCTTACGGCTTCCTACATGTCTGTGGGAAAGTAACAAGTTGCTATTTACAGGTTGGATCAGGAATGGCACAGCTAAAGAATGGAATCTGGGCTGGAACTCTATGGATAGCTTGGAACCGATAACCAAAACTTTAACATTTTGAACCGGCTGGGTCAAACAGGGGCTCTTGAGCTATCATTTCAGTATAATTCCACGTATTTATGGAACAAGTCATGACTTCAGTGGAGGAATCTTGCGCACTGACCCGACAATATCTCTCCTGCACTGTAGGTCTCTGTCGCACTTAAAATTACAGCAGCAATGTTGTGGAGAAAGCAACATTATTCCTTTGTTATTCAAGGAGACAAAAGTCACAGGAACATAGGAAAGGAGGAGGCCATTCAGCCTCTAAACATGTCCCACATTTCTTTATGTATGTTCTATGAAGGTTTGTGGTCCTCACCCACCTAGTGGTTGGGATAGCAGGCAGAGGGGTAAATTTAATATCCACACAATGGTCTGCTCCTGCTAATAGCTGGGTTTTAACATGTATTCTTATTCATTCATGGAATGTGGGACTCACCGGCTAGGCCTGTATCTATTGTCCATCCCCAACTGCCAGAGGGCAGTTAAGAATCAATCACATTACATAGAACATTACAGCACAGTACAGGCCCTTCGGCCCTCGATGTTGTGCCGACCTGTCATACCGATCTCAAGCCCATCTAACCTACACTATTCCATGTACGTCCATATGCTTATCCATTGCTGTGGGTCTGGAGGCAGATTGAGAAAGGATGGTAGATTTCTGTTTTTAAATGACATTAGCAAACTAGATGGGCTTTTATGACAATTATACAGTCATGGAGATGTACAGCGCGGAGACAGATCCTTCAGTCAAACTCGTCCATGCTGACCAGGAATCCTAAATTAATCTAGTCCCATATAACAGCATTTGGCCCATATCACTCTAAACCCTTCCTATTCACATAACGATCCAAATGCCTTTTAAATGGAATTGTACCAGCCTCCATCATCTCCTCTGGCAGCTCATTCTGCATGAAAAAAGTTGCCTTTTAGGTCCCTAAACTAAACCGTTCATTGACCTTGGTTAAATGGTTAAAGACTGTGCTTTTAATTCTAGATTTTTAAGCTGAATTCAAATTTCATCCTCTGCCATGGTGGGGTTTGAACTTTAGCACGGGGTTCCAGATTATTAGTCTGGTGCGTATTATCACCATATCACAATCACACAACTGGAGGAAGATAAAGGAGAGGTGTCAGAGGTAAGTTTTTTACACAGAGCGTGGTGGGTGTGTGGAATGTGCTGCCGGCAGTGGTAATGGAGTCAGATACTTTACAGACTATTAAGCGGCTCTTGAATAGGCACTTGGAGGATAGTAAAATGCGGGCTATGCAGGGTAGATTGGACTTAGTAAATTAATAGATCGGCAACATATCTTGGGCCAAAGGGCCTGTACTGTGCTATGCTGTTCTATGCTCTATGCTGTACATATTAAAATCCACTGGTGGGTTCTTAGTTCAGAACAATTAAGGATTGATATTTGTAGAGAAAATCCAGAGACTGAGAGATTTCACAGCAGTTCTGAGGAGACCTGACTGGGGTCTGAAACAAGTCTATTTTTTACTTTTTTCTTCTTTTTAATCTTTTATACACAGCAAATTAGGGAATTAATCACATCAATAGAATACGTTTGATTGTGCAACTCTCAGACCACGAATGCTTGGTTAAAAACTTCTGGGTTATTACAGACTGAGAAAATCTATACTCTTTGCTTTGTGAATATTCATATGCAATGACACACAAATTACAGCAAAAAATTGGAAAGAATCAATTAGTTTGAAATCAAAGTTTTGGTTTTAAGAGATATAATTTCTCTAGATTTAAACTGTTGTAAAGTGATTATCTCTTAAATGGACAACACCTTCGTTTGAAATGGTAATCATTAGTTCTCGATACTCACTTAAGAGAAAATACCTCTTCACATTCACACTTAATAGGCCCCTCAGGATTCTATATGCTTCAGTCTAGTCTTCTCTTAATCATAAAACACCAGCAGATACAAACTTAGCCTGTTCAACCTTCCTTTGTAATATAACCCACCGAGTCCAGGTGTTTGTCAAATAAATATTCTCTGAACTTCTTCTAACTCATTTACATCCTTGCTTAAATAAGGGGATAAATCTTTTGCAGTGTCTCCCAGATATCATCTCACCAGTGCACTGTTTAGCTGAAGTATAACTTCGTTACCTTTGCACTCAATTGCCCCAGCAGTAATCAATACTGTTAGCCTTCCAAATTACTTGCTGTATCTGCAAACTAACATCTTGGTATTTGTGGATGAGGGCATACAGATCTCTCTGTATTTCAGAGCTCTGCAATCTCTCACTTTTTATTCTTCCCGCTGAAATAAAGTATTTCACATTTCCCTGTATTATGCTCCATTTGCCTGATCTTTGCCCACTCGAAAAACCCTTTACATCCTTGTTATTTCCTTTTCACAACTTACGTTCCTATTTAGCTTTATTGGCAAAATAAATAAAAAGGGACCAGCACAAAAACTGCGGGCCAAGTGGCTCAACCTGAGGTGTAGGTTTCTACAACTCTAGGTATTTCAGCTCCTTGCTATGTAGGATCTGGCTCGTTCATATATACTGCGCAGGCATCATAAAATATTTACACAACAGTAGCACGGCCTTTCTGCCCAAAACATCCATATTGGGTTTCTGCTCTACCTGAATCTTTTCCACCCTCCCTGTCAAGCTATCCTTCTTTTCTCCATCATGCACTTATCTGGTTTTCCCTCATCTACAGCTGTGTTATTTCCCCAACCATTCCAAGTGGTTTTAGAGTCTGAATTCCAACTACTCTTTGGGTAAAGGCATTTCTCCAGAATTTGCAGCATCAGCACCAACATTCTGCTCGGTGATGTTTAGCACTTCCAACTCTTACTGAGTAAAAACTTCAGTCTCCAATCTTGTCCCACATTCAGCAGATTTTAAGATTTGCTTGCTGGAAACTCATTGGATTTACCTTGATCCCTCGATAGCCTGTTGCTGAGCACTGGCTTCCTGTTTAATTCCAGCCTGGTTACAGACCTGTCAGTCCTCCCAATTAATTGACTCGAAATTGGTGAGGTACTAATTAAAATTTATTCACTGAGGTGTTGGTGTATAAGGGCGCCCTACTGCTGAATGGCTTCACAAAATGTTACGGCTTAACAGAATGAACCTTTATACAGACAACTAAACTGACTGATTTGATGTCTCAGCAGATGAGGATTTTTTTTCCCACCTAAAATGTATTTCATGCTTTAAACTTGTTAGACAAAAACAATTATTTTGTCTAAGCAGCTGAAAATTTCAGCCATTCCCACTGAGATCAATTAGAATGCTATAGTTTTGCAAATGGCATGCAATACTTTCTGGCTGCAGTTTCAGTTGTAGAAAGCACTTTGGGTTCTGTGTGGCCATTAATTACAAGTGCATCATTCCTGAACAAAACTAAATCACTATGGAACCTTGTTAGCATAAACTTGATTACTGCAAATATCTTTTGATCTAACAAGCATTTCACTACATCTGTTATTATGATTAGTGAGGAGGTTAAATGTTAGATAGTTACAGCCCTGACGGCCACAACATCTTGATATCAATATGAATTTTTCTATTAAGGTTTCCAATTTTCTGATAACACAGAGTACAGCTGGATGAACACAACAGGCCAGGCAGCATCAGAGGAGCAGGAAAGCTGGGGTTTTGGGTCAGGACCCTTCTTCAGAAATGCCATTTTCTAAAGAAGGGTCTAGGTGTGAAACATCAGCTTCCCTTCTGCTCTGATGCTGCTTGTCCTGCTGTGTTCATCCAGCTCTACATCTTGTTATCTCAGATTCTCTAGCATCAGCAGTTCCTACTATCTCTGTCCGAACCTTAAATATTTGCTTTCCTACTCCTCTGATGCTGCTTGGCCTGCTGTACTCCTCCAGCCCCGCCCTGTGTCATCTCTGACTCCAGCATCGGCAGTTTTTACTATCTCTTCAGATTTACTGATTTCTGTTGTGTACTTGAGATCGATTGATTGTGATTATCTGGATGGTATTCTTAACCAATGAAAGACCATTCAAATATTTTCTTTTGACAAGACATCACTTGGTCGTCATGCGATAACTGCTTGCTTATTGAACCCCAGTTAGGTGACTTCCAGGTATCAGTTTCTGCCTTGGATATTGTTGGAGTAGTTGGTGGCCAACCTGCTGAAAGGACAGGAGGATAACCCAGCTCTCCTGTTTGTATTAAATTATTGCTACTAATCCTGCGTGAAACCTGACTGTTCCCTTGAATGGCATCTGGAAAATTCCTTAATACTGTATTTCCTCAGAAAGCTGCGTTTATAACAATCCATAAGACCAGAACAAGCCAGGGGAGAATTAGACCATTCAGCCCATCAGGCCTGCTCTACCATTCAGTACGATCATAGCTGATCTGAGACAACTGCCTCCCTGTCTACACACACCAGACTGACAACCAACTGAACATTCCACATCTTCTCCATTTTGCCTTTAAGACCTTTAAGAATTGGTCAAAAGGTATATTTTTTAAAGCAAATATCTGGAGAAAGATTTTTTTTTCATTTTTCCTTGTGAGTGTGATTTGCATTTGGGACAATAAGAAAGCTAGTTTTCATACTTCCATATTCAAACTGCAAGTTCCTTTGTTGACATCTCTCCTCCATACGTCAATAACATTCTTGTTTATTAAAGAAACCCGACTGATGTATCTTCATATTTTAGATCTCAAAAGGATTAAGTATCTAATTAGTCATATCGGCAAATGTGTCAAACATTGACACTTATGTTGTGCTCATCTGTGTAGTGAGACTAAGGAGAGACACAATGCATTTCTTGAGCCTCAAGCCTCAGTCAGAAGAATTTTAATGTGGTGAACATTTGAAAACTATACGCATGCCTGCTCCTAATGTTCTTTTCAACCTGCTCACAGATGTTTTACACAACTCTGGGGCAAGTGGGACCTGAACCCAGCTGACTCATAGGTTAGGTCACTAGAATTCTCTTTCTATGACTAAAACATCAACCTGTAACATTTATAACCTCTCTTTCCACCTGGATTAAGGGTTAATGTATTATTGAGAAGAGGATCCAAATCGAAATGAGGCTTAACTGATATATCTGATGGAAAATGTAGTTAATGCTGCTTTTATTTTTACTGTTTTGCTAAACCTTTACTACACTGGCTTTTCCCTAGCTACAGAAAAGTAAACATAACCAATATAGGATGGGGAAAGGTCATCCGCTCTCTGTTATAAAGTCATAGCCTTGTACAGCACAGAAACAGAACCTTCAGTCCAGTTTGTCCAAGCTGAGCAGACACCCTAAATTAGCCTAGTCCCATTTTCCAGCATTTGGCCCGAATCTCTTTCAACCCTTCCATCCTGCCATTCAATAAGGCCAAAACTGATCTACTGCTTTTTCCAGAGATCCATCTTTGCCCCGTAATCCTTGACACTTTCTGGCACCGAAAACCTAAAATTAACACTTGGTCCAGAATCAGTTACCATTTCAAAAGAGAACTACACATTTTGCCTGCCCTTCTTGCGTAGAGTTGTCTCCTATTTTCACCCCTGGAAGGTCCTGCTGTATTTTGGCTCCTACTGCTGGGGCAGCCTAACATACGAAAATAGTTTTGGCTGGCTGACTCTAATGGTTTACTTGAGTAAGTGACATTTTCATTGAGTTTTCAGGTTGGCTTTTCACCATGAGGCCTACATCACCCGGCACATCTTACTAAATCCACCTTATTCCACCTCACAACTCAATCCTGTGCCACCCCTATCATTCAATTCTAGCCTTATCTTCCCACACACCATTTCTGAAAGAAGACACTGCTGCTGGGATATCCCAAAATGGATGGGCATCCGTAGTGATGACACCATCTTTAAAAGTGTGCAGTGCACTCAGACAAACACCATCTGTTTCTAGACATATTCTCTTGTTATGATAGTCAAGGGCCAATAGCTCCCTGGTTTTTTTGGGTAGGGACTTGGAGGTCCTGGCAGATCAGTTAAAATGGAGGGGGGGGCATCATCTTCTCCCTCAGATTGACATTAGAGGCTGTGACATCAAACCATGCCAGCTTGGTCCGAAGCTGCCATCCTAGTCAGTGCAGAATCTCAGGCCTCAGGAGGACTGGCCAGTAATGTAGGAAGAAGGTCAATGACCTTTCAACTCTGCCAGCATAGGTGCCATTATGTCTTCAATACCTGGGAATCTAAAACTAGAGGGCATTGTTTTAAGGTGAGAGGGTAAAGATTTAAAAAGGAACTTTTTTACACAGCGGGTGACACATATATTGAACAAGCTGCTAGAGGAAGTGGTGGAGGCTGGTACAATTTCAACGTTTAAAAGGCATACATGAATAGGAAAGGTTTAGAGGGATGTGGGCCAAATGCTGGAAGATGGGACTAAACTAATTTAGGATATCTGGTCAGCATGGGTGAGTTGGACTGAAGGGTCTGTTTCTGTGCTGTGCAACTCTACGACCTCACACTCACTTGCTCCCTGCTACTGCACCCTACTCCCAGGCAAGGCTTGAGCTCTATCACTCTCACTACTGTCTGCGCCAGTTTCCCTCACTTGCCCTCCCCATCCCAAACCCACCCCGCAGCCCGACACCACTAGCCCTGCCTGCCCCTGGCAGTGCCAACTCCTTTCAGCAGAACACCTCCCCACCCGCACCAAAAGTAACAGCTGTGCCAACCAATTTCAGTTCCCTTACCACCCGCCTCTCTCTCTCTCTCTCTCAGTACAGGAACAAAGTGACACACAGAGGGGCAGCAAGAGTCAAGATGGGTGGGGTGGGCTGCTCAGTGTTTGGCCCCCCTCACCGCTGGTGTGGAGAGAATCTTGACTCTGGAGAAACCTTGGAGGAATGAGCAGGATAGCGCCGCCTAAAGTAGGTTGTGTGAGACAAATGACCTCCTTTTGTATCGTCTGAATGATCACTCTGTATGAATAGCAAGATAAAGGCATTGGGCAAGTATCTCACAACAAACCCTGATGATTTTTGAGACATAATTGGAGGATTTTCATGCTACTCCAGCATCCAAGACAAAATGTACTGCTCACTGTTTTTCATATAGCCTCCAGAATAATGGGCAATGCATAGTGACTTCTGGATGACGCGTACACCTGTGTTTGGCACTTCACAACAGAACGAGAAGTCTCAGCACGTGTGGAACAGCGACCATCACTGTGTCCACAGATGGAACAGCCAATGTACCTCAACAAGGCTGTGCAAAAAAATGTCCCTGTGAGGAACAAGTCATCATTGCCGAAGGGAAATGTTGGATCGAGCATGCTCATCAGCACTGACCTGCTGCTAATGGTCATCATCCGCCATTTCTTTATTAAATAAAATCTTTTTTTTCTGGTCATTGGAATCTTGCTGTGCAAAAAAAATCCATTGTTTTTTGTCCATTGCAGCAGTAACTATGCTCAAAATGGAACACCTTGGGGTGTCCTTCATTGAGGCAAGATGCTATATGAATGTAAGTCATGCCAATGAAAGGAATACTAAATTGAGGTTCCATTACTTGGCTTCATTGCCATGCATGGAGTACAGCTGTGTAATTGATTTGGTGGGGTAGCAGTGCATATGGCATATACTGGAGCTTTTACAAGAACTAAATTAGAGTGGTCTCTCATCATTGGTATTTTGGATTATTTGTATTCTAATTGGAATGATGGCAAATAAATGCTCCATGGATTTTTAAACTGCAACTCCATTCTATCACTTGGCATTTTAATTTTTAATTTGCTGCAAACCTGTACTTTTTCCATTTAAATTGCTATCATGTATCCACAATGCCCTGTGATTTAATCTAATTATAGCTTTTCGTATTCAAGTCAAAGTCATAAAGCATCTCAACAGTCATTCAGCAGAAATCATTGAAAGCTGCAGTATGCCTTTTCCAACAATTTACACATTGATTGCAAACAATTTGTATAGATTATGGGACCACCGTTTGCCTAGTTTTGAGAAGATTCTGTGATATTTGCACTTAAATGTCGAATGCAACACAACCAGATAACCAGTGCTCCCATTTACTTGCAGAACAGGTGTTTGTAATGTTTCTGCTGTTGCCATTTCATTAAAGGTTCTGCTTGTTTTTAACTTGTTCCATTTGTGTTTTTATTCATTCACAGGGTGTAAGCATTTCTGACAGGCCAGCATTTATGTTTATCCTTCATTTATTCCATAGAAGTGGGCATCACTGGCTAGATGTGCATTCATTACTCATCCCTAATTGCCCTGAGAGTCACCCACATTGCTGTGGGTCTGGAGTCTCATACAGGCTAGACCAGGTAAGGTTCCTTCCCTAAAGGGCATTAGTGAGCCAGATGAATCTTTCCCCTGACAATGGTTTCATGGTCATCATTAGACTCTGAATTCCAGTTTTTTTTTCATTGAGTCAATTTCCATCATGCCACTAGGCCGTCACACCTTCTTTCAGTTTTACTGTTCTCAATATTACCACTCCCAACTCCCAGACTACCACGATCCATGTCTCCAAAATCTCTTAACTGTTTCTGGGCCTGGTGGAAGAGGATGGAACTGAATTGCTAACTTTCGCTACAGAAGCTTCCTGACCCCACTGAGTGCTTCCAGCATTTAAGTGTCCTATTTCCTGATTCTCAATGGCTCAACTTCGACAAAGCAGAGCATCAACAGCATAGTATCTGCTGGCCTTCACAATGTTCCTCACTCCTGGTCAGCGAAGGCACCACATAGAGCAGACACCAAAGTAGCTCAGCATTGTCGTGTGTAAATAAGGATTACACGATACAACAGATACAAATCTGAAGTGTGCGTCGTAAATGGGTGATGCTGCATTGCAGTTCAGAGGAGGAGTCAAATTGCTATGGCCAAATGTGTGCTTGCATGCATATTGAAACCTGGAAATGTGGGTAGTGATGGGAGAGGCTCATATTGCAGCCTGGAATTGTGGGTAGTGATGGGATCGGTTCATATTGCAGACTGGAATTGTGGGTAGTGATGGGAGAGGCTCATATTGCAGACTGGAATTGTGGGTAGTGATGGGAGAGGCTCATATTGCAGACTGGAATTGTGGGTAGTGATGGGAGAGGCTCATATTGCAGACTGGAACAGTGGGTAGTGATGGGAGAGGCTCATACTGCAGCCTGGAATTGTGGGTAGTGATGGGAGAGGCTCATATTGTAGCCTAGAATTGTGGGTAGTGATGGGATCGGTTCATATTGCAGACTGAAATTGCGTGTAGTGATGGGAGAGGCTCATACTGCAGCCTGGAATTGTGGGTAGTGATGGGATCGGTTCATATTGCAGACTGAAATTGCGTGTAGTGATGGGAGAGGCTCATACTGCAGCCTGGAATTGTGGGTAGTGATGGGATCGGTTCATATTGCAGACTGAAATTGCGTGTAGTGATGGGAGAGGCTCATACTGCAGCCTGGAATTGTGGGTAGTGATGGGATCGGTTCATATTGCAGACTGAAATTGCGTGTAGTGATGGGAGAGGCTCATATTGCAGCCTGGAATTGTGGGTAGTGATGGGATCGGTTCATATTGCAGCCTGGAATTGTGGGTAGTGATGGGATCGGTTCATATTGCAGCCTGGAATTGTGGGTAGTGATGGGATCGGTTCATATTGCAGCCTAGAATTGTGGGTAGTGATGGGAGAGGCTCATACTGCAGCCTGGAATTGTGGGTAGTGATGGGATTGGTTCATATTGCAGCCTGAAACTGTGGGTAGTGATGGGAGAGGCTCATACTGCAGCCTGGAATTGTGGGTAGTGATGGGAGAGGCTCATATTGTAGCCTGAAATTATGGGTAGTGATGGGAGAGGCTCATATTGCAGCCTGGAACTGTGGGTAGTGATGGGATCGGTTCATATTGCAGACTGAAACTGTGGGTAGTGATGGGATCGGCTCATATTGCAGACTGAAACTGTGGGTAGTGATGGGAGAGGCTCATACTGCAGCCTGGAATTGTGGGTAGTGATGGGAGAGGCTCATATTGCAGCCTGGAATTGTGGGTAGTGGTGGGAGAGGCTCATATTGCAGCCTGGAATTGTGGGTAGTGATGGGAGAGGCTCATATTGCAGCCTTGAACTGTCGGTAGTGATGGGAGAAACTCCTGGATTCTCTCCATCAGACGACAGGTGCAGGAATATTTCCAGCTGTCATTGGCTGCCATTGGCATGGATCAATAAGGCTAGCAAGCTGATAATCAGCTGCTGATGGACGCATTCTTTCCTTCACCGTCAGGAGGACAAATTTTAAGTCGTCATTGGACAAGCCTATGGACGTACATGGAATAGTATAGGTTAGATGGGCTTGAGATTGGTATGACAGGTTGGCACAACATCGAGGGCCGAAGGGACTGTACTGTGCTGTAATGTTCTATGTTCTATGTTCTATGAATGGCCTCGTGGTATCATTGCTGGACTCATATAGCCATATAACGTTCTGGGGACCTGGGTTCAAATCCCAGCATGGTAGATGGTGGAATTTGAATTCAATAAAATATCTGGAATTAAGAATCTAATGATGACCATCAATTGATCGTCTGGAAAATCCTATCTGGTTCACTAGCATCCTTTAGGGAAGAAAACTGCCATCCTTACCTGGTCTGGCCAACATGTGACTCCAGACCACAGCAATGTGGTTGACTTTTAACTGCCCCCTGCATAATTATGGACAGGCAATAAAGGCTTCCTGGCCAGCGATGACCTCATCCTGTGAATGAATAGAGGCAAGAAAAAGTTCCTGGGGTGGGACTGAAAAATAGGATTTCTGGCTTAGAAGCAAGGGCACTGCACACTGCGCCACAAGACGGTGTTACAGTCAACACTATATTAAAGACAGCTATAGCCACAGGCAATAGCATCGACAGATGCTACAATTGTTCAGGACCTCGATGAGGCTTCTACTGCTTACTGTGTGCAGTTTTGGCCTCCTTATCTGATGTAGGATGTTTTGCTATGGCCGGAGAGCAGCAAGGGTTTACCAGACTGATTCCTGGGGATGGTGGGCCTGACGTATGAGTTGAAACTAGACTGGGTCGGAATATAGTACCTGGACTTCAGAAGAATGAGGTGGACAGTCCTTCAGAAACCTATAAAATCCTAACAGGGCTCTACAGGGTAAACATAGGAGGAATGTTCTCGAGGCCAGGGGTCACAATCTAAGGATATGGGGCAGGTCTGAGATAAGAAGGAATGTCTTCACCCAGACAGTGGTGAACCTGTGGAATTCTCTGCCACAAAAAGTGATTGAGGCCAAAACATTGTTTTCAAGAAGGAGTTAGGTACGTTCTTACGAAAAGAAGCAAATGCTACGGGGACAATGTAGGACAAGGGTGCTAATTTGGATGACGAACCACTGAATGCCAGAGCAAGCTTGAAGAACTGAATGATTTACTCCTGCTCCTGTTTCTTATGTTTCGAAAGAGCATTTCAATGAACAAAAAAATCATATTTTGAGGACTGGTTGCATAAATGAGGCTTGTATTCCTTCACGCACAGAAGATTAGCAGGTAATTTAACTGAGGTGCTGAAAATGACTGATGGATTAAATTGCTTTCCTAACAGCACTGTGGGTGTCCCCACATCAAAATGATAGTAATAGTTCAATAAGGCATCTCACTACCATTTTCTCCTGGGGCAACTGGGGACGGGCAATAAATGTTAACCCAGGCGATGATGCCCACATCCCATGAACAATTTTTTCTGAAAGAATCAATAGGGTGGATGCAGAGAAACTATTTGATCTGATGTGGAAGTTTTGAACAATGGGGCATTAGCCAAAATTCGAACTAATTTGTTCAAGGGTAACGTCTTTCACACAAATGGTGCCTTTGTGGTAATAGTCCAGATGTCAAAGCTGATGTTATGGAGGCATGAGTTCAAATCCTACCATGGCAGCTGGTGGGCTTTAAATTCAATTAATAAATCTGGAATTTAAAGTTGGTCCTAGACACGTTGCCGTGGCAACTATCATCGATTGCTGTAAAAGCCCATCTGGTTCACTCTTGCCATTATCCGGTCTGGCAACACATGACTTCAGGCCCACAACAATGCAGGTGACCTCATACATCACTCAGACCATTTGGCAGGTTTGAGCTGGTCAGATTTGGCCATTGGAATGGACCACCAATGCTGGCTTTCTCAATAGCCCTATATCCCATCAAAGAATAAACTAAAAATAATACAAACAGTAAGCTGTTACAGTCCCACTAGACCATAGGGCTGTTCTTTCACTAGAGTCAGTCAACTTTTTTTTGGGGAGGGTTTAACTTGAAGTTCACCAGGCCTTAGGGAAGGGAAGAGGTTGAGAAGGGGGAAACTTCAGGGCAATCTCAGCTAATGTGAGAAATAAACTCACTCTGTTGGCAACAATCTGCATTGCAAACCAATTGTCTCGCCAACTGAGCTATCTGACCCCTCCACACATACAAGCAACCCCTGTCTCACCAAGCTGCTACATGCACAAATCCTGGAGTGGGAACTGAATTAGCATTTTTTTGATTCAAAGTTGAGAGTTTATGAATAAATGAGTGGAGTTAACATCAAGCTGAATGAAGCGATGCAGATGTACAGCCATCGAAACACATTCTTTGAACAGACTGAATGTCATACCAATGTAACTTGGGGCAGTTCCTTACCTTACCATGGTTGGAATTCTCACACACAAACGTCTCATAATCTGTTGGGAATTCCGGAGAATTATCATTGACATCCACCACACTAATGAGAACAAAACCTCTTCCAATCTGAGCAGGGTTCTCTGCGCAAAGTATAATACACAATCAAGAGAAGATTAATGTATGTTATTGCACAATGTTCATGAGATTTCTTTTCTTAATGCTCATTTCTAAGCATGCCAATGGAAACAGATAAATGAAACAGCTTGGAAAACAGTAGAATACATCAGTGTGCATCGTTCAAAAATTGACAGCACGAGCCCAGTATAATTTTAATGACTTCCTTGGATTACAATAATCATAAAGTTGAACAAAAAAACTAACAGCAAAGTCACATATCCTGCATAGCCTCTTAAACAAATAGAATCATAGGATCTTAAAAACTGTACAATGTGGAAGCAGGCCAATCGGACCCTGGAGTCTGCACTGACCGTCTGAAGACCTTCCCACCCAGACACACCCTTTATCCTATCCCTATAACCCTGCATTTCCCAGGGCTAATCCATCTAGCCTGCACATCTCTGGGCACTATAGCAATTTAGCACAGAGTCATACATTGTACTTCAACACCATATTTCACTGTACTCCGAAATACTGTGGCCTTGAGCTTCTATAGGTTTCCCTGTGTCTAGATATGATAGTATTACAGGTAGTATTGTTTGAAATAGCACTAAAAGATGTGGAATTTAAAATATAAGTGAGTTGCATCCCATACACTCTACGCTCTGGCATGCTGGTTCATTTCACGAGGAGCAATCCCAAAACTGGCCATACTCCCCTCCCTCTGGATGAGCCAAACAGCCTTTTTTCTGTGCTATGGACCTCTGACTAAATGACCACAGGTCAGTTTGATGGATTTGCACTGATTGGGTACATTTCCAGAGTTTACAGACACACGGGGAGTTTTGGTTAACAATTAACTAAAACATCAGCCAGGTTGATCATTTCTCGCCAAAGGTCATAATGACTTTCGATTTGCAACGTAAATCACTTTAACTCAGTTGTAATTGAGTTCAAACTCAGTCAGTTGTAAGGGCCTGTGACTACCGACGGTGTAAGACATTGATTGGCCTGTTCCTTGAGCAGCAAATACCAATGGCAGCCAGCACACAGCTGGTCTAATTCAGTAACCTCAAGGTCAGCTCAGCTTTGGTTCCTGTCAGCAATACATGACATTCAAGTGTGTAGCTCAGCTCTGATCGTCTTTGAGGAATTTTACATTTTCAATCAGGTGTAAACAATGGAGGAGCCCACAGCTTGGTTTCACTTTAGAAAAACTGCAGCAGCCTCAATCATTTTCCTGTGGTACTTCGAACTGAAAGTCCAAGCGTTTCTTTACTGTTTCTGCTTTTTGAAGCAAACGTGTTGGCCTTTCTACTATAGTGTTTGGCAGGGGTCAGCAAATCTTAAACTGAAACCTAAATTGTTCACACTAGCTATTTACCACTGTACATTTCCAGTACACATACCAACCCAGACAAATGGATCTGTCAGACTTGAGATCAAATCATGCCAGCGACTGGGGAATTACAATTCAGTTCATGAATAAATCTGGAATAAAGAGTTTGTATCAGTAATAGTGATCATTAAACTAGATTGCTGTTGAAATAACTATGAAAGCCAGTGTCCCATCACCACGTCACCCTCTACTTACACATGTTTGTACATTACACTGACCCTGCTAGCACACAGCCGGCTCCTAGAGTGAGCAGAATCCATTACAGTCCTGTTGATATCTGTCAGCCAGGGCTCTCTGATTGGACCAGATTAACGGCCCCAATCGGGGGACTCATATTCTATGCATCCACCTAGCTGACTTCATTACAATCACACAGCAGTTAAAGCCCACCTGATTCATTCAATCTTACCACCTTCAGATTATTTCCTGAGCAGTATGCAAATTGGCATGGTGTATAGAATATTAAAGAGATGAATACACAGAGTAAAGACTAAGTAAAAACCGAAAGAACTGTAGATGCTATAAATCTGGAACAAAAATAAAGTTGCAGGTCTGGCAGCATTTGTGAAGGAGAAAAGCAGAGTTAACGTTTGGGGTCTGGCGACCCTTCCTCACCAGACCCGAAACGTTAACTCTGGTTTGTCCTTCACAGATGCTGCCGGACCTGCTGAACTTTTCCAGCAACTCTGTTTTTGTTATAGAGTAAAGACTGTTGAGAGTAAAGTGAGTTCCAGTTTGTGGGGCACCCAGTACTGGGGAAACTCAGGTGGGGCTGTACCATTGGGCCAGTCTTTCACTGAGCCATGGTTGGAGCTGTGTTCTTGTGAACTGCATAGCTGGGAATATAGAGAAGGCTTTAGGCTAAATGATGGGGGCAGAGGGAAAATATGGTTTGTTAAAATATAAAGATAAGGTAGGAGAGAAAAATAGAAATATGAAAATTAAGGGTCAGAGAATGACAGGAAAGGACAGATTAAAAAAAAACCATAGAATGCACCAACGATCAAAAGCCGATTTTACAAAAATGACGAAAAGAGAAAACCAAAGGGTCTGTATCCAAATGCAAACAACATTCATATCAACGTCAACAACTTGATTGTGCTTATTGAAGTAAACAGGATTTGTGAGTCATTACAGGCTATGACTTTGGGATGATAAGGATTAAGCCCTGAATATTGAGGGAAATGTGACATTAGAGAAAGTAGAAGCTGTAAAGGTGGAGGGGTAGCATTGTCAATCAGGGATGGCATTGTGCAATAGGTAGAGATGATTTCAGTTCAGGAGATCAGGGTTAGAGTCAGTTTGGGGGCAGATAACAAACAGGAATAATCAGTGGTTTTCAACTATAGGTCATTTAACAGTAATCAGAAAGTAGAATAGAAATATTGAGTAATTATGATGAAGGGTCAACAATGATCATGGGAGGCCTTAATTTCCACATAAAGTTGAAATATCAGATTGGTGTTCGATCAGATGGGCTAAGAATGCACTTGTGATGAGTTAGTATGATAGGATTATTTAATGAGCTCAGAGTTAAGGCACCCCCAAGCAGCAGAAAACAAAACGATAGAATTTTACATTCAGTTTGAATGGAAGAATAAGTCTAAGAGAAGTATTTTGAACTTAAATAAAGGCAACTATCGGGCATGAAATCTGAGCTTGCTGGAGTGAACAGGCAATGTGTGTTGGGGACAGATAGGCACACGCTAGCATTTATCAGTACTAGTAAGTGTATTCTTACTCTGAAGACAAATTCTAAAGGGAGAACCATCTCTAGTGTTTAACTAAAGGAGTTAAGGAGACCATCAAATTTATGGAAAAAACATATATTTGTGCAAACATGTGTGAAAGGTCGGATGATTGGTCAGAAGTTTAAAAAAGCTGCAAAGAATGACATAGATTAATCAGGAGAAAGAAATTAAAGTATGCCAGAAATGTAAAAATGGATAGCAGAAGTTTCCAGAGGCACCTGGAAAGGAAATGAATAGACAGAGTGTTGGTCCTCTAGCGGCGTGAATGGGGAGTCAATTATAGATGATAAGGGGAAAGCTTGTGGGTGAACAAAGAACAAAGAATATTACAGCACAGGAGCAGGCCCTTCAGCCCTCCAAGCCTGCACCTATCCAGATCATCTATCTAAACCTATCACCTATTTTCCAAGGATGTGTATCCCTCTGCTCCTTGTCCATTTATGTATATGTCTAGATATATCTTAAATGACACCATCACACCCGCCTCTACCACCTCCGCTGGCAACGCGTTCCAGGCAGCCCACCACCCTCTGCGTAAAGAACTTTCCATGCATATCTCCCTTAAACGTTTCCCCTCTCACCCTGAAATCGTGACCCCTAGTAATTGAGTCCCCCACTCTGGGAAAAAGCTACGCACCCTGTCTATACTGCTCATGATGTTGTAGATCTCAATCAGGTCCCCCTCAACCTCCATCTCTCTAATGTAAATAATTCTAATCTACTCAACCTCTCTTCATAGCTAGCTCCCTCCATACCAGACAACATCCTGTTGAGCCTCCTCCGCACCCTCTCCGAAGCATTCACATCCTTTTGGTATAACAAAACATACAGCTGGATGAACACAGCTGGCCAAGCAGCATCAGAGGAGCAGGAAAGCTGATGTTTCGGGTCGAGACCCTTCATCACATCCTTTTGATAATGTGGCGACCAGAACTGTACGCAGTATTTCAAATGTGATCGAATCAACGTCTTATACAACTGTAACATGACCTGCCAACTCTTGTACTCAATACCTTGTCTGATGAATGAAAGCATGCCGTATGTCATCTTGAATTAAACAAATATGCTGCTTCTACCTTCACTATTGAGGATATGCGAACGTTTGTAATCATAGCTATAACTCAGGAAATGGAAAGGAAAGACAGACTTGGTGAAATTACAATCACAAGGGACGTGGTACTTCTGATGGACCTGTGGGCTAAGAAGGTTCTGGGAGCGAATGGACTTCATCCCAGGCTGAAGCCATGGGTGATAACGTAAGAGGGTTTCTGAAGAAGGGTCCAGGCCCAAAACATCAACTTTCCTGCTCCTCTGATGCTGCTTGGCCTTCTGTGTTCATCCAGCTCTATACCTTGTAATATCAGTGATAAGGTAAGATATGCTTTTGCTCGGCTGTAGACAGGTTTCATCCAAAAGTAGCAAATACAACTTTTATATCTGAGAAGGGAAGGTTGGAAACCAAACAGGAAATAATGGGTGGGATCCATAAATCGTTCTCACACAGCGAGTTGTCAGGCTATGGAATGCACTGTTCATTTGAGGCATTCAGGAGGGCATTGGATGGTTTGGATTGTTTTTTGGGATAGTAATGGTGAGTAGGGAAATGGGGAAAAGGCAGAAGATGGGCGCTACGTGATTGGTAGAGGTATGAAAGGCCAAATGTCTTTTTCTGCACTGGCTAATAATTCTGTGATAGCTTGGTGTCTGTTGTAGGGAAGAACATGAAAGAGGTATGGCTTGGAAATTAGAAAATCTCATGGTTATTTTAAAGCTTTAGCATTTTTTTGTTTGGAAGAAAATTTTAAGAGTTATTTGAAAGCATGACATGCTGTGGATAATTAGGAGTCTGCAGACGTACTGCATTCGGATTTCCAGAAGGTGCTACATAAAGGCAACTGTGCAAATTAGAAGTACATGGCATTGAGAGCAACTTATTAGCATGGAGAGAAGACTAACTGTCCAACAGAAGACAAGGAGTTTGTGTAAATTGGTCTTTATCTGACTGGCAGGATGTGATGATGGGAGTTCCATAAGGGTCTACGCTAGGGCCTCAGGTTTATCAAATTTCCATCAGTAGCTTAGTTGATGGGAGCATCAACATGGCAGCTACAAGGAAAGGTGGGGAAATATAGTCAGAGAGTCATACAGCACAGAAACAAACCCTTTGGTCCAACCAGTCCAGGCCAACCATAATCCCAAACTAAAGTAGCCCCACCTGCCTGTGGTTGGCCCATATCCTTCTAAACATTTTCTTATTCACATCCTTATATAATGCCTTTTAACGTTGCAACTGTGTCTGCACCCAACACTCCCTCTGTAAGTTCATTCCATGCACAAACTACTCGCTGTGTGAAACAAATGTCCCTCAAGTATTTTTAAATTTTTATCTTCTCACCTTAAAAATGTGCCCCCTAGTCTTGGAATCCCCCACCCTAGGGAAAAGACATCTGCCATTCACCCTATCTATGCCTGTCATGACTTTATAAACCTTTATACCCCTCAACCTCCCACATTCCAGTGAAAAAAGTCCCAGTCTATCCAGCCTCTCTTTATAACTCAAACCTTCTATTCCCAGCAACAACCTGGTAAATCTCTTCTAAACCCTCTCCAACTTGATATTATCATTCCTATAACAGGGTAACCAGAATTGCACACGGTATTCCAGAATGCTGGTTCACCTGCACATCTGCTAGTGTGGTATGCTGCATCCGCAGTTCCCATTGTGGCCTCCTCTGTATCAGGGAAACCAAGCGGAGGCTTGGGGACCGCTTTGCAGAACACCTCCGCTTGGTTCGCAATAAACAACTGCACCTCCCAGTGGCGAACCATTTCAACTCCGCCTCTCACTCCTCAGACGACATGTTCATCATGGGCCTCCTGCAGTGCCACAACGATGCCACCCGTAGTTGCAGGAACAGCAACTCATAATCCACTTGGGAACCCTGCAGCCCAATGGTATCAATATGGACTTCACCAGCTTCAAAATCTCCCCTTCCCCCACTGCATCCCAAAACCAGCCCAGCTTGTCCCTGCCTCCCTAACCTGTCCTTCATCCTATCTATCCCACCTCCCATCTCAAGCTACACTCCCATCTCCTACCTACCAGTCTCATCCTGCCCCTTGACCTGTCCATCCTCACTGGACTAACCTATACCCCTCTAGCTCCCCATCTACACTCACCTTTACTGGCTTTTTGACCTGTCTGTCTCCTCTCTACCTATGTTCTACTTTATCCATCTTCTATCTGCCTCCCCTTCTCTCCCTATTTAATTCAGAAATCCCTTCCTTCCCCTATTTCTGAAGGAGGGTCTAGACTTGAAATGTCAGCTTTCCTGCTCCCCTGATGCTACTTGGCTTGCTGTGTTCATCCAGCTCTACAACTTCTTTACAACTGTTTTTTTTTGGGTGATAATGGCGCACTAAGATTCAGGGAAAAGGCAGGACATGGGCACAATGTAATACAGCCTTTTTCTATGGAAAGAAATGATAAGAATTGTTTTCTTTCAGAGGGTTGTGTGACCTTAGAACTCTGCTTCAGAGGTGGTGGAATATTTTCATTAGCGAATAGATTCTTCTTACACAGGGGATACAATGATATCAAAGGTAGGTGGGCCATACCCCCAATGAATGGTGCCTCAGATTCCAGTAGTCAAAGGGTCTTACTCTTGGTCCTTTATTGTTCAATTTTGTAATTTTCTTTAGGTTTGGTGCCCATGTGACACCAGACCCCCATCAATATGGGTGACTCTTAATTATCCTCTGAAAAGAGCCAATATTTGTCTCCCGAAACTTCAAATATCACCAAGGTGTATAAAACCAGGGGCAACATTACCCTCCTCTCCCAGCCCCTTTCAGATTTTGTTTCAGTCAGTCTAAAATCTAACCTGGATCCATGCATAAACAAAAACTCAGAGTGGTGCAGTAGGAGTAGACTATGGGCCTCTCAGACTGAAATGGATATGTTCTCAAAAACTGAAGAAACTGCACATGCTGTAAATCAGGAACAAAAGCAGAAGCTGCTACAATAGCTCAGCAGGTCTGACAGCATCTGTGAAGAAAAAGGATCAGAGTTAACATTTCAGACTCTGAGGAAGAGTCATCGGACCCGAAAAGTTAACTCTGATTATTTTCTTCATAGATGCTGCCATACCTGCTGAACTTTTCCAGTAACTTCCATTTTTTGCTCCTGAACACGTTCTTTAGTTCTGCCACCGTCTAAATATTTTTTCTTCCGTTGTCTGAGGAAAAATAATGACTTCAGCTTGAAAACATGAACACAAACCATTTTCCTTTGTGCATTACATAGCAATTTGGCACAGTATTTGGGTGTAAATAAAATAGAGGTTAAAATAATGACCAATTATTTCAAATCTAAAAACTCTGCCAACACTGAAGGAAATGAATCAATTTCTCACCAGAATTTCTGAACTGGAACCATTTTGCTCAGATTGGTTGAAGTTGTTTATTTTTGTCATTTTGGGTAACCTGGTCAGACAGGTGAGTGTGTTAGACACACCTTGGGGCCAGGTAGAGTCTTAAACCCAGACCTTCTTGGCTCAGAGATCGGGACAGTGACACTGTAACACAAGGCCCTTGTCTGAAGATCAAGCCAGTCACCAACTAGACCTTTAACTTTGTTTCCCAGTGCACCACAGAGGCATAGAAAACTTACAATTGCAGCTACAGACAATACTATGGCAGCGCTGGACTGGTGAATATTCCAGAACTCTGGAATAACAGTGGGACTTGAACACATTGGTACAAGAGCCTGGAAGTACTGAATGAGAACATTCGGCTACAACCAGCACAGGAAAGTCTCCTGAGGCTTTTCAGTTCCTCTAAGGCAATCTCCCACCTCTCGTGGTGCCAAAGTGGATAAGGTTGTGAGAATCCAGTCTGCAGCTCACCAAACACACAACTAGATCAACAGCCAGTCCAGGGAAATGGGCCAGGAGCAGGCTACAACACAGAAATCCAACTACAACCATGAAAAGAAGAAACAAAAATTTGCAAAATGAGGAATGTCTTGTCTTATTTTACCTCATTCTTATTGCGCTTTGGACTCTAACTTAACTGGAAGGCTCCATATCCCCAGAATGTATATGGATATGGGCTGTGTCAAGAACACCATTAAACACACAAAAAAGTGACATTGCATTGAGAATGTATTTGCATCATCAGATTTCTTTTCCTTTAATTGTATACCATTTGTACCATTTTGCTGTCATTTCAGTTTTGCATTTTTCAATTCGCAAAACAAAGTTGCCTTTATAGTTCATTACATAGTGAGAACAGAACGCCATTTTCATTAATGAACTGGCAAATTTTCAGATGATTGGAGGTACAATTTCAATCTCAGAGACTCGAGTAGGAATTCTAGGCTGAAACATTTCATGCAGTACTGAATGAGCACTGCACTGTCAGAGGGGAAGTCTTTTTTTAGGATGAGATATACAATGGTAGCTCAACCTGCTATTTCAGGTGGCTGTAAAAGATGACACATATTTTCATGGATGAGTGGGGATGATGAATAGGCAATGGGTGGCCTGGCTAACATTTATCCCTCAAGCAATATCACTAAATTCAGTTTACATGTTTGTTTATTTCAATACTCTGTGTGGGAGTCTGTTGTTCATTAGCTGCTATGTTTTCTACTTTACAACAATATTGTTGTTTCATTGACTGTAGAACACAATGAGCCATCCTGGGGTTGTGAAAGGAGCTATATAAATGCAAATCTTTACAGTATGTCTATTGGAAACCACTTACGGCTCTCCATAGCCAAAACGGTGATGTTGTGCTCTTCGTTTGTCTCTCTGTCCAGTGATTTTGCGATTGTAATGACTCCAGTAGTGGCGTCAATGTTAAAATATCTCTCCAGGTCAGTGTTGCGATCTATGGAATATCTGGACAGAAAGTTAAAAGTGAGAGTTTAGCATCCCTCAATCATTTCAAATCATTCAATAAAGCCATTTACAAGTTCTGTCTGCAGAAACAGGACATGGCAAGAAACACACAGTAAGTAGAATGGATAGCGAGCCTTGAATAGACAGAGTTGCCAAATCTAGTTGATATCTAATTGGACATATTCCTGGAGATTTCAGAACCTAACTGCATTCCATCATCAACTTCCTGCCAATGCTTCATTCCTTGGGAACACAAGTTCCTACACCTTTTGGAATTCAGCAACACCTTTGTCACGGAATTGGATTAATCCTCACTGTTCACCAAATTGCCTCTATTCTCCATTTCCACTGATTACTTCTGAATTAAGTTGAA
This sequence comes from Stegostoma tigrinum, assembly GCF_030684315.1. Classification (NCBI taxonomy): domain Eukaryota; kingdom Metazoa; phylum Chordata; class Chondrichthyes; order Orectolobiformes; family Stegostomatidae; genus Stegostoma; species Stegostoma tigrinum. Next base: position 119,296,668 of record NC_081358.1, on the reverse strand, counting down.
ATGTTAGTAAAGAATGAAAACAAAAACATAATTTAATCTTAAAACTAAGACAATAAAGCGTGAAGCTGGATGAACACAGCAGGCCAAGCAGCATCTCAGGAGCACAAAAGCTGACGTTTCGGGCCTAGATGAAGGGTCTAGGCCCGAAACATCAGCTTTTGTGCTCCTGAGATGCTGCTTGGCCTGCTGTGTTCATCCAGCTTCACACTTTATTATCTTGGATTCTCCAGCATCTGCAGTTCCCATTATCTCTTAATCTTAAAACTGTTGCAATAGAACTGCAGCAATATCACTGGATGTGTAATCCAGAGAACCAGGCTCATCACCCTGGTAATGGAGGGACTGTCTTATGAGCAAAGGCTAAACAGGTTGGGACTCTACTCACTGAAGTTTAAAAGACGGAGAGGTGATCTCATTGAAACAAGGAGGATTCCTAAGGGGCTTAGCAAGGTAAATCCTGAGAGGATGTTTCCCCTCCATGGGAGAGTCCAGGACTAGAAGGTATAGTCTTAGAATTAAGAGGCACATTTTAGAACTGAGATGTGAATGAAGTTCTTCTCTTGGGGGTTAGGCAATTACGCATCTTTGGAGCTCCTTGCGACACAGAACTATGGGGACAGAATCGTTGTTTATATTTAAGGCTGAAATGAATAGTTTTTATTAGTAGGGGAATCAAGGGTTAAGGTTAAAAGGCAAGAAAGTGGACGCGAGGAATGTTGGATCAATTGTGATCCTGCTGAGTGGCGGAACAGGTTCAAGAGCCAAACAGCCTACTCCTGTCACTGGTGGGATTTAAATTCAATGAATAACATCTCGTATATAAAGTGAGTCTCAGTGATGGTGACTATCCCTGAAAAATGTCCATCAGGGAAGGAAATCTGCTGTCCTTCCATGGTCTGGCCTGCATGGGACTCCAGGCCCACAACAGAGTCATAGAATCATACAGCACAGAAACTTCAATCCAACTTGTCCATGCCAACCAGATGTCCTAAATTAATCTATTCCCATTTGCCAGCATTTGGCCATTTTCCTTTGAACTCTTCCTATTCGTATACCCATACAGATGTCTTTTAAATGTTGGAATTGTACCTGCCTCCACCACTTCCTCTGGCAGTTCATTCCAGCTAGCTCACTATCCTCTGCATCAAAAAGTTACCCCTCAGGTCCTTTTTCAATCTTTCCCCTCTGACCTTAAACCTATGACCTCTAGTATTAGACTACACTACCCTATGTAAAATACCTTGGCTATTCACTCTATTCATGCACCTCATGGTAAGCTCTATAAGGTCAGCCCTCAGCCTCCAACATTCCAGGGAAAATAGCCCCAGCCTATTCAGTCTGTCCCTAGAACTCAATCCCTCCAATTTAGGCAACATCCTTGTCAATCTTTTGCGCATGCTCTCAAGTTTAACAACATCTTTCCTAAAGAGTGATCAGAATTATACACAGTATTCTAAAAGTGGCTTAACCAGTGTCCGTTATAGCTGCAAAATGACCTCCCAACTCCTGTATTCAATGTTGTGACCAGTGAAGGCAAGTGTGCCAAATGCTAACCGTGCCTCCACTTTCAAGGAACTTTGCACCAGCAGCTCTAATTCTTTTTGTTTGGCAACACTTCCCAGGGCCCTACCATGAACTGTGTAAGCCCTGCCATGGTTTGCTTCACCAAAATGCAACACCTTGCACTTATCTAAATTAAGTTCCATCTGCCACTCCTCAGTCCATTGGCCCATCCGATCAAGACACCACTGTACTCAGAGATAATCTTCTTCATTGGCCTCTACACTACCTCTTTTGGTGTCATCTGCAAACTTACTACCCATACCTCAATTGATCGGGCAGAAATTTGGCTGATAGCACCACATTAACGACCCTTCAGTCTTCCAGCACCTCACCTATGGCCGTCAATGATACAAATATCTCAGCATGGGTCCAGCAACCACTTCTTTAATTTCCCACAGCATCTTGGAAACATCTGATCAGGTCCTGGGGATTTATCTACCTTTATACATTTTAAGACCTCCAGCACTGCCTCTTCAGTGAAATGAACTCTTTACAAGATATCACTATTTGTTTCTCCATGTAAGCTAGGTTCCACATCCTTTTCCACAGTAAATACTGACACACAGCTCCTGTAATTCCACACATGGATGACCACATTGATCTTTAAGGGGTTATATTCTCTCCCTCATTATTCTCTTGCCCTTTAAGATACTTTCAGAATCCCTTTGGATTCTCCTTAACTCTATTTGCCAATGCTATCTCCTGTCCCCTTTTTGTTCTCCTGATTTCCCTCTTAAGTATACGCCTACTGCCCTATACTCCTCTAGTGATTCACTTGAATATATACCTGATATAGACCTTTCTCTTGACTAAAGCTTCAATTTCTCCATTCATCCAGCATTTCCTACACCCACCAACCTTGCCCTTCACACTAACAGGAGCATACTGTCTCTAAACTCTTGCTATGTCAAATGGTCTCCCATTGTTCCTTTAGCTGTGAATAGCCTCCCCCAATCAACTCTTGAAACTTCCTGTCTAATACTGTCAAAATTGGCCTTACTTCAATTTAGAATTTTAACTTTTTGATTAGTTCTACCCTTTTCTATGTGTATTTTAAAACTAATAGAATTATGATGACTTGCCCCAAAGTGCTCCTCGCTGACACCTCAGTCACTTGCTATGCCTTATTTCCAAACATATTGCCCCTTCTCTAGTATACCCACTTATTAGATAAGCAAGTTTTCTTGTGCACACTTAACAAATTCTTCCACATCCAAGCCCTTAAACACAATGGCTGTCCCAGTCTGTTTGGAAAGTTAAAATCCCTTTCCATTATAACTCTATTGTTCTTATCGATATCAATTTCCTGCTGACTATTGGGAGGTCTGTAGTATAATCCCAACAAGGTGATCACCCTTTTATTATTTCTCAGTTCCACCCAGATAACTTTACTGGACGTATTCCCAGGAATGTCCTCCATAAGTATAGCTGTAATGTTATTCCAGACCATAAACACCACACCCCCTCCTCTCTTGCTTCCCTTTCTAACGTTCCTGTAGCATTTATACCCTGGAAGATTAAGCTGGGAGCCCTGTCCATCTCTATTATGTTCTGTAATGCCTATGATATCCCAGTCCCATGTTCCCAACCATGCCCTGAGTTCATCTGCCTTTTCCATTGGTGAAAATGCAGTTTATCAGTCCTACTTGTTCTCTGACAAGCCCTTGTCTGCCTTAACTACTTGACTTGCTCCGTTATCTACTGTACCAGCCTCAGCTTTCTTGTTTTTCTCACTACTGCCTTGGTTCTCCCACCCAACCACCCACTCCTCCCTTTACTAGTTTAAAGTCTACTGAGTAACGCTAGCAAATCTTCCCACAAGGACTTTGATCCTTTTCCAAATCAGATGGAACCTGTCCCTCCTTTACAGATCATTTATAGCCCTGAAGAGATTTTAATGATCCAAAAATATGAATCCCTGCCCCTGCACCAGCTCCTCAGCCATGGATTCACCTGCTCTATCCTCCTATTCCTACCCTCACCAGCATGTGGTGCGGTAGTAGACCAGATATTACTACGCTCAAAGACCTGCTTTTTCACCTCCTGCCTAATTTCCAGTATTCTCTCTGCAGAGCCTCATCCCTTTCTCCACCTACATGCTTGGTACCAACACACACAACAGCCTCCTGCTGGTCACTCTCCCCTTTCGGAATATTCCTGCGCCATCTCCAAGACATCTTTGATGGGGAACAAGGGAGGCAACATATCATCCAGATGCCTCAGTGATGGCCATCGAAATGTCTACCTGTGCCTCAGACTGGACATTTCCCTGTTTCAATCGATCATCTGGAACCGGACACAGCTGTCATTACAATAAAGCCAGTCACAGTTCCAGAAACCTGGCTGTCAGTGCTCTATTCATCAGAAAAGTGTTCAACTTTTAACTGCCTTCTGAAATGGCCTTAGCAGACAACTGCGTAGAGGAGCAATTAGAGATTGGCAACAAATGCTAACCTTGCTAGTGGTGCCCTTCCTCCGTGAAAGAATCAATTAATCTTTCTGAGTGGCTCACGGAAGCTTCCTAGAGAGCTATCTTCAAATCCGAGAGACTCCAGGAGTATCCGGGTGCACCAGCGAATGCAGGTGCAGGTGCTTACGTTTTGAACAAGTGTTAACTGAACTTTTGCATGCTGCTGGTCATTTTCTGAGCACCTCGAAGCTCAAAGTTAGATCACCCACTGCACGCACAAGCCCAGGTCACATGAGTGCTCCTGTACTTCACAGTTTGCAATCAGACTCTGCAGTGAGTCTTCCTGTTGCCCAACTCAGCACTATTCATCAAGGTGAGGCAGGCAGGGTCGCTAACTTGACACCTAGGTGTGGCCCATGCCATTCACATGAAATCACAATCCTGTCATAGTTTTCACATGGTGCTGAGTAGGCAGCAGAGTTGCTCACACTAAGGTATCTGAGCATTTTCAGATCTCTGAGCTCTTGCAATTCCAGCCTCTTGCACAATGCTGATTTTCATGTTGCACTTTGCCTTCAACTGCTTGAGTCCTAAGAATTGGAATTGGAATTAAAAGAGACTCAAGCAGTTGAAGGCACCTCTCTTTTGCCTTCTTTGCCTTTCTACCTTACTCTCTCCTTCTTCACATTACCTCTTAAAATCTTACCTGTTTCGCCAAGTTTTTAGGTTACCTGCCTTAATATTTCATTCACGGAATATTTCATTCACGCCTCAGCGTCAGTTGATTTATTTTTCGATAACACAAGTACGAAATGCCTTGGACCAGCTACAGAAATGCAAGTTGCTCTAAGTTATGCGCTTGGGAATTTAGGGCCTAAAAGCAAGCATAGATTACTTGGCCCTTTGAGGTTGCTCCGCCATTCAACAAGTTCTGATTGTGTTCTCAATTTCACTTTCTTTAAAGAACCTTCAAGATTACTGGCAGGCAGAGGGATCTGGGTGTACAGGTACACAGGTCACTGAAAGTGGCAACGCAGGTGAAAAGGTAGTCAACAAGGCATACGATATGCTTGTCTTCATTGGACGGGGCACAGAGTTTAAAAACTGGCAGGTAATGTTGCAGTGTTATAGAACCTTAGTTAGGCTGCATTTGAAGTATCGTGTTCCGTTCTGGCCACCACACTACCAGAAGGCTGTGGCGGCTTTGGAGAGGGTACAGAAAATAATTACCAGGATGTTGCCTGGTATAGAGGGCATTAGCTCTGAGGAGAGGTTGGAGAAAGTTGTGTTGTTCTCACTGGAACGACAAAGGTTGAGGGGGTGACCCGGTAGAGGTCTACAAGATTATGAAGGGTATGGACAGAGTGGGCAGTCAGAAGCTTTTTCCCGGGGTGGAAGAGTCTGTTACCAGGGACCATGGGTTTAAGGTACAAGGGGAAAGGTTTAAAGGTGATGTATGAGGCTAGCTTTTTCTACTTGAGAGGGAGGTGAGTGTGTGGAACTCTCTGTTGGAGGAGGGAGTGAAAGCAGAGACTATAATGTCTTTTAAAAGGCATTTGATAAATACATGAATAGGATGGGATTCGAGGGATATGGTCCCCGGAGGGGTAGGGGGTTTTAGTTGTGACAGGCAGCATGTCCGTGCAGGCTAGGAGGGCCAAAGGGCCTGTTCCTGTGCTGTAATTTTCTTTGTTCTTTGTTCTTTATTCCTGCCTGTCCAACACCCCTCCGCCCTCTTTCTGAATCTTTTAATGCATGCAGCAAGACCTGGACAACATTTAGGATTGAGCTATCCAGTGGCAAGTGATGTTCACAAAAAACAGTGCAATGAATGAGAATCCAGAATGGCTACAACAGGTTATCAGGACACTGCTATTTCAGAAATAAAAAATTGTTGTTTCACCCTTACTTCCTGGCAGGATACGGATGTCCCTGCAGGACTGCAGTGGTTGCAAACCCCCATTCTTTATCGAGAAGGTGACAGCAATCTGCCTTCATGAATCATTGACATCTGTCCAGCGCAGATACACCAACAAAGCTGTTCAGAATGGAGCTCCACAATTTTGGTCCAGAGACAGTGAAGGAACAGCTTGAGCATTCTGAATCAACCGGCTTGGGATGGGGATGGAATTTACAGGTGGTGATGTTCCCCAGGAATCTGCAGCGCTGGTCCTTCTGTGAGTTTGGAAAGTGCTGTCAGAGGAGAATGGCTGCAGTGCACTGGTGTGACTGTCCGTGGACTGCGGATGAGGTGGAGGTGCTGGGGTTGCACTGGGGTGGTCAGAGTCAGAAGTCAGCCATCATCCAGATTATAGACCTACAGGTTGAACTGAAATCACAAACTTTCTGAGCGCTGCTCCTTTGTCAGATGATGAAGCAGCAGCTCTCCAAAAGCTTGTGGTTTCAAATAAACCTGTTGGGACTATAATCTGATGTCATATGACTTCTGGCTGTGGATGGAGTGAATATTGAAGGTGGTGGATGAGGTACCAAATGAGCTGGCTCCTCTGTCCTCGATGCCACAAGGTTCTTGACTGTTGTAGGAGCTGCACTAATCCAGGGATTCTGACTGCTACATTTCTACATTACAAAGATGTGCGCACTTCAGAAGTATTTCAAAAGGTGCCCAAAACTGGGAACTGAATATTCATGGTTATTTGACACTCATGAAAGATAAGTGAAGAGGACAATAAAATGGGGTTCTGCTGATAATAAGAAATCAGATCAGCTTGGGGTAGGGCGGGGAGAGGACAGATCTAGTACCAGGAGACACAGTCTCCAAGTAAGGGACAAACAATTTACGGCTGAGAAGATGAGGAATTTCCTCACTGACTCTCTGGAATTCCCCACCCCAGACGTCAGGCAAGTTCAATCATTGAGAGAGTTCAAGGCAGAGATCGGCTGATGACAAGTTCCTCACAGTATCAATGAATATGGGAATCCCGTGGGGATATGATATCAAGGTAGATGTTCAATGATGGTCCAGAATTGCGAATCAAGCCCAAGGAAGCTGAATGGCCCATGCCTGCTCCTAAATTCCTCTGTAAAGTGCGATGGGACACCATGAGGACGGGACCTTGCACAAAGGCAAGCCTTTTGTTTTCCTAATTATTAGCACAAAATGCCCATGCAATTTCTTTTTCCTTTTTACTAATCGTCCACGAGTGTCAAATAACCTTGAATATTCAGTTCCCAGTTTTGGGCACCTTTTGAAATACTTCTGAAGAGCGCATATCTTTGTAATGTAGAAATGCAGCAGTCAGAATCCTTGGATTAGTGCTGCTCCAACAACAGCCAAGAACTTTGTGGCATCGAGGACAGAGGAGCCTGCTCATTTGGTACCTCATCCACCACCTTCAACATTCACCGCCAGAAGTCACACTTCACTAACAGTGGGACATTAGGAAGCTCAGAGGAACAAAGATGTTGGGGTGCGTGTCCCAAGAAGCTGGCTGGACAGGTTAACAGGCTGGTTAAGAAGTTACAATAATCAGTCAGAGCACACAGTACAAGATCAGGGAGATCATGTAGGAGCTGTACAGGACTTTGGTTGGACCATGCCTGGATTACCGTGTGCAGTTGTGGTCACCACACTGTTGGAAGGAGGTGATTACAGTGGAAGGCGTACAGAGGAGATTTACCAGTTCTGAGGAAGGGTCACTAGAACTGTAACATTAACACTGATTTTCTCTTCACAGATGCTGCCAGACCTGCTGAGCTTTTCCAGCAACTTCTGTTTTTGTTCACAGCATCCGCGGTTCTTTTGGTTTTTGTTTGTTTCTTTCACCAGGAAGGAGCAGTGCAGCGATGAAGAGAGGCTGGGTAAGCTCAAGTTATTTTCTTTGGAACAGAGAGGGATGACGGGGTGACCTGGTAGAGGTATATAATATTATGAGGGGCATGGACAGGGTGGAGAGAAAGCAGGTATTCCCCTCAGTTTAAGAGTAAAGAAAAGGGGGATATTTTTAAAATAAAAACCGAAAGAACTGAGGATGCAGTAAATCAGAAACAAAAACTGGAGTTGCTCGAAAAGCTCAGTAGGTCTGGCAGCATCTGTGAAGAAAAATAATGAGAGTTAACGTTTCAGGTCCAGTTTCCCTTCCCCAGAATTCATGTTTTTCAGGTGATAGATTGGAGGTTGAGAGGGAATTTGAGGGAACAAGTTTTCGCCCAGAAGATGGAAGTCACTGCCTGGGTGAGTGGTTGATTTGGGTAAACTTACAACCTTTAGAAAGTACATGGACAAGCACTTCCAGACTCACAGCAATGTGGTTGACTCCTAACTGCCCTCTGGGCAATTAGGGATGGGCAATAAGCGCTGCCTGGCCAGCAACGCCCTCATCCCAAGAATGAATAAAGGTTAAAAAAAAACTGTAAGTGTCATAATTATTCAAGGCAAGTGGGTCTACAGTAGGAAAATACATAGGAGCAGGATTTAAAAAGTGTGGAGCTGGATGAACACAGCAGGCCAAGCAGCATCTCAGGAGCACAAAAGCTGACCTTTCGGGCCTAGACCCTTCATCAGAGAGGGGGATGGGGAGAGGGTTCTGGAATAAATAGGGAGAGAGTGGGAGGCGGATTGAAGATGGATAGAGGAGAAGCGAAGCAGGGTTAGGCTTTTTTCGCAGTTGATCTGTGGCTGAGCTCCATATTGGCCCACACTCATAAATAACTTTCCTTAAGGAAAGCGTGTCTCTCTCTCAGATTTAAAGTTAAATTGATCTAGCGTCGATTGTAGGTGGCAGAGCAGTTCTGGCAGATGGGCCAAAGGGACCTCTTCTGTATGATTCTGTGAGGGCCAAAGAAGTGGGCAGAGGACATGGAATGGTGTGGAGCTGCCGTGCACTGGGTAAATGAGCCGGCCAACTCTCACCTGACAGGGCTGTTCGCTGTGTCGGGGTCATGTGCCAACACCGTACCGATGGCTGTGCCAATGCTCGCAGCCTCAGAGACTGACATCTTGTAGAGAGGCGAGTTGAACTCTGGGGCCTCATCCATGTCCTCCACCACCAACTTCACTGTGGTAGTGTCCGCGAAGGGTCCCAGCGTCTGGAACCTCAAGTCGGTGTTTTTATTGGTGACTTCAATCTTCAGAGTGTAGCTTGACTTTTTTTCAAAGTCCAGTTCCTGTGAAACAAGTACAAAATGCACACATATTTATTCGGCGCAATGTCAGTTCATTAAAGAGCCTGACAGGCAAACGAAGGCGCAAGTCGCATCTGTCAGGTGATGACATTTTAATATGGGATGGTTTAATTAAATGGCAGGGATATTTTCAGTTTGTTCTTGCTCCATTGCTCCAAGCATCTATCTTTGTTATTCCTGCTATTTGCACTGAAGTGACAACCTCCCAAGTAAATAGGGTTCCAAACGAATGATTTATTTACAGTTCCTCCAGCATCCCTCTGCCATTTATTTTTCTTTTAATGCATCTATCTCCCTGCTGCTTTCTGAATAAGATGTATGGTGTCTGATAGTCCAGTGTGAGCATAGTCAGCCCACTCAAACATTATCACTGCCAGAAACACCCCAAAACATCTTATAGCCGGTGACAGAATTCTGTCATTGCGCAAGCTCCCTCAAGAAGGTTGTATCCTTGGACACTAAAGACTTGCTGAGTTTTTCAGTTTTTTTGACTGCAATGAGTTGGAGAGACTGACTGAACCGAAGCAATTCTCAGGAATATTGCAGTATATATCAAATAGATGGAGCCTTGTTTGCAGTTCATTTTGGATAATTCTCTCTTCTACTACTGACTTTCCAGAGTTCAGCATGGAATCCTGTTACAGAAAATAAGCACAAAACATCAGGCTGGCCATAGCGCAGTACTGAGGCTGGTCTGTACTGCTAGAGAGGCTAGCTTTTAAGAGAGACATTAAGCTAGAATTCTGACTGTGTGCTGTTAGGGATGTATAAGATCTCATGGCACCGCACTTCAAATACAAAGCTTCTGAGACTGACATGCTTTCAAAGTGTCTCTGATTCACGATAAAATGAAGGAAAGCAGGAGCTCACGCAACACACTTTGAAATTTGTTTGACAACAAGCGTGGTGGCTAGGTGCTTGGGGTGGGGGTCAGGGGCGTAGCTCATCTCACTGAGAAGAAGATGCAAGATGTCTCACCCATGGACAATGAAAAGGTAGGTGTACTGGCTCTGGGTAAACTATTAATCTCAGTCTCAAAGGTGAATGATCTGAATGCAAGGTGGTATAAATAACTGTACATAATTGTGCAAAAACAGAAGTTGCTGGAAAAGCTCAGCGGGTCTGGCAGCATTTGTGAAGAAAAATATCAGAGTTAATATTTCAGGTCGGGTGACTCTTCCTCAGAATGCAATTGTACATAATTGTTTGTGTATTTCCTTGATAAAATGGATTTGGGGCTTACAGGATAGCTAATTAGCAATACTATCTGGATACAAGGCTCTTGTGATTCACTTTGCCATGGAAATTGGTTTTAAAGACCAGTCCATTACAAACCATTATAGTTTTGGATTACAATGTTTCTGAGATATTTCGGATATTCAGGTTAGTCAGTCGCTATCTGAAAGAGATGAGGAGAGAAATAGAGAGAGAAAAAAGGAGACAGAGAGAGAGAGAGGGACAAAGAGAGAGTGTGCAAGGGGGAGAGAGGGAGAGAGAGAGAAAGAGAGACAGAGAGAGAGTGAAAGAGGGAGAGAGAGAAGGAGATAGAGACAGCTAGTCCTGAACATGAAGCAGAGAATTGTTGACCTCATGTACGTTAACTGTACAGAACATAGGTGTGAAGTCATAATAAGATCGAAGAGGTCAAGTTCATAAGGATTTAAAAGAGGATGGAAGATTCACCTACCCTGGGCTGTACTTTCTAAAATATGCCCAGAGTGAAAAGCAGCTTTGGGATTTAACGTAACTTGGCTGGAAAAGGATATCGGTAGTAAGTCATTGGGAGTAGACAATAGTTTAGCATTAATTTTGAGTGAATGAAGTGTTTATTTAATGCACAGTATATAACATAACCAACATGGCACATCTTCAATTGTGTTAAAAGCCATTGGGGACTTGCTTTTCCATAACTCACTTGAAAGTTGCCGACAAAACTATGATTATTCCATGTTCCTTTATGTCATTTCTGTGATAAAAGCCTTAAAATGTGAAATGTGGACATATGATCCTTTCAGCTGAGGAACTGAATTTCAAGGAACTTTCTAAACGATACTGGCCTCTCCAGAAACCATCTCAATTTATGGCACTTTGCAGGAATTCACAGAGTTCATATTTCTTCAAATTCAAGAATGAAATAACATAATGGCATTTTCCATAGTTTAAATGGCTAAGCTTTCACACTTAGTTCTGTTGTATTATGGTAAAGTTAACATGGCTACATCTATTTTTACTGGTGCATTTCTCAATAGAGCAACTGTGAGCATTTGGCAACAATTAATCAGTTTTACTTTGAAGGTACTGGCTGAGAAGTCAGAAATTGATTCAAAATTAGGTGCTTACATGGCACAAGCAGTCAAATCATTAGCACAAGATCTGAATCTTGGCAAAATAAAAGACTATTTAGCCAAGGTGGTTAAAAAGGCATTTGGTGCGCTTGTTTTCATGGCCCAGTGCTTTGATTGTCGGAGTTGGGAAGTCATGATGAGGAGGACACTGGTGAGAATTCTTCTCGAGTCCTGTGTCGAACTCTGGTTGTCCTGTTATAGGAAGGATATTTTTAAGCTAATAAGGGCTCAGAAGAGATTTACCAGGATGTTGCCAGCTATGGCGTTATAAAGAAAGGCTAAATGGGCTAGGACGTTTTTCAGTGAAGTGTAGAAGTTGAGAGGTGACCTTATAGAGGTTTATAAAATCATGAGGGTTATAGACAGGTTAATGGTAGGTGTCTTTTCCCTAGGGTGGGGGTTTTCAAGACTGGGAGGGGCATATTCTTAAAAGTGAGGGGAGATAGATTTTAAAAAAAGACATGAAGACCAAATTCTGACCACAGAGGGTGGTTCAAGTGTGGAAGCATCCTGAAATCTCACGAAGCTAGAAAAAATTTCAAAGAAAATTTACCCTTTTCATAAAGTTTCCTCAAACAAAAAAACCATGTAAACTCAGCACACCAAGTTCCGATATGCATATATTCACTCGTGTGTGGAGTTTCCAGAGCCCAGCAAATAAATTGTACTGCCCTTTTCACATATAGACTTAAGACTTTTTATTGAATGAAAACAAGTGTACGGTATTGGGTTTCTGTCAGAGTATTTGTCATGCAACTGGCAGATTCATTAAGCCAGCTCACATCATTTGCCACACATGCCTGATTTCATTCTATCCACTCATAAGATGTGGGCATTGCCAACTGGCAGCATTTATTGTCCATTCCTAGTTGCCCTTGAGGACCTGGCATTGAGCTGTCTTCTTGGACCACAGTCAGAAGTCACATGACACCAGGTTAAAGTCCAGCAGGTTTTTTTTCTAAACACAGGATTTCAGAGCCTCGGCCCTTCTTCAGGTGTTGGCGAGAGAGGCAGTATCAGACTTTATAAATAAAAGCTCAGAGAGTCACACCACTGCTGCGGATGTATTAAACAAACCTAAGATGCTGGTAAATCTTTCGTCAGTTAGAAGGTTTTAATTGATTAATATGTGTACGTAAATCCCCAAATTCTTTTTAAGTCACCGCCACATAAAATGCCACATTGACTGACTATCTATATTTATTGTGTGCTTTGTGAACAAAATAAAATGTATCTGCAAATATAAAATCACCCTATAGATCCATACACTGCAGTCCAAGTGTTATAGGTAGACCTGTAATTCTGCTTGGCAGGGAATTCCAGGATTTTGATCTAGTGACGCTGAAGGAATAGGGAAATATTTCAAAGTCAGGGTGTTGAGTGATTTGGAGGGGAATGAATAGTGGGGAGTTTACCATATTTACTTAATGCCTAAATTCAGTGAGAAATGAGTTAAAATGTACTTTGTATCCTTTCAGAAAACACTTCATTCACTCAGATCAATGTAACAATGGCTTAAAGAAATGTAGATAGTTTTAGTACTCTCATGTTTGTATTGTGGCCAGCCAGGTGGACTTCACAGAATATGAGTTCCCCGACTGGAGCTGTTAAGCTGGGCCAATCAGGGAGCCCTGGCTGAAAGATATAATAGGAGTGTCAGAGGCTCTGTTCACTCTAAAACCTGGCTCTGAGGAAGCCAGGCCAGTGACACCACATAGTGATAAAGGGTGGCTTGGTGATGGGGTAGCAGACTCTGTGGGGTTATTTCAAGTGTGAAATGTTTTTTGTAGGGAAAGCATGAGATGTTTATTTGATTCTTTCAGGTGAACATTATTAAGTAATTAACATAAGGGTACTATTGCTATGATTAATGTGTGTGAGTTAATTCTAGGAGGGTACGGGCACAGAAAAACTTCATCAGACTTCTGTGAATTTGCTGGAAGAAATGGGAATGGTGTTTGATAAGTAAAATAAAGCTATGAAGCTTGATCGGTGTTTTAAAAGAGGGATGTTAACAATGGAAGAAGTTAAAACCAGTGTTCCTTTTGGAACAAGGCCACAGCATTTTAACAATAAGAAGAGCTATTGTTATGGCTGATGATTTTGACCTGCTCCACAAGCATTTATAGGTGACAGTAAAGAAGATAGAGAGGAAGAAGTATTGTTGAACAAGAGACTAAGTGCAACGTGAGGGATAGCAGAATTGAAGAGACAGATGCTTCTCAAAGTAGTTAAAAGAATGTGAGAGACCAACTCAATTTGAAGAAGTAAAAATATCACTTTTGCCATAGGATAGTGCATGAGAAGTAAGGTTTCTGGAAATTAAAAGTTAAGCCAGTGGGCACTGAATCATAGAATCATACAGCACTGAAACAGACCTGACTCATCCATGCCAACCAGGTTTCTAAAACTGAACTAGTCCCATTTGCCTTTGTTTAACACATATCCATCTAAACCTTTCCTATCCACGTACCTGCGCAAATGTTTTTTTTAAAACTCTCACATTCTTACAGTAAATGCTATATTAATGACTGAAGCTTGTCATAAACCAAAACAATCTCTCAGAATTGTTACAGTGCTGAAGGAGGGTATTCGGCCCATGGTGTCTATACTAGTTCTCTGTCCCCCTGCCTTTTCCCCAGAACCATGAATCGCGCCTTTTCATAGGACCTTGCTGAATACCTTAACAGGGCCAGACACCACCACACTTTTAGGCAATACATTCCAGATGTGAGAAAGTACTCTTTTACATCACATTTTCTTCTTTCAAATGGCTTTAAATCTATGACCTCTCATTCTAGGTGCATTCAAGAGAAGGTGCATTTTTCTGTCCAAAAACTTCATGATTCTGAATGCAAATCTCCTCTCAGTCTTCTCCCCTCCAATGAAACCAGGCCTAACTTTTCCAATTGATCTTTCCTCATCTCTGGGAACCTTCTCATAAATCTTTCATGCACTCTCTCCAATGCCTTCACATCCTTAGATTGATAAATCATAGAGAATATAGCATGGAAACAGACACTTCTGTCCAACTACTGCACCATGACCACATTCCCAAACTAAACTAGTCCCGAGTTGTCTGCTGCTGGCCCATATCCCTCCAAACCTCTCCTATTCATATTCAAATGTATTTAAATGTTGTAATTGTACATGTATCCACTGCTTCTTCTTGCAGTTCATTCCACACACGAACCGCTATCTGTATAAAAAAGTTGCCCCTATTGTCCTTCTTAAATCTTTCTCCTCTCACCTTAAAAATGTGCCTCCTGGTTTTGAACAACCCCACTCTAAGGAAAAGACCTTTGCTATTCACCTTATCTATGCCATTAACGATTTTATAAACTTCAATAAGGTCACCCCTCAACTTCCTATGCTCCATGAAAAATGTCCCAGCCTATTTTTACAATGCAAACCCTCGATTCCCAGCAACATTCTTGCAATTTTTTCTAACCCTCTCTGGTTTAATAATTTCCTTCCTATAACAGGGCAGAACTAGACACAGCAGTCCAGAAGAGGCCTCAGCAATGTCCTGTATGATCTCAACATGACTTCCCAACCCCTACACTCAAAGGACTGAGCAATGAAGGCAAGCTGCCAAATTGCTTTTTAACCACCATGTCTATATGTGACACCAATTTTAAAGAATAAAGTACAACAGCTCGTACTGAATGCTGTATTCTAACTGTACCTGAATTCCTAATAACTTTTTGTTCTTCTCATTGATGCCATTATTAATAAATCCCACACACGTTAGTAAACGTTCTCTCAAACCTGTCTGCCACCTTCAATGTCTTATGCACAAATACACCCTGGTCCGTCTGTTCCTGTAATTCCTTCAGAGTTGTAACAATTATTTTATATTTTATGTTTGTCATGTTTTGTTTTCTCTGACCAAACTTTTGTTTTCTCTGACCAAACTGAGTCATCTCCCTCCATCACTTGTCAAGTTAGTTCACAAACTTTTTGTTCAGTTGAAGTTTGACATTTTCCTCCTCACAGCATACAATGCTTCAGAAACTTGTATCGTTCACAACCTTCAAAATTGTTCACTGAGCATCAAGATGGATATATCAAAGGAAAAGCAAGGTTTCCAATTATGAGACCTGGAGAACTCCAGAACAAACCTTCCTCCAGGCCAAAGTTAGATGCATGAGACATCGTTCACTGATTCCTGCCACTGAATTTTGTCTCCATGAGGCCATAAGGCAACAGAGCAGAAGTAGGACATTCAGCCCATCAAGTCTGCTCAGCCATTCAATATCATGGCAGATCTGATAACCCTCAACTCCTCCTTTCTGCCTTTCCCCCAATAACCCTTTATTTCCTCACAGATTAAAAATCTCCGCCTTGAATATACTTTATTGCCTAACCTCACAGCCCTCTGTTGTAAAGAACTTCACAGATTCATTACCCTCTGAAAGAAGAAATTCTTCATTGATTGATTGATTTATTGTCATGTGTACCGAAATACAGTAAAAAGCTTTGTTTACGAGTTCTACAGGCAGATCGCAGCAAGCAAAGGACGTACTGATCAAAAAGACTTAGTGACATAAAGGTTGCATTGCAGGTTACGTTATTTGAGGCTACAGTCCATTCAACAGTCTGATAATGGCCAGGAAGAAGCTGTTACTGAACCTGGTGGTGCGTGTGTTCAGCCTTCTGTATCTTCTGCCTGATGGAAGAGGTTGTAGGAGATCATTACCGGGGTACAATTGGTCTTTGATGATGTTTCCACGGCAGCCAGCTGTGTAAGTAGAGAACATGGATGGAAGGTTGGCTTCCGTGATGGTCCAGGCTATGCATGGCCTTCTGTAGTTTCTTACTGTCCTGGGGGAGCAGTTGCCATACCAGGCCGTTATGCATCCGGACACTATGCTCTCAATGGTGAATCTGTAGGAGTTGGTGAGGGACCTTATGGACAGGCCAAATTTCCTGAGCCACCTGAGGAAGAAGAGGTGTTGTTGTGCCTTCTTGACTGTCGCATTTACATGGCAAGTCCAGGACAGGTTGTCAGTTAACACCACTCTGAGGAACTTGATGCTCTTCACTTTCTCAATGTCAATTCAATTGATGTAGAGGGGGGCGCGTTCTCCTCCTTTCCCTCTGAAGGTAATGATCAGTTCTTTAGTTTTGCCAACACTAAGAGACAGATTTCTTTCATTGCACCACGACACCATGCCCTTTATCTCCCTTCTGTATTTTGACTTAAATGTGTGACAAGAAAGGTCAGGGTAGACAAAGATAAATTATTTCCACTGGTTGGGGTTTCTAGAATTAGAGGGCATAGTCTGACAATTAAGGCCAGACCATTCAGGAGAGATGTTAGGAAGCATTTCTACACACGAAGGATGGTAGGGGCTTGGAACTCTCCCATAAATGACAGTAGACTGTAGATACTGGATCAGTTGTTAATTTTAAATCTAAGATTTTTTTTGTTAAACAAAGATGTTGAGGTATATGTGTCAAAGGCAGATATATGGAGCTAGGCCACAGAGCAGCCACTGAATGGTAGAACAGGCTTGAGGAGCTGAATGGCCTACTCATGTTCCTATCTTCCTATCTTCCAATGTTCCTATGTTCTTATGACCCTTATTCTGAGATTACGCTCCCTGGTATTGACTCTCCCACAACGACCAAAATCGTTCCTTTTATTCCATCAGCTACATTTTTCCGATAAGTCTCTTATGTGGTAAGATGAGTCCCTTGTTGGGGAGTCAAGAGCTGGGGGTCACCAGATAAAAATAAGCAGGCAGTTATATCAGACCAAGAGGAGGAAAAATCTTTTACTCAGGAGTTTGTAATCTTTGGAATTATCTATCCATAGAAGGCTGTGTCAACTCAGTCATTGAGTTTGTTTCAAATAGAAATTGGTAGACTTTGATACAGAAATGATGTAAAGAGATAGAGAGATAGTGTGGAAAAAGGCGTTGAAGTGAATGATCAACCACTACTTGTATTGAATGGTGGAATAGAGGACCGAGAGCTGGATGGTCTACTTCTGCTCCTAAGTTTCTCTTGTGAAGTCAAATTCAAAGTAGTAACTTAATAGTTCAGGTCTGACCCTGCTTGAACATATTCATCTGACGTTTTGGACCTTAATTGTTCTCACCGCTCCTTTTCCACCTGTTTACTGATGATATGTCCAGAGAAGACTTTGGGATGCTCTGTCAGGTTGGATACATGTAATGATCAAATAACCTATTTCGTAATACTTTAAATAGTGATCAGGATTTTGCCGTGGTTCTTTGAAAAAGTGTTTCATCTGAACAGAGACAACGGAGTTAACGTTTCGGGTCTGGTGACCCTTCCTCAGAACAATGCAAAGGAGAGATATAGGCCCAGGCTTTTATGAAGTTTGATACCTAGCAAGGCCACATCCACCTATCTCTAATCTTCTGATCCCCACTAGCAAACTCATCTGGATTGAACAGCTGGCCAATGGGATACAGTGGAAATTTAAAGAGGAACTCAGCCCAGAAATTGCATGAAGTCACTTTTTGGGAGTGTTGTGTAGGCCTCGAATGGTAGCCATATGACACGCGAAGGAAGGAATAATGGGAGCTTGTCTGAAGAGTACAGTAATAATCCTGAAACGTTAACTCTGCTTTCTCCTCCACAGATGCTGCCAGGCCTGCTGAGCTTTTCCAGCAACTTTGTTCTTGTTCCTGATTTACAGCATCTGCAGTTCTTTTGGTTTTTGTTTCATCTGAATAACGGCTTCCTGGAGAGTGCTGCATTTGCTCTGATTCTGTTTCTCATAATCTGCAGTGGGATTTGAACCCACAATAACCTGAGGTGACAGCTCACCGCTACCTTCTCCAGGGCAATTAGGGATGGGCTTAGCCAGCAAAGTCCACATCCCCTGAATGAATAAAAACAATACGAGCTGAGCCACTGCTGACAACTAACTGGATTTATTTACAGTGAGGTCTAAATTGGAGCATAAAGGAGTTAAGGAGTTATCCTGAGGGTAGAGTAACTCCATTCTTTCCTGACAAAAGGGCCAGAAACATTGTGATTCTTAGAGACATGCAGCCAATGCAAACCCTGATGTGTTTTTTCTCTCCAGAGAGTTTGCTGAATAGAAGTGTATTCATAGGTAACATTGGTGGATGTTGTTTACCTGTTCTGCTGTACGGAGTGAATTTAGACTGTGTTTTAGTCAGTGCTTTTGTTATTAAGGGGGCAGTGTCAAAACTGTCTGCTAATGATGCTGATTTTATCAGAGGCAACAATCTAATTGGAGGCTGTGTACTGCCTCCAGATATTTTCACAATGTCCTTTGAAGTTAAGGATGCATCAAAACAAAAATAGATGATTAAGACCATTAGAAACATCTTCTCCATGTCCACTCTATCCACGCCTCTCATCATGCTGTAAAATTCAATCTGATCCACACCCCAAACCACCTCCCCACCCTCACACCTTGTCCTTCTAAACTCCCTTGAATACAGACGCAGAAACCTCAACAACTGGTCATATGGCAAGCCCTTTATCCCCAGCATCTATCATCTAAACCTCCTCTGGACCCCTTCAACACCAATATCAATACATCCTTCCTTAGATACAGGACCCAAGACTACTCACTATATGCCAAATGTGATCAGACTAGGATCTCATGCAGCCTCAGCAATACATCCTTGCTCTGGTATTCTAGCTGTCTTGAAATGAATGCGAACATTGCATTTGCCTCCCTAACTGCCAACTGAACCTGGACATTAGCTTGAAGAGAATCTTGAACTCAGACTCATAAGTTCATTTGTGCTTCATTTCTGAAGCCTCTCACCATTTAGAAAATAGTCTGCACCTCTTTTCTTCCTATTAAAATGGATAACCTCACACTTGCCCACACTTTGTTCCATCTGCCACTTCTTTGCCCACTCTCCTAGCCTGTACAAGTCCTTCTGCAGCCTCCCCACATCCTCAACACTACCTGTCCCTCCACCTATCTTTGTGTTGGATAAAATGACTGATAAAGCCATGCTAATAAAATGTGAGGCTGGATGAACACAGCAGGCCCAGCAGCATTTCAGGAACACAAAAGCTGACGTTTCGGGCCTAGACCCTTCATCAGAGATGAAGGCCCGAAACGTCAGCTTTTGTGCTCCTGGGATGCTGCTGGGCCTGCTGTGTTCATCCAGCCTCACATTTTATTATCTTGGATTCTCCAGCATCTGCAGTTCCCATCATCACTGATAAATGCATGCTTCTCACTTCTGTATCCCAAACGGAGATGGATAAATCTGCTCCCATGGATTAGATTCTTAAAAACCCCATTGTTTTGAGTCGAAGTGTTGCTTTCCTGCAGCAGCCTCAATGTGATTTCAAAGTCTCACATTGAAAGGCAAATGCTAGCCCCATTATTAAGTGGGCCTTTTTTGGCAGAAATTATGAGCATAAAGACAGACTTAGGGGAGCAGAAACAGTCCACTTGGTTTCCGTTTCTATGACTTTCCCATACGGCTGTTTTTGCCCTACTGACATTTTTGGCCTGTACATAGATTAAAACTCCCTGTGATTATCACTGTACTCTTCAGACGAGCTCCCATTATTCCTTCCTTCGTGTGTTATATGGCTACCATTCGAGGCCTACACGACACTCCCAAAAAGTGACTTCATGCAGTTTCTGGGCTGTGGACTCCTCTTTAAATTTCCACTGTATCCCATTGGCCAGCTGTTCACCCAGAGAATTTTACAGTGCTCCTCCTGAATAACCTCCTTTACTCTGTGTGCCTGAGCAAACAGTGTTCACAGCTACATCACGGCAACGTTGAGGTGGGAGATAAGGCTCTGATGATGGTTGGGCCAGTGCTGTTGGAGGCAAGGTGGTAGGGTGGAGAATTGGCCCAGTAACAAAGGCAGTGCCTGGGGATCAGAGATCTTGATGCTGGTTGGGTCTGACATAGATGGCAGTGAAACGGTGGAGAAGGGAATGACCATGCAAGTGTCGTTGATGGCAATGATCCGCCTCATGGCTGATGGACTTCCTACAAGTTATTTCTTCCTTTTCTTTTCCTTATTCTTAAGTTATTCAAAAGGGCGTCATTTCGTGGCGACAAGTGAAAAAGCTTTTCACTGTATTTTGTTTATTCGCTCAGTAAAATACACATGGCAATAAAATCAAAATCAAAAATCAAAAAGCTGGAGTACGATCACTCTCCTGTGTGGAGCGACCATGTATAAAATAAGGGATATTCCAGATCAGATCCCGGATCCCATCAGCTTGTGAGTGGGTGAATTGACCATCATCCTTCCACCAGAGTTGAGGGCCTGCTCACTTTGCCACCGATTACTTCAAATCCAGAGTTTGTTAAAGTCCCCCTGATCCACCTGCTTTCCTCTAATTTCACTTCTGTGCTGTAGGAAAGGCTTGGAATGAATCTGTTGCTTATGGAGGCTGCAAGTTGTCCCTCTAGCAGCCGTTCAATTGACAGCAGGCTTTCACAGGCTGGGAGGGGACCTGTCTTCAGACACAAGCTTCTCGTGTTGCCATGATATCAGCTTCTGCTGCATGACAGAGGTCACTCTTCGTGTGGACAAGTCCATCTGGGCCGACAGCTTCACCTGCTGACATTCCCATCTGCTTCCCAGAGACAGCTAACAATGTCCGATGATCCATGACCCGACTTCCGATCGCTCAGCAGTTGACAACCCAGGGGCTCCACGATAACAAGCTCCAGGTCAGTGGCCAGGAGCTGGCAAAGTCAAGCCTATTATCTCTGCAGATCACCCACCACCTTCCCCTATGCCTCTCCTCATCTTCCCTGTCTATTAGTGGTTCTGGGTTGCCGTTGCATAGTTAGTGCCTCCCCAAATAACCACTCATCGCTGATGATTGTTAACACTAGGGGTATTTGACTGAAAGAAATATCACTGCTGCCCCTGTCCTCAGTCAATTCGCACAGATGTATCAACAGTGAGGGACAGGTATAGAGGCTCTGATCAATCCAGTCTGACCCGCACCCATGTGTGTTTCACAATCTATTGCATAAGAAAAACAAGAAGTGGCACAGTGGCTAACACTGTTACCTCACAGTGCCAGGGTCCCAGGTTCAATTTCACCCTTGGGCAATTATCTGTGTAGAGTTTGCACATTCTCCCTGTGGCTGCGTGCATTGCCTTTCACAGTCCAAAGATATAGAGGTTGGATGGGTTATCTGTGGCCTGTTTCCATGCTGTCGGGATTTGATGCACAGCGTATTACTCACAACCCCTCAGCCAAAGCTAGTATTGAGGTATTTGCCTTTTTTTTGTGGGGATGAATGGAGGAATTAACATGAAACCCTTTAATAATGAGGGGATGTGAACAACCACATGGCAATTTGCCATTATTCATTCGCAGGGTGTGGGCATCACTGGCTAGGCCAGCATTTTTACCCATTCATCGTTGCCCAGAAGGCAATTAAGAGTCGGTCACATTGCTGTGGGCTCATACAGAGGTCAGAACAGGTAAGGATGGCAGTTTCTTTCCTTCCAGGGTGAATAGTGAAGCAGGTGGGTTTTTCTACACAATTGACACCCATTTCACGGTCATCTTAGAATCGCTACAGTGCAGGTAGGAGCTATTCAATCCACTGAGTCTGCACGAACCCTCCAAACAGCATCTCACCCAGGTCACTACTGCTCCCCGAGACTCAATGAGATCGCGGTTGACCTGAAAAATCCTTAACTCCACTTTCCTGCCTTTCCTCCATAACATCCCTTACCGATTAAAAACATATTGATCTCAACAGTTATGAGCTAGGAGCAGGAGGAGAACATTTCGCCCCTCCAGCTGGTTCCAACATTCATTTAAGATCAAGGCTAACCTGACTACAGCCTCAGAAATTCCTGCTCACCTCTTAAGTGGGAGATCCCTCATTTTTAGATTGCATTGTCTGATTCTAGATTGCCCCCACAAGAGGGAACATCATTGCTGTATCTATCCTGACACACCCCCCTCCTCAGTATCTTATGCATGCACAATCATCTCTTATTCTTCTCAACGCTAAAGGCCTAATCTGCTCAACTTTATCCTCATCAGGCAAAAGAAAATCATCTCAAGAATCAGTGGGGCAAAACTTTCTGAGCATTTGATGGCTATTCTTATAATGACTCCATTTCAAATCCATCAACATAGATATGAACAGTATGGTGGCTCAGTGGTTAATGCTGCTGCCTCACAGTGCCAGAGACTTGGGTTCAATTCCAGTGTAAGGCCATTGTCTGCATGGAGCTTGAACATTCTCCATGTGCCTGTACTGTAGGTTTCCTCTGTATGCTCTGGTTTCCTCCCACAGTCCAAAATTGTGCAGGTTAGTGGATTGGCCATGCTAAATTTCCCATAGTGTCCAGGGATATGCAAGCTGGCTGGGTTAGCCATGGGAAATGCATAGTTACAAGGATGGGTTTGGGTGGAAAGTTCTTTGGAAGGATAGTGTGTACTTGATGTGCCGAATGGCTGGCTTCCACATTATAGGAATTCTTTATCAGCCAAGGCATACCTGCCATGATTGTTTGGACACCTAAGAAGAATGTGTAATTTCAGTGCCATGTCCTTGTAAATTTATTTTCCTTGGGAGCTTTCCAGAAGGTAAGTTAGCTTGAAGTTTCAGTATCCCTTCAAACATTGCCAGCTCATAGTTACTGTGAACAAATTCTGTCCATACGGCAGATTACATTCTGCAAATGACATTTTATGCAGTGAAGCTTCTCCATGTTGCTTCTCAGTATGATTTCAGCATGGCAATGGGCTACTGAAAAGATTGTTGTTGGGAGCAGATGTGAGAGGTGCCTCTCGTGCATGCTGGAGTTATTAAAATTATTATTAATTCAATCAGGATGAGTACTTTCTCCCGCTGCAGTGCTGGGAATAAACTGTCTGCTCTGATCACTTAATAGGGCAGATCGAAATGCAAGTACACCATTAACTGTCACTGTAGATAGAAACAAAGGCATTGTTTTAGACGGAGAGGCTTTGATTCATTGGTAAGGCTGGGGGAAGATCTCTGCAGCAATGTTACAAACCCAGAAATACCTCTAGGTCTTGCTCAAAGCATGGTTCCCATCAAGAGCTGCCTTCAGAAGGTAGTGGCACTTCACATCATTGGGTCTTCCGGTTTGGTCAACGGTTAGAGGAGGGAGTGACATGGACATGGGCATCAAGAAGGCAGAGATAGAAGAACCTCAGTCCTTGCATTTATCAAACAGATTCAGGTTGTTACAGCTTACAGAATCCCTACCATGTGGAAAAAGGCCATTTGGCCCATCGGGTCTGCACCCAACCCTCTGAAGAGCTTCCCACCCAGATCCAGCAATACTCCCCGACTCTATCCCTGTAATCTTGCTTTTCCCATGGCTACTCCACTGAAGCTGCACATCATAGGCAATTTAGCATGGCTAATCCACCGTACCTGCACATCTTCAGACTATAGGAGGAAACCAGAACACCCAGAAGAAACCCACATTGGCTCAGGGAGAATGTGCAAACAGACCAGTCATCCAAGGGTGGAATTGAACCTGAGTCCCTGGCACTGTGAGACAGCAGTGCTATCCGCTGAGGCACCATGCTACCCTCAGCAAACCTGATAACCCCTATGGTTTGAACTCACACTTCTGTTATTAAGCATCTTGTGTTCTACCAACTGAGCTAACCTGGTGCTTGAGGTTCTGCAGATAACAGCAGGGTGTGCAAATTGGATGAGAGACTGGACCTGAGCCAATGCTGCAGGAAGGCATTGTATTGAACTGGAGAAGTGGTGACAAAATGTAATGGTGATAGGGTCAATATAGTTAGGAGAATAGCTAGCATTCTCTGTACCCAAGAACAACAGGCCAGCTGGCTGTGCTGTCTGCTATCTGGTTCAGAGCATCTGCTCTCTCTCTACAGAGAGATGAGATGTTAAAAGTAGGGGATTCAGTGACAGTAATGCCTTTGAATGTCAAAAGCTGGTGGTTAGATCCTCTTTTGTTGGAAATGGTCATTGTCTAGCGCTAGCTGGGCTATTGCTCCTTTTGTCCTTTGAGGTTGTAAAGATAGTGCAATTAGAATGTGCTTTCAACCCAATGAGTCACTGTAGTGTGGTGCATCTTGTAGACGGCAAACATTGCTGACACACTGAGTCTGCGTTGGAAGAAGTGAATACTTAAGCTTGTGGATGGCATATTGATTACGTGTACTGCTTCATCCAGGATGCTGTTGAGTTTTTTTGACTGCTGCCAGTTGCAGTACGGGTTGAGTAATTAAGACCAGAGGTAAACAAGGCAAGAAAATGAGAGACTGCGATCTCTTGGAGAGTTGTGTGGCTGGAGGATATTACAAAGAGAGAAAGAAAAAGACCGTGGAGAGATTTGAAAACAAGAATGAGATTTTAAAATAGAGTCAAAGTCAAGGAAAACATGCATTTAAATATTCAGTCTGCTTCATTTTCTGTTCCTGTTTTTTTTAATAAATTGTCTCCACTTAAATATGAGCCTTTTATCAGACAGAACTATCTTCCTGGATTAATTTTAGTAATTCTCTTTCTAATAATGAAGATTTCCTCAATTATGCCTCATCTATCCCTGATGGCACACAGATCTATATTCCTTGTGTATTTTTTCTGAAGGATAATAACATCAATGTGATGAACGGAGCGGGAACATTTAGGTGGAAAACTGCCATTGTTTGTCCTGATCTTCCATGTTGCTTTAAGCCTTGAAGGGGTTTTAGGGGTCACTCTGAAGATTTAAAGCAACAATTGAACAATCTGATGTAAGCGGGGGGGGGGGGGTAAACTAGCTCTGATGTGGGTTCAGTGTAGAGAAAACAAGGTCATGTAGCTAACAGCAAGAGAGGTTATAAATAGACTTTGTTGTACTGGAAGTCAGCCAAAGTGTAGTGTTGTATCTGAGAAACCAGTAGGTGCCAAAAGAGACAGTAACCATAAGCGACAATGTTGAACATCAATGTATAGTCTATTATCTGAAGACCTGAATGAACTGTCCTTCTGCAGAAAGAATTACATTAGGTACAGAAAGCCAAAAAGTATGCAAAGTGATTAAATTTCCATCAGGTTAGTTCTACTAAGGCTGGTCAAATTCAGCGCAGTGAATAAAAGCGGCATTCTCGCAAAGCAGCGTACTTTGTAGTCAGAAGTCACACAACACCAGGTTATAGTCCAACAGGTTTATCTGCACAGGTGACAAAGGAATAGCACTCCAAAAACTTGTGATTTCAAATAAAGCTGTTGGACTATAAGTTGGTGTCATGTGACTTCTGACTTTGTCCACCCCAGTCTAACACCAGCAACTCCCACAGCACATTTTGTTTTTGTCTCTGACTGGCCTTACCTTCTGTAGAGTGACAATCCCTTCTTGGGTCTCCACGTCAGTTACAATCTTGAGAACAGACAGCCCATCCCCGTCAATGATTCGGTATTCCATTTCAGCATTCGGTCCAATGTCATCATCGAGGGCCCTTATTTTAGCCACTGTCGAAGCCACGGGTAAAGATTCGGGAATGTTGTACTGATAGAACCCTGTATGGAAGAGAGTGGCACATGTCATGCATTCAAAATGTACAGCAGTTGTGTCTTGCGTTGATGAGCTCTTGGAGAAAGTAGAGAATAAGTCCAATTTTACATCCAAATGACCTGTCAGCAAGGCCGTTCGGGTTGGGGGATCGGTGGTGAGGGGAGGAGAGTGAATGATGGCAATGTGGCAGAAGCGAAGCCTATTGCCCTCACTCCCACCAGATGCCCACTGACCATCGTTTTAACTCGGAAGCTGTCCAGTTGGGATGCTGCAAAGGTTGAGCAGGAGGGCTTCATCGATCTTATGCTAATTGATAGAGTGTGTCATCAGTGATCTCAGATGGTGCTGGGAACTGACAGGGGGAGATTCTAATGGTCTTCTCTTGAACATGTCTCTGGAAATTGAATAAACAGTTCATCAGTATCAGTGAGTTTTGTTCCTTACCCACATTTCTCAAAAATACCCAGAACCTGCACGTGATACTCTAACAGAAAGAAATGACAGCCTCAGCAATAAGTGAAGATCAACTCCTTCTTATCTCTAGCGCATCTCTAGCCCTTTCACCCTTCGAGGTCTCCATACTCCTCGATCCCCGCCTCTTGGCATCGTCAATTTTCAGCAGACCATCACTGATGGCAGTGTCTGCAGGTGCAGACACATAAACTGTATTTATAAAGTTCTTTGCATTTACATAGTCCCTTTAATGTAGGAGCACATCCCAAGTTCTCCACCAAAGCGATGACTAGCCACATCACAGGATGTTATGGCAGGTGACCCACAAACACAGGAATGCAGTAAATATCAGCGGGGGTTTGACCCACTGCGCCTGCTCTGACATTCAATGCGATCATGACTGTTCCTGGTCTTCATCTCCACTTTAGAACATAGAACACAGAACACAGAACATAGAACATAGAACAGAACAGCGCAGTACAGGCCTTTCGGCCCTCGATGTTGCGCCAACCTGTGAAACCAATCTGAAGCCCAACTAACTTACACTATTCCATTATCATCCATATGTTTATCCAATGACCATTTCCACCTTCCTCGATATCCAAAGAGACAAGCAGTGTGTTTCTCTCAGCCTTAAATGCAGTAAACAATGGAATGTTCACAATCATCTGGGGTGACAATTCCAATGCATCACAACACCTTGAGCTAAATGATTTCTCCTCATCTCCAAAATGATTGGTCCCTTATCCTGAGACTGGATCTGTCGATTCCCGCATGAGTGGAAACAATCTGTCAGTGTCTACCCTACGAAGTCCCTCCAGAGCCTTCTGCGTCTCCTGAAAGCAGGTGAGCCTCCCATTAGATCAGCATTTGGCCTGTAAAATTAACCTTGTGGATTAAAATCAAGCCAGTCTGCCATATCCTGCATCCAATGAGTTTCACATTCGGTCTGTGATTCAATGTGTAAACCTGGCCTGGGAACAAGAATCACTGATCCTGTGCCAAACCATCACATCGAAGCTGCAAGGAAACAAGTTCAGGAAAGCAAAATGCTGCAGGCACTGGCCATCTGAAATAAAATAGAAAGTGCCAGAGAAGCTTGCTGGTTTTGGCAGTCTCTGAAGAGAGAGAGGAAGACAGAGTGTGACTTTCCCAATTTCTTTTCAGTACGAAGGGGTAAGTGTGGTAAATGGGGAGTTACACATCACTACTCACTGGCAAGGGCTTGTAGACGGAGCAGGTGAATTTCTCAGCCTACCACAGATCTCAACACTGATGTCCTCAAATTGCCAATGAGAGGCCGGCAGCTTCTGTTCCAAACAGCTACTTGTTAGGTGATTCAGCCTGAGATCAGTCTCTGTCATTCTCTTGCTCCAGTGGAGAATCATGGAGAGAAAGAGGTGAAAAGATGGGGAAAGTCGCAGGCAATGACAGATGTAGCTTTCAAAGGTCCTCCACCCGTGCCTCTGATTACCACAAAAACCCTGCGGGCAGGTTGTCCTGGTCTCCCAGCTGGGAAATGATTCCTATTTCTCACTCGGTGGGAAGGTAAGCTATTGGAATGGTGGTGAGCTGAGTCCTTAAGTGGTCATTAATTGGCCATTTAAGGGCCTTAATTGTTGCAGTGGAAAGGTCACCTGTGTACCATGGGGAGCGATGTGAAGGGAATCAGTATCTCACCAGGGTCAACTCATCCAACTGTTTCCCCTTCTTGTGCCCTCCATGTAGGGAAAACTTCAGGCCAGAGTTAACTCTTCTTTGGAACTGTATTCACAGTGAGCGATGGTAATGGGTGAATACGGTGGGTGATGGTAACGGGTGAATACGGTGGGAGGTGTTAACAGGGTGAATATGGTGGGTGATGGTAACGGGTGAGTACAGTGGGTAATGGTAACTGGTGAATATGGTGGGAGACAGTAGTAGGTTGGATACGGTGGGATATGATAATGGGTGAATATGGTGGGAGCTGGTAACAGGGGAATACAGTGGGAGATGGTAATGGGTGATTATGGTGGGAATAGTGACAGGGGAATACGGTAGGAGATGATAACGGATGAATATGGTGGGTGTTGGTAATGGGTGAATACAGTGAGCAATGGTAATCGGTGAATACAGTGAGCAATGGTAATGGGTGAATACAGTGAGCAATGGTAATCGGTGAATACAGTGAGCAATGGTAATGGGTGAATACAGTGAGCAATGGTAATCGGTGAATACAGTGAGCAATGGTAATGGGTGAATACAGTGAGCAATGGTAATCGGTGAATACAGTGAGCAATGGTAATCGGTGAATACAGTGAGCAATGGTAATGGGTGAATACAGTGAGCAATGGTAATCGGTGAATACAGTGAGCAATGGTAATGGGTGAATATGGCAGGTGATGGTAACGAGTGAATATAGTGGGCGATGGTAACAGGCGAATATGGTGGGAGATAGTAGTAGGTTGGATACGGCAGGAAATAATAATGGGTGAATATGGTGGGTAATGGTAATGGGGTAATATGGTGGGTGATGGTAATGGGTGTATATGGTGGGTAATGATAATGGAGGAATACGGTGAGTGATGGTAATGGGTGAATACGGCGGTTGATGGTAATGGGTGAATATGGTGGGTAACGGTAATGGGGTAATATGGTGGGTGATGGTAATGGGTGAATATGGTGGGTAACGGTAATGGGGTAATACGGTGAGATACGGTAATAGAATGCGATCATAGCTGGTCTGATAATCCTCAACTCCATTTTCCTGCCATTTCCCCAAAATCTTTGATTCTCTTATTAAAAGCCTTCTCCGTCTCAGCCTTGGATATACTTAACAATTCAACTTCGACAGCCCTCAGTGGTAAAGTATTCTATAGATCCTTTATCCTCTGACAGAAGAAATTCCTTCCCATCTGTGTTTGAAATGACTGATCTCTTATTCTGAGATGATGCCGTCTGGTCCTGGACTCTCCCAAAAAGAGAAACAACCTTTTTTTTTGCATCTACTGTGTCAATTCCCCTAAGAATCTTGAATCTTTCAATAAGTCCAGTTCTCATTCCTTGGTATTCTACTGAGGACCTGCCCCAATCTACTGAACCTCTCCTCATGCAGTGCGTCACTCCAGACCATCCTTCACCCTTCTGCCACCAGCTCCCTCTAACCCCACCATGGTGCCTAATTTGTGAAAAAGCTGGATCTGAGCTTTACCTGTCCTCTGTGGCAGAGCAGTTACCTTCCATTTCTCCCAATCATTGTTGGTTTTCTTATTCAATGTTTTAACCTTGCACTTTGGTGGCTTTGAGCTTCTACACTGCTTCAATAGAATATTATCAAAAATATTTAGCTGAAAAACTGAAATGGTCCATGTCAATTGAAGTTCCCCATGTGTACATTTTTCTTTTGCAATGTTAAATGTGATCAAGCCTTTCACAATCCAGGCTGAGTGTTCCCTCTGAAGTCATTGTTGTGGAAATGTTCCTGCAGCCTGACACTCAGAAACCTGTCAGTGTTCCTGCTGTGGAAGCTATTCATGTGGTTGCCAAGGCGAGTATCTGACTCTTGTACACTATCGATATGACCCTCTATCTGCTTCCAGTTCCATTCAACATCTGAGTGTGTAGCGATTCATCTTTTCCAACAGGCTGTCAACAATCCTTTCACCCTGAGATCCCGCAGCATCCCTGTATGTTTTTTTATGTGTTCATGGGGCGATGGTTTTGTTGATCAAGCCAACACTTGTGGTCCATCCCGAATGTCCGTGGAGAAGGTAGGGGTGAGCTGCCTGCTTAAACTGCTTACGTCCTTGGGTATAAGGACACCCAAAAAAAGATTAGGAAATGAGTTCCTGGATATTGACCCAGTTACAGGGAAGAAACGCTGACATTGTAGCAAGTCAGAACAGCGTGTGATTTGGAGGGATACTGACAGCAGGGCAGTGTTCCTCGGCATCTGCTGCCCTTCTAGATGGAAGGGGTCATGGGTTTGGAAGGTGATGTCAAAGGAGCAATGGTGACTTATTCAAATGCATCTTTTTGATGGTAGACACTGCTGCTACTGAGTATTGGTGGTGAAGGGAGTGAATGTTAAAGATGGCTGAGGGTGGTGCAGGAGAAAACAAGGACTGCAGATGCTAGAAGTCAGAGTCTATAAAGTATGGAGCTGGGGGAAGCACAACAGGTCAGACAGCATCACAGGAGGAGGAGGAAAGTCGACGTTTCAGATCAGGACCCAAGCTCCACATTTTATTGGCCATTGGAAGTGCAGGCTGTTTTGTCCTGGATGGTGTCAAGTTTCTTCAGCATTGTTGCACCTGTACACATTCAGGGAAGTGGGTAATATTCCTGTAATAAACTTGTAGTGAGTTACCTTTTACATAATTGCTAACGTCTGACCTGCTCTTGTATTTATATACTTGTACATTTTACCAATATATAACATTATAATCCGGTTTGGATGATCTGTGCATGTTAGATTAGATTAGATTAGATTCCCTACAGTGTGGAAACAGGCCCTTCGGCCCAACAAGTCTACACTACCCCTTACAGCATCCCACCCAGGCCCAACCCCATCCCCCTATAACCCACACACCCCTGAACACTACAGGCAATTTAGCATGGCCGATCCACTGAGCCTGCACATCTTTGGACTGTGGGAGGAAGCCGGAGCACCCGGCGGAAACCCACGCACACACAGGGACAATGTGCAAACACCACACAGACAGTTACCCGAGGCTGGAATCGAACCCGGGTTCCTGGCGCTGTGAGACTGCAGGGCTAATCACTGAGCCACCGTGCTGCTCATAAAGTCTCATGTTATGATCCTAGAAATGGTGAAGATTCAATTTTTGTTGTAAAAATGTTTCAATACTAATGACAATGGGCTCAAATAAGTAAATGCTGAAAACACTAATACATTTAAGTTATCTTTTTATTTATTCAAAAAATGAAAGTAATTGCTGTGAGACAAGGAATGAAAATGAATATGAATCTGCTTATGTTGATGGCTTTTACATGATTTCATTACAAGGGCCCAAATAAAGTATAAATGTCAATTGCACAAAAATATTCAGGAGTCATCTGGACTGGAAATGTTAACCCTGTTTCTCTCTCCACAGATGCAAGATTCTCCAATATTTTCTGTGTTTGGCACAAAAGTACCACTTGTGTCAGATGATATTGAGACCTTTTCCCCAAGAGCACTTTTCTCAAAACTTCAATATTTACATGTATTATATACAGTTATACACACCAACGCCACACAAAATACTCCTGGTGCGGCCTTCCAAGGCTTTATACAACTGCAGTAAGATATCGTTATTCCGGTACTGAAATCCCCTTGCAATAAAGGTCAACTCATCATTTGCCTTCCTAATTGCTTGCTGCACCTGTTCCCTAGCTTTTCATAACTAATTAAAAGAAACGGAGGGAACAAATAAAAGATAATTTGAAAATGAAGTAAATATGATGTCAGTCAGAACGTTTTTACACAGTGAGTGGCTATTCTCTGGAATTCGTAGCCTACAAGTGTGATGAAGTACAGGGTATGATTGAGGAGCATTAGGTGACTAAGGTGTGTGTGTGTGTGTGTGTGAGAGAGAGAGAGAGAGAGAGAGAGAGAGAGAGGGAGAGACTGTATGTGTAAGAGAGAGAGAGTGAGAGAAACTCTGTGTGTGTATGTGAGAGTGAGAGAGTCTGTGTGTCTGTCTGTGTGTGAGGCATTCAACAGGGCATTAGATGGTTATTTCAATTAAAAAAATGGGGTAGCCAGGGAAAAGACAGGAAAATGAGACTAAGTTGCAATGCAGATTTAGAGAAGCAGTTCAGATATGACAGGCTGAACAGCCTCTTTCTGCACCAAAACAAGTCAGTAATTCTGTGATTAGAAACTATGATGGCTGATGTATCGCTCACACAGTGTACCCTCACAAAATGAAGACAAGACTGCTGCCAGGATGCAAGCTTTTACCTGTCTCTCTCTCACACACACACACACACACGCGCACGCGCACACACACACCCTTATGTCTGCTTGGCCAGTTTATCTGTTATCTCTTTTTGAATAGAGAGTTACAGTGATGTCCATTGTGCGACTGTGGACTGCAAATCAGAAGATGACATAATGTCTTCAGCACCAGCCGGGAGATGCTAGATATCAAAATGTACACTATTGTTTAATTTGTCAGTTATTGCAGCCTGGGCTGGCATTTCTCCTTTCCTAATTGCCCACTGACTAGTTAAGAGTTAAGACAATGTCCATGGACACTGGCAAACCCTCAGATAATGCCATGGTAATCCTGGTTTCAGGTTGGGATTGTTGGCATAGTACAGCAGTGATCTCCTCAGAGAGGCACTGACACCTCAAACATTATTACTTGGAGACAGCTGGGAGCTTCCTTAACTTTCTTAACGGAACATGACCATCGCTGGCTAGACTAGCACTTGCTGATGTAAGGATCATGTCTTTTTATTATCTGCTTTTGAAGGCAGAGGACTGAAATGAGAAAGAGCCATTTTACAAGCCAGGATTTAAAAGATTATTGAGAACAAGTAACCTGACCTTCATTGCAAACATTGTGTAAGTTACTGTTCGAATAAGTAGTAACTGAAGTTGATCTACAAACAGTTTGGAGCCAAGATGGTATAATAATGCTGCTTAAGTTGGTAACAAGAAACACAATGATCTATGGACTAATAATCAATTATCAATGATAGAGATCTACTGCTTGCCAGCAACTGAGTGATTGGTTCTCTAGTAACTGAACAGTTTAGGAGCTGGGAACAAATTACAGAAGCGTGCTCAATTCATCTCTAGCTCACGAACAGTGCCTCTGTTCTCTGCAGGCAAAACTCACTGTAAATCTGGGGAAAAAAACAGTTTAACTTTCCCACTACAGTTTTGCAAGCTGTGACTTTTACTAGTAAAGCAGAAACTTTTTTTTTTAAGTGGACTGACCACCTTGTGTCTCTAATCAACCAGAGAAAGACAGCTGGAGCAAAATACCAGTCGGCAGAAGAATCATAAAGATCATCTCAACAACAGGACCTGGGCACAAAGATGACTGAACCTTCTTTGTAGTTTCATCCTTTTCTCCAATACCTATTTCCCATGTCTGTCTGTATGAAAGGGACATTTATGAGACGATTAAGAGTTTTAATGAGAGATAATGACAACTGCAGATGCTGGAGTCTGAGATAACACAGTGTGGAGCTGGAGGAACACAGCAGGTCAGGCAGCATCAGAGGAACAGGAAAGTTGACATTTTGGGTCGCGACTCTTCTTCAGAAATCAGAGTGCTGTAAGTCAATGGTTTATAAACTGCTTCTCTGATCCTAATTATTTGTCCCTTCATGCCATTTAACACATGTTCAACTGTGTGACCTTAACAGATAATGTGGGCTGCAGCTCCACAATGGCTGGAGTCAATCAGCATGACATGTTGATTAATACTACAATCTGCCAATACTGCACATTTTCAGCAAACAGCTGTACACAAGCTTACATCTTTACAACCATGTCATCTGGCAATGTTCACATCACCAGATAACATCTCTTAACAGTGTTTGTAAACCCCAAGGACCTTCTCACTCCCTGAAGCAGAGTGATCCTGTGTAAAAACTGACTATTCAGCCCATCGTGCCCATACTGGCTCATTGAAGGAGTTACCTAAAGCATTTCACATGTTCTCATGATATGGAGGTGCCAGTGTTGGGCTGGGGTGGACAAAGTCAGTAGCCACACGACACCAGGTTATAGTTCAACAGATTTATTTAAAATCACAAGCCTTTGGACCACTATTCCGTTCTCAGGTGAAACAGCAAGGAGCAGCACTCTGAAAGTTTGTGATTTCACCTAAACCTATTGAACTATAATCTGGCTTGACTTCTGACTTCCTCACGACCAATGCAGTTCCTCACCCTTCAAATATTTGTTCAATTCCCCTTCAGAAAGTTATCACCAAAAACCTTCAGCTGACGCATTCTACTTGTACAAAAACTTTTTCCTCATCTCCACTCTGTTTTCAACTGGGGCGCCATTAATGCCCCCCCCCCCCACCCTCAGCGTTGCTAGGGAAATTCAGCACGATAATGAAACAAAACTGGTATCTATCACACCACTTTCACCATCCACTCACCAAGGAACGGGAGTGTTGGCTCATCTGAGCAATTTATCAGTCGGTATCACAGTCAATGTAGTGGCAGCAGATTGTAATTGCAGAAATCCAATTGCACAGCTTGGAAATAAATTAAGCCATTAACAGTGAGGATGAGAGTTAGGCTTGATTGCCATTATTAGTGGTTTTCCTTGGATTCAAAGTGTCTGTGGGAAGTTTGGAATACATCCACAAATAACAATTGATCACGATTAACAAAGAACAATTGATTAATTTTAAATCAGAGATTTCCAGACTTCTGTTAACCAAACATGTGAATGAACTGGGGCGGGGGAGAGAAAGAGGTTACATAGAGATAGGCCACAGACCAGTCCAAAAATCACTGAATGGGATAACAGTCTCAACAGTTTTCGGTTCAAATATTTTCCTGTAACGGTCACACCACCATCTCTGAATTGAAACTTGAGAATGCAGGGTGGCTCAGTTGTTCGCACTGCTACGTCCCAGCACCATGGTTCAATTCCATCTTTGGGTGATCATGTGGAGTTTACACATTCTCCCTTTGTCTGTGTGGGCTCCCTCAGGGTGCTCCGGTTCCCTCCCACAGTCCCAGATTGTGCAGGCCAAGTGTATTGGCCATGCTAAGTTGCTGATGGTGTGCAGGCTCGGAGAAATGTTAGGTTGAAGGGGTCTGGGTGGGATGCCTTTCAGAGGGTCGGTATGGGCCAAATAGCTAGTTTCTGGATTTTATAAAAGAAATGTGCCTGCATTGTTTTGATACGTGGGTCTGAGACTGTAAATATAGTTGATAACGCAAAGGCAGTTAAGCCTCTGAACTAAGCCGGTTCATTTGTCCAGCCAGCTACCGCTGTTGGTGTCCCCTCCTGCCAGTAAATGTACGGCAGACAAAATAGCCTCCTTCAGCGCTGCATTATTCTATAAGGGCACTGTAAACCGTCCACGCTGCACATTAGAATGGCAATGTGCAAAGGGGGTAACTTCAAACTGTGCGCTTGAGTGAAACAGCTTCCAATTTTACTTGCATATTTTAAAATGAATCCTTCCTGATGCACCCAGGTTTGTAACTGAGGCTTAGAAAATCAATAGTGCCAAATCAGTGTCTGCTCACGGCTCCCCAACCAACATCTCCATCCTACTCACTCTCGCTATAGTCAGGAGCTTGAACATTCCTCAACCAACATTCACTCTGCAACATGCCACTGCGAAGGGAGAGGCAGTGCTCTGGTGACAATGTCACTGGACTACACAACCACGGTAGAAGGTGAAATTTTAATTCAACAAAAAAGCTAGCCTAATAGTGACCACTGTTAACTTCCATAGAAACCCACCTGCTGACCAATAAAAACCATATACTGCTTTTAGAGAAGGAAATCTGCCATCCATACCTGGTCTGGCTGACATGGGATGCTAGACCCACAGCAATGTGTTGACTCTTTAGGTGTGGGCAATAAATGCTGGCCGAGACAGTGATGTCCACATCCCGTGAATGAACAATAATGAAAACATTCTCTCAGTTCCCAATCTAATAACCCCTGTGCCTGACCCACACGGCCGCCCCACTTCCTGCCACATTAATCAACTCACTCAATGTCATGCTCACCTTCCCCCTAACTGTGAGTCTAGAAACATCCGAACCACTGAGGAAGGAGTGAATGGAATTGTCATGTTAACTACTACAATATCTCCACAGTCTTCCAGTGGTAGGTTTGCAAGCCTTGACAGTAAGTGAAAATATAGGCAAATTTTGCCTAGCCCTCAAAAATACAGAGGTCACTTAGTCTTAGTTTGCCCTAAATTCTGAGATGAAGTAGTTCAGAAACGCTCAGAGAACAAGTTGGACAATCTACAATTCATAGTCTTTGAGGAATTGGGCCTCTCTTTGTTTGAATGCTTGTGAAGATCATACATCAGTAGCAGATTTGGAGTGTTGCATCAACAAGGCTCAGAAGGTACAGTCGGCTTTGTCAACAGGAGAGACAGAAGGCACTGTCCCCAACAGGTGCCCCCTCAGAAGCAAAATGGCAACTTGGGTCTCCTCTGCTGGAGGGACATCCCGACACAGGGGAACATGTGACCAGAGCTGTGGCTAGGGAGGTGGGAGGACATCAAAGCCAGCCTGGGTTACTTGCCATTTTGCTTGTCCTTGACATCGAGGGAGGGCAGGGCACGGGATAATGGGAGTACAGAGGGCAACTGGAAACCTAACTTAGAAAGTGTTCAGTTTCACTTAGCAAGTGGATAGCCATTTGGATCTCACCCCACACCACTCAGAAAAAGGCCTGGGATTAGAACTGTGCTGGTAAGTTGGTATAGACAACAAGGTGTAGAGCTGTATGGGCACAGCAGGCCTTGAGAGTATGGTGGTAAATTGTCATGCTGGTTGCGAGCGCAAATGTTTGCTCCACCTATACACCCACGCTGTTACAACATGGAAAAAGTCAGAGGATTTTATTCTCCTATTGAGGCATTCTAGGGGTCACTGAATGGTTATTTGGAAAGAAATGGTGTGCAGGGATATGGGGAGAAAGCAGGAGGCTAGCACTGGATAGTAGAACAGGTGCAGACACAATAGGCCGAATGGCTTCATTCTGTACTGTTACAATTCTAGATTGCTTCCCAAATGGAAACGTGGAAGATAATCTCTTGCAAGAAGATGTTTGCTGAAGACTTGCCAGTTTTAAGGAACATCCTTTTCACGATGTATCTGATCAATAAAGTATGGCCAAGTAATTCAATGAAGCCATTGGATAATAGGCCAACTTGAACCTCCCTGTCAAATCCTTCAACAACTTCTTGCTATTTGTACTACTCCCAGCAGCTCGAAATAGACTTCTCAAAGGCCAGTTTAAGGTTGGGGGGGGGGGGGGGGGCGCAGAAATGAGGTTTTTCACCACTAGCTACAACGTCATCTTCCACAAGGCTGAATCCAAACTTAAAATTCTGAACATGCTTCGCAATGAAGCCAGTGACTCATGTAATTCATTTCCCTCCCAACAGACATTTTCTACATCAAGTTATCCTTCATCACAAATCGCTTGAACAAGTGATCAAAACAGGCTCATTTTCATCTTTATTCGTCCCATTATCCCAACACTCATGAAGGAAATCTCACATCATCAAGCTTAGCACATCTACAAACCACAAAAAAAATGTTCCTTTGGTTCTTGTATCTCAATTAAATTTTATCCTCTAAATTGCACAATGTCTACCACCCATGCCATCTACAAGGCACAGGTCAGGAGTAATGGAATGCTCTTCTCTTTTTTTGGATGGGTGTAGCCCTGACATAGTTTCAAAGAAATTTGACAACATCCAGGACAAAGCAGCCCACTTGATTAGCATCCCATCCTCCACCTTCAATATTCATTACCTTCACCTTAATTCACTGTGGCAGCAGCAAAATGTACCAGATCAAATGACCAGGGTTCCTTTGACAATAACTTCCCAAATCACAACCTCTATACCTAGATTAGAAGAGGAAAGATACTTGGCACTGAAAGAACTTGACCCGTATCCTGTCACCAAATCACCCTTTATTTATTTATTTATTCATCAACAGTCCTTGACTTTCGTACTGCCCCCTTCAGAGCCAACCCAGGCAAGCAGAACCCCTGACACTCCTGTTTAAATCCGTCAGCCAGGGGTCCCTGATTGGACCAGGTTAACAGCCCCAATCAGGGAACCCATATTCGATGAGGTTCACTGGCTGACCTCGTTACAACCACAACCAGAACCACCAAAGTGCCCACAATCCTGACCTTGAATTATATTATTACCCCTTCACTGTCACTGTGCATATACCCTAGAGCTCCCTTTCTATTCAGACTGCACACGTATCTATACCATGTAGATTGTAGTCATTGAAGAAAGTGTCCCCTCCTGTGACTCCCTCAAGGCAATTAAGGATGGCCATTAAATGCTAGGTTAGATGGTGATCTTCCAAACCATAGATTAATAATATAACACCAGGTACAGGATTTTTAAGATGCTGAGTGTCCTATCCTGTTACGAATGTTGACAAGGAGCACATGCCAACCTATCACAGCAGTCCCACTGCCGTTTAAAACTCTGAACAGCTTCAGTCAGCTGGAGGCTGGCTCCACAGCCCTTTATTGGGCGTATGTCCCACCTCAAAGAGCTGCTGATTGACCAACAGCACTGAAGTCCCGGCAGTGAGAAATTGGAACGGCACCGCTCCAACTATAATCAGTTCTACCAGTGTCTGTGGTGGAAAGCACGGGTGTCAGGTTTGGGGGTGAGAACATGCTTTTGGCTGTAAAGAGGGATTGAATGGGATGGAGTCAGAGTGAGATCAGGAGGGTGAGGACCTGATAGAGAGAGGCAGAGGGGTTTAGTCAGAGGCTCCTGATCTGAAAATGGAGCCTGTTATGAAGATGCCACTTCCCTTTCGTTACCAGCAGGTTTGTTTCCTGGGATAACTGAAGAAAGATGCAGTACTAATCTGGAAGAGGAGAAGAGTCCTGCAGAGTGATACAATCTGCCACATGCTAACAGAATGACATTTTCTATTCATGTTTTTATACCTTTGTAAATTCTAATATGAACCAGCACCAATATAAGAATTGACTCAAGGCTGAACTCATTCTGGTTACACTTTTCAGCATCACCACGTAATTTTTCACATTCATGAGTAATGGAGCACATGGCCAAAAACACAATTTAGCTACCAGCTATTTCTACAGGCATATTAAACAGAAATATCATTCAAAAAGGGTAGCCAACAAAGATAATACGGGTTATGACTACTTTATGGAGAAAAACCATGGTCAAGAAAACACACTAATGCCTTTACCTCCTCATGGGGCTGAGAAAATTCAGCGTGTCCATAAAGACTCTTATAAATTTTTATAGATGGATCATAGGAAGCATCCTATCTGGATGCATCACAGCTTGGTATGGCAATTGCTCTTCACAAGACCAAAAGAAAGTACAGAGTTGTGAACACAACGCAGTCCATTGTAAACCAGTCTTCTAACCACTGACTCGATTTACACCTCCCCCCCCCCCCCCCCCCCCCCCCCCGCCTTGGGAAAGCAATGAACATGATCAAAGGCCCTCCCCACCCCAGTTATACTCTCTTCCACCCTCTTCTATCAGACATGAGATATAGAAGTTTCTATACATGTATGAATTAGATTCAAGGACAGCTTCTTCCCTGCTGTTATCAGACTTTTGAATCTCTCTGCACCTTCTCAGCAGCTGTAACACTGCATTTTGCACTCTGTTCTGGTACTCTGATGAGGACTGAATGTGCACCATTCTGCCTTTCAAAAGGATTATGGCTCAGCCTCTATTACAATGCAATAATCCCACAACCTCCCCATGCCCCTAGAAACCTTCAGCTTCGAGCAGTCTATCTAATTATTTTTCCCAATTATATTCCGGCGCTTTGGCTCCACAGCTTTGCCTGGTAGAGCATTCCAAGGCTCACCACCTTCTAAGTAAGGAAGTATAGTTAAGTACAAGGGAACGAGGATGGGGAGAGTGGGCTGGGAAAATAGTTTAGCAGAGTAGACAGTGGATGGTTAATCGAAGATAAAAACCGAAAGAATTGCAGATGCTGCAGATCAGGAACAAAAAAAGAAGAAGTTGCTGGAAGAGCTCAGCAGGTCTGGCAGCATCTGCGAAGAAAAAAAATCAGTTAATATTTCGGGTCTGGTGACCCATCCTCAGAACTGATAGAAGATATTTAGTTCATGGCTCACGACAAAGATATATGCAGTGACAAAGAAGAATACTAGATAAGGGATTAACCAATCACAGTTAGCCAAGGAAAATACCAAATGACAAGAAAATGTGGCAATGTCTCAAAGCTTACAGTACACGAGAGGATTGGGAATATTTCAAATACCAACAAAATAGGGGAGAAAATAAGCTATGAGCATAACCGAGCAAGTAATACTAAAATTGACAGTGTTGACATTAAAAAGTAGAGAAACATGGCCAAAATAATATTGGCTTCTCAGAGAATGAGGTAGGGAATCAGAAAATAACAAATGAGTTGAATAAATATTTTGCACCCATCTTTCTGGTTAAAAACACAAACAGCATTTCAAAAATAATAAATCAAGCTGCAAACATTGAGGAGAATATAAATAAGTTGGAGGAAAGGCATTAGGTAATCTAATGAGATTGAGGCCTAATATG
The DNA here is from genome assembly GCF_030684315.1 of Stegostoma tigrinum. Lineage (NCBI taxonomy): Eukaryota > Metazoa > Chordata > Chondrichthyes > Orectolobiformes > Stegostomatidae > Stegostoma > Stegostoma tigrinum. The sequence goes on along the minus strand of NC_081358.1, from coordinate 119,255,977 downwards.
GGCAGCATGGCTGCTCAGTGCTGTCTCACAGCGCCTGGGACCCGAATTCGATTCCAACCTCGAGTGACTGTCTGTGTGGAGTTAGCACATTCTCCCTGTGTTTGTCTGGGTCTCTACCAGGTGCTCTGGTTTCCTCCCAAAGTCCAAAGATATGCACATTAGTTGGATTAGCTGTGCTAAATTGTCTATCGTGTCCAGGACTGCTGGCTAGGTGGATTAACAATTGGGAAATACACCCAATTGGTGGGTCTGTGGTGGCTGCTCTTCTGAAGGTCAGTGAAAACCTGACGGGCCGAATGGCCTGCTTCCACACTCTATGGACTCTATGAGGACCCCAGGATCTTACTGGTGCATTATACGACATTAGAAGAAATTGCCACAGGGATACAGCTTGCACTGACGTAATCTTTCTGGACTCCTTAGATTCTGGAGAAGTCACAGATGATTTAAAAACTGCCAATGCAACACATTTATTCAGGCAGTGGTTGATTTTCCCAAATGAAGGAAAGTAGTCTTGCTTCAAGGTTGGTGAACTCAATGCTGAGTCCCTCAGGGCAGCTGAGTCTAACCCATCTCCCTGACTAAAATAAAACAAAGAACTATCGATGTTGGGAATCTGAGACAGAAGCAGCAATGGCTGGAAAAACTCAGCAGCATCTCAGGAAGGAAAAAAGAGTTAATGTTTCAGATTCCAGTTACTAGTTGAAACAATAATATGCAGTGGCCAGACAACAGGTAGAATACTGTGAACAGTTTGGTCCCAGTATTTAAGGGGAAATATATTGGCATTGCAGGCAGTGTGAGGGAAGGTTTTATTTAAGTTCTTTCATGGGGCGTGAGCATCACTGGCAGAGCCAGAATTTATTTCCTGTCCCTAGTTGCCCTTAAGAAGGGGGTGGTGAGCTGCCTTTGTGAGGCATTGCAGTTGGTTGATATAACTAAGTTGCTCACTGGGCCATTTCAGAGCATGGTTAAGAATCAACCACATTACTGTGGGTTTGGAGCCACATGTAGGCCAGACCGGGTGAGGATGGCAGATTTTCATCCCTGATTTTCATTATCATAGAATCATTACAGTGTGAAAGCCAGCCATTTGGCCCATCGAGTCCACACCACGCCCTCCGAAGACCATCACACCCAGACCCACCCAATCCATGCATTTCCCACTCAAGATACAATGGGCAATTTAGCATGGCCAGTCCACGTAACCCACACATCTTTGGACTGTGGGAGGAAACTGGAACACCCAGAGGAAACCCACACAGACATGGGGAGAATGTGCAAATCACACAGACAAGGTTGGAATTGAACCCGGGTCCCTGGCACTGTGATGCAGCGGTGCTCACCACTGAGCCATCGTGTTTCCCCAGTGGTGAACCGGATGGGTTTTCCTCACAATCGACAATGGTTTCATGGTCATCAGTAGATTCTTAATTCCAGATATTTTTTATTGAATTCAAATTCCACCATCTATCATGAGTCGGTTCGAGCCTCGGTTAACTAGGCTGATACCAGCTATGAAGGAGAGGCTGAGCAGGTTGGTCCTGTACTCACTAGCATTTTGAAGAATGGGTGCCACTTATTGAAACATACAAGGTTGCTAGGATTCCTCACAGAGTCAGAGAGATTCTGTCCTTGTGAGAGAATCGGGATCGGAGGGCATAATCTTTGAATAAGGGTCACCCAGAATGATGAGGAGGAATTTCTTTGTTCAGACGACGATAATTCTGTGGAATTCTATACCACAGAGGGTTAACTATGCTGGATCATTCAGTGTGTTCAAGGCTGAGGTAGACAGATTTATAATCAGTGAGGGAATCAAGAGTTATGGGGAAAGTGGAGTTGAGTATGATCAGATTAGCTATGACCTCATTGAATGGCAGGCAAACTCAACAAGTTGAATATCTTCCTTCAACTCTAATGGACTTCTAGTTTAGCTCTTGACAAACCAAATACTTTGTCATTAGCACAGACATTTTGAGGTTTTATAAGGTTTTTAATTGACCAGTCTAATCAATGGGCTGCTCCAGCCTCCATCTCTTTTGCACACATCAAAACCAACAGCTACAAATTGATTTTGTTTACTCAGTCATGGAATGTGGGCATCAGTGGCGAGGCTGGCATTTACTGCCAATCCCAATTTTCCCTTAGCTGAATGGCTTGCTTGGCCAGTTCGGATATAGTTTAACATCAACTGCACTGTTGTGGATCTGGAGTCATACCAGTCACGGACCAGGCTGATAGATTTCCTTTCCTTAACAGCATTCATTAACTTAATCAGCTTTTATAGCAATCAGTGATGGCAACTGTCGTCCCTCTTGCTGAATAGATTATTATTGCAGATTTGTTAATTGGATTTAGGTGCCATGAGTTTCATGTGATGGTTCTTGAACCAGTGACCCCTGAGCAGTAACTTGGCTCTCTCACTTACTAGCCCAGTGTCAGTGCCATCATGGTATTATTTCTCCATATCATAGCTCCCTTCTATTCTATCAGGCTGAAGGAGATGGCTCACAACTTATGTCCCGTTTGACCCTGGGGGAACCTTCTATTTTCATACTCAGTGCATCAAAATCACATCTATGCGTACCTCTGTGCCATCACCCATTCCCAGCCTTGTGTCAAAACATCTGCTGCAGTCCTCATCCGTAAGTTGGTCACATTTAGACCCAACTGCATTCTGGATGCACTGTTGAAGCTTCCTAAATACACACTATCCCAAAGTTCTGCTATTCAACTGGAGCAACATGTCAACTTCACTTCACAATCTCCTGAAGGCAAACAACTATTCATCAAAAGGTCTACTAAAGCCATCTCCCCAGTCATCACCAACTTCTCTGACCATAACTACCTTCCCAACTGACACAGTTAAAATCTCTGTTTTTGAGTTTTAAATCCTTATATTGTCTCATCCCTGTTGCTGTGGTTACTGTGGCGTAATGGCGAGCACACGGGTCTGTGACAGCTGGGATCTGAGTTCAAGTCCCGGGGCAGCCTATTTCCTGGTCACTTTAGTGCTCGGCCTGGGCGAGTCCCTTTTGCTCCAGTTGCCGTGGCGTAATGGCGAGCCCGCGGGTTTATGACCGCTGGGTTCTGAGTTCAAGTCCCGGGGCAGCCCATTTCCTGGTCACTTCAGGAAGGACATACTAGCCCTGGATCGTGTCCAGCGGAGATTCACACGGATGATCACTGGAGTGGTAGGTTTAACGTATGATGAACGGCTAAGGATCCTGGGATTGTACTCATTAGAGTTTAGGAGGTTGAGGGGAGATCTAATAGAAACTTACAAGATAATGTATGGTTTAGAAGGGGTGGACACAAGGAAGTTGTTTCCATTTGGCAGGGAGACTAGGACCCATGGGCACAGCCTTAAAATTAGAGGGAGTAAATTTAAAACTGAAATGAGACGACATTTCTTCAGCCAGAGAGTGGTGGGCTTGTGGAATTCATTGCCGCAGAGTGCAGTGGAGGCCAGGACGTTGGATACCTTCAAGGCAGAGATCGACAAATTTTTGATCTCAAAAGGAATCAAGGGCTACGGGGAGAGTGCAGGGAAGTGGAGTTGAAATGCCCATCAGCCATGATTTAAATGGCGGATTGGGCTTGATGGGCCGAATGGCCTTACTTCCACTCCTATGGTTTATGGTCTTATGGTCATTGTGGCTCTAATCTTCCCCATTCTTACATTGTTAGACAACACCATAATTCTTCAACCCTGGCATCTTGCACATGTCTCTCTTTAACCAGTGGCTGTGCCTTTAATAGTTTGGGAGCACAGCCTTAAAATTTGTTTCTGAGGCTGAGTTCGCTCGATTCTTAATTGACAAGGGAGTCAACGGTTAGAAGAATAAAAAGGAAATAAGCGTAAAAAGGAAATTAGAGACGACAATTAAATCCCAACCCTAACACTTTCTAAGACAAAGAACAGAGAATGTCAGAGTATCTCAGCAGGTCTGGCACCATCTGTGAAGAGAGACAGAGTGGTATGACTCTCAGAATTCTTCTTCACAGATTTGGGAGAATCCATGAGTCACCATTCGATACAGGCGGGTCCAGGTATCATGGCCTTTAGCAGCCCAGTAAATTTCCAGTGGGCAGGTTTCCCATCTCCTGCCATTCTTATCCCTAACTAAACAGAGGTCAGGATTCCCACCACAGACAACAAAGTGTGGAGCTGGATGAACGCAGCAGGCCAAACAGCATTTTAGGAGCACAAAAACTGACGTGTCAGGCCTAGACCCTTCATCAGAAAAGGGGGATGGGGAGAAGGTTCTAAAATAAATAGGGAGACGGGAGAGACGGATCAAAGATGGATAGAGGAGAAGATAGGTGGAGAGGAGACAGACAAGTTAAAGGGGTGGGGATGGAGCCCGTAGAGGAGAGTATAGGTGGGGAGGTAGGGAGGGAATAGGTCAATCCGGGGAGGACAGGCAGGTCAAGGGGGCAGTATGAGGTTAGTAGGTAGGAAATGGAGGTGCGGCTTGAGGTGGGAGGAGGGGATAGGTGAGAGGAGGAACAGGTTAGGGAAGCGGGGACAAGCTGGACTGGTTTTGGGATGCAGTGGGGGGAGGGGACAAACTGGGTGGTTTTGGGATGCAGTGGGGGAAGGGGAGATTTTGAAGCTGGTGAAGTCCACATTGATATCATTGGGCGGCAGGGTTCCCAAGCGGAATATGAGTTGCTGTTCCTGCAACCTTCGGATGGCATCATTGTGGCACTGCAGGAGGCCCAGGATGGACATCTCGTCTAAAGAATGGGAGGGGGAGTGGAAATGGTTTGCGACTGGGAGGTGCAGTTGTTTATTGCGAACCGAGCGGAGGTGTTCTGCAAAGCAGTCCCCAAGCCTCCGCTTGGTTTCCCCAATGTAGAGGCAGCCACACCGGGTACAGTGGATGCAGTATACCACATTGGCAGATGTGCAGGTGAACATCTGCTTGATGTGGAGAGTCATCTTGGGGCCTGGGGTGTGGGTGAGGGAGGAGACGTTGGGGGGCAAGTGTAGCACTTCCTGCGGGTGCAGGGGTAAGTGCCGGGTGTGGTGGGGTTGGAGGGGAGTGTAGAGTGGTCAAGGGATTCCCACCAGCAGGATTTGGCCACTCCCAGCTAGCCCTCAACTGTCGACTGCATTAAAACTATCGGTTGAAACTGCCCCGATCCTTCATCTAGTGCCTAAACAATGATTTATGAAGGCTCTTCAATCATGAGGAGCTTTTAAGACAAGCTTTCATTCGCAGAGCTTACTAATTCTAAAGTAGAGCCAGCCATCCTCTGACTTTAATTATTAAAAGCAATATATCAACAAATCCCAGGTTGGCAATTTTAAAGACAATTTATTTCTACTTAATGATTTCTTGCAAATGGTATATAAGTTATTAAATTTAGATCATCAATTGAAAAAAGGTTGTTTTTGCAGACTTGGCTCTCTAGACGTTTCTGTATTGGCATAATGGAAAATACATGGTTAAACTACAGATCAGTATCATTCCACGAGCAAAAGCAGAACAATATCGGAAAAATGATAGCTGCTACCTCTGTGTTACTTCTAAGGTTATGACTACATGGTTAAATGATTCAAATCTCCTAATTGGTGAGTGATCTGAGAGTTTCTTTCATCCTCTCCAAATTATACAGGTTTGATTCCCTTATTTCAATTGATTCACTTAAATCAAAGCTATAAACATAAGTCTATATTTTGAAGAGGGTTAGATTCTGTCATTTTTTACTGTTTCACTGGATTTGGGCATCACTGGCTGGGTCAGCATTTGATTCCCATTTCTGAATGCCCTTAGCTGACCAGGCTAATTCAGAGGGAAACTGAGAGCCCAAACACCTTGCTGTGGGTCTAGAATCACACGTAGGCCAGACCAGGTAAGGATGGCAGATTTCCTTTCCCGAAGGACATTAATCAACCAGATGAGTTCTTACAAAAGTTGGTGATAGTCACATTGTCACCATCCCTGAAGCTGGCTTTACATTCCTGATTTTGTGAACTGAATTGAAATTTCACTAGCTGCTGTGACAGGATTTGACCCACAACTGTCAGAGTGTTAGTCTGGGTTCCTAAGTTTTGGTGTGGTGGTGAAGTCTTTGGACTAGTAATTCAGAACCAATGGGCCAAAGATTTTTAGAACATGGGTTTGAACCCCACCACGGAAAGTGGTGACACTTGAATTCAGTGGAGAGCTAGCCAAAGGTGACTATGTAAGCACGCTCAATTGTAAAAACCCATCTGGTTCACTCATGTCATTTGGAAGTGAATCTGCTGATTTTACCTAGCCTAGACTACATGTGACTTCAGACCCATACCAACAAAGCTGACTCTTAACTAGCCTCTTGGCAATTAGGGATGGGCAATAAATGCTGGCCTAGCCACCGAAATCCTCACCGCATGAAAGAATTTTAACAAAAAGATTCATACGGTGATGTGACCATTCTCTCCTCAGTAACTCTATTTCTATTTGGAGATGCTCACTGCTTGGCACTTTAATGTGAAGAATCTCGTGATTGATCAGCCAAAGTCTAAATATTCTCCAGGTCTGGCTGTGGGCAGACACAAGCCATTTCAGGATCTGCCCAATAGAATCCGAGGACTTGCAAATGATACTCCACACTATACAATGAGCAGCAATCATCCTCACCTCTGACCTCATGCTGCGGAGACTTTCTTTTCTCTGTCATGCTCTTTCAACAAATATGAGTTCCTCTGAAGATGGTTGACTGGATCCTCCAGATCCTCTTGAAAATGTATCTGACTTACTCTGACAAATTCCCTGCTGATCTTAACTCTTCTTCTCTGGATGATTAATGATCTGAACATTGAATAGCAATAACTCCCCTCACAATGGACAGTGCAGGTACCTGCTGAAACAAGACTGTCCTTCCCCTTATTAATACTAAAAACTACTCAAAAAAATAAGGTGTTCAGTACCATGTCTATGAAGGGTACCAGGGATGTCAATCACTGCTGAAATAATCTGTAGGATTCACTTCGGATGACGACATGATAAAATGTGTTGGAACGTGTGAATCAATGCATTAGCTTGCTTCACATTTTAAGGAATTTAATATTGTGGAGGTTTGTTAAAAAAAAGTGTAATCTCGTAAATTAGCACTCATGAATTGGAGCTTTGATTGGCTGAAGATTGTAACATTGAAGATATAGCCAGCATAGGAACAGAGACAGAACCCTGTTGGGATATCGTAATAGGTCACTCAGATTATTTCAGAGGAAGTGTCAGTATAATGTCCAGAGCCCCAGGATAATGTCCTGGTGACAAGGAATTAAATCCCAACATGGCAGATGGTGAGAATTGAATTCAATTTTTAAAAAAACAGTCGTAAGATAGACAGCTTCACAGTGACCATGTAGCTACTGGCGATTGTTGTAAAAACCCATCCAGTTCACCAATGTCAGTTTAGGGAAGGAAATCTGCCATCCTTACCTGGTCTGGCCTACGTGTGATTCTAGAGCCACAGCTATGGACCACCCAAATTCCATGTCTTAGAAAATCAGGAATCAAAAGTTAATCTCAGGATGATCATGAAAGCATTGTCAATTGTTGTAAAAACCCAGCTGGTTCACTAATCTGCCGAAGGAAATCTGTCATCCTTACTTGGTCTGGCCTACATGTGACTCCAGACCCACAGCAATATGATTGACTCTTAGCCCTCTGAAAGAGCCCTGGCAAGTCACTCAGTTGTATCAAACCACAACAAGGTCTGACTAAAGGGATGAAACTGGACAAACCACCGGAAATGGCCCAAGTCACTGCAAAAACAATGACAAACATAGCCCTGAAGACCCAGCAAGGTTGTCTTCACTGGTATCTACAGGCTTTATGAGAGAGCAGTCCTACAGATCAGTCAAGAAACACCCCAGGCTGAACTGCACAGGGAGAATGGTGGAATCATATCAATTCTTTCGTTCCTGAGGCTGAGGGCCACATGGACCAACATCAGGGAAGTTTACTAGGGAAAACTCATTGCTACCAAGGACAACATGAACTGCCAGGTGCCCGACATAACTGTCATCTCCTAAGGTGGGCACGTAGCTCGGCTGGAATAGGTCTCTTGCTTCCTGATTTTACCAGAGATGCTGCAAAATGTGCCCCTTTTTTTGTTTTATTCACACATTAATGAGAGTGTTGCTGAACAGGTCAGCATTTATCGTCCATCCCTAATTGCTCAGAGGGCAATTAAGAGTCAGCCACATTGCTGTGGGTCTGGAGTCACATGTAGGCCAGACCAGATAATAATGGCAGTTTCCTTCCCTAAAGGACACTATTGAACCAGATGGGTTTTTCCAATAATCAACAATGGATTCATGATCATCATTAGGCTTCTCAAACAAGATTTTTTATTGAATCCAAATTGCACTATCTGCCGTGACATGGTTTGAACCTAGGTCTTTAGAGAGCCCACCATTAATACTACTAGACCATCAGCTCCCCAGCTCAGCCTGAGTTCCTCAGCATAGTGTGCTATCTTCTTCAATTTCTTTATCAATGACATTCCATCCATTATAAAGTCTGAAGTGTCCTGTTTCACTGATAGTCCTTTATTCATTCATGGGATGAGGGCATTGCTGTGTAGATGGCATTTAACACCCATCTCTAATTACCCAGAGAGCAGTTAACAGCCAACCACATCGCTGTGAGTCTGGAGTCACATGTAGGCTTGACCAGGTAAGGATGGCAGTTTCTTTCCCTAAAGGACATTAGTGAACCAGATGGGTTTTTTTGAAAATTGACAATATTTATCGAATTCAAATTCCACTATCTACCATGGCAGGGTTCAAACCCAGGTCCCCAGGATGTTATCCGTGTCTCTGGATTAACAGTCCAGTGACATTACCACTAGGCCATTGCCTCCCCTGTTATGTTACACAATCTTCATAACAACTTGCCATGCCTCAGGTACTGAAGTAGTCCACGTTCATGTACATAGACAGCATTCAGACTTGGGCTTAGAAGCAGCAAGTAACATTCACGTCACACACTGTCTGGCAATGGCCATCTCCAAGAACAGACAATCCAACCATTGCCACCCATTTTGAAAAATATTTCCATCACTAAATCCCCCACTGTCACTTTGCTGAGAGGTACCATTGGCCAGAAGCTGAACCGGTCTTGCCATTACTCAAGCTACAAAAATGGGTCAGAGGCGAAGGATTCTACTGTGAGTAACTCAAATCCTGACTGTTTGAATCCTGACCAGGTTACAAGTCAGGAGCATGACAGAATACACTCCAGTCACTTCAACAACACTCAAGACATTCAACACTATCTAAGACAACCTGCTTAATTGACACCCCCATCTACAAAACTTTCCCTTTACCATCAACACAGAATGACATCAGTATATACTATCGACAAGATACACTACAACAACTCGCCAAGGCTCACTTGACAGCACCTTCTACCACTCAATTGCTGTCATCTCTTCAAAATGGGTCTGTTAATTAACTCCAATTTAACTAACTTTATTACTGTATCCAGATCCTAATACTGATCCTCCCTCCTATGCCATCTCCATTCCATGCCATTCTAACCTTCCCTTGCCATTCCTCTCAAGCCATCACCTTCCTCCTGAAAATCCACCCTGTCCTTCAAAGAGACAAGTGTAGTTTTAGAACAAAGAACAAAGAAAATTACAGCACAGGAACAGGCCCTTCAGCCCTCCAAGCCTGCGCCGATCAAGATCCTCTGTCTAACCTGTCATCTATTTTCTAACGGTCTGTGTCCGTTTGCTCCCTGCCCATCCATGTACCTGTCCAGATATATCTTAAAAGACGCTAACGTGTCTGCGTCTACCACCATTTTTGTCGTACAAGCACAAAATGCTGGAAAGCTTTGGTAGGCAGAGAAAATCAGAGCGCCTTTGTTGGTGGGCTCCTGCTACCTTTCAATTTACTCATTTTCTGCCATATGATCCCACTTCCTCAATCCTACCCTGCTTGCCACCAAATTTGATAGCTATATACGTATCATCGGTTCCAGCCGCCCACATGCTCTATGTGTCTCCACTTGCAACAGCATTGCAGACATCTGCCTTAAACTGACGGATCAGCACAGTCTAGACAGTCACAATATGCCGGTTATTATAATTGATACGCTTCTTGATGCTTTATTAAGAGGCTGAGTTACTGTCATAGAGTCATAAAGTCATACAACACAAACACTCTTTGGTCCAACGAGTCCACGCCGACCATAATCCCAAACTAAACTAGTCCTACCTGCCTGTGCTTGGCCCATGTCCTTCCAAACATTTCTTATTCATGTACTTATCTCAATGTCTTTTAAAGTTTACAATCAGTAACATCCACCAGTGAATAACCAATTTAAATAACTGAAAATGACTTTGACGAACCACACAGGGTAAGTTGCTGGTTCTGTACACTAGCCAGTTCCTTAGCAAATTAAAATAAAATAATATTCAAGGAGTTTTAACATGTTGGCTGCTGGGCTTTCTGCTCAATGCTTATTTAAATTAAAGTGAAAAGCGGTCTGAAGCTCAATTTGAGTTGGACTTAATTTGCACTTAAAATGGTGCGACCTTTTATGTGGTTTAAGGTTTGAGTCCTTCAGATCTGAAGAAGTTAGCTCGCTCCAGTGATGCTGCCAGACCAGCTAAGTTTCTCCAGCAATTTCTTACTTGATTTCAGATCTCCAGCACCCGCAGTATTATGGTTTTGTGCTGATTTTGGATGAATAGAAATGCCAGGCAGTAGAATATATGGAGAACAACCACAATATGAAAGGCAGCCAACACATATTAATGTGCAGTGCATATTCTGCACTATTGCTTCACCTCAGGATAGTATCACAGTGAGAGTTTGATAAACAGTTTGCTTTTATGAAAAGACAATGTTGTTCCTTACTGCGAGAGAAGTGAGGTGGATTGTCATTGACATCGCTCAGAGTCACAGTGATGGATGTAGTCCCGGACAAGCCTCCCATCTGTCCAACCATGTCTTTAGCTTGTATAACCAGTAGGTAGCGATCCTTGGCCTCTCGGTCCATATTCGGTAGAGCTGTTCTGATGATTCCTGAAATACATATCCAAAAAGATCAGTTGCGTGGCTGCATATGTCTGAAACATGACTGGCATGCAAATTCACTTCATCCAGCATGCATTAATCGAGTGACCGCGCTGTTAAGGAACAGCTCACACGGTCTGATTTAATACATCCACAAGCTCGCTGATGGTTTAAAGTTGTTAATAATTTACTACTGTCTGCGCAGCAGAATTCACAGAGTCATGCAGTGCATCAAGCCTGTCCTTTGTAGACCTATCCAATTAGTGCCACTCCTCAGCTCTGTAACAACAGCCATGAAAAAAATTCATCCATTTCAAGCAAATATCCAACTCTCTTATGAAAGTTATGTCTAAATCTGCTCTTGCCCTCTTTCAGGAACAGCGGTACTCCAGATTTCAACAACTTTTGCCATGTTAAAAAAATTTTCCTTTTCTCCAGTTCAAGCTGCGCTATCTCGTTACCAAATCTCCTGCACGAGAAGAGGTTTTCATTCCCACAAAAACCCTCCATCTCTTCCGTTGGGGAGATGATGTCAAAGTTTGAAGACAAACATATTCAAGAACAGATTCTTCCTCACTGTTACTAGATTTTCGAATGGACCTCTCAAATCTTCATTCTGATCCCTCTCTACACCTTCTCTGCAGCTGTATCTCTGTCTTCTGCACTATTTTCTGCTACCCTGATGCACTTTATATGATATAACCTGTCTGTAGAGCACAGTAAACAATACTTTTCATTGTATCTTGGTACATGCGACAATAATACATCAATCAATCAATCTCAACTTGAAATTGTCTGCTTTAAGAAGACCAAACCCAGCTTTTCTCACCTGACCCCCCTCCCTGGTACAAACAAAAACTAAAAGAACTACAGATGCTGGAAATCAGAAATAAAAACATAAGTGCTGGAAAGACTCAGCAAGTCTGGCGGTATCTGTGGATAAAGTGAATGTTTCGAGTCCAGTGACTCTTCAGAACCCTCACTGGTATTATTCTCAAAGCAACTTCTGTACCATCTCCAAGGCCTCAGAATTCTTCCTAAAGTGTGGTCCTCAAAATTAGGCACAAATCTAGCTCAGGTCAAATAAATAGAGATGCACAAAGTTTAGCATAACTGCTTTGTCTTCGTATGCTATGCCAGTCAATCACAACATCAAGAGTCTCAGACAGAAATGGAGAGTGCTGGAGAAACTCGATACGTTTGGCAGCGTCTGCGGAGAGCCAGATAGGTTTAAAGTTTCAAGTCTAATAAAGCTGGAAATAGATAGGGTTTTATGTGTTGCAAAATTAGAGGAGGGGCATATGGAACTGACATATTGAGATAGAACATAGAACACAGAACATAGTAAAGTACAGCACAGTACAGGCCCTTCGGCCCACGGTTGAACTCCATCTGCCATTTCTCAGCCCAGCTCTGCATTCTGTCAATGTCTCGCTGAAGCCTGCAATAGCCCTCGATACTATCAATGGCACCTCCAACCTTTGTGTCATCAGCAAACATACTAACCCACCCCTCAACCTCCTCATCCAAGTCATTTATAAAAACTACAAAGAGCAGAGGCCCTAGAACAGAGCCCTGTGGGACACCACTCAGCACTGACCTCCAGGCAGAATACTTACCATCTACAACCACTCTCTGCCTCCTGTCAGCCAACCAATTCTGAATCCAGACAGCCAAATCACCCTGTATCCCATACCTCCTGACTTTATGAATGAGCCTGCCGTGGGGAACCTTATCAAATGCCTTGCTGAAGTCCATGTTCACCACATCCACTGCTCGACCCTCGTCAACCTGTCTCGTGACTTCCTCAAAGAACTCAATAAAATTTGTAAGGCATGACCTGCCCCTCACAAAGCCACGCTGACTCCCTTTAATCATGCTATGCTTTTCCAAATAGTCATAAATCCTATCCCTCAGAATTCTTTCCAAAACCTTGCTGACCACACATGTAAGACTGACTGGTCTGTAATTTCCAGGGATTTCCCTATTCCCTTTCTTGAAAAGAGGAACAACATTTGCCTCCCTCCAATCTTACGGTACGACTCCCGTGGAGAGTGAGGAAGCAAAGATCTTCGCCAGTGGCTTAGCAACCTCCTTTCTCGCTTCCTGGAGCAACCTAGGATAAATCTGGTCTGGCCCTGGGGAATTATCAATCTTAATGTTTGCCAAAATTTTCAGCACATCATCTTCCTCAATCTTGATCTGTTCAAGCCTGTTTTCCTGCTCCTCAAAGTTCTCATAAATTCTTATAAATGTTTTCCTTGATCTCATGCAATCCTTAATTTACTTTGTTAGCCTTGGGTGTTTCACATTTCCTTTTGGATGTTTGTGCTGTCAAGGAATGTATATCTGTTGTAGTCCATGGAATCCTTTTTTAATTAGCCATTACCCATCTATTATCAGATCATTTGCCATTAACAGCTGACCCATCATGCCTTGAGTTTCCCTTATTCATGTTTATGACTTTACTTTCAGAATGTACTGTTTATCACATTCAATTTTAATGTAGAATTCTATCATATTATGGCCACTGTTTCCCAAAGGCTCCTGTACAGCAATTTTATTCGTTAGCACTTTCTCATTACATAAAATATTCATGTGGCCCCAGTGAAAAGGGACATGTCAAGGCTTATATATTTTAAGATTCATAATTTGAGAGCGAAAATTCTTTATTTTTTTAAAATTGCATGAAGTACAAATTAAAGCAAATATTGAGGACTTACATGATAAAAACAAAATACTGCAGATGTTAGAAATCAGAAAATGCTGGAGATACTGTGATCAGAGTTAATGGGAACTGCAGAAGCTGGAGAATCCGAGAAAAGCAAAGTGTGGGGCTGGATGAACACAACAGGCTAAGCAGCATCTTAGGAGCACAAAAGCTGACATTTTGGGCCTAGACCCTTCATCAGAAAATAAGATGAAGGGTCTAGGCCCAAAACGTCAGCTTTTGTGCTCCTAAGATGCTGCTTGGCCTGCTGTGTTCATCCAGCCCCACACTTTGTTGTGCTGGAGATACTGAGCAGGTCTGTCAGCACTTGAGAGAAAAAGAGAGTTAATGTTTTCAGACCACGAGTCTTCTTTGGAACTGAAAGGGATTGGAAAAATCTGATTTTTATGCTGCTGACAAACGTGGAGGAGGAGCTTTGCAAACAGATGTTGAAAGTGACCACAGCAAAAGACAAAAGGAGCATTAATGGTAATAAAGAAAAGATATATGTGCAAAATAGGTGTAAATAGTAGGTGTGAATAGTAAAAAGTAAAACAGCTCTGTTGGGAGCAAATCTATGCCACGGCTGGGGAGGTGAGTAGTATCAAAACACAGTGTTCATGCTCTAAATTTGCGGAACACAGTGTTGGGTCCAGGAATCTGTAACTTTTAGATATTTACAGCTTTACAGAAGTCAGTTGAGTTCAACAGCTTCAGAACAGTAACATGGTCCTTCACTTTTGTTGCATCCTTCCCTTCAGAGTCTTAAAGGTATAAGTTTGCTTTTAATAGAGGAAGGGTCACTGGACCCTTCCAGTTCTGAGGAAGGGTCATTGGACTCGAAATGTTAACTCTGTTTTCTCCTTCACAGATACTGCCAGACCTGCTGAGCTTTTTCAGCAACTTTGTTTTTGTTCCTGATTCACACCATCTGCAGTTCTTTTGGTTTTTGCTTTTAATAGAGGTCCCCTGTATTATTTAATTCACCTCTATCATTAATATCAATTTTTCAACTACATTTCTCCTTTATTGGTCTCAGCATTCCTTATGGTTTTTGCTCAGTGGCCATAATATGATAGAACTCTACATTAAATTTGAATGTGATAAACAGTACATTCTGAAAGTAAAGTCATAAACATGAATAAGGGAAACTCAAGGCATGATGGGTCAGCTGTTAATGGCAAATGATCTGATAATAGATGGGTAATGGCTAATTAAAAAAGGATTCCATGGACTACAACAGATATACATTCCTTGACAGCACAAACATCCAAAAGGAAATGTGAAACACCCAAGGCTAACAAAGTAAATTAAGGATTGCATGAGATCAAGGAAAACATTTATAAGAATTCTATACGAAGTGGTAAGCCTGAGGATTAAAAACAATTTGGAACCCAACAAAAAATGATTCAGAAATTGGTAAAGGAAGCAAAAGAGAATACAAATAGAAGCCAATGCAAAACATAAATGCTGGATTGTAAAGGCTCTTTAGGTATGCTAAAAAGAAAACATCAGCTCAGCTAAATGTGAAACTCATTTAGGGTGAAGGCAAGAATATTTATAATGTAGAACAGGGAAATGATCGAAAAGCTAAGCAATTATTTTGTGTCTATTTTTAAGGAGGAAGTTACAGAAAGTCTTTCAGAAATACAAGGCAACCAAAGGACTTGTGAACAAAAATAGAAGTAGGCAGGAAAGCTCAGCAGGTCTGGCAGCATCTGTGAAGAAAAAAATCAGAATTAATCTTTCAGGTCCACTGACCCTTCATTTTGGAACTGGTGAAGGGTCACTGGACCCAAAATGTTAACTGACTTTTTTCTTCACAGATACTGCCAGACCTGCTGAGCTTTTCCAGCTACTTCTATTTTTGTTCCTGATAGACAGCATCTGCAGTTCTTCTGGTTTTTATTTAGTATTTAACTCACTGCCAGGCATGCCCAACTTGAAGAAGTTCTGTTCCTCTCTCTGACGGGATTTCCGTTCCAATCCTTCATCTTGCCCACCGACTTTAATTTCACTGTCACTCCTGGTGTTTGATCAGGTAATTGCTAAATCTTGTTTCTACAGCCATTTCACATTCCTCAGTGATTGCGTCCGGCTCAGACTCACCCCACGTGGATTCCAACTGAAGTTTCATCCCTCATGTTTTGAATCCTCCCAGGACCTCAGATATTTCCGTGATGTTCAACATTCCACAGACAGCTGCTCTCTCCACATCCTGAGATCCACACTTAGTGCCATATAGCACCACATGTGCACTCTCGAACGTTCCCTCCAACAGCATCGCAACACACTGGCTCAGGACTGCACCACTCCGCAGCTCCACTTCATCCTCCAGCTCATTCGTCGTGCTAACAAGGAACTTTTTCTTTTCCGTTCAGGAATCAAGGCCCACAAGATGCAACAATTCAGCAGTGCCCTTGGCTCTCTGGAACCTTCCTCCCCTGCCCTTCCCTCTGACTCCATCCCCTCCCCAAACCGCGCCACCTCCCGTCAGCTATTCACCATCCCTCCTAACCTTCCGGTCTCTGATGATGAAGGTCTGTTCTCAGCAAAGGCCTCAACTTTAATCCTCGACGTTGAAGTCTTCCTCTGCCATCTTCGCCTTTGTGCCCATTTCTTTGGACAAGAGACCTCTCCCCATCCAACATACCCCTTTGCCCAAATCCAACAAGCTCCCTCCACCTGGATCCCTCCCTTCGGCCTTTTACCTGCACTCCATTTGTTAATTGAGAACTGTTGAAATCATTGGTCGCCTCAATTTCTCTGTACCCGCCCCCCTATCTCCCACTGAACTGACTGCACTTCATGCCTTTAGATCTAACCCTGACTGTGTCATTAAGCCTGCCAATAGGGATGGTGCTGTTGTAGCGTGGCGTACTGACCTCTACCTTGTACATGCTGAGTGCCAGCTTTCAGATAATTCGTCCTATCTTCCCCATTACCCCACCATGGCACATCAGGCTATGATATCTACAATGGAAATTGATCTCATTTCATCTGGTGACTTCCCACCCACTGCTTCCAAGCCCCAGCCCCGCACAGCTCACTTCTAACTCCTTCCAAAAACAGGACTGTCCGGCAGACCCATTACTTCAGCTGCTCCTGCCCCACAGAGCTCATTTCTTTTTACCTTGACTCAGTCTTCTCTCCCTGGTCCAACACCTGCCATTGAAACAAAAGGGTCACTAGTCCTGAAATATTAACTCTGATTTGTTTCTTCACAGATGCTGCCAGGCCAGCTGAGCTTTACTAGCAGCTTCTGTTTTCTTCCTGATATACGGTATCTGCAGTTCTTTCGGTTTTTACAAAGGAGTTGTGAAACTGGAACTGAAAGTAATCACTATTAGTAACTGTTAATTGATAAAGCCCCCAGACCAGATGGGTTACACCCCACAGTTTTAAAGAGGAATATTGGATAAATTGGTGATTACCTTTCAAACTTCTACCAATACAAGTAAGGTTGCTGAAGGCTGAAAAGCAAATGTAACTCCATATTTAAGAACAGCGATAGAGACAGAATGGAAAACAATACCATTAGGGAGAGAGTGATAACTAGGAACGGAGATAATCATGGTCAAACTGGGCAGGATCAACATGGATTAATGAAGGACACAAGCTGACAAAAGTTGCTCGAGTGATTTTCATAATATATTAATTACATAAGAACATAAGAACTAGGAGCAGGAGTAGGCCATCCGGCTCCTCAAGCCTGCCCTGCCATTTAATAAGGTCATGGCTGATCTTTTTGAGACTCAGCTCCACTTACCCGTCCACTCACCATAACCTTTAATTCCTTCAATGTTCAAAAATTTATCTAGCTTTGCCTTAAAAACATTCAGTGAGGTGGCTTCAACTGCTTCACTAGGCAGGGAATTCCACAGATTCACAACCCTTTGGGTGAACACATTCCTCCTAATCTCAGTCCTACGTCTGTTTCCCTTTATCTTGAGGCTATGCCCCCTAGTCCTAGATTCATCTGCTAGCAGAAACAACCTCCCTGCCTCCACCTTATCTATTCCCTTCATAATCTTATATCTTTCTAGATCTTCCCTTATTCTTCTGAATTCCAATGAGTATAATCCCAGCCTACTCAGTCTCTCCTCATAATCCAACCCTCTCAACTCTGGAATCAACCGAGTGAATCTCCTCTGCATCCCCTCCAGTGCTAGTATATCTCTTCTCAAGTAAGGAGACCAAAACGGCACACTGTACTCCAGGTGTGGCCTCACCAGTATGCTATACAGTTGCAGCATAGCCTCCCTATTTTTAAACTCCATCCCTCAAACAATGACAGACAAAATTCCATTTGCCTTTTTAATCACCTGCTGCACCTGCAATCCTACATTTAGCGATTCATGCACAAGGACACCCAAATCCCTCTGCACAGCAGCGTGCTGTAATACTTTACCATTTAAAACATAGTCCATTTTGCTGTTATTCCTACCAAAACGGATGATCTCACGCTTAACATTGTGCCCACTTACTTAGACTCACTTAGCATTGCAGGAGTAAAGGAGAACTAGTCGATTTGATGTATCTGGATTTTCAGAGGCTGCTGTTTAAGTCCCACATAGGAGAATATGAAACAAGATTCTGAGGAAGGGTCACCTGACCCGAAACGTTAACTCTGTTTTCTCCTCCACAGATGCTGCCAGACCTGCCAAGCTTTTCCAGCAACTTTGTTTTTGTTCCTGATTTACAGCATCCGCAGTTCTTTCGGTTTTTATTTAAGATTGGAGCAAATTGGATTGGGGGAAGAGACTAGAATCGATTGAGAATGGATTAACAGAGAGAAAGTAAAGAAAGAAATAACTAGATCAGTTTTTGGTTGTTACCAGTTGGGTAACATGTGTATCAGTGCTAGGATCACATCTACTCACAAGCTATATGAATAACTTGGATGTGGAGGAGCAAGTGTAATCTTCCAAATTCACAAGTGACACAAACTAGGCAGGAATGTAGGCTATGAGAAAGATGGAACGTGGCTTCAATCAGATTTCTACAGGTGAAGTGAATGGGCTGGAACATGGCTATTGGAATCTAAATATGGGAAGTTTAAAAAAAAGACAGAACATTTACTAATTAGTCAGAGGTTTGGGAGTGGTATCCAAAGGGAGGAATTTCTTCTCTCAGAGGCCTTAGGAACTCCTTGCAGCAGCGAACTGTGGGATCAGAGTCCTGGTGTACATTTAAGGCTGAGACAGATAAATTCTTGGTGAATGGAGAAATCACAGGTTACGGGAAAAGAGTAAGGAAGTGCTTGGGAGCAATGTTGGATCAGCCATGATACTATTGAATGGTGGAACACGTACAAAGGGCTGTATGCTCTGCTGCCGTTCCTATTTCTTAAAAGTCTGAATGTCTTTATTCAAGAGGCACTACAAGTTGGAAAGCAAGTACAATGATCAATAAAAAAGAGAAATGGTATATTTTACCAAGGGGATTTGAGTACAGAAGACATCCGGCTGAACACTATAGAGTCTACACCACGTACTTGCCTGAGGAAGGGCATACTTGCTTTAGAAGGAGTGCAATGTTCATTCATTCTGTCTTATCCTGGGCTGGCAGGATTATTTTATGAGGATAGCTTGAGGAAAATGTGGTTATATTCTGTCGAATTTTGAAAGAATGATCTCAACTTTCCCCTTGCTGACGAATCTAGAACGAGGAGACAAACTCAAAATAAAGTGTCAAGCCATTTTAAAACTGGGATGAAAAGCAACTTTTTCACCAAGAGGGTGGTGAATCATCAAAATTCTCTACCCCAGAGGGCTATGGAAGCTCAGGCACTGAACAGGTTCAAGATAGAGCTTGACAAATTTCTGAAGGCTAATAACAACAAAGGGACATGCAGGTGGTGCAGGAAAGTGATGTTGAGATAGATGATCAGCCATGAAGTAGCTGAGTGGCATTGCAGACTCAAGGGGTTGAATAAACTATACTTATTTCTATGTACCTTCATCTCTGATATCAACTGAGATACGAACTCATTTAAAATGAGCAGATACACCAGCGTCTCTGTTTAAAATGGATGCAAAAAAAAATTGAGCCAAACAGATATGATTGGTCAACGTTATCAAATCATTTTATGGAACGTTAAAGTCTTATTGTTATCAGGTGAAATCAAGCAAAATTAAGATACAGTGATGATAATGCCAGACTGGACTTTCTTCTGTTTAATAATTTCACTCAATTTAATAACGCTCTGTGTTTCACAATTCTGCAGTCAAAATCATTTGGAATGAAGTTCGTTAGGGAACAACTGCTTGCTATGCAGAACCTGTTAACTTTGTCAGATCAGATGAAGTATTTAACCAATATCACAGAGATGCTCTCCTTAAAACTGAAAAGATTAATAATACAAGTGATAACAAATGCATTTTTTTCTCCAGGCAGTCACATTGCAATGTTTCCACTCTTACACGACTAAGCATAATTGCATTACAAAGGCTTTTATAATCTGTAATAACCAAAATGTGATTACTACTTGATCTATAAATCCCTACCAGATGGACTGTATGTGAATGAAAAAGATTAGAGTTGGTAGCAGCTCTTTGTATTAAATCATACCTTGTGGGTTTCTTTTCAAAGTGATTATTAGTTCAACATAGAACATCTTCAATTCTAGTTAATAATGGCAATAGAACAGGAGCAGGATGAGGTTATATAAGGCCTTAGTCTGCTCTACCATTCTGTAAGATCACACTAATCCTTGGCAACTAATTCCAATGCCCCACCTGATCTCCAAAAGCTTGGCTCCCTTGACATCCAAAAAGTTCCCAGTCTTAGTTTTAACTACAACCAAAAGCTGGACATTTCTACCATCTGGGATATAAAACATCAAAGATTTTCAAACCTTTGAGTTAAGAAATGTGTCCTCATTTCACACATTGTGGCTAATCACTTATCCTGAGGTGCTATCCTTTAGTTCCAGACTGTTCAACTAGGGAAACAGCCCATCAGCATCTGCCCTGTTGAGTCCTCTAAACATTTTAACATTTCAGCAAGGTGATCGCTCAATCTTCCTCATTTGTTCATAGCATGTCAGCATTTCTTACTCATTCCCTACTGCCCTGGAGAAGGTGAGCTATCTTCTATAACTACTGCAGTCCATATGCTGTAAGTAGACCCACAATGCTGACAGGGAAGTAATTCAAAGACTTTGAAACAACGACAGAGGTACAGCTCCAAGTCAGGATGGTGGGTGAATTGGAGGGGAACTTGCAAGTGGTGGGGTTCCCAAGCTTATGCAGTCCTTGTCCTTTTAGATGGTCAAAGTCACAGGTTTGGAAGATTCCCTCAAAGGAGCTTTGGTGCATTGCTGCAGTGCATCTTGTCGACAAGACTCTATATGGGTCTCTGAGCCTCAGAAAACAGTGCACTTCATGGACATTTACTTATCTATCATCATCAATTAAAAGGAACATGTTTATCTATATAGCATCTTTCACATATGTCTTGTGAGTAACGCAACAGCCAATTCGTGCACAGCCAGCTCCAACAAACAGCAGTGTGATAAAGACCAGTCAGTCCTTTTCTTTAATTACTGTGGCTGAGGGATAAGTGTTTGTCAAACGACTGGGCGGAATTTCAATGCTCTTCTTCAGAATATTGCTACCATACCCATCTGAGAGGATGCTCAGGGCCCCAGTCTAACATGTCACCCTCGTTCAATATCACACGTGCACATTTCATACATCTGCTTATCATTCCAAAGCACAAGAGCACAACAGGTTTCTGAACAGACAGTGATGGAAACTCTCACTGATAGTTAGTGGGACTCCTTGCAGCTTTTATCACTGAGTTACATAGAACAGTACAGCACAGTACAGGCCCTTCAGCCCATGATGTTGTACCGACCTATTGTCCAACTAAGATCGAACTACCCTGCATTCCCTACATTTGATTATCCTCCATGTGCCTATCCAAGGGTTGCATAAAAGTCTCTAAGGTATCTGCTTGCAGAGGAGCTGCAGTTCAACAACTCCCCTCTTCGATTTAGTCACTTACAAAAACTGACTTCACAAAATCTCCTAATTATAAAACCCTTTCCCATTTTGACATTTAAGTGCTGCTCATGTCCTCCAAGCAGCGATGTCATGTGATCCTCTGGCGTCAACAGGCTGCTAATGATCGCTCTCCGAAGCAATAAAAATAGATGTCCGTGGCAAGTGGGATAAAAAGTCGCTCGCTTTAAATGCTAGTTTCTGTTTCCAGCGTTGATGAAATGATTAAAAATTAATTAGTGCCAGGAGCCTGACAGGCATGCACTCAGCAAAAGCTGGAAGGAGGCTCAACACTTTGTCAAACAGAACTGAAACAGGAATTGCAATTTCTCAAGTGCTTCAAAATCCGCTTCACAAGTTTCATTACAGAAGTTTACCATAATTGAAATTTCTAGTCAGAACAATGAGGTACAAACTTAAAGTAATTTTATTGTTCAATGACAAGAAATAGCAAGACACGACGAATCTGAGTGGCAAAGGGCATGTTTAAGTTATTAGCCGAACAGTCATTAATCCAAAAGGCATGCATATCTCTGGTGAGCCCAGACTGAGGGAATGATCCCAAGATAGGCCTTTAAAAAAATCAAGGAATTCTTCACTCAGTTTGAAATTCTCTACCCCAGAGGGTTGTGGAAGATCAGCCATTGATCAAGGTCAAGGCAGAAACTGAAAGACTTCTTCGAGGGACAACGGAATCCAGTGATAGTGTGGTAAATTCTGTAGAGGTAAATGATCAGTTATGATTTAACTATAAAGTACAGCAGGCTGAATGGTCGGCTCCTTTTCATGCATAGCTTCTTGCTACCTTATCCAAATGTTGTTTTATCTCCCAAGGTCAGTGAGACACACCTCTTCATCTGCTCTCTATTTCTAAGGAACCATTTATCGTGCATTCACTCTACTTGCTTGAGCTTCACAGATGCATCACTTCACACCTCTCCAGACGCCATTCCATTTCTTGTTTTTCTGCCCACCTGACCAGACCATTGCATGCCATTCTGTGCCTTTAAGAGGTATATTTTGCCCGTGTCTTTCTTTTTTAAATGAAGAAATGTTGAGACAGAGGTGATGAGCAGTCTGCTCCAAGGCCAATAAAATAAACAGTTTGCAAGGCTTTGTTTTTTTTTAAAAAGTTGGAACAATAGAAGCAGACTGGATGGTTGTGGTCAAGCGCCCACAAAACCAGGATTTTTAGCTTTGATTCTTCAGTAGCAATTGCAGCTTGCTTTTGAAGCTGGGTGTGGAGGCTACAAGCCGGAGTTCTCATCCGGCTGCTAGAATTACATGTGAGACAATCTATTTTACTGACTTTGCCTTTTTCAAGGGTGCGTTTATGCAATGTTACAATATTGAAAGAATTCCTGTTTAATAGTTAAATAATTTAGCTAGAAGTTCTAGCTGTAAAGTTTTCTAATAAAGTTATCACAACTTATTTTTGTTGTCTTCTGAAGGCAGTGTACGAATAAAGCGCATTTAGCTTCAAGCCTGAGAGTTTGACCAATCAAATTGCACCCAGAATGCAATGCCTGGCACTTGCCTTTAAAATAAGAAAAGTTGAGGTCTAGGCTATCTCCTTACAAGATTTTGAGGGGGTTTGGCCTGATCCATTACAACCAATATATTTTTGCCCTCTCTAGGCTCTTGTTCATTATTAAACTACAGGGCCAATTTCGTACCATGTTCTAATTTCTTAATTGTCCCTGCTCGGATTAAGATCTGAATCATTGTTGGATGCATCAAAAGCCAAGGATTGAGTACTGGTCCTGCAACATTCCAGCTAAAATAGCCTTCCAACACACAAAAAGAACTCTGACTATTACACTTTGCCTTCTGCCATCGAATCAATTTCTGAGCTAACTTGCTACAGCCTCTTGGGTTTCCTGAACTTTCACACTACTGATCATGCATCCTATTGGAGCCTGTCAGGAAACTTGTTAACATCCATGCAGATGATGTGAGGCCTTGATACCCACTATTGGTGATGTTCAGCAACACTCTTATTGAATAGTGAAGCAGACTAAAGTAGCAGTGCATGGCCCACTCTGATTTCCTAGATCCTTAGGCGACTAACTGAACTCAGCTCCAGAGTTGACTGTCAAGGGAACATGTTGCCAACTGGAAAATAATTACAACCGTTGGGCTTGGAGTCAGATGGTGCGACAGCTGGAGTGTGACATCTGGCTTGCAATGGAAACGAGGTGCATGAGATGAAACATGACCCTGCCATGGATCTGCTCATAAAAAGTGAAGGGATATACTGCACTATAACAGCAGGGTTCCCTGCGCCCAACACTGTTTAAACCTGGAGCACACGCAATGATGTAGCACAGAACAAGATCATTTGGCCCAACGTATCAGACCTAGCTCATTGGACGTGGTGGTCAAGCAGACAAATTCCTTCTCCACAGCCCTGCTAGCTTTTCTCCCCCTTAAGTCTTTGGTAGCATCACACGTCTGAAGCTGGATAGGTACATTTTGTTATAAATTCACCTCGTTGTATTTCAGAGTTAAAAGAGCAGAACATGGGGCTGTGTTATTGAATAGCAAGCTGCCGGAACTGGTGCAGATGAGGTTATCTTAGAAATGGTGTCAGAAAAGCTCACATCAGGGCTTCAGGGAAAAGAATACCTTTCTGGGGGGCAATGGGTGAGGGGGTAAGATGGAGATAAATACTCATTCTAGCTAGAGTGATGTGGCCTGGAGAGAGATGAATTTTACACCTTTTTTAAATTATGATTTGCAGCAAGAAAAGAGTTCAGGCTGAGCAAATTGAGATGTAGAATCATAGAATGTTCCGATAGAATAAGCCTATCCTGGCTGTGCTGGCCCTTTGAAAAACACAGCCTTCAAATAAAAGCAAAATACTGCAGGTGCCAGAAATCTGAAGCAAACACAGAACATGTTGGAGAAACTCAACCGGTCTGGCAGCAGCTGTGGAGAGAGAAACAGAGTTAACGTGCGTAGTCTGAGATGACTCTTCTTCAGGACTCTTTCTTTCTTCACAGATGCTGCTGCATTTCTCCAGCACTTTCTCTGCTTCAACCCCACCACCCAGCCCTTTCCTCAAAAATCTGCCAATCATTTTCCTCTCCGATGTTTATTTTTCTTCTCTATAAATTTTGCAAGTAGGTGCTGATGAAAACTTCAAACTAAATTCACTGGAGAAGGGCTTAGGTCCTTGGTTCCAATGAGCCTGCTCTGCCATTCAATAAGATTGCAGCGAATCCACATCCTCACCGATCTTTGATAACCTTTCACCCCTTGGCTCTTCGTAAAAATTTTTTTTCTACCATAAAACATTTAAAGTTTGAAATTTGTGTCCCATATACACAGGGTGGTGAAAAAAGCATTGAGCATGCTTGCCTTCATTGCTCAATTCTTTTGAGTATGTGAGTTGGAAAGTAATAAAAACCAACAGAACTGTGGATGCTGAAAATCAGGAACAAAAACAGAAGTTGCTCGGAAAGCTCAGCAGGTCTGGCAGCATCTGTGAAGGAAAAAACTGAACCACAAACGAAGCTGCATTAGAACATTATTCCAACGAGCCACCACACACTGCAGCACAGAGGAACTACGCAGACCAGAAGAAAATCACCTATACAGCGTATTCAAAAAGAATGGGTACCCTATGAACACAGTCCGCCGATTTCTCAGCAACAAACCCAAACAAACACATAAAACGGGCTCAGAAACCATAACCACTCTCCCCTACATCAAAGACATTTCTGAAATGACTGCCAGACTACTCGGACCTCTTGGCATCAGGGTAGCCCACAAACCCACCAACACACTAAAACAGCAGCTAATGAAGTTAAAAGACCCTATACAGACAACAAATAAAACGAATGTCATCTACAAAATACCTTGCAAGAACTGTGACAAACACTACATTGGACAAACTGGCAGAAAGCTAGCCACCAGGATACATGAACATCAACTAGCCACAAAACGACATGACCCACTATCACTCGTATCCTTACATACAGATGAGGAAGGACACCACTTTGAATGGGACAACACATCCATCCTAGGACAAGCCAAACAGAGACACGCACGAGAATGCCTAGAAGCATGGCATTCCAACCAGAACTCCATCAACAAACACATTGATTTGGAGCCCATCTACCATCCCCTGAGAAAAAGAACAGGAAATGACATCACCAATGCAGGAAGTAGCATCACCAACCCAAGGAGACCTAACCAGATAAACAGAAAGCGGGACATAACACCAGTGCTTCATCGGAGGCTCACTGATGATGTTACCTAGAATGGTGACGAAATGTCTGAAAACTAACCTTCCAGCTCAGTGAGCAAACTCACATCCGGAAAAAACTGAGTTTCGGGCCCAGTGACTGTTCCTCAGAACTGGAAAATAATGCTGAGGTTTTACAGGACATAGGTGAGGCCTCTTCTGAATACTGTGTCCAGTTCTGGTCACCTAGTTACAAGAAGGATATTATGAAGCTAGAGAGGGTTGAGAAGAGATTTACCAGGATGTTGCTGGTTATGGAAGATTTGAGTTATAGAGATAGATTGGATAGGCTGGGATTTTTTCCATTGGAGCTGAAGAGGTTGAGAGGGGGCATTATAGAAGTTTATGAAATCATAAGGAGTACAGATAAGGTGAATGGCAGGTGTTTTCTTCCCAAGGATGGAGGATTTCAAGGCCAGGGGGACAAATTTTTAAGGTGAGAGAAGAAACATTTAAAACAACATGAAAAACAAATTCTTTACACAGAGGGTGGTTCATGTGTGGAATAAATTTCCATGGGAACAGTAGATGCAGGTACAGTTACAATGTTTAAAAGATACTTAGGTAAGCACATGAACAGGAAAGGTTTGGAGGGATATGGGCCAGGAGCAGGCAGGTGGTACTAGTTTAGTTTGGGATTATGTTCAACATGGACTGGTTGGACCCAAGGGACTATCTTTGTGCTATATGGCTCTACGTCTCTGCTCCTACTGCCTTCTCAGGGAAGCGGCTCCAAGGATTTATCAGACTCTGCAGGAAATAAAATTCATTTCATCTCTGTCTTAAATGGGTCAAAAAAGTATTTAATCGTAACACTCGGACAACTGGGCTTTGGGATTTCAGGATAAAAACCTCATTTTGTTTTGTGTCAGCCGATGAGGGTATGAGTTAAAGGCTGCTACCGACCTCAAATTGTATTGTTTTCCAGGACAGGCAATAGGGATCGGCTAAAGATTAATGTTTCCTTATTTTAAAGCCAAGAGGAGGTTGGAAGGTGAGATAATTTATTTTCACAGATCTGCAGCGAACAACTAAATGTGGAGGATAGGGTCAGAAATCAATATTAGCCAGGGCAGTATGTTAAAGGAAGTTGAAAGAGAGCAAAACCACACCCTCAGTAGTCTCAGGGGAGGCTGTACGTTAGAATCTTGGCTGTGATTGCTGACCTTGTGAATTATGCTCCACTTTCATTCACATTTGTTCATGCATATAAGAGACTCGAGTGGCAAGATCCAGAGCAAGGAGGCCCCTCCACCCAGCTCCATCCTCACCACTGCCACTCCAACTTCACTCCCTCCCCAGCTCCATCTTCACTACCGCCATTCCATCTTCACTCCCTCCCGTGCTCCATCTTCACTACCGCCACTCCATCTTCACCCCACTCCACCCAGTCTCATCCTCACTTCCGCCACTCCATCTTCACCCCCACCCCCAGCCCCATCCTCACTCCCCACACCTCATCTTCACTTCACTCCACCCAGTCCCATCCTCACATCTCCCACCCCATCTTCACCCTCTTCCCACAGCCCCATCCTCACTCCCCACATCACATCTTCACTCTCCTCCCCACACAGTCTCATCCTCACTCCCCCCAACCCATCTTCACCCTCTCCTCCAGCCCCATCCTCACTACCCCCAACCCATCTTCACCCTCTCCTCCAGCCCCATCCTCACTCCCACCACCCCATCTTCACCCCCCAGCCCCATCCTCACTCCCTCCAACCTCAACTACACAACCTCCCCCAGCCCCATCCTCATTCTTCCCATCCCATCTTCACCTCCTTCCCCAGTCCCAACCTCTCTCCCCCAACCCATCTTCACCCCATCCCCCAGCCTGATCCTCATTCCTCCCACCCCATCTTCACCCTCTTCCCCAGCCTCACCCTCACACTCGCCACCCCAACTTTACTCTCCCCCAGACACTGTGTTAAATTGATCTATAGTGAAACGTTCAAAGGTCCAGATTGAAAAGGCACTATGGCGGCAAAACACTCAGAAACCCACTCCACAGCTCTGTCCAGTGGTGAGATCATGCAACAGCATTGTGACATCTTCCTGTTGACATTACACTGCCAATTTTTGTAGTCGCCGCTAACTTACACACATTTTTTAGCCCAGTCTTTAATTTACACAGAGTTGCATAGGCTGTACTGCACAGAAACAAGCCAATTTGCTGAATTCATTCAGGCTGGCACGTATGTTCCACACAAAACACCTCCCGTTCCCTTTCATTCATCTTCCCTGACATATTTATTTAGTCTCCCTTTAAAGAGGTCCAGGCAGTTCTTCTAAGATACTCCATCAGGTACACATTTTCTCAGTAAAGTAGCTTCTCCAGATGGAGGGACATTTACATCAATGCCACTGCACTGAGGGTAGCACAACGACGCGGAGGAAAGGTGCGTATTTTAGGTTTCACTACAGATTACGGTTGGAGTTGTACAATTGCCAAATTCTGGAGTCTGAGACAAAATAAATATTGTCATTGATTGTCACCTGTCTTGGGCTCGATAGAGAAATAAGGCTGCCCCTGGAGGATACTGTACACCACTCTGGCACTGCTTCCATAAGTAGGATCATCAGCGTCAGTCGCTGTCACTTGTATCACAGATGTTCCTGCATGGAAATATAATGGATTATCTGTTAAATTAAGTCCATCGGGCAGACAATATCGAAGTGTCATGATGTAGAAATGAACAACACAAATACATCACTGGTTTGTATTGTTTATCAGTGTCCTTCCTGTGTCTTCTTTGGTTAATATTGTAAAATGCAGGGTATCTTCAATCAATGAGACTCTTTTTCTCAATTATTAAAAATAGGCAATATGTTGCACTCTTCATAGTCCTTTACAGCCACTTCAGTTCTTTTGAAGAGTGTGACTTGTGTGAGATAAGGAACAGTTTTCACACAGCAGATCTCACACACAACATTGTGATAATGACCAGGTAATTCATTTCAGACATGTTAAAACAGCAATAAATTTTGGCCTCTAGTCTAGAAATAGCTCCTGTGCTCTTGCTTCCAAATAGTAGCATGAGATCTTTTCAATCCACCCAAGCAGAAAGATGGGCCCTTGGTTTAATCCTTCATCCAGAAGGCAACAGCAACAGTGCAGCATTCCCTCACTATTGTACTGCAGTGGGATTTGAACTTACAGCTTTCTGTTTCAGAAGTGGGAGGAGCACTGCCAACTGAGCCCCTAAAACAGTGGAATTATAATCTTCCATATCAGGCAGACTAAACCACAAATTTGGCTGCCACAGTCACTATCAACTGGAAATTGTGATGGGTAACACAACTGCGCAAAAAATTCGATAAATTGTTCATAAGATCATGGAGCATGACGGTCACTTCAGCATTTCCAAATGGCGAAAAGTCTGCAAATTTGTTAGTTGCGGTGTGATATAATGGTGGATTGTAATATGCAGGCGGCAGCTTACAGTCCATTCTAACAACCAGATAGCCAGGTACATTTGTGTCTCAAATTAATCCAGGATACAGATTCGAGAACTTGCATGGGCTGCCTTCCATAATAATAAGCTACACTATAGGAATATTTTGAAGCAAAATTTGAAAGGGGCCACAAAAAGTGATTTTAGTGCAGTTGATCAAAAGTTGGCAAACAAAAGTTGAAATTTAAGGGGAATCTGAAAGAATGGAAACACCACACCCTGTAAATTCCCCTCCAAGCCCCTCACCGCCCTGTCTTGGAAATATATCACTGTTTTTTCAGTGTTGCTGGGTCAAACTCTAGGAATTCTCTCCGGAACAGCACTGTGGGTCTACCTACTGCACATGACTGCAGCGGTTCAAGAAGGCAATTCACCACCACCTTCTCAAGGGAAGCTTAAGGACAGCACAGGGTTAGCACAGCTGCCTCACAGTCCCAGGGACCTGGGTTTGATTCCACCCTCAGGCAATATTCCCCCTATGTCTGCATTGCTTTCTGTCAGGTGCACTAGTTCCTACAGTCCAAAGATGTGCAGGTTAGATGGATTGGCCATGGGAAATTGCCCAGTGTCCAGAGGTGTGCAAGCTAGGTGGAAAGGCCATGGGGAATGCAAGATTATAGGGGTAGGGTAGGTGGAATGCTGTTTGGAGGTCAATGTGGGCTCAATGGGTCAAATGGCTGCATCCACACTTAGCGATTCTATGAACTAGGGATGGGGACAGTCAGTGGCGTCTATATCCCCTGAAATGAATGACAAAAAGGCAATATTTTGTTGCAACCAGATTAATCAGATCAGGATGCTACCTTTCCATTCATTTTCCATGATGAAATCGCTCAGCTTTTACATGCTGTGCATTTGGCCATAATGGCATTAACATTTATGTCTCAGGAATAATCATGCAGAGAATGTGATTGTTAATGACAGTTAAAAACATTCCATTTTATTTTTCGTTGTACATGCACTAGGGAAAAAAAAAGGCTGGAGGCATTGCATTGGTCAGAATCTTGGTTGTGTAGAGTAGGCATAGTTT
This sequence comes from Stegostoma tigrinum, assembly GCF_030684315.1. Classification (NCBI taxonomy): domain Eukaryota; kingdom Metazoa; phylum Chordata; class Chondrichthyes; order Orectolobiformes; family Stegostomatidae; genus Stegostoma; species Stegostoma tigrinum. The sequence goes on along the minus strand of NC_081358.1, from coordinate 119,225,483 downwards.
TTCCATTTCACCCAGCCGATTAATTTTTATTAAAATATTGGATTTGATGGTGCAATTTTAGTCATCCTTTGAAATATGAACTTGAATCACATTTCCTGGCTTATTATTTAAAGGATGCCAGTGTTAAAGCCTCTGTGGCCAATTGTACTGTATGCAAAAGTAGAGAGATTTAGTCGAGGACAACAGAAGCATAGAAACAAAGACAGAAGTTGCTGGAAAAGCTTAGTAGATCTGGAAACATCTGTGAAGAGAAACCAGAGTTAACGTTTTGGGTCTGGTGGTCCTTCTTCCATTCTGATGCATTTCTGACCTGAAACATTAACTGTGATTTCTCTTCACAGATGCTGCCAGACCTGCTGAGCATTTCCAGAAAACTTTTGTTTGCGTTTCTGATTTCCAGCATCTGCAGTTCTTTTGTTTTTTTAGAAACATAGAAACATTGAAAATAGGAACAGGAGTAGGCCATTCAGCCCTTCACACCTGCTCTGACTTTCACTGCTGATCTTTCAACTCAGTAGCCTATTCCCCTCTTACCACCAGCTCCATTAAAACCTTTTAGCCCTAACAAATATATCTAACTCGTTATTGAAACCATTCAATATTTTGGCCTCAACCACATTTTGTGGCAGAGAATTCCACAGGTGCACCACTCTCTGGATGAAAAAGTCTTTCTTCATCTCAGTCCTAAATGGCTTATCCCATATCCTTAAGCTTTGATCCTAGGTTCTTGGCTCTGCAGTTATTGGGAATATCCTTTCCTCGTTTATTCTTTGCTGTTCTGTTAGAATTTTATAGGTTTCTCTGAGGTGTCCTCTCATTCTTCCAAACTCCAGTGAACCAATCCAATTTCTCTTCACAAGTCAGTCCTGCTATCCCAGGAATCAGTTTGGGAAATCTTTGCTCTATTCCCTCCATAGAAAGAATATTCGTCTTCAGATAAGGAAACAGAAACTGCATAATACTGCAAGTATCAAAGTGTAGAGCTGGATGAACACAGAAGGCCAAGCAGCATCTTAGGAGCACAAAAGCTGACGTCTCAGGCCTAGATCCATGAAGGGTCTAGGCCCGAAACGTCAGCTTTTGTGCTCCTAAGATGCTGCTTGGCCTGCTGTGTTCATCCAGCTCCACACTTTGACATCTCAGATTCTCCAGCATCTACAGTTCCCATTATCTCTAATACTCCAGATGTAGTTGCACAAAAGCCCTGTATAATTGCAGGAAGACATCCCTACTCCTCTACGCAAAACTCCTCGCTATGAAGGCCAACATACCATTTGCCTTCTTCAGTGTCACATGATAACAATCTGCGTTCCTGTGTTTTGCTGCCATAGCAGATAACCTCACATTTATCCATATTATACTTCATCTGCCATGCACTTTCCCACTAAACGCAGCTTGTCCAAATTACATTGAAGTATCTCTGTATCCTCCTCACAGCTCACCCTCCCACCCAGTTCTGTGACAGCTGCAAACTTGGAGATATTACATTGAATTTCCTCATTTAAATCATTAATATGTGCTGCAAACAGCTGGGATCCAAGCACTGATCCCTGTGGCAACCCACTAGCCCTGCCACTCAGAAAGTGACCCTTTTATCCCTACTCATATTTTCTTGTCTGCCAACAGTTCTCTATCCGTGTCTGCACACATACCCCCAGCCTCCAATCCCATGCATTTTAATTTAATATGATAATCTTTTATGGGAATTTGTCAAAAGTCTTCTGAAAGTCCAAATAAACCACATCTACTGTCTCCTCCTTATCAACTTTACTAGTTAGATCCTCAAAAAATTCCCAGCGGATTTCTCAAGCATGATTTCCCATTTGTAAATTTATGCTGTCTCTGTCCAATCCTGGCACTGATTTCCAAGTGCTCTATTGTTAAATCTTTCTAATCAATGATTGTAAAGGTAGCATCTTCTTCCGATTTAACTAATTTCAAAATAGGTTACTTTTTAAAAAAAACTCATTCATGGGATGTGGATGTCCCTAGCTGGCTCCATCATATTTGCTCTGGAGAACGTGGTGATGTGTGCTGTAGAAGTTGGTGGCTAGCTGAACTTGACGACTTATCAACAAGGGAGCTTCTTCAAAATCCCAAGCACCCCTTCACATGATTCACTTGGCTTCTGCAACTCACCAACAGAGCCAACTGAGTCTCAGACACAGAAATTGCTTGTACTGAGGAATGACACAGAGTCACTCCAATTGCACTTTCCCACTCTTGGTATACATACCTTTTGTGCCTCAATCCAACAATTTCTGAAACTAATCTATTAAGCCCCGTCAACCTAAATATGACCCACAGCTTAATATCATTGGGGAATACTCATGGCAAGAAAGAGCTGGCAGAAAATTTTGTTCAAGGTCAAAGTAAGTCAAAGACAGAAATAAAGTTTGGAAAGTCTGATAAGACATTGAACACATTCATTCTAGACTAATAAAATAATAATTAGTTCTAGCAGTTTAATAGTATTTTATGAGCTAATCCATTATTTATGTCAATAGAATTACAAATCTTCTCAAAACTCGCTAACAGAATTACAGCGTTATTTAATGACTATTAATCACTGTACATTGAGACACAGACATCCATTAATATTCATTCATAATCTCAAAGAAGAGCCATACTGGACTCATAACGTCATCTGTTTCTCTCTTCACAGATGATGCCAGAATTACTCCAATAATTTCTGTCTTTCTACTTATTAATATCGCAGGTGGAATATGAGTGGGAATTTTACCAATAGTAATTTTGAAAGGATGTCACAATATCAGGGCGTTTCATAACATATGGCTGAGATGCTTATCGGAGGGTCGGTGCCGACTCAATGGGCTGAATAGGCTCTTCCCACACAAGAGATTCTATGATTCATACTTTTAATCAATGATGATGCCGTTGGAATGGGCTCTGCTATTTTGTATCTGCCTGAGTTTCTCAACAAGTTGAAGTGTTTGACAGCAAAGATCTGAATTATATGATTAAGCACAAGCACAGGTCATTGATACTGAGGATCTAAGAAGACAGGTGCAAGGATACATTTGTTTTCTTTGCTGTACGAAGCCAGAGACTAACATAATGAATGGGTGAAGAACAAGCAACAGAGTATGGCGGGTTCTGGAGAGGCAAAATTGTATATTTTGCGTAACAATCCAAGCATTTCTGAAATAATCTATTAGTCCCCTTCATCCCAAGGATTTTAACCTCGAGAACAGAGCTTTTTAAAATCAATTCCTTCCCTCTTCCAGTATATTAGAAGGATAAGTGGTGATTTTAATCAAAGTCTTCAAAGGTATTAAGAAGAACTAGTTGTTACAAAGTCCTCTGTGGAGTTTAGAAATTGTTAGTAATTACTGCCCTTGAACTGGGTAGTTAGTGAGGCTATCTCAGAAGGCCATGAAGAGTCAACCACGATGCTGGGGGTCTGGGTCCTAATGCAGACCAGACTAGGGAGGGTGGCATTTCTCCAGACAGATGTTTATGGCAATCAGGAACAACATCTGAGATGAAACTTTGACTCCAGAAATGTTAACTGATTGTAAGTTCTGCTCGTGATAATGGGAACTGCAGATGCTGGAGAATCCAAGATAACAAAGAGTGAAGCCCTCTCTGATGAAAGGTCTAGGCCCGAAACGTCAGCTTTTGTGCTCCCAATATGCTGCTTGGCCTGCTGTGTTCATCCAGCTTCACACTTTGTTATCTTGTAAGTTTTGCTAGATTGGATTTGAATGCTTGTTGTCCAAAGCATTCACCTCTGCCTCTGGTTTATGCATCCAATAATATTACTGCACCATCACCATTGGGACAGTAGAACCAGCTGTGGTTGGAGAGTCGCAGAATGTGGAGTCTGCATTCTATCTAAAGATTACAATAAAGCCAGATTTTTCAGTCAGGCAACACATCTTTGTTGAAAAAGGTAGCCATTTTTCAATCTGAATCTGATAGGTTTTTGCAAACCAATATTATTCAGGGAAGCGGGTTAGAGCAAACTGCAGCGGTTCAAGAAGGCAGCTCATCACCACCTTCTGAAGGGCAACTAGGGATGGGCAATAAATGCTGGGGCCTGCCACTACACCCATGAACTAATTTAAATAAAACACAGGATTGAGGACCAAAATAGTCTATTCCTGTTCCTGTACAGGTAGTTTTCTGGACTGAGAGGCAGTGATGCTAACTTTTCACAGTGCAGGTGATACGCAGCATAGCTCAGTGGTGGAACTAACACACAATCCTATCAGAGAATTCAGATCAATGCTCAGCATGCAGACAAACTTCTTTTTAGACTTACCCACGGGAGACATTTCCGGAATACTGGTCACATACGGGCCATCCAGAAATCGTGGCTCATTGTCATTGATGTCTTGTATTTTCACGATAAACTCAGACAGAGGTTCGACAGGCTTGTTTGTGATCCGGTCGACAGCTTGCGCACGGAGCGCATAGTACGCCTGCTCCTCCCGGTCCAGCCTTTTGGTAGCATGAATGTCTCCCGTGCTCTCGTCAATGATGAAGATGGAACCTGCGCCCTCTCCTGAAAGAATGTACTTGACTGAACCATCTCCTCGATCAACGTCAGAGTGAAGCTGATGACAAATAACAGCATGTTTAGAGCATAGGACATAGAACATTACAGCACAGTACAGGCCCTTCGGCCCTCGATGTTGTGCTGACCTGTCATACCGATCTCAAGCCCATCTAACCTACACTATTCCATGTACGTCCATATTCTTATCCAATGACGACTTAACTGTACCTAAAGTTGGCGAATCCACTACCGTTGCAGGCAAAGCCTTCCATTCCCTTACTACTCTCTGAGTAAAGAAACTACCTCTGACATCTGTCGTATATCTTTCACTCCTCAATTTAAAGCTATGCCCCCTTGTGCTCGCCATCACCATCCTAGGAAAAAGGCTCTCCCTATCCACCCTATCTAACCCTCTGATTATTTTATATGTTTCAATTAAGTCACCTCTCAACCTTCTCTCTAATGAAAACAGCCTCAAGTCCCTCAGCCTTTCCTCGTAAGACCTTCCCTCCATACCAGGCAACATCCTAGTAAATCTCCTCTGCACGCTTTCCAAAGCTTCCACATCCTTCTTATAATGCAGTGACCAGAACTGTACACAATAGATTCAGGTCAGTGAGTGTTGTAGCCCTCAGTGAGTGTTGTAGCCCAGAGATAGTCTTGCACTGAAGACCTAGAGGCCTAAATTCTGCCACAAATATATTGGGCAGTGGACATCCTACAACACATGTTCTACATCTCCCAATAGAAGCAGCTGGACAAGATGACAATGAAAGTCTTGAGGGGCAGGCTGCATTTGTATATGTTCACAGCGTATTCCAAAGCATGCTACAACTAATCAAGTGCTTTCTGATAAGTTCCTTACACTGAACTCCAAACATTAGCTCTGATTCTCTCTCCACTGATGCTGCTGAGTTTCTCCAGAACTTTCTCACTTTGGTTCACATTTCCAGCATCCGCAGTGTAGTCTACTTCAGATGTGTAATCAATTTGATAAATCTGAAAACATGGCAGACAATTCACACACAGCATTTCCCACAAACATCAGCTAAACAACCACATAATTTGGTCAACAATAGTGCAGCGGCTGGAAGTCTGAAATTAAGAACAGAAAGTGCTGGAAACACTCTGCATCTGCAGAACAGAGATTCAGAGTTAATATTTCATGTTGGTAAATTATCACCAGAATTTCTTAGGGCTCGGGTGAGGGGCAGCAGATCTGAAACATTAACCCTGTTCCTCCCTCAATAGCTGCTGACTATTTCCAGAAAGGCATACAATTTTTTTTTAATTTCCTGTATCTGCAGCCTTTGTTTTTGTACAGCAAAAGTTAGTTTTCTCTCCTTCCCAAACTGCCTCTGATCTGTCACTATTCCTGAGCAACTTTTATAAAGTCCCCCTTTCATGCTGTCAGAAATTTATGCTTCAATCTTTCACCTCGTCATCCCTGGCCAATTAAAAAAACCTTCCTAGTTGATAATCATTGTCAGTCTATCACAAGTTGCAATGTAATGGAATATTTTTGCTTTAATTGCCAGCTTCAATGTGCTGAATTATACTCTTTATCTTGTAAATTAATTGCAATTGGCTATGGGTGCTGACGGTTATGACAGAAAAAAAATCACACAATTCAGGCATCTTAACATCTCGAAGAATATTTTGTTGTTTCATTAACAATCTCGCATGTCTGAAGAGAAAAACAACACAAGAAAGCTTCAAATGAGCAACGAACGTTCACCCCTGAAAATTATTACTTTTATTCAATGATTATTTCTCCCCTTTCTACCAGGCGTGAAGTTTCATTTCATGATAGACCTGTCTGACGACTGTCACGAGGCAACTATAGCCCCATTTGCAAATCTGAATCAATATTTAATTACAGAGAGCAGTGATCGCAGAGTGAGTGGCTAATTTAGTCTGATAGGAATGGAATATTGGACCTCCCATGATGGGAATTCAGCTTTTAATTGGCATTCGTAGTCATTCCCAGTGGGCAACCTTCATTCCTTAATCAAACAAGGAATAAAGTTAAATATTAATTCGTGAACATCCTCGATGGGGTGGGCACAAAGAGTTTGCAAGACCAGGAGTCAAATCCCTTCCATTCCACTCTGTACAATATGTTCCCATTTTCTGCACCGCAACACTGAGTTGGCAGATTGCAGGGAAAGTCAAAGGCCTGAAATATCTTCTTAAGAGCACAAAATGAACAATGGGAAAGAAATGTAGCAGAGAGAATTGATTGCATCGAACGAGCGCAGCGTTTTATAAACAGATCTGGGCCTTGCCAACAAGAGCAGTACTTATTGCTTGTCCTTAAAGGTACTGAAAAAGTGGTGGTGAGCTGCCTTCTTGAAGTGCTGCATGCTGTTAGGAAGGAAATTTTCAGCTTAAAACCCAGCGACACTAAAGGAATAGCGATATATTTCCAAGTCAGGATGGTGAGTGGCTGGGAGGGGAACTTGCAGGGGGTGGTGGTCCCCTATATCTGTCTGGCCCTCAGGGTGGCAGTGGTCATGGGTTTTGGAAGGTGCTGTTGGAGGGGTGAGCTGCCTCACGGCATCTTGTAATCAGGACACACTGCTGCTATTACAAACAGTCTGTTAATGGGTTGCGTGCGGCATCCTTGGAAAGCAGTGACTCACTTTAATAATTTGTAGCAAACTGTTCACGAAGCGGAGGAAGTAAAGGAAGAGCCAGAGGTGAGATCTATCAGGAATAAATGAGGGCTTTCCCTTTTGCAAATCAGCTCTGCTCATTACCTGAAGGGGAAACACTGTCACAGTTTTGGGGACACAATCAGGATTAGTTGGATAAATCTTCCTAAGTGTGCAGGTTCAATGGGCTGAAGGGCGGCTCTGCAAGCTGTAACATACCATGCTTTGTTGAATGCATCCCTGCTTTCAGCACACAATATGATCAAAGATTTGTGTGGCTTGCCTACAGTGAAAACACAGTTTATCAGTGCTTTGAAGCCTTGCTCAGTTTCTAGTCACATCGTGGGGTTTCATTTTGATTGTAATTTCACAGCAAGCAGGGCTGTCCCAGTGGTATCACCACAACGCTCCATCACGACTCCAGGAACTTATGTGATGACAACAAGTCCTGCTGATGCCAGGTTTATAAAATAGTAGCAGCTGGCTGACCAGCAAGAGGGTTTAATTCGTCAGAGCCTGGTAGTGGGCAGCCCACTGCAGGGCATCTGGTGCAGATTTAACTTGTCTGTCTCCTCTCCACCTATCTTCTCCTCTATCCATCTTCGGTCTGCCTCCCCCTCTCTCCCTATTTATTTCAGAACCCTCTCCCTCTCCCCCTTTTCTGATGAATGGTGTAGGCCCGAAACATCAGCTTTTGTGCTCCTAAGATGCTGCTTGGCCTGCTGTGTTCATCCAGCTCCACACTTTGTTATCACAGGTTACAGCAGTTGCCTTTTCAAAGGCAGCTTCGAGAAGAGGATGTTACTCTTCCTGAGCTCCTGAAAATAAATCTTCATAGTACCTTGGCCAGGTCTCTCCACAGCCTCCAATAAGATCTATTACAGCGTCCTGCTCAATGTTGGCACAACAAATTGTACTTACACAGCACATTTGCTGCAATAAAAATGATCACTTCGCAGGAAGGTTATTGAACAGCATTTGACATGGAGACACATAATGATATCCAAAGAGGTTAGTACTAAGGAGTAACTGAGTGGAGCAGAAAGGTTGAGAGAGACAGAGAGAGAGGGACACAGACAGTGAGACAGAAAGAGAGAGAGGCAGAAAGAGAGAGAGAGACACAGAGAGACAGGGGAAGAGAGAGAGGATTATAGAGCAACATCGGTACATCTTTCATTGGACTCGCCCAAACTACCATCCTGATGTTTTACCGGGGGGGGGTGGTGAATCTGACATCTCAAATAATTTAGTTCCATCCCATGGTTATCTGGTCAAAGTCATGGAGGACAATTTTCATCATGTGCTCGCTCAGCCTTTGACCAATTGGCGCGAAGCATATTTAAGGTCTTGGAGCTCAAGCGAAGGCCTTGGTTTATTGTGGAGCAGTGTCTGCCATGTTTCTATATGCTTTGGATGATCAGTCAACCTACAGCGGGCAACTCAAGCTCCCAGGGAAGCGGTGGCTTTATAAGTTCCTCCAAATCTGGGGGCAACAATCGAAGTCTGACTAAGACAACACATTCAACATTAAGCAGCTAATTACTCAAAGTCAGGTTCTGTTTTACTCTGTGTAAAACAGTTGCCCTTCATGTGTTTTTTAAATATTTCTCTTCAAAATACACCCCCTAGCCTTGAAATCCCCCTGCCACTCACTTTATCTATACCTCTCATGATTTTATAAACCACTATAAGGTCACCCTCTGTATTGCTAAATAAACATACATTGCGTTGTTAATATAAGAACTCGAGGTAACATATTTGAATCAAGGGGTCATGAATAGCCAGACAGGATGGCGGAGCTGAGACCACAACCAGATCAGAACTGATCTTACCAAACTGCAGAGTGCTCTTGGAGAGACAAGTAGCTGAGTCCCACTCCCATGTCCTACATTTTCCACTTGTTAAGATGACGACTTGTGCTATACAATGTTTGCTGTAGTCTGCGATTCATCCCAAATCCCTGACCTTGCTTCGTCTGTCTTGCTTCTCCATCCCTGATACTTGGGTTCTTTCCAACAAAAACAAAAACATTGTTCCCCCCCACCACCCCAGCCATCTGTTCTTCAACAATCCCCACCTCCGCCAATGATATCAGTCTTGCCAGTCAGCCATTCAAATTCACCCTCTCTTTCTTGTTTTTTTTCAATGGTTTGGCCCAGAAAGACCCCACAAGAAAATTCACTCTTTTCCAATAGATCTCTCATCACCCTTAGCCTCCCAAAACTCCTGTTGGTAATCCTCCATTGCCTCATTATGTCACCCTGGGCCATTTTAGCATATGGAAGGTTAAGTATATGATGTTTTCTAAGCTTGGATAGACAAGGCACTGCCTGGTTACTGAATTACCTCATAGGATTTCAAAATGGATGGATGCTCTCAGGGATGTGGATAAAACAGCAAAGAAAGAAAGTCTCATTTTATCCACATGGTATCAACCGCTCTGCGTAAATGGCACAATGTCCTTAGCAGTTGATCTCCTCTGTCCTTCATCAGATTTACATAGACCATCAGGCAATTTTCCCTTTAAAGGAACACAGCTTTGTTGCAGTGCTCTGGCGAGACTCGACACAAGCTGGAAGACATCTGGAGACATTACAGCCTTCAGGAGTCAATATCAAGTTTAATAATTCTACAGCCTGAACACCTCCTTCCACACCCCATGTCCTGCTGTGATATATGTTGCTTTCAGCACAGCTTTCAATTCACAATTCACAGTATTCCCTTCTTTTCATCCCTGGCATGCTATCTCAATCCCTTTTTCTGCCTAACCTTTCTCTCTCTCACTTTCTCTCTCTGAGCTTTTCCCAATCTATCTCCTCACTCCTTCTCCCCCATCCTGGCCCTACTCCCTGTATAAATACCACCTTTTTTGAAGCAGCTATCAGTTCTGAAGAAGGGACACCGGCCTCAAAGCAATAACTCTGCTTCCTCTACACAGATGCTGCCAGGCCAGTTGAGTTTCTCCAGCGCAAAGCTGTTTTTGTTTGTATTCACTGATTTTTTTTGTCCACTTTTATACTCAGAAGCATTATTACACACAACTCAGCGACTTTCCCACCATCAAAATCAAAAAGGCATTTTTAATTTTTTTCAAACTGCTAACTGCCTCCAGTAAAAGACTTACATCACCAATTAGATATGTACAAGCAAAATATTACCATCTGTTTGCATTATCTTTTTGAAGCATCCCATTCAGAGATTTTATTGCACATCTCTGGAGCAGGTGGGACTTGAGCTCAGGGCTCAAATGAGGTCAGGGCATGACCAGTGGACCACAGGAGCCCCCTGGGCTAAAACTAACAATCAGCACCAGTAATAACAACCTTCTAACCTTCCAATATTTACATGCAAAGCCACACTGCTCTGTATAAACCACATGTATTTGTCAATCAAATATGCACAAGACTCATTCAAATTGTTGGTGGAACCAATGCTCAAATATTTAATGTTAAAGGAACAGAAAAGGTTATAGCCTTTCTAGCTGCAAGAAACACAACAGTCTGACAGACTTATTCATGAGCAAAGCAGTAATGAAGTTACAGTCATTCCCATGAGTTGTAATAAAAATCTTGTCGAACCACTTGGTTGTCCATGAATCACTCACTGGTATTCGGGGGAATTCAAACAATTACGTCGACAAGGACCTTGTTCATGGTAAAGATGTGGAAACTCTGGAGAGGGTACAGCGCAGATTTCTGAGAATAGCAAGTGAGATGAAAGGTTTCAGTTACAAGGCGAAACTCGAGAAAACGGGAGTTTCCCTCCTTCGAGCAGGAACAAGGCTAAGGTGAGATTTCATGGAAGTGTTCACCATCAAGTATTTTACTGAAGGAATTTGCAAGGTACTGCTTTGAGTGACAGAGGGTTGGGTAACGAGACAATGAAGATTTAAGTAAGTAGCCAAAAGCGCTAGAGGAGTTTTGAGGAAAACGAATTGCGCAGTAAATTATAATCTGAAACACAAATTCTGAAGGGCAAATTGGATAAATATCTGTCAAGCGAGGTGATGGGGCAGAGAAGTGGAGTGTGATCAATTGGATAACTCACTCAAAGAGCCAGTACAGACACGATTGACTGAAGGGCCTCCATCTGAGCTTCGTCAATTAATTAAAGTTGGAGAAAGCTGTATCTCGTTATAAGTCAGTTATTCTTGGTGTCACCATTCGCGCGGTTTAGTAATTTGCGAATGCGACTGAAATCACGCGTGCGATGGGGTTAGATGCTCTCGAATTCCTCACCATGCCATTTCAGTAGAAGACACGCCTCTGTCAAATCTATGCACACAGGGGACTGCAGCCACATTCACGTCTTAACACATCCTGTTGAGGCTGGAACTTCATTCAGATGAGAGGGAAACAACTCGAAATGGAAGGCTGGAGGGAGGTGTTCAAATGGACATTAACAAAGAAAGTCGCTTACCTTCCCTACGTATAATGGGTCAGTGCCTGTGTATTCCTCCAGCACGAAGAACTGATTCCACACCCAGCCGCGTTTCACCCGTCTGTGAGCTTCCCCGGGCTTTGCTGCCGTAAGGTCAGAGCCCCGCGCTGCCGATGAAGGAGCGGACGGCCTTGCCGCACTCAGGCACAGGAGTACCGTTACCACCACCAGAGAACCACACAGCCTCCTGTCTCTTGGCCGCATTTTTTTCCCCACCCCAGAGAGAAAGAGCCTCGACAGAAACACAGGCAACTGTTCCACTTGGCTCGCCAACAACGACCTCAGGTAACGCTGTCAAGCTAGAGTACAGAGATCCCCAGGACGCTTGTTGCTGCAGAGTGAAACCTTTCCGAAGAAATGGACACCTAGCGCAGATAAAGAGAAGAGTTGCCGTCAGTTAAATGTTTCACCAAGCTCTGATATCCTGCTTTAACATGCGGAACGACAAGATCTAAAGGTGTCCGAGGCAAATCATGACAGCAATCCTTCGGTTTAGACTAGATTCCCTACAGTGTGGAAACAGGCCCTTCGGCCCAACAAGTCCACACCACCCCTTACCGCATCCCACCCAGGCCCATACACCCCTGAACACTACGGGCAATTTAGCATAGCCAATCCACCCAGCCTGCACATCTTTGGACTGTGGGAGGAAACCCACGCAAACACGGGGAGAATGTGCAAACTCCACCCAGACAGTCGCCCGAGGCCGGACTCGAACCCGAGTCTCTGGCGCTGTGAGGCTGCTAACCACTGAGCCACCGTGCTGCCCCTTTGCAATACAAATGATACATGGGCGTTGCATTGCATTGACACAATGGAGAGCTTACACGGAACACACTGTGGATGCCCTAAAGCAGAAACAAAGATAAAAGTTGCTGGAAAAGCTCAGGACGTCTAGCAGTAAATGTGGAAAGAAATCAGAGTTAATGTTTCAGGTTGAGTGCACTTCCTCATAACTGGAATTTAAATTCAATTAGTTTTAGAACTAAATCTAATTGAAAGCTAGTCTCTTTATTAGTGACCCCAAAAACACAGTCTCCAAAAACCCATCAAGTTCACTAATACCCTTTAGAGAAGGAAACTGCCTGCCCATCTTTTCCTGGTCTGGCCTATGTGTGACTCCAAACCCACAGCAATGTGGTTGCTTCTGAACCGTCCTCTGGTCAATTAGGGATGGGCGATAAATGCTACCGAGCAAGTGACATCTACATCCACTAAACAAGTAAGAACGAACTCATTGCATATTCAATGTACCACAAGGATGGTTTGCAAAGTTGGGTGCACAATGTGTTTTGTTGGTGTCCATTTTACACTGCTGATATTTCTAATCAACCTGTTCAAACATGTAGCACACGGTTCTGGACATGATTCTCGGCCTCCCAGCTCAGAGAGAGGAACGCTACTACTGTGATACAGCAGCCCTTATTTTAAACTGTATGCTTGCTACCAAGCTTCTCCTCTACTTAAATCATTCCGGAACATGGCATTGAGATAGAGGATCAGTCATGATGGTGCAGGCTCGAAGGGCTGAATGGCCTTTTTCCTAGTTTCCATGTTTCTCACTATGTGCAAGTTTCCATTGCTGGTATATCAAATCCAAATGTGACCTGCATCTCAAAGATATAGATCCTGAATTCTGATGACTCCAACCTCAAGCTCTTGATTCTTTATCTCCACCTTTAGACACTGGGTTGAATCTTACCTCTTTTTGGCTGAGTGTGAGTGGCATTGGAGCTCTTTTGGAGGGATTCCCATTATTAGACTTCTCACATTACCTTCACAAATCACAGCGTATTACCTACTAGCCCTGCCCCATCGACATCTTTAATGTCCGATTCCAGCCCCGTTTTACCACATGCTGCTCCTGGAATAACCCATGTTTCAGCGGATATTACGCACAGCCCTGGCAGCCCTGAGCAATCTTTCAAATACCCGGCCAGCGACAGCATTTTGAAATCTGGCGACGGGCAGAATCCGGACATGTCGGAGAAAGGGATTATTTTCCAGGAGGTCCCAGCCAAGGAGGTGGTGCAACATCTAGGAATGTTCTTCCCGGAAGATCACCAGAGCAGACCAAGCCACCAGACTCTGCCAGCCTGTTGTAAGATCTCCACCTGGGTCAGTTCCACTTCCACGGTGAGGAGGAAATGGCATGAAGTGTCATACGAAGGTTCAATTACCTTCTCTGCGCCATCAGGATAAGTACTGCACTCCTCTCTACCACCTCACGCTCACTCTATCTCGACTGTCACTACCCAAGCAACACCCCTCAAACTGCCCCTCCCAACTAAAGCTGTATGCCCTTCATACTTTCTCCTCACTCACTCAAGACACCTCATTATTTGACCACCCCCCCCCCCACCGAACCAGCACCAGCAGCTAAACCTCAGACTTTTGCCTCACTTAACCCCTCTGTTTCTTTCATTCCAGGAGACAGCAACCCCAATAGGGCAGAGGCAACCTGTATGGGTGACATTAGGCTCCTCACCTTCCACGAGGTGATCCCTGCAGGTGAAGACTGGGGCTGCTCTTGGGGGAGTCCCATTCAAGACCTGCCAACTAAGTGAGTACCAGTTATAATAGCACTGTACCTCTCCCAGTGACCTTGCTATCAGCGCCATACATTTCACACCACTGTTAGCCATCAACCTGGTGAAGCTCCTCACTGTGACAGCTCCGCAACCGGTGGAGGAAGTAATGCCCCAGGCCGCTGGCATTGGGAGGGCGGCCAGAGACCAGGCACCTGCTAAGCCCCAGGCAGGAGAGGACCCTGTGATGTTGGCAATGAGGGACTTTGTCCACATGCTCTGGGAGGACCAGGAGCATCATACAGGGATGACCCTCATTGCACAGAAGCTGCAGAAGGGCAGAGAGTCATGTGACTGTCTGGCTGTCTCCATGGATGGGTTGGTGGTTGCCATGGAGACCCAGATCCAGCATCCTCAGGGTCTGCTGGAAAGGCGTACATACCTGCACTCCATCCATTGGTCACTGGTTGTCAGGACAATAGGTAAGGCAGGGAAGGTCTTGGGAACCTGTTCAGGTCTCTAAGAGCAAAAGGAAACAGGATGATGACAGGATGCACCTCGCTGGAGGAGTTATCCACTCTCAGAGTGAAGACATTTCTCTTCGTCTCAGTCCTTACTATGTATATTTTTGCCAAGGGATTTTACAAATCTATCTGGGCACAGTTCAACACACCATAGAATTGATATAAGGTGGTATAATTATAATCTAAGTGATAATAGGAACTGCAGATGCTGGAGAATCCGAGATAACAAAGTGTAGAGCTGGATGAACACATCAGGCCAAGCAGCATCTTAGGAGCAGGAAGGTTATAATCTAAATTGAGATAGTACAGTTTAGATTCTGAGTCCCAGCCTGTTTATATATATATTAATAACTGAATTTATGCAGCACCTTTCACAAAGTCTCAAAGCACTCTACCACTCTTCTTTGAAGTGTGGCAACTGTTACAATGCAGGACAGGTGCGCAAACACAGCAAGCACCTGTAAACATAGTCATATCACACAGAACCTTTGGTCCAACCAGTCCATGCCAAACATAATCCCAAACTAAACTAGGTCTTGACCCCAAACATCAGTTTTCCTGCTCCTCTAATGCTGCCTGGTTTGCTGTGTTCCTCCAGCACCACGCTTATCTCGAAACTAGACGTACCTGCTTGCTCCTGGCCCATATCCCTCTAAACCTTTCCCATTCATATACTTGTGCAAATGTCTTTTAAATGATGTAACAGTACCCACATCCACCACTTCCTGAGGAAGTTCATTCCACATGCAAACCACCCCTGTGTAAAGAATTTGACTGTCATACAATCAGATAGTCTGCTTGCGAGACAAGCGTTAACCAGGACACTGGCTATTATCTTCCGCTGTTTTTGTACCAATATCATTGGATCCTTTCCCTCTGTCTCAGAAGAGAAGTAGGGCTTCCCAGCACAACTGAAAGATCATATATGGGGCACTCGGACACGGCGGTGTCAAGCCTAGATTTTTGTGCTTGTGCTCGGGAATCAGATTCAAACCTACAACCTTTTGGATTCTGAAGAGAATGCTCCCAACCCATCCACAGCTGAAAATGGGGCAGCTTTTTCCCCAAGGGAAAGTGGGATACTTTTGCCTGAGATTTGTACTGCTCCTCCAAACATATTTCTATTTGACAAGCTGACATTAGCACACTGAGCTGCACCTTGAATAAAGTCACACCACTTAAAGGATTTCCTTGAAAATGCACAAATGGAGAGCTACAATATAACAAAGAGGGCACCAAACCTTTTGTGCGTTGTGTTTCTGCCACCCTGTTAAAAGGATAAAACATGATCACTAAGGAGATTTGCAAGAATAACAGAAAACACAAGCCATTTAGAATTGAACCCAGCATCCATTATCCTTAGAAACATGTTCTTAAGTGCACATTACTTCTGTCCTTGGGAAGTATCCCTACCTGCCACGTGTACTTTCTAACTTCCATTTGGCACTGATCTCAGTGACACTGTTGGCTTTGCCCGTAATTGTAGGGTCACCTAATTCCTTAAGTAGGGGATAGACACATGCTGGAGCCTAGCTTTCGGCTTGTTACCAGCACAGGACAGGTCAATATGGTGATGGATTTATTGGCCTATGTGGACCTATAACAACGTGAGGTCCAGATAGATTCTGGGCCTGAACTTTCCCTGTGGTCGAGGGATTGTTTCAGAGGAGAGTTAGAAAATAGATGACTGCCACATTCAAAATCCATGACTTCAATTGAAATGTACTTCCTGGAGCCCAGGAGTTTCTTCCCATTGTTCCTGCAGCTCTAACTCAGGAACATATCAGGGGAGGTAATGGCCTAGTGGTATTATCGCTGGCCTGTTAATCCAGAGATCCAAATAATGTTCTGGGGACCCAGGTTTAAATCCTGTTGTGGCAGATGGTGGATTCTGAATTCAATCAAAATAACTCTGGAATTAAGATTCTAATAATGATCATGAGTCCATTGTCAATTGTTGGAAAAACCCATCTGGTTCACTAATGTCCTTTAGGGAAGGAAACTGCCATCCTTACCTGGTCTGGCCACAGCAATGTCATTGACTCTTAACTGACCTCTTGGCAATTAGGGATGGGCAATAAATGATGGCCTGGCCAGTAATACCTTTATTCTGTGAATGAATAAAGCAAATGAAGTATTGTATTACCACTGTATCCTTTTGTGTCACCATCATTTAGAAATATATCAATTTCTACTTTAAACAAACTCAATGACTGAGCTTCCACAGCCCTTTGCAGTACAGTATTCCAAAGATTCACAACCTGAGTAAATACGTTTATCCTCATCTTGGTCCTAATTTGCCCTTTCTTGGAAACTGTGTCTCCTTGTTTTAGACTCTACAACCAGTGAAAACATTACACCTGCATCTACTGTACAACATAAGTATTTTGTAGGTTTCAATCAGAACACCTCTCTTTCTGCGAAATGCTAAAGGACACAAATCCAGTTGCTCCACTCTATCTTCTTTGGACAGTCCTACCATCCCAGGAACCTTTGTTACAATCACTCCTGGATAATAATATCCTCTCTAAGATGAGGTACTGCACATAGTATTCCAGGTGCAGTGTAACAACTGTATGTAAGGATTGAATATAATTAAGGCAAAACTCTGCTGCTCTGTAATCAAATCCTCCTGCAATAAAGATTTTCAATGCTTCAGTGTCCACAAAAACTTCTTGCACCTGCATATTAGCCTCAACAAGGACACATAGGTCCCTTTTAGTCTACACTTTTTTTTAAAATGTCTTCACAGGAAAGGAGCACCATTGGCACATTGATTGCCCACCCCTGATTGCTTAAGAGGGCACGTAAAAGTCAACAAGCTTTGGGCCTGGAGTCACATGTAGGAAAGGATGTCAGTTTCCTTCCCTCAAGGGCATTAGTGAAACAGATGGGTTTTTTTAATGACATTGGCTTCACTTTCATCATTAGATTCTTAATTCTAGTTTCTTTTAGTTGAATTCAAACTTGGCGGAATTTGAAAACTGAATATTATCTGGGTCTCCGGATTAAGATCATCTTCAGTGATAACACTGCCAGGCCATCATCTCCCTTAACTCTCACCATTTCAGAAATACACTGCATATCTGTTCTTCCTCCCAAAGTGGATGCCCACATATCTTTTCCACATTATATTCTATCTGCCCAGTTCTTGCCTCTCAGAAGCCTGTTTAAATACTCTTGAAGCCACTTTTCATAGTACACATAGCCATTGTAGCGATTGGAACCAGGCGGATCTCATTGATTATGAGGTTCTTGCCAGGGGTTTTTAACCTGGATCAGTCAGGAAGCCCTGGCTGACCAGTATAAACAGTGGATTTAGAACCTCCTCAGTTCAGGGAACTGACTCAGAGCCACAGCCAGTGTACTGTGCACAAGTAAATAAAGGGTGACTTGGTGACAGGATACCAGCCTCTGTGCAGTTATTTCAGACAGCTAATTGTGTTAGTCGCAAACTTCATAATGTGACATTTCGTTCCCAGATCAAATCACTGATATCCATTATAAACAACTGGGTTCCCCAAGTATTGATCCTTGTGGTTCCTGACAATGCACAGCCTGCCAATGTGAAAGTGATCCATTTACTGTTTAGAACATGGAATATAGAACAGTACAGCACAGGAATGGGCCCTTCAGCCCACAACATTGTGCCAAACATGACAGGAAATCAAATTAACTGCTCCTGCTGTTAGCTAACTCAAAATTCCAAAAAATTACCACAGACACTATTTATGACGTTATTGACAAGGTGAATCTTAGTGTGCTTTAACTGAGTAAAGCAACCTCTTAGGTTAACAAAAATCTTCTGAAAATCCACGTATGTTATCTACTCCCCATCTACTCACTTTTATCAGTTCTTGAATATTGGTGAAGACGCATTCTGTTGTAGATTTTCTTTTTAGAACATTAAAATCAAAGTCAAGAGAAAATGATATTTAGGATGTGAGAGATGATGCACAAGTTGAGAAATTGGTAACTGCCAACCTACCTTCACTGGTCAATATTAATTGCAGCTATAATGCTAGGGACCATTGGAATGCTCTCTCATTAGACAGAGAGAGGTGGAAGGAGGTGGAGTTGGATTCTGTATTTAACCCAAAAGTCACCATGCCTCAGGTGAGGGGTGAGGTTCAGAAAGCAGGACCTTCATGGTAAACTCTATTGGGGGTGGAATTGAAACATACTGTTCATATCATGCCACTCTGCAAACCAGCTGTCCAGCCAACTGAGCTACTGCTTTCCCCCATTGGTCAGTCCATGCATTGAGATTCCTACTCACCATAATATTCATCTTATCAATAACCTCATTTTCCAGGCCATTTTTACATCATGCAAGCTTGACCTTCAAAGCAATTCTCAGAGATAATGGTTACCCTGAACTGGTTTGCATGCATATCTTCATCGAAGGATATCATGCAAACTGAAGAACCAATCTGAAATCATCCATGGTGCTCCCAAAAAACACCTGGGTTACAAGATAATAAAATGTGAGGCTGGATGAACACAGCAGGCCAAGCAGCATCTCAGGAGCACAAAAGCTGACGTTTTGGGCCTAGACCCTTCATCAGAGAGGGGGATGGGGGGAGGGAACTGGAATAAATAGGGAGAGGGGGGGAGGCGGACCGAAGATGGAGAGTAAAGAAGATAGGTGGAGAGAGTGTAGGTGGGGAGGTAGGGAGGGGATAGGTCAGTCCAGGGAAGACGGAGGAAGAGGTGGGGTTTGGGGCCTCATCCCGCCTAACCGAACTCGTCCTCACCCTCAACAACTTCTCTTTCGATTCCTCCCACTTCCTACAGACTAAGGGGGTGGCCATGGGCACCCGCATGGGCCCCAGCTATGCCTGCCTCTTTGTAGGTTACGTGGAACAGTCCCTCTTCCGCACCTACACAGGTCCCAAACCCCACCTCTTCTTCCGTTACATTGATGACTGTATCGGCGCCGCCTCTTGCTCCCCAGAGGAGCTCGAACAATTCATCCACTTCACCAACACCTTCCACCACAACCTTCAGTTCACCTGGGCCATCTCCAGCACATCCCTCACCTTCCTGGACTTCTCAGTCTCCATCTTAGGCAACCAGCTTGTAACTGATGTCCATTTCGAGCCCACCGACTCCCACAGCTATCTAGAATACACCTCCTCCCACCCACCCTCCTGCAAAAATTCCATCCCCGATTCCCAATTCCTCCGCCTCTGCCGCATCTGCTCCCTCGATGAGGCATTCCACTCCCGCACATCCCAGATGTCCAACTTCTTCAAGGACCGCAACTTTCCCCCCACAGTGGTCGAGAACGCCCTTGACCGCGGCTCCCGCATTTCCCGCAACACATCCCTCACACCCCGCCCCCGCCACAACCGCCCTAAGAGGATCCCCCTCGTTCTCACACACCACCCCACCAACCTCTGGATACAACGCATCATCCTCCGACACTTCCGCCATTTACAATCCGACCCCACCACCCAAGACATTTTTCCATCCCCTCCCCTGTCTGTTTTCCGGAGAGACCACTCTCTCCGTGACTCCCTTGTTCGCTCCACACTGCCCTCCAACCCCACCACACCCGGCACCTTCCCCTGCAACCGCAGGAAATGCTACACTTGCCCCCACACCTCCTCCCTCACCTCTATCCCAGGCCCCAAGATGACTTTCCATATTAAGCAGAGGTTCACCTGCAGATCTGCCAATGTGGTATACTGTATCCATTGTACCCTGTGTGGCATCCTCTACATTGGGGAAACCAAGCGGAGGCTTGGGGACTGCTTTGCAGAACACCTCCGCTCGGTTCGCAATAAACAGCTGCACCTCCCAGTCGCGAACCATTTCCACTCCCCCTCCCATTCTTTAGATGACATGTCCATCATGGGCCTCCTGCAGTGCCACAATGATGCCACCCGAAGGTTGCAGGAACAGCAACTCATATTCCGCTTGGGAACCCTGCAGCCCAATGGTATCAATGTGGACTTCACCAGCTTTAAAATCTCCCCTTCCCTCACTGCATCCCAAAACCACCCCAGTTCATCCCCTCCCCCCACTGCACCACACATCCAGCCCAGCTCTTCCCCTCCACCCACTGCATCCCAAAACCAGTCCAGCCTGTCTCTGCCTCCCTAACCTGTTCTTCCTCTCACCCATCCCTTCCTCCCACCCCAAGCCGCACCTCCATCTCCTACCTACTAACCTCATCCCACCTCCTTGACCTGTCCGTCTTCCCTGGACTGACCTATCCCCTCCCTACCTCCCCACCTATACTCTCCTCTCCACCTATCTTCTTTTCTCTCCATCTTCGGTCCGCCTCCCCCTCTCTCCCTATTTATTCCAGAACCCTCACCCCACCCCACTCTTTGATGAAGGGTCTAGGCCTGAAACGTCAGCTTTTGTGCTCCTGAGATGCTGCTGGGCCTGCTGTGTTCATCCAGCCTCACATTTTATTCCCAGTAATCTTCTCTGTTCTAAGGATGGAACAGTGTGCTCTGCAGCTGTAGGCATGAAAGGTGATTGGAGATTGAGGTTTGGTTGATTCTACAGCTCACTGAGGACAATATGGAATCATAAAATATAGAAGGCCATTTGGCCCGTTGAGCTCAAACCAGTTCTATGGACGAGCCACCCAGTTCGGCCCTCTCTCCTACTTTCCCTTTATGTACTTCTCCAAACCCCAGCTGTACATTTGCTTCATTAGCAACTCCTAATTAAGTAATTTACCTGGCTGTTAAATGTCAATGCATTCAAAGATGTTTAGGTTTATCTTTTTCCCCCTATTTTGCACGTATGCAAGTGTTTTTCCGAGTCCCTAAATGCAGCAGCATGACACGATACTAAATAATGGACTAGTGGCTCTGGCTTGAACCCCTCACTGACAGCAATAAGTCTTTTCACCCTTCACTATTTAGGAGGTTCACACAACACACAGTGACACTTTCCCTCGTGTTAATGAGCTTGTTAAGTGGCAAAAGGCCAGTGTGCTCTAGTGAGTCAACCATTTGAGGAAAAAGATATTTTTTAAAAATCTTTTTAAGGTTGTAGCATAAGTGGCTAAGACACAAACAAACATACCAACCTTTGATACAGTCTTTAACTTATTTCAACACATCTAGCAACTGTTACAATTCACGGGGAATTAGATCGCAAAAATCAGACATATCAGTGATTCTAACAAGCAGAAACTCCAAAGGAACCACAAAATAAAGAAGGTTCAGCGTATTGACATATATATCACGGAAGTCTAGAAGATTGCAGCACAGATGGAGTCTATAATACCTCTGCTAGCTCTTTTCGAAAGAGCAGTCCCACCTGATAACATTTTTTACACATAACTCTGCTTGCTCCTAATTCTCAACTAAGATGTCCAACACCCTCTTTATCTTTTTTTTGTGATGTCAGCTTCCACCACCTCTTCAGGCAGAGCGTTTCACGTCCCATAAGCTCTCTAAGTGGAATAATTTGTCCTTATCTAGATGTTATATCAATGTTAACACGACCAATTAAGCCTAAAAATAAGGGAGAGCAGATTTCGGACTGAGTTGTAGAGGAACTTCTTCACCCAAAGGGGTGTGAATCCATGGAATTCCCTGCCCAGTGAAACAGTTGAAGCTCTCTGATGAAGGGTCTAGGCCCGAAACATCAGCTTTTGTGCTCCTGAGATGGTGCTTGGCCTGCTGTGTTCATCCAGCTTCACACTTTATTATCTTGGATTCTCCAGCATCTGCAGTTCCCATTATCTCTGAAACAGTTGAGGCTACCTTGTTGAATTTTTAAAATTCATTTGTGGGATGTGAGTGTCGCTGGCTGGCCAGCATTTATTGCCCATCCCTAGTTGCCCTTCAGAAGGTGGTTGTGAGCTGCCTTCTTGGATCGCTGCAGTCCACCTGCTGTGGGTTGACCCTCAATGCCATTAAGGAGGGAATTCCAGGATTTTGACCCAGTGACAGTGAAGGAACGGTGATATATTTCCAACTCAGAATGGCGAGTGCCATGAAGGGGATCTTGGAGGTGGTAGTGTTCCCACTTGTTTGTTGCTCTTGTCCTTTGAGATGGAAGTGATCATTTAAGGCGAAGACAGATTTTTGAACAACAGAGAAATCAAGGGTGATGGTGAATGGGTGGGTATATGGAACTGGGTCCACGAAAAGATCAACCATGATGTTATTGAATGGCGCAGCAGGCTCAACAGGCTAAATGGCCCACTCCCGCTCCTATTTCTTATGTTCTTATGTTGTTCCTACGCTTGCGATGGCTCACAAGAGACCCTTTCATCCAGCAACCTCTGTGTTTATGTAGTGTTTGTTCTGGATGACTTTGCCCTCAGCAGGAAGCTGCACTTTCCAGTATTTTAAAGTTCGGAGGCTGCCCAGGAAACTCTCCAACTCTTACCAGCTGCTGTAAGCATTTTAGACGGATTTGCCGTCTGATTGTCAATCTGCCTGGCCACCGAGTCACAAAGTGAGACTTAAACCCAGAGGTAAAGAGACCACCACTGCGACACAAAAACTCAGTGCTGGCTGCCTTTATCTGTTGAAAGTTTAGCTCCAGAACATGCCGAGATGCATTTCACTTCAAATCCTGAAAGCAAATATTTCCCAGTCCCATTAATTAAATCATTGCCCTGTTGCAGGTGCTACAGTTCAGAATGATATCTCATTTTGCAGAAGTGAATTTTATTGGTTTCCAATATGAATACAAGGAGCGAAAAGTCAATCGTGCAAGGATGCTTTCAAATTTAATCTCGTCAAATTCTACAATTATTTTGATTTTGTGTGGTAAAGACAATATCGACTTGTGGATGATGAAAGAAAGGACATATATTTATTTAGCACCTTTCATAACCTCGGCACCTCCCAAAATGCTAATTGTTGGCGATGTATTTGTTGAAGGATATTCACTGTTGTACTGTATGGAAA
Organism: Stegostoma tigrinum; assembly: GCF_030684315.1. Taxonomy (NCBI): domain Eukaryota; kingdom Metazoa; phylum Chordata; class Chondrichthyes; order Orectolobiformes; family Stegostomatidae; genus Stegostoma; species Stegostoma tigrinum. The sequence goes on along the minus strand of NC_081358.1, from coordinate 119,201,912 downwards.
CATAGCAGCTGATCAATAAACATCAAACTCCCACCATCAATGTGATAATGACCATACCAATTGTTTTAATAAATGCTGGTGGAAGTGACAACACCTCCCCTGCTTGTCTTTGAAGTAGTCGGTGTCCACCTGAGTGAATAGATAGTATATCCCATCTGACACCTCTGACAGTGCAGCACTCCCTAAGAATTGCACTGGACTGGCAACATAGAAGACACGTTGAAGGTATACAAACCATGTTGTAAGTTGGGACAGATCTACACACAATATACACGCTGTAACACATGGCAATATTAAGCCATTCTCTCTTCCCAAACTTTTGACTGCCTGGCCATGACAGCTTCATCACATCCTTAATTCCCATGGGATTTTGCTTATCCCATCGGCTACCAGTTTTCATGGTTTTACGGTGGTAATGCCACTGAATGAACAATTCAGGTCCTCAGGCTAAAGCTGTGGGGACAAAGCATCCAGGGCAATTTTTTCCCCCTTTATTCATTAACAGGATGAGGATGTAACTGAAGAAGGCAGCATCTATTGCCCATCCCTAATTGCCTAGAGGGCAGCTCAGAGTCACCCACATTGCTGTAAGTCAGAAGTCACATGTAGGCCAGACCAGGTAAGGATGGCAGTTTCTTTCCTGAAAAGGCATTAGTGGTTTTCTTTCTCCCCGCCCAAACAATCAATTCATGTTCATCATTAGATTCTTATTTCAAGATATTTTTATTGAATTCAAATTCCACCATCTGCCTTGGCAGGATTTGAACCCAGGTCCCCAGAACATTATCTGGGTCTCTGGATTAATAGTCGAGCAATAATACTACTAGGCCAGCACCTCCCCTTGTTAACCCATTACACCATGGTGACATTTGAATTTCATGCAATTCTGGTATTTGAAAAACACAAGCCTGATGGCGATGGTGAAATCACTGTTTATTTCTGTGGGAAAAGCCCAATCAGTTTACAGATGTCCTTTAGGGAAAGAACTCTGCTGTCCTTACCCAGTGTGGACTTATTGTAACTTCAGACCCATTTCTGGCCCTTAACTGCCTTCAAGGTAATTAGGGATGGCTAAGCCAACAACGCCCACTTGCCATGAATGAATATATGCAAAAAAGTCTAACAAGTGAGGACTCTACACTGTACCAAGGCTTCTTGTCTTTTGATGAAGTGAACCAAGCTTTTACAGGGATACAACAGGAGGGTTAGCTTTTGCAGGAGAACCTTTCGTGTTCTGTTTTGACTGCAGGGCCACTGTAACTGATTAAACAGCCAGCAGTGGCTCGTCAGAAAGGGAGGCTCAAGTGGGAGTGAGGCTGGATGGGGCACGTCGCCGGCAGCTGAATCAAGCACATTAAAACACTTCCTTGGGCACTCCAGCTGACGTCAGCAGCATCACAAATAAAATGAATGACACGGCTGTCGGTATTGTAGATGGAAAACGTGAGCGGCTTAGAAAAGATTTACAAGGATGTTGGTGGGACTGGAGGTCCTGAGTTACAGGGAGAGGCCTGAATAGGCTGGGGCATTTTCTTTTATTTGGAGCACCGGAGGCTGAAAGGTGTGACCTTATAGAAGTTTATAAAAACAAGAGAGGCATGGATAGGGGGAATAGCCGTGGTCCTTTTACCCAGGGTACGGGAGTCCAAAACTAGAGGGTATAGGTTCGAGGTGAGTGGGAAAAGATTTAAAGAGGACATAAGGGGTAACTTTTTCACACAGAAGGTGGTGCATGAATGGAATGAGCTGCCAGAGGAAGTCATTTACAGTGTTATGGGCCAAATGCTGGCAGATGGGACTAGGTCAGATGGGGACGTCTAGTTGGCGTGGACAAGTTGGACCGAAGGGCGTGAACCCATCCTGCACAACACTGTGACTGTAGAACAGACTTCTTCCTCTTCATTCTCTGACATTGTTGCTAATGTTCTCGAGATGACTGTAGCTTGTTCAACATGGACTGGGGTGGGGTGGGTGGCAGGAAGTGATGTTTTGGGTGGTCCAGTGTAATTATCAAAGCAAACATCCCCATGTCATCCCCGTGTTCTCCGCTGCCTGCCAAATATCAGGAGTATCACTCGGTAGAGTTTGGCTGGAAGGATAAGGAGAACTCGTGCTTCTTGGAAAATATCACCTTCGATAGCAGAGAAACCAACAGATTGAGGTCTGCACCGACCACGAGATGCGGTAGTAGATTTTAATAAGGCCGTTTAAAAACTATGATTCATCTCAAAGGGGGCAGAATGTTTTGTTTAAAAGCAATTATGTTCACCTATTGGGAACCCTTGGGTTGGTCCACATACAGAGTAGCGTGCACAGCTCCAATATTCCAACCATCAATATGGTGGTCCCTCAGTAATGGGGAAGGCACCGAAATGATTCACCAGCACAATATCTGGTGAGAAGTTATGGTCATTCGGGATGTTTGAAGAGATCCAAGGAAAGAGGGTGGCGTCATAAAGGCCTTGAAGATTAGGGAAGGCTTTGACAGGCCAGATGTAGAGAAGACATTTCCAATTGTGAGGGAGCCTGGACTCAGGGTCATAAATGTAACTTTCTTTTTATTCACTCATGGGACATTGCTGGCCAGAATTTGTTGCCCGTCCCTCGCAGCCCTTGAACTGAGTGACTTGGTCAGGCATTTCAAAGGGCAGTTCAAAGTAAATCGCATTTTTGCGGGTCTACAGCCACATGTAGGCCTGACCAGGTGAGGATGGCAGATGGAGATTTCCTTCCCTGAATCAAGGTGACACAGAAAATAGGTGCAGGAGTAGGCCATTCAGCCCTTTGAACCTGCACCACCATTCAATATGATCTTGCCATTTCAGTATTCCATTCCTGCTTTCTCTCCTTGGCCTCTCCTTAGCCACGAGGATCATGTCCAGCTCCCTCTTGAATATATCTTACAAACTGGCCCCAACAGCTTCCTGTGGGAGAGAATTCCACAGGTTCACAACTCTCTGAGTGAAGAAACTCTTCCTCATCTCAGTCCTGAATGGCTTACCCCTTATTCTTAGACTGAGTCCCCCAGTTCTGGACTTCACCAACATTGAGAGCATTCTTCTCACATCTAGCCTGTCCAGTCCCATCAGGATTGTATATGTTTCTATGAGATCCCCCCTTACTCTTCTGAATTCCAACGAGTGCAAGCCCAGTCAATCCCGTCTTTTTTCATATGTCAGTCCTGCGATTCTGGTACTCAGTCTGGTGAACCTTTGTTGGGTTCCCTCAATAGGAAAAATGTTCTTTCTCAGACTAGGAGACCAAAACTGCATGCAAAACTCTACCAAGGCCCGGTATAACTGCAGCAAGATATCCTTACTCCAATCCTCTTAATTAGTAGGCCAGCATGCCATTAGCTTTTGACATCATTTGCTGTGCCTAAAGTACATTATAGAGCCAAATGGGTTTTCCCCCGACAACTGGCCATGGTTTCATCACAGATTCTTAACTCCAGATTTTTAAAATTTTAATTGAATTCAAATTCTACCTGTCACGGCAAGATTCGATAGCAGACCTCTAGAACATTAGCTGAGTTTCTGGATTAATAGATCAACGGCTGATACCATTCAGCCATTGTCTCCCCGCCATCACTGCCAAATCCAATGGGGAATTCAGGGGAAATTCTTCACTCAGAGTCATCAAGTCATAGAGATATACAGCATGGATTCAGACCCTTCGGACCAACTAGTCCGTGCCAACCAGATATCCCATATAAACCTAATCCTATTTTTAGCATTTGGCCCATATCCCCCTCAACCTCTCATCCCATCTCAACCCCTCATATACCATTCCAGACGCCTTTTTAAATATTGTAATTGTACCAGCCTCCACCACTTCCTCTGGCAGCTCATTCCATACACGCACCACCCTCTGCGTGAAAAAATTGTCCCTCGGGTCCCTTTTAAATCTTTCTCCTCTCACCTTAAACCTATGCCCCTCTAGTTTTGGACTCGCCCACCCCATGGAAAAGACCTTTCCTGTTTACCTTATCTATGCCTTTCTACGCCTCTGACACGCCAGGGAAAATAGCCCCAGCCTATTCAGCCTCTTCCTATAGCTCAAGCCCTCCAACCTCGGCGATGTCCTTGTAAATCTTCTCTGAACCCTTTCTGGTTTCACAACGCCCTTCCCACGGGAGGAAGAGACTGGTGAGAACGAAGGACTTGTCGTTATTGTACACCTAAGATGAAAAGCATTTGAAGAGACACTGGACATGACGGAAAAGAAATAGAAAATTATTGCGCTAAGGCTCGATGTGTTGAAGAAGGTTTGTGTGAATTGTAAGATAACAAAGTGTGTAGCTGGAATTGTAGGCCCTAGTACTAGCCTATTGGACTGAAAGGTCCAGATTCTGTATAATTCCAAGTAGGTCTGAAATTGGTGATAAGGTACGGAACTTCACCCTAACTAAAAGCACTCTGGCAGCCCTGTAACCAATCATCAAACCAGTCTTCATAGCTCTGCTGTGAGTCTGATGGATTGAAGTGGGAGGCTAACATTCCTTAACCTGTGAATGTAGAAAATGCTGCTGGCACAAAATGTGTGAATGCAATTGGTAACACTACCGGGGAGAATCATTTCTTTCAAATCCCCCTTCAGCAGCGCACAGCTTACACACTTTATATCTTTAAATCAATGTTGATAAATGCAAAGGCTTGTGTGCAAAACCACTAATGATCTCCTTCAAAATGCCAGGGTACCTTTGGAAGTTATTCAAAAAATAAAAATAATGGCTAATAATGTAGTTTGTTTTTAAAAGTGGGGAAAAATCGTACCAAGGTCACTAAATGCAAATCAGATAAGAAAAGTGACGAGGTAATCTTCGTCTGTTCCTGTTATGATAAGCAGACAGTACCGCATTCTCATTAGAGGTTACTTTGTGACAGTGCCTCAGGAAATAATGCTGAGGGACCACCTACTGTAACGAGGCCCTGATGTGTTTGAAGAAAAGTGGATTGAAGGTTCTTTCAGCATTGCAGCTCTTTTTTTCAATTGTGCTTTTCTCTTTGTATCTCCAAGCGGATTTGGACATTAACTTTATTAAGAACACTAAAATCCGCCTTGCATTTTGCAGATCAAGGCCACAAAAGATGGGGATATGGACTGGAAATGGGAAATCAGTACACAAACCGGCAAACCCTCAAAAAAAGCACTTATCTTACTGTTTCCAATCCGACAATTTTACTGCATTCCCTGCTCCTGTTTTAAACTGTTGGTCCAAGAGCCACCATTAGCAAGATGGAACAAATGGCCTCCTTCTATGCTGTATAATCTTATTATTCAATGCTACCTGCAACTCAGAGAGTCCTACAATTTATTGCCAGTTCAATGCCTTCGCACAATCTAGATCATGGAAGTACGTGAGTTTGGCACTGGAAAAGCCAAAAGAAAGCACTCCTTGAGGATTTGCAAAATTAAGAGGTAAAGCCTGCAGAGATAGTAGGAACTGCAGATGCTGGAGAATCTGAGACAACAATTTGATAACAATCTGAGATTTCTGAAGAAGGTTCTAGGCCTGAAACGTCAGCTTTCCTGCTCCTCTGATGCTGCTTGGCCTGCTGTGTTCATCCAGCTCGACACCTTGTTATCTAAGGTAAAGCCTGCAGTCTGACTGAAAAGTTTTTCTCACTTACCCTAAAAATAATACAGCAGCGAGCTGTTAAAGTCGAGATGCACCTGACAAGTCAAAAGGCTAAGTGACAAAATACACAGAGATTGAGTTCATTTTCACTTTGAGCAGCTGAAAGGGAGGATGTGTTCATTATTATGGATGTGTCAGAGATATAGAATACCACTTAATGCAAGGCAACGGATTGTCAAGTTTGGCTTAAGTTTAGTGTTCCATCAAGGAATAATTATCCCAGGGGAGTACTGATAGGAAGAAATTGCACCAGTTTTCTGTTGCAGGTGTACGTGTAATTTAATGTGGCATTGTTTTCATCATATTCTACACCAGATGAATATATCGTGACTGCTAATGTTTGCTTAGCTCACTGAGGATATTCCGTTATGATGTTATTTAACTTTGTTACTGAAGAAGTACAGCATATAATCACTTGCATGAAGACAGCTGTGTTTATTTGCCTGACTTAGCGCCGTGATAAAAAAAACTTTCCTAGGACTCCCTTGCTCTGTGCCCAGTCATACTGAGCACCTTGTGCTGGCCATTTCCGTAGCAAGTCGAGCCAGAAGGCATCGCAGAGTCCACTGGCTGTGAGTCAATGAGATCAGGCACGAGTACGTCCCCTTGCCAGATGACACACAATCACTGGGTTGCATTCCCCTGTTGGTAACTGCCCTGAGTATTCTCATGGGAGTATTTTAAATGAACTCAACATGCTGTCGTGTGAATCTGCAGTTCAAACAGACGCACATAAAAACACAAAAAAAAGGGCAAATCAGCTCCAAGCATATGGCACTGTAATAAGTACTGAGTTACATTCGCCTCTGAGCTCCCCCAAACAAAAAATGCAAGCATGCTGAAGACTACAGCTACGAAGTGATTACAGCACAGCTGCATACAGGTTAATGCTGGCAAAACACAGAAGATCATAAAGAAACTAATTCACGGTATTCCACCATTGGACATGGGCGATAATATTGATTGACTATACATTTCTTTAAGAGTGAGATTTCTCCCACATTATGGATAATAATGCAACAATTCATTATCTTTTCATGGCTTATCAAAAAAAGGTATTGTCTTTCACTAAAATGCTAGTATCAGTCTAAGGGTATATCTTCAAAATTTATATTTGGATTTTTCTTAATCCTTTTTCTTTTACTTCTATTCCATTCAAGGTAACCACATGTCAACACAGTTCTGATCAGCCAGGAGAGCAGGTAACCTGCTGACACCTCAGACCCTTCTCTGTGGTCCCATCTTCAGTCGTCCTAGCTTTAGAAATTCACACTCACTTCTCACCGTCGTACTCCTTTATCTTCCCAGCCAAGGCTGCAAATGTAGGGCTTTAGGGAAAAGCAACATCAAAAAATATCAGCCACGACTGACATTCACACTCATTTCAACTATAGTAACATTCTCCTCTGTTCTGAGGAAAGGTCACCGGACCTGAAACGTTAACTCTGATTTTTCTTCACAGACCTGTTGAGCTTTTCCAGCTACTTCTGTTTTTGTAACATTCTCTCTCTCTCTCTCTCTCTCTCTTCTGTTGCAGTTATCTCATTGTCTAAGAGTTGTTATTCGAGGCTTATGCTTTTATTGGGGTTAAGGTGAGAAGCGAGACCCCCAGCTCAGCGAGTACAGAGATTGAAACCTGTTGGCATTATGCCTCACTAGCTATCTCAGCTATCCAGGCCTGTTGATCACAGTGGAGACAGTTTTGAAGATAAAATGGTGCAGTATAATTAATCGCCTTCATATTTATCCCTCTGACTCAGGGAATCATACAGCGCAGAACAAGGCCATTTGCTCCATCTTGTCTGTGTGCCAGGCTTTTAAAAAAGATGCTATCCAATTTTTCCCAGTTCCCCCCATGACCTCTCCATAATCATGCAATTGTTTCCTTTTCAAACTTTTAAAAAATTCTATCTAATCTGCTTCCAGTGCTCCCTCAGACTGGTCCCAACATCTTGTGGTGTAAGTAAAATCCTCTAATTTCCTCTTTTTAAATTTTTTTGCCAAACATTTAAGTTCTGTGTGCTCTGGGTACTAACCCTCTAACTAGTAAAGTCAGATGGTCTCAAATAGCCTGTTTTACCAAAACCTTTTTCTTGTTTTGAAAACATTTGTCAGATTTCCTTCTAACCTGCTGTGTTCTGAGAACAATCTCACTTATATTTCCATTATTCATAAACCAACATCAAGCACTTATATCCCCACAACTTCCATCAGAATCTTCTCTCTCCAGGGGATGCAAAGCCAATTATCGTTTGAATTCATTTAAAAGGTCTCCAGCACAGAGGGGTGGCACGGTGGCTCAGGATCTCAGTGGGTTAGCACGGCTGCCCACAGCACCATGGGCCTGGTTCAGTTATTGCATCGGGAGACTGTCTGTGTGGAGTTTGCACTTTCTCCCTGTGCCTGCGTGGGTCTCCTCCAGGTGTTCTGGTTTCCTCCCACAGTCCAAAGATATGCATGTTAGGTGGATTGGCCATGCTAAATTGCCCGTAGTGTCCAGGGATGTGCAGGCTAGGTGGATTAGCCATGGGAAATGTGGGGTAATGGAGATAGGTTAGGGGTTGGGTCTGGGTGGGATGCTGTTCAGAGGGCTGGGGCAGACTTGATGGGCTGAATGGCCTGCTTCCACACTGTAGGGGTTCTATGAACACTACTTAATTATTCAACATCTTTATAGAGTGGGTTTACAATGTACTGCCCAAGTTCAATCAACTGCTTATAATAAAACTGCAAAGCTGCTGATGTCCATCAATACCCTTGTGCTGACCCAGTTCACAAGTTTGAGATGGTCTCATTCTGGGCAGAGTCCAGAGGGTAATTGGAAAGGATGGCAAGAGGTTGGTGATGTGAATTGGGACAGTGACCCACAGCTCGGCTATGGCCTACATCATCATTGTAAATGAAAACCAAAAGAACTCTGGACGCTGTAAATCAGGAACAAAAACTGAAGTAGCTGGGAAAGCAACTGTGAGGGAGAAAACAGAGTTAACGTTTCGGGTCCGGTTCTGAGGAAGGGTCACCGGACCTGAAATGTTAACCTCGTTTCTTCCTTCACAGACGCTGCCAGACCGGCTGAGCTTTTCCAGCATCATCATTGTAAGGTCTGTAGGAGCGAGTCTATGGCCGCACTCCAACAAGATGTTGTGAAACAAGAAAGGTTTCAGAAAAGATTTACAAGGATGTTGCCAGAGTTGGTGGGTTTGAGCTACAGGAAGATGCTGAATAAGCTGGGGCTATTTTCCCCGCAGTCGGAGGCTGAGGGGTGACCTTATAGAAGTTTATAAAACTATGACGGACATGGACAGGGTGGAATCAAAGTCATTTCCCAGGATAGGGGAGTCCAAAACTAGAGGGCATAGGTTTAAGGTCAGAGGTGAAAGGTTTAAAATGGATGTAAGGGGCAACGTTTTCTTGCAGAGGGTGGTGGGTGTATGGAATGAGCTGCCAGAGCAAGTCATAGAGGCTGGCACGATTAAAAGGCATCTGGATGGGTATGTGAATAGAAAAGGTTTGAGGGATATGGGCTAAATGCTGGAAAATGAGACGAGATTAATTTAGGATAGCTGGTTAGCATGGACAAATTGGACCGAAGGGTCTCTTTCCATGCTCTATGACTCTATAACTCAAAAGTTAGCTCTGGTCTGTTTAGACCTCATTAGCTACACTTCCAGACGAAATGCAATCAGCTCCTAGGTACATCACAAGAGTCCAACTGCTACAGATTCAAGAGGCTCACACCTGATTAAGTCTGGAGAGTGAAAAGCTTTAGTAAAGGTTACTTTACAGTATGTACAATTGTTTTATCTTCATCTGTTGTCCCACAGCCTTTACATGAAAGGAGACAAAGCACTCCCACTTTTCTCGGGAATCATCTTTCTAACTTATCTCCATATTTCCTCAGGTATCTCCTCATTAATTATAGACTCTGAAGTTCAGCAGTTGTTTATATCTGTCACACCAAATGACATGAATGAGTTGTCTGTGACACAAAAAAATGAGAACAGTTGATATGTGTTGGTCTGACACGTTGTGAAGTGATAATGTGGAGGTGCTGGTTTTGGACTGGGGTGGGCAAGGTCAGAAATCACATGACACCAGGTTATCGTCCAACAGGTTTATTTGAAAACTCAAGCTCAAGTTTTCAAATAAACCTGTTGGATTATAACCTGCTGTTGTGTGATTTCTGACCTTATAAAGTGAATTTGCATTTTTTCTTCAGCTAATTGGACCTGCATTACATTACTTTGATCACTGTAGCTTAACACTTGTTTTCCAACTATAAATTTATCCTCTTTAACCTAATCTCCATTCAATATTTTCAAATTTTCTGCTTTATTTTCATATTAACGACTTCACCTCGAATATGTTAAAATGTATCTGCCATCTACTGGCCCCTGGCTGCCTAAGCAATGTTTCTCATTTCCCAAGTGCCTCCTATTTTGGTGCCATCAACAAACTCGGGACATTTTTCTGACCATTCTTTTGTCCATGTTGTCAGTAAGATTTACATGTTGTAAAGGTCTCAAGATCAACTGCGGCACGGTGGCTCAGTGGTTAGCACTGCAGCCTCACAGCGCCAGGGACCCGGGTTCGATTCCAGCCTCGGGTGACTGTCTGTGCGGAGTTTGCACATTCTCCCTGTGTCTGCGTGGGTTTCCTCTGGGTGCTCCGGTTTCCTCCCACAGTCCAAAGATGTGCAGGCTAGGTGGATCGGCCATGTTAAATTGTCCACAGTGTTCAGGGGTGTGTGGGTTATAGGGGGATGGGTCTGGGTGGGATGCTCCAAGGGGTGGTGTGGACTTGTTGGGCCAAAGGGCCTGTTTCCACACTGTGGGGAATCTAATCTAATCCTTGAGTTGCTGCAACCTTTACACAGCTGCAATAGCTTCCGTTGAGAAAAGGTATTTTCTATCCATGGCTGTAGAAGAGCTCTCATCCTCTGTCCTTTTACAACCACCACTATTTGCTGATTTGGAATCTCATTAAAGTGCTTCTGCAACTCAAAGCATAAAATGCTAACTGACCTCTTCTATTTAACATTTCACTTGAATTGTTAAGAGCTGTGAAGCTGTTAAATGTTAGTTAATTTTGACTTCATTTTCTGTCCATGCTGATTGATCTTTACACTTTTCAAATGATCATTTATTATAAAAATGTACATGATGTATAAAGTGTGTACTTTAGGAGCAGCATGGTGGCTCAGTGGTTAGCACTTCTGCCTCACTGCAATTCCACCTTCGGGCAACTGTCGTGTGGACTTTGTGCATTCTCCCCATATCTGTGCCAAATTCCTCCAGATGCTCAGTGTTGTCCAAAGATGTGAGGGCTCGGTGGATTGGTCATGCTAAATTATTCAGGGTTGTGCAGGCTAGGTGGATTAGCCATGGGAAATACAGGATTACAGGGATCGGATACGGATGTGGGTCTGGGTGGAATGGTCTTTAGATGGACAGCGTGGATAGCTAGCATCCTCACTGTAGGGTTTCAATGTGCTGGTGCATTCCACAATATGTGACTATTTAGCCAATCTTATGACTGAACTCATGAACAAAACATGGGATCTTTGGATTTATAAATCAGGCCAGAAAATATAAGGGAATCAAGATAGGGCTAAAAGATCTGAAATCACTGGTCAGGTCTCATTTGGAGACTTATATTAACTTTTGGATTCTGCACTTCAGAAGGAGTGTCATGGAGGGTTCTGAAGAGATCTGTTGGAGTGGTCACAATGTGGGATTTCAGTTATTCAGAAAATCTGCAGAAACAAGAATTCTCTTCCTCAGTACAAGAAGTTTCACGGAAATTTTGAGAACAATGTCCAAAAACTCACAAAGAAATTCATTAGGAGAATTCGGGAGAGATTATTTCCAGTTACGGGAGGTTCCATAACCAGAGAGTTAAGATGACTGAGCAGAATGTTTTCCCCCCATCAAGTTTTCCTGATCTCGGAGGCAAATCCTGGAAAAGGTGTAGGAAGCAAATTCCATTGTGACTATCTGAAGGGGAGGAGAGTCAATATTAATCTGATTGCTTTTTCGAATGACTGACCTAAATTTCATGGGCTGAATGGCCTCATTTTGTGCTTTAGGATCTTATGTTTGCATAGATTTCCTTTCCACATAATGCATGGTACATGTATTACGTTACAGCTTAAGCAGGTAAATGGTGAAGTGACTGTACTCTTATCATAGCACAGGACTGCTCTCTCATTAAAGAGAGAAAACTGATGGGGGTTTAACATGATGATCACCACACCTTAGGTGAGGGGGAGTGATTCAGAAGAACAGTCCTTCATGGTAATCTCAGCCAGCATGGGCCACGTGTGGAAGGACTTGTGTAAGGTAAAGTCACCATAGCCCCAGAGGACCACAGGTTGCACTCTCATTACACAGAGACAGGGAGAGATAGAGAGAGATAACTGGTGGCGGATTTAACCTAAGGCTCACCATCCCTCATGTGAGGGGTGAGGTTGAGTAGGTGAGACATTCATGGTGGCCTTAGTCACTGCAAGAATTGAATCCATGCTGTTTGCATCACAAACCAGCCATTTGGCCAACTGAGCTAACTGACACCCACAAGAAGGTATAAGTATCATGTGTGAACCAAACAGAAACCAACGTGTGGCACAATGCTCTCAAAGCTGGCAAAGCATAACTTCTGTGTCAGGTAGACTGCACAAACTGCACAACATATCTCAGTTCCAATGAGTGACATTCCAACCTGTGGACCATGAAGACCCATCTTGGCCATGCATGGGGTTTGTCAGAGGAATACAGGACAGTGTGTGGCTTTGCCCTTGAATACTGCTCCAGCATTCCAAAAGATCATGGCTACTCCCTGTCAGACATCTGCCACCATAACCATCTCTAAATAAGTATGATTGGTGCTGCCTATAATGGGTTCAATGAGTAATGTTACCGGATCAGTAATCCAAAGGGCTGAACTACAGGAAATATGAGTTCAAATCCCAACACAGCTGAGAACTGAAGTTGAATGAATAAATTTTGGGGTGGCTCAGTAGTTAGCACTGCTGCCTCACAGTGCCAGGGACCCAGGTTCAATTCCACCCTCAGGTGACTGTCTGTGTGGAGTTTGCACATTCTGCCCGTGTCTGTGTGGGTTTCCTCTGGGTGCTCTGGTTTCCTCCAATGATGTGCAAGTCAGGTGGATTGACCATGCTAAATTGCCTATGGTGTTCAGCAATGTGTAGATTTAGGGGGATGGGTCTGGGTGGGATGTTGTGAGGGTTCATGTAGACTTGTTGGACTGAAGGGCTTGCTTCCACACTGTAGAGATTATGATCTTCTATGATGATAACAAACATAGATTAGTGTCAATGTAGTCTAACCTCAGAACCGACAACATTTGCAATCAGTCTACACGGTATATGAAATGTACCTTGCAAACTATCACTGGACTAATAATCCAGAGTTAATATTCTGGGTATATGAGCTCAAAGAGGGTGAAATTTAAATTCAATAAAAGACTTGAACTAAATGCTGGTCAAATGATAAGCATGTTGCCTATTGTGAGATCGCCACTTGGCTCACTAATGCACTTGAAGAAAGTAAATCTGCCATCCTTACCTGGTCTGGCCTACAAGTAACTCCAGGCTTACAACAATGTGATTGACTCTTAGCTGCCGTCCCTGAGCAATTGGGGCTGGGCATAAATGCTGGCCTGGACGACGGTGTCCGCACTCCACGAATGAAAAATTTAAAAGCAGTAGCACACACAGTTTATGGAACTGCACACCCATGGGAACTGCATACATCGTCTACCCTCGAATTCACACAGTCGCCTTGTCAAACACACAGCCCGACACATACAGCAGTGCAGGCTATTCTACATCTTGCTTCGCACCACAAGAGACTCTCCTCGTGCCACTGTTTTCTATAAGGAAAGCGTAATTTAAGCTCGGTAGGCACCTTTACAGTGGAGAGACGGTTTGTCCCGAGAACTATGTATTAGGACACTCTTTCAACGTTCGGTACACACAAAACACACGCACACACACATCCGTAAACTACTTTTCAAATATATCAGTAGGCTGGTGACAGGCTGACTAACAGACTGTGTACCAGGTCTGATTGGGGATGTTTGCAATTATTTTATCAGTCTGGTCCTTCAGTGCAAATGGTATTTCGAACACCGGTGGGGCTCTGGGGTATCCCTCCCTCCCACCTCGCACATTGCTGAGTGCTGTTACCTCCGCCTGTGTTTCCGACAGTACGGTACTGAATAGCTCTGTGATAAAAAAAACAGGGGAAGACTCCAAACTCTGTAATGAATTAAATTATCTTGCAAAGACTTCAGGCTAAATGATCGCAGCCAGAAAGCTTACGGAGTGAATCGCTTCCTTTTCAACATTGCATGGAATAAACAGCACGCACAAAACGGCATCCAGTGGGCTTCATGGGAATGAGTTTGCTGCAGGTTTGTTTTCAAAAAAAAGCGGACTATGCAAGCAGCCGTAGGTTTGTCTATTTCTGTCCAACCCTGTACTCAAACCAAACTCAACTGTTCCTGATAACGTTCCGGCTAACAGCAGCAATATGCAAGGAGAGTTGGGATTTACATCAGCCAGCAGCGCTCACCTTAAACAGAATAAGCATTGCTATCTCTGCCTACGCCTCGGCTCTTCAATTTAACGCTTCTTTAGAAAACAAAAGCCATGCCTGATGTATAAAGGCGACTGTTGGTTGTAAAAACAAAACGTACAGTCCAACAACCCGCAAACATCTTCCTTTACCAAATGCTGAGCTCTTGACTTCCTCCAAACGAGTTTAACCTGGAGCCGATCAACACTGAGAGGGTTCAGTTTAATCCTCACAACGATCAGATTCTTGCGCCGGGGAAGGCTTGGGGAAAAAAAAGGAAAGCAAGAATTCGATAGAGTGCCAAACCAGTGTGTAAAATCTGAAGTCTGAGGTCCCAGTCAATATTAACAGCAGTACATTTCCTGCAGCCCTGACCTTGCCCAGCGAGGGGAACACAATACATTGCTCTTGTGCACTGTGATTATTTGATCTAACTGCTCAAACGGGAATATCCTGTCGTCGTCGTCCCTACCAAAAACAAGCCTACCTCCGCTCTGCTGACCAGCAAGGCAAGTTTTGCTTCATATCTTACCTTGTTCAGAGGCTGCTTGGATTGCAAGGCGACAGCACGGTTTGGGTTGAATGAACCAACGAGAGAGAGAGAGAGAGAGAGGGTCGCTATTCTTGGTCAGGAACAGCTTGCTCCTGTTCTGCTGTTGTATCACAGCCAGCAACACGGAGAACTGTCTCTGCAGGGAGGTTGGGACTGGGGGGGTGGGGGGGGGGCAGTACAAAACTGGCTCCAATCGTCTCAGCCTATCTTTTGGGGGAAGAGAAATGAAGGAGGAATCAGCACCCCGGCCAGCAGTGATTAATAATGAGAAGGAACAAGACAGAATCCACATACAGATTCCTTTAGACCAAAATGTATAAATCAGAGGCGGGAGGAGGGGGGGGGATGTGTGAGGAGCGGGGGCTGAACTCAATCTATCTTTCCCAGAGAGAGAGAGGGAGGGGGAAGGAGGGTATTAGCATTTGAAAGCGTCGAACCGCTGCAAACCAGTCAGTGTTTGTTAAAGAAGAAACTTGTCACGGAGCAAGTGATCAATTGAACTCCTGGTTTTACAGGTTGCCTTCTCGGAGAACTTCCAACTTTCGCTTCTTTTTACCCTCAGGGGCGGTGGTGGGGAGACCCCGTTAGATTGCCCTGGTTTGTTGTTTTCTTAAGCCACCCCCCCCCCCCCCGCTTTCTCTGTGGTTTACAAGCTTCAGTGTGAGCCCCCTTCACTTTGCTCCACAGAGGGGCAGATACGCTCGTGGGCTTTTCTTTCCCCTTATTAATATTTTCCAGCGCCCAGAGACAAACAAAAAGCAAGATTATCCAGGTATATGTCAAAATTGCAGTTTGAAACTGTGTTATTAGCCGCAGGGAGCGTTGGTTCACACTTCTACAGCGATTGCAATGTTCAATTCAACTTTTAAGCAGCTGGCGGATGCTAACAGCCACTTTCCGCAGGACATACACACCTCACTCTGTCCTCACCCTTCCATGTCTCCCCAAGAGCCAATTTCGCATTTATAAGAGTCAGGGGCACAGAGAAATAGCCCACACTGTGGCTATTATCTGGCTGGCAGTTTAAGGCAGAGGTCTTCAGGAGCAAATTACCACAGATATTGGAAGCCGAACTGAAAACAATTTTTGTTTTCAAGACAGAGGTCTAGCCATGTCCCGGGGAAGATGATTGCACCCTAACTGCTAGGCACCTCTACTCTAAAACAATGCAAAACATTGCAGGTACGAGAAATCTGAAGTACAAGCAGAATCTGCTGGAGAGATTCCGCAGGGAGACAAAATGTGTCAATGTTTCTACTGACGTGGTCTCTCTCCCAAATTGATATCCCCATCCCAATGGGCAACCCCCACCCCCCCGACCACCGGCTAATTCTTCTCTTTCACTGCATTCTGCAGGATCAAGGTGAAACCAGCCATTAGCCTGCTGTCACCCAATTCCTGCCCAGCAACCAAATGAAAACCAGCCTCTCAGAAAGGGAATCCATCAGATTTCACTCTTCGTAGCCCAGGGAACCAGAACAGAATAAATCACCTCTCCCGATGAAATGAGCAAACCCCACACAGGGAGCTGATCAAACCCGGAGTCTTTCTGCAATGCAGGGCAGCACTAATTTTAAAACTGTGTCACATTTTTAATATCCCATTGAGGGCGAAGGATAACAGTTCACGGGCACTTACTTTAATATGTTCTTATTGTAATTTTAAAACAAAATAAAGAATTTTTGCTCCCAAATAATCAGTCTCAAAACATCTGAACTGAAATTGCGCCATTTGGCACTTAACCCCGTGTAAGCACTTATTTCACTCCTAACAAATTCCTTCAGCAGCCCTGATGTTAATAGAGACGTTAATTCGTCTGAAATGAACAGATACACTGGTATCCCTGCTTAAAATGGCAGCAAGGAAGATTTGAGACAAACGTAAATTGTGATTTTTACGATATTGTCAAACAGCTTAACTGAAGGTTAAAATATCATTGCTAACAGGTGGAAATAAATAAAACTGCACGTAAGATATAGCGGTGAGAATGACAGCCCAGGCTTTATTCTGATTAATAATTTATCTCAATATAATAATGTTCTCTGCTTCACAAATCCGCGTTCTAAATCATTGCGAAAACATTTAAGGAAAAACTTGGTTGCTATGCAAGATCTGATAAGTTAGGTCAGTTGAAGCACTTAGCCATTAGCACAAACATACATATCTACTTAAAACTAGAACAGATCATTAGTAATGCAAGTGATTGCAAAGGCATTTTTTCTCCAGGAAGTCACGTTGCGATGTACCCACTCTTCCACAAGTTAGCATAATAGCATTACAAAGAGTTTTATTATCTGTAATAAGCGAAATGTGATTATTACTTGACTTGCAAATCCTTACCAGATGGACTGTGTGTGTGTGTGAATGACAAAGATTAGAGTCAGTAGGAGTTCTGTGTAATGAATGGTGTCTTGTCCTCTCTTTTCAAATGTGATTTTGTAAGTCAGCATAGAACATACACAATTCCTGTTAATCCTCGCAAGAGGAAGTAAGGACATGAGAATTTACAGCAGGAGTAGGTCATTCAGCCTTCCATCATTCAGGAAAATCCCATCGGATGTTCTCCACTTCGTCACTCAATCTGTAAATTCCTCGACTCACACTCAGCAGGATTTCATCGTTCTTTAGCATTCTAATTCACAATGTTTCTTCGAAACTTGCTTTGCACGGGGTGGCCTGCAACTCCAATGAGCATGACTGTTGCCTGTGAGCAGTTTATATTTTAAAAGTCATGACTTACATCGTGTAGGAAACTTCTCCCAATGGGCTAACATGTTCATGAATGCCCTGTTTATGTCAATTTATTGCATACTCCAGTGCAACCCAGTGATTTCAAGATAACAAAGCGTGGGGCTGGATGAACACAGCAGGCCAAGCAGCATCACAGAGGCATAAAAGCTGACGTTTCAGGCCTTGACCCTTCATCAGAAAGAAAGGTCTCTTTTCTGATGAAGGATCTAGGCCCGAAACGTCAGTTTTTATGCTCCTGAGATGCTGCTTGGCCTGCTGTGTTCATCCAGCTCCACACTTTGGTATCTTGGATTCTCCAGCATCTGCAGTTCCTATTATCTGCAACCTATGATTTCACCGGGGTACAGAATTTCAAACATTTGCAACCTCTGAGCAAAGAAATGTTTCATCGTCTCTACTCTGCTGATTCCTCATGCAGAGACTACTGTCCCTGGTTCTAGATTCTCCGACAGGTGGAAACAGCCTCTCAGCACCTACCCTACCAAGATGATCACCTCTCATTCTACAAAACCTCAGAGGATAGAGATGCATTCTACTCAATCTTTCCTTGTAACATGATCCTCTCATGCCAGGAATCAATGAAGTGAACCCTTTTTATTTCAAAAATATATTTTATTCACAAAAATAATTTTATATACATTCATAGTCACTGAAGTATTTGGTTCTGTACATAGCATATGAAGGAACAAGCAAGCATGGGAGTTTTGACTCTATGCAACAAACAAGCCAAAGGCATCCCTTACCTGTATAAGTCTATATTTACATATATTTGAGGCACCAGGAGGCTCTGATAACTGAGCAGACCCCCATTTAACTTTGGCAGAAAGACCTCAGGCAGTGGTCTTTCCCCAAAGTGCCTTGGTAGCAGCTGTCCCAAGCTTTGTTGTATCTCTAAGGCAAATATATCCTTCTTTAGTACAGAGACCAAACTGAAAACAGCACCATAAGCATGGGTGGCATCCCATCATGTCAAGACATCCTTATTTTGCGAATCTGAGCTTTTAACATTAAAGACCAACACACACCTTTTTGCGTTCCTAATTGCTTTCTGCACCTACATACTAACATTCACTCTTTCCTTCAAAGTGAAATCAGAAGTGTCAACATGCCTCAGTAAGAATAGAAAACAGTGAAAGGCACAAATGCTGCACTCCTAAAATCATAGAGTGTTACATTCAATATATCAATTTTTGACAAGAATTTCTCTTGATGTTAGTCATTTAGCTCAATATCACAATCCTGCTCCCAGTTTAATATACCCCTTTATCACAAACTGTTCTTCACTGAATTGATATGCTCTGCTTCAGTGTTCCAAATTGTAAGCGCACATTGTGTAAAGAATTTTGTCTCAAACTCCTCCTCAATTCTTTTGTGATTTTTTTTTCACTGTTGTGCCCACACTTGTTATCATCTCACCAATCGATCACCATTTACTTCGTTATAATCCATCACACTAACCATTATTAAATCATCCCAGGATCTTTGAAGAAAACAAGCCTCTTATGTTGGAACTCAATAAAGATGCAAATAGTGTTTTCTATACAGCTGCCCAGATGATGTAGAAGGTTCTGACAAGTTGTCTAATCCCTTAGTTCTGCCATTAAGACTTTCCCTAAAGTCTCAAAAGTCTACCTCTTTCAGTAAACATGGACTGCTGTGGTTAGCACTGCTGCCTCACAGTGCTAGGAATCCGGGTTCAATCCCAGCCTTGGGTGACTGAGTGTGTGGGGACAATTTTCCCCATGTTTCCATGGGTTTCTTCCCCATGCTCCAGCTTCCTCCCACAGTCCATAGACATGCAGGTTAGATGGATTAGCCACACCAAATTGTCCATAGTGCCTAGGGATGTACTTGTTAGATAGATTAGCCATGGCAAATGCGAGATTATGGGGATAGAGTCGGGAGGGGCAGAGTCTGGGTGGGATGCTCGATGGAGGGTTGGCACATACTCGATAGGCCTAATGGCCTCTTTGTACACTATTGTGAGTCTATGGTGTGTTCAGCTGTGTCAACATCTCTTCATGTGATTTGATGTTGAAATTTGTTCAAGAATCGTCTTGTGATGTGTCTGCAGTTATGATGTTAAAAGCATTTGTTGTTAATTTGTGCTTGTCTACCTAATGATCATTTTCCTTTTTCTCCTGCTTGTGCTGTTCTCTAACACTCTGTGTCAGCTGCGCTCCTCTTGATTCTTGGCTCTTGTGCACAAGATGAGTTTCCATTGCTCCATCGTTGCTGGCCTTAACTTCATCTGCCTAGGCTCTGGAATTCCTTCCTCAGTTGAAGGGTCAATAATGAGGGAGACATCATTTTAAGATGAAGGACAGGAGGTTTAGAACACAGAACAGAACAGTGCAGAACAGGCCCTTCGGCCCTCGATGTTGCGCCGACCTGTGAGACCAATCTGAAGCCCATCTAACCTACACTAGTCCATTATCATCCATATGTTTATCCAATGACCATTTAAATGCCCTTAAAGTTGTTGAGTCTACTACTGTTGCAGGCAGGGCATTCCACGCCCTTACTACTCTCTGAGTAAAGATTTTTTTTGAGATGTCAGAGGTAGGTTCTTTCTTTGGAGGGAATTTGATGAAATGAATTTCATCCAGAGGGTGGTGGGAATCTGAAATGCACTGCCTGGGAGGGTAGTAGAGACAGGAAACCTCACAACCTTTGTAAAACACATGGATGAGTACTTGACATGTAATCTGTGCTGGAAAGTGGGATTAGCGTAGACTGGCTGGCACAGATCTGAGGGGCTTACAGACTTTTTGTGTACTGCATAATTCTATGAACCTCTGCCTCTTTACCTACTTTAAGACATCCTTCTACCATTAGCTCTTTGATGTGGAGGTGCTGGTGGTGGCCTGGGATGGACAAGATCAGAAGTCACACGACACCAGATTACAGTCCAAAAGGTTTGTTTGAAATCACAAGCTTTCAAAGCACTGCTCCTTCATCAGGTGAAGTCAGTTCCTCTGATGAAGGAACAGTGCTCCAAAAGCTTGTGATTTCAAACTGTAACCTGGTGTTGTGAGCCTTCTGATGTTGGCTCTTTGATCTACTTTTGGTCACTGGTTTAAATATTTGCCTCTGTAGTTCAGTGTCAACTTCTGGTCTGATAGCAATCCTGCAAAAAGCTTTGGGGTGATTTACAATATTATAGATGCTATATAAATACAAGTTGCTATTATACTGAAAGTCCTACTTGCTGATAGCAAAAATCTCAGTTTAGTCCAGACTTCGTCATGAGGAGCAGTGAATGAATCCAAGAAGCTTGGCTGTTGTAGGCAAATTTGGATGGTCAATGGCAGCGGCAAACTTTGGGAGATTTTCTATGGCTTGCATCTTTCAAACAATCCTAAAGATGCTCATTAGAAAGCCTATTTGAATTTATTCACAATGCAGCAACGCATAGCTGCAAGATGAAATCATCAGTGATTGAACTGTTGGTCACAATGCGTCAAATTGTTTGGGTGTAATCTTGCTAAGTGCTTAAAATACAATTCTTTCTGAGAGATTCCATTCTATTCCAGCTACAACAAAGAGTCTCAAACTGAGTATCGTTCGGTAATGTATGCAGTGAGTATCAAAACAGATGCACTAAAGGAACCAAAGCATTGTGTGGATTAAAGAATCTTTTAAAAAAATGTTGAGATTGCAGTGATTTTAGATGGACCTAACTGTCAAATAGCTGCACTTGATCCTGCTGCAAACACTGTTAAATCAAACTATCAGTGTGCAGTTCCTAAGAGTGCCAAAACTTCAATTATCCTGAACCTTTTGGCTACTTCAAACTAACATATACGCAGTTTTGTTTTTGATAATCTTGAAGATGCTGCAGATTTAAAGTAAAACGAGTCTTTGATAAATCTGGGAGGCAGCGCTGTCAATTGCAATTGGGATTTTGGAGCCTTCTCTTTGTAGATTTGTTGCCAGGGCCTCACAACTTTTGATCTTATTACAGCCTTGGTCTAAATGTGAACAAAAGAGTTCATCTCCAGATGTCAGGTGTGTGTAACTGCCCTTGACACTGAAGTGGTATTTGACTGAATGTCGTACAAGCAAAATTAGAGTCAACAGGAATCAGAGGAAAAGCTCTCTGCTGGTTGGAGACATATCTATCACAAAGGAAGATGGCTGTGATAGTTGAAGGTCATTTCGCTGTAGGGGTTGAATGAATGAATGATTTATGGTCACGTGTATTTTACTTTGAAATACAATAAAATACAGCAAAAAGCTTTCATTTGTCGCCATAATCCAATGCCATTCTGATTGTTTCAGGATAAGAGGAAATGAAAAGATATAGCTTAAAGGGAAGTCCATCTACGTACGAGTTCTGAGCCCGTAGACAACCACCACATTCTCACCAGAGCCAACTAATGTCAAAGTTACCAATGCTCAGGTGCCATCTTTTGTGTTGGGCCAAATGACCTTCACCATCGCCCGCACCAGGCACACCAGTATCAGAGACTATTACCATGGTCAATGTTGTCATGATGCCCTCCTCTCAATAGTCCACCATCACCAGTGCCAGACCCAGCCAATGACAAAGTCGTACATCCTTATCTTTTGCCACTAGGGCTATAACATTGACAACACCTCAGGGCTCACTGTCCTCTGCACTGGGCTTACTCTCCCACGTACTCAGTAGTTCCTCAAGGTAGTGTCCTAGGCCCAACCATCTTCAACTCCTTCATCAATGATCTTCCCTCCTTCATAAGATCAGAAATGGGAGCTGATGATTGTACAATGCTCAGCGCCATTTGTGACTCCTCAGATACTGAAGCAATCCATGTCCAAGTGCAGTGAGACATTCTCTTGAATAGGCTTGGGTAGAGAAGTGGCAAGTAATATTCATGTCACACAAATGCTAGGCAATGACCATCTCCAAGACGAATTAGAATTAGGGTTTTATTGTCATGTCCACTTCAGTACAGGGATACAGGAGTACAGGGAAAAATTCACTAAGGCACCATTCGTGGCACCAACATAGACACAAAGCACATAAGTACAAAATCTTACGTAAAAAAATAGAAAAATAAAGAAATAATTTAAAAGATCAACATTACAGTTCTTCTCAATGTAAAGGAGTAAATAAGAAATTACTTTAAACATGCCAAATTACTGAGAGAATGTAACCACTGGCCCTTGACACTTACTAGCATTATCTATAAAACAGCAGCTAATGAACTTAAAAGACCCTATACAGACAACAAATAAAACAAACGTCATCTACAAAATACCTTGCAAGAACTGTGACAAACACTACATTGGACAAACTGGCAGAAAGCTAGCCACCAGAATACGTGAACATCAACTAGCCACAAAACGACACGACCCACTATCACTCGTATCCTTACATGCAGATGAGGAAGGACACCACTTCAATTGGGACAACACATCCATCCTAGGACAAGCCAAACAGAGACACGCACGAGAATTCCTAGAAGCATGGCATTCCAACCGGAACTCCATCAACAAACACATTGATTTGGAGCCAATCTACCATTCCCTGAGAAAAAGAACAGGAAATGACATCACCAACGCAGGAAATGACATCACCAACGCAGGAAATGACATCACCAACCCAAGGAGACCTAACCAGATAAATAGAAAGCGGGACATAACACCAGCGCTTCGTCGGAGGCTCACTGATGATGTTACCTAGAATGGTGACGAAACGTCTGAAAACTAACCTTCCAGCTCAGCGAGCAAACTCACATCCAGAACCTCAACCTGAGCTACAAATCTTCTCAAAACTCGCTAGCATTATCTTTATTCAAAATCCTACTTTCAACAACCTGGGGGTTACCAATGACCAGAAACTGAACTGGACCAGCCATATAAATATAGTGGCCGCAAGATCAAGTCAGAAGTTAGGAATTCTGAGTAACTCACTTCCCGACTCTCCAAAGTCTACCGACCACCCACAAGGCACATGTTGGGAGTGCGATGGAATACTGCCCACTTGCTAACATTGGCGCAGCCTAGTCAAGAAGGTGTACCCCCATCCCGGACAAAGCAATCCCCCCCTGTGATTGTCACCCAATCCACTGCCTTCAACAGACACTGTCTTTATCTCTGATGCAGATAGACAGCACTGTGTGTCATCTACAAAATGCTCTGCAGCAAGACACCAGGACACCTTTGACAGCACCTTCTAAACTTGTGACCTTTCCCACTTGGAAGGACATTGGCAGCAGATACATGTGAAGCCAAGCCATACTCTTCCCAACTTGGAAACATATTGCCATTCCATATTGCCAAACACTGTTGCTGGGTCAAAAGCTTGAAATTCTCTTCTGAACACTGCTATTGGTGTCTCTAAACGCCAAGGACTGCATTGAATCAGGAAAGCATCTCACTACCACCTTCTCACAGCCTCTAAGTGAAAGTGGTGGTGTACTCATAAGGTCAGTGGGCACCCCAGGCTAGTGTTCTCAGGGCATAGCTTCGCGCATAGCAGATAATGAAATTTGAATTCAATATTTAAACAAAAAGCCCTGAAATGATAAATATACAACTGTAAAGACAGAGTGAGCCAAAGTTGCTGGAGAAATTCTTCAGGTCTGGCAGCATCTTGCAGAGGAAACAACATCAGCACTTTGATCCTTCCAAGAAACTCTGTTTTCTCTCCACAGATGCAGACCTGCTGAGTTTCATGAGCAATTTCTGTTTCTGTTTGTTTCAGATCTCCAGCCTCTTGTAGTTTTTTTGCTTTATTTTAGCCTGATGACAACATTGCAACTACTGTCAATTGTCATTAAAACCCATTTGCTTCACAAATGACCTTTAGGGAAGGAAATCTGCCATCCTTACCTGGTCTGTCCTACATGTGACGCTAAACTGACTCCAGCCAACTTTTAACTGGTCCCTAGACAACTAGGGATGGGCAACACACATATTCCTTTGAACTAATGAAACAAGGGAATGGCTGCAGTCTGGAAATATATTGTAAATCTGTTGTTCTTTCTAACTGTCACCATTACCCATTTTCACTGGAAGTGCCAGGCAAATGAAACTATATCTGCTCCGATCCTGAAAAAACATACGACAGGAGAAAGCTACCGATGTTAGCTCACCAACTGACTTGAGTTCGAAATTTTTATCCTTATAACCAAATTACTTAATGTCCTTCATCCTTTCTAGCATTGCAACAACCACAATTTTTGTTATTCATTCACAGGATGTAAGCATCTTCTCCCACAGTCCAATCATGTGCAGGTTGGGTGAATTAGCCACAGGAAATGCAGGGTTATAGGGTAGGGGCTTGTGACTTGGTGGGATGCTCTTCAGAGGGTCAGTGTGGACTCGATGGGCCAAATGGCTCACTTCCACACTGTATAGACTCTACAAAGTGCTTTAGGGCAATTTATTCCACTAAAGGTGTCACATAAATGCAAGATTTTATTGGATCCAAGTGACTCTCCCACGATGAGTTGCTGATTACTTTCTTTCACAAGGCCACTCACAGTTTTATTTACAATCAAGGGGTCTGAAAATTTGAGCAATGGCTGTGCCTAAAATAAATCCCACAGAGAATTAAAGAGCAACATCTTTACCCAGAAAGTAGTGACAATTTAGAACTCAGTGCCAGATGGGCTAGTTGATGTTATTAATATAGATGTATGTAGTTTGGAAGAAGAAGCTGGATCAACATATTAAAGGAGGAAAGAATTCAGTGTTATCCTGTTTAGGATAGATGAAGATAGGTAAGAGGTAGCACATATGGAGCGTGAATACTAGCAATGATCAGATGGACCAAAGAGACTACTTCTCAGAAATGCACTCAATATAATTTTATGTAAGGACTGCCCACTGAAACACAGTTGAGAATGGAAACTCAAATCTCTGAGGAACCATCAATGCAAATCCCAAACTGCAAAGCTCTGTCCCACAAAGTGTTCTTTTTTATTATAACTCTCAATGATCTGAGTACTCGTGCAAACTCACCTATTGTTAACGTGACACTCTCAACACAACAGTAATAACAAGACAGGCAGCAACAGTCTCTCTGTTCTATCCGAATAATGTGGCTTTAAAAAATATTTCGCACTTCGAGCCAAATGTTAATGTAAAGGCAGCATGAAAGATCGGGACCTTATACACCAACCTCTAATTTTGTTTCTCTTTTTTAAAACTTCATTCTGACCTACTTTTTAAAAGTTTATTCATGGGACATGGGCTCTGTTGCATGGCCCAGCTGTTGTTATCCATCTCTGGAGAAGGTGCTGGTGAGCTACCTTTTGAACCACTCCAGTCCTAAAGGTGTAGGGATATACTATAGCCTATTAGGGCAGGAATTCCAGGATTTTGTCTCGGTGAAGGCATGGCTGCAAGCCCACACACTACTGTGACTTGGAAAATGTTTGAAGGGTGGTGATGTTCTCATGCATCTGTTCCCTACCCATCCACGCAGTCGAGGTCACAGGTTTGGAAGTTGCTGTCGAAGAAGCCAGATCAGCTCATTGAATGGCACAACAGACTCAACTGTTCAAGTAGGCTATTTCGGCTGTCTTATAGTCTTACTGATGGTCCGCGGCAAATTTATGCTGTGCATCTTGTAAGCAGTACACACTGCTGCTTTCTGTGATGGAGGGAGTGAATATTGAAGGTGGTGGATAGGGATACCGATCAAACTGATTATTTTATCCTGAACAGTGTCAACTTTCTCAACTGCTGGTGGAGCTTCACTCATCTGGGCAATTGATGAGTGTTTCAAGCCTGTTCTTTATTTCAGATATCCTGTGTTGTGCTGCTGTTAAATGATGTTCTGTTTCAATGACGATGCATGAGGTCCTGTTCATTCTATAATCAACCTGATTAATAACAAGACATCGTTCGAAAGATGGTCCTAAGGTTCAAAGTTATAGATTGGCTGCTTTTAAGGCAATATTACTTGAAGACAGAGAAGACCAAAATCCTAATGAGCCTGTTCAGTGGTCCATAGAATCTCTAAAATGTAGTAGCAGACCATTCAGCCCATCAAATCCACACTGACCCTTCAAAGAGCATCCCAACCTGATACACCCTCTACCCTATCCCTGTAACCTCACATTCCTCATAGCTAATCCAACCAGCCTGCACATCCCTGGACAGTATGGGCAATTTAGCATGGCCAAACCACCCTAACCTGCACATCTTTCCGACTCTGTGGGGAAACCCACGCAAGACACAGGGAGAATGCGCAAACTCCACACCGACAGTCGCTTGAGGGTGGTATCAAATGCAGGTCCCTGATGCTGTGCTAACCACTGAGCCACCACCCCACCCCAGTGCTGAGGCACACCTCTGGAGTAGGTGAGACTTGAACCCGACCCTCCTGGCCCAGAGGCAGGGATACTGTCACTGCAACGCAAGGGCTCGGGTGCCTCAAATTGTATATTACAATCCTCAAATTGTAAGAGGGAGATTATAGTGGATAATTCAGGAAAGAAGGAGCCTCAGTAAATATTGGTAATAAAAAAAGTTGCAAAAGTTCACCAATCTGGTCAGTGCAAAGGCAAGAGAGATAGGAAATGTGTAAACTGTCACAACAATTTATACCACAATAGGAAAAGTGATTGTGTGTTGATCACTTTTCTCGCGCGGTATAAAATGTTCTGAGGAAGGGTCACTGGGCCAGAAACATTAACTGTTTTTTTTTCCCTTCCTGCCGGACCTGCTGAGCTTTTCCAGCAATTTCTACTTTTGTTCCTGATTCACAGCATCCGCAGTTCTTTCGGGGCTTTTATATATATATATATATAAAGTGTTGGTGATCCGTTTGAAATGTGCCGTGTTTGTATGCGTCCCGACCGGTGCAAATGGGAGACCTCCGACAGGTTTCCTCTCTCGGCCAGCACTTCCCGAGTTCTGAAGTCAGGAGCTGACAGGGGAACAGCAAGAGCTGCAACCGGCCCCACGCAAAATAATCAACGCGGACCGAGGCCCCCGCTTGTGCGAAGCGCCCGCGTTGCACACCGTTTGTGAGAAACATTCGCGAAATAAGCACAGGGAGCAATGCCAGGCTGCCCGTGAGCTTTGCGCGACGACCCTTTCAGCTTTGTTTTGAAAAAAAGCGCCCAGCAAAGGAACCTACCCGCGTGTGTGTGAATTCGTGCTGAAACCAGGCGAAAACATTCAGCTAAAAAGCACCCATTCTCTCTCCTTGAACTGTTGTCAGTTCCTTAAAAAGGTATCACCCTCAGTCATCTGAGAGGTGACAGATGTTGCTGTGGGATTGCTGCTATCCTGCTTCAAGCTCAAATAGAAAGTGAAAAGAACACAAAACGGGATTCTTTATTTGCAACAAAAGAAATGCTTACTTTAAGTCACCGAGTCACTCCCCCTCAACCCCTACAGCAGACGTCTTCTTGCACATGCTTGACTGATACAGTTGGAAAACTCAGCCCCTCGCCATTCATTTCAGGGTCAGTTCTCTGCTGGTGGAGATGACCCACGCTCCCCTCCTATTCAGCAGCGACGAGCAGAACGAATCGAGGGGATTTTGTTTTCCCCCAGGCACCAGCTTGGGAACAGGAGGTGGTCTGTAACAACAGCACTATACCAGAATGTGCAGACCAGTTTTTTTTTATTTCCCCCTTTTTTTAAAAAAGAAACGCGCGGAGCCGAGCAAAAAGGCTGGCCCACAATTGCACCGTGGGATTGGATTTGATACACTTAATATTAAGACATGGTTCCGTTCAAAAAAGTAGGTCGTAACGACATCAGTACAGCACAACAACTTCCCTCTAGGGAACATAAGGAAGCGATGTTGCCTAATTTATTGAGTTACACTGAATTACACACTTAAATCAGGGGTGGAGGAGAAAATGCGGCGAATGGGATCAAAGTATTTCCAACACTGAGACAGACCGAGGTGCTGAGCACATGAACATGATGGAAAACAATATAGCAATCCGCCGAGATCGATGTTCCTGAGAAAGCGCGGTACTAAAACAAGCAATGTTAAATATTTACGTTGTGCCCACTGGAAGGGATATACCTGACAGTTGAGATTTAGATTTCAGTTCTTTGTGCTGGCTTCAAAACAATTTTACTCAAATGGCTGACAGTAATGAAAGCTTGTAATTGTGTGTATGCGTGTCCTTATGCGTTTGTGTGAAAGTTTGAGTCTGCGTGTTTATGTACGTCCGAATCTGTGTATGTTTGTGTAAATTAGATAAAATTCCTTACGGTGTGGAAACAGGCCCTTCGGCCCAACAAGTCCACACTGCCCCTTTGCAGCATCCCACCCAGACCCATTCCCCTATAACTCACACATCCCTGAACACTAAGGGCAATTTAGCATGGCCAATCCACCTAACCTGCATATCTTTGGATTGTGTGTTTGTGGAGATCTGTATGTTTGTGTGCATGTCTGTGTGTTTTCACATGTCTGTGTGTTTGCACATGTCTGTGTTTGTGCATGTCTCTGTGTTTGTGCATGTCTCTGTGTGCATGTCTGTTTGTGCATGTCTCTGTTTGTGCATGTCTGTGTGTTTGTGCATGTCTCTGTGTTTGTGCATGTCTGTGTGTGTGCATGTCTCTGTTTGTGCATGTCTGTGTGTTTGTGTGCATGTCTCTGTTTGTGCATGGCTGTGTGTTTGTGCATGTCTCTGGGTTTGCGCATGTCTCTGTGTTTGTGCATGTCTCTGTGTGTGTGCATGTCTCTGTTTGTGCATGTCTGTGTGTTTGTGCATGTGCGTGTTTGTGCATGTCTGTGTGTTTGTGCATGTCTCTGAGTTTGTGCATGTCTCTGTGTTTGCGCATGTCTGTGTGTTTGCGCATGTCTGTGTGTTTGTGCATGTCTGTGTGTTTGTGCATGTCTCTGTGTTTGCGCATGTCTGTGTGTTTGTGCGTGTCTGTGTGTTTGCGCATGTCTCTGTGTTTGCGCATGTCTGTGTGTTTGTGCGTGTCTGTGTGTTTGTGCATGTCTGTGTGTTTGTGCATGTCTCTGTGTTGGTGCATGTCTCTTTGTTTGTGCATGTCTCTGTGTTTGTGCATGTCTCTGTTTGCGCATGTCTCTGTGTTTATGCATGTCTCTGTGCTTGTGCATGTCTCTGTTTGCGCATGTCTCTGTGTTTATGCATGTCTCCGTGTATGTCTGTGTGTTTGTATGCATGTCTCTGTGTTTGCGCATGTCTCTGTGTTTGTGCATGTCTCTGTGTTTGTGCATGTCTCTTTGTTTGTGCATATCTCTGTGTTTGTGCATGTCTCTGTTTGCGCATGTCTCTGTGTTTATGCATGTCTCTGTGCATGTCTGTGTGTTTGTATGCATGTCTCTGTGTTTGTGCATATCTCTGTGTTTGCGCATGTCTGTGTGTTTGCGCATGTCTGTGTGTTTGCACGTGTCTGTGTGTTTGTGCATGTCTCTTTGTGTGTGCATGTCTCTGTTTGTGCATGTCTCTGTGTTTGTGCATGTCTGTGTGTTTGTGCATGTCTCTGTTTGTGCATGTCTCTGTGCATGTCTATGTGTTTGTGTGCATGTCTGTGTGTTTGTGCATGTCTGTGTGTTTGCGCATGTCTGTGTGTTTGTGCATGTCTCTGTGTTTGTGCATGTCTGTGTGTTTGCGCATGTCTCTGTGTTTGTGCATGTTTCTGTGTTTGCGCATGTCTCTGTGTTTGTGCATGTCTCTGTATTTTTGCATGTCTGTGTGTTTGAGAACGTCTCTGTGTTTGTGCGTGTCTCTGTGTTTGCGCATGTCTCTGTGTTTGTGCATGTCTCTGTGTTTGTGCATGTCTCTTTGTGCATGTCTCTGTGTTTATGCATGTCTCTGTGCATGTCTGTGTGTTTGTATGCATGTCTCTGTGTTTGTGCATGTCTCTGTGTTTGCGCATGTCTGTGTGTTTGCGCATGTCTTTGTGTTTGCACATGTCTGTGTGTTTGTGCATGTCTCTGTGTTTGTGCATGTCTCTGTGTTTGTGCATGTCTCTTTGTGCATGTCTCTGTGTTTATGCATGTCTCTGTGCATGTCTGTGTGTTTGTATGCATGTCTCTGTGTTTGTGCATGTCTCTGTGTTTGCGCATGTCTGTGTGTTTGCGCATGTCTTTGTGTTTGCACATGTCTGTGTGTTTGTGCATGTCTCTGTGTTTGCGCATGTCTGTGTGTTTGTGCATGTATGTGTGTTTGTGCATGTCTCTGTGTTTGCACATGTCTGTGTGTTTTAGCATGTCTGTGTGTTTGCGCATGTCTCTGTGTTTGTGCATGTCTGTGCGTTTGTGCATGTCTCTGTGTTTGCGCATGTCTCTGTGTTTGCGCCTGTCTCTGTGTTTGTGCATGTCTGTGTGTTTGCGCATGACTCTGTGTTTGTGCATGTCTCTGTGTTTGCGCTTGTCTCTGTGTTTGCGCATGTCTGTGTGTTTGTGCATGTCTCTGTGTTTGTGCATGTCTCTGTGTTTGTGCATGTCTCTGTGTTTGTGCATGTCTCTGTACCTGTCTGTGTGTTTGTGCGTGTCTGTGTGTTTGCTCATGTCTGTATGTTTGTGCATGTCAGTGTGTTTGTGCATGTCTCTGTCTTTGCGCATGTCTGTGTGTTTATGCATGTCTGTTTGTTTGTGCATGTCTCTGTGTTTGCGCATGTCTCTGTGTTTGTGCATGTCTCTGTGTTTGTGCATGTCTCTTTGTGCATGTCTCTGTGTTTATGCATGTCTCTGTGCATGTCTGTGTGTTTGTATGCATGTCTCTGTGTTTGTGCATGTCTCTGTGTTTGCGCATGTCTGTGTGTTTGCGCATGTCTTTGTGTTTGCACATGTCTGTGTGTTTGTGCATGTCTCTGTGTTTGTGCATGTCTCTTTGTGCATGTCTCTGTGTTTATGCATGTCTCTGTGCATGTCTGTGTGTTTGTGTGCATGTCTCTGTGTTTGTGCATGTCTCTGTGTTTGCGCATGTCTGTGTGTTTGCGCATGTCTTTGTGTTTGCACATGTCTGTGTGTTTGTGCATGTCTCTGTGTTTGCGCATGTCTGTGTGTTTGTGCATGTATGTGTGTTTGTACATGTCTCTGTGTTTGCACATGTCTGTGTGTTTTAGCATGTCTGTGTGTTTGTGCATGTCTCTGTGTTTGTGCATGTCTGTGCGTTTGTGCATGTCTCTGTGTTTGCGCATGTCTCTGTGTTTGCGCCTGTCTCTGTGTTTGTGCATGTCTGTGTGTTTGCGCATGACTCTGTGTTTGTGCATGTCTCTGTGTTTGCGCTTGTCTCTGTGTTTGCGCATGCCTGTGTGTTTGTGCATGTCTCTGTGTTTGTGCATGTCTCTGTGTTTGTGCATGTCTCTGTACCTGTCTGTGTGTTTGTGCGTGTCTGTGTGTTTGCTCATGTCTGTATGTTTGTGCATGTCTGTGTGTTTGTGCATGTCTGTGTGTTTGTGCATGTCTCTGTGTTTGTGCATGTCAGTGTGTTTGTGCATGTCAGTGTGTTTGTGCATGTCTCTGTCTTTGCGCACGTCTGTGTGTTTGTGCATGTCTCTGTGTTTGCGCATGTCTGTGTGTTTGTGCATTTCTGTATGTTTGTGCATGCCTGTGTGTTTGTGCATGTCTCTGTGTTTGTGCATGTCAGTGTGTTTGTGCATGTCAGCGTGTTTGTGCGTGTCTCTATCTTTGCGCATGTCTGTGTGTTTGTGCATGTCTGTGAGTTTGTGCATGTCTCTGTGTTTGTGCATGTCTGTGTGTTTGTGCATGTCTCTGTGTTTGTGCATGTCTCTGTGTTTGCACATATCTCTGTGTTTGTGCATGTCTGTGTGCCTGTCTGTGTGTTTGTGCATGTCTGTGTGTTTGCTCATGTCTGTATGTTTGTGCATGTCTGTGTGTTTGTGCATGTCTCTGTGTTTGTGTATGTCAGTGTGTTTGTGCATGTCAGTGTGTTTGTGCATGTCTCTGTCTTTGCGCATGTCTGTGTGTTTGTGCATGTCTGTGTGTTTGTGCATGTCTCTGTGTTTGTGCATGTCTCTGTGTTTGTGTGCATGTCTGTGTGTTTGCGCATGTCTGTGTGTTTGTGCATTTCTGTATGTTTGTGCATGCCTGTGTGTTTGTGCATGTCTCTGTGTTTGTGCATGTCAGTGTGTTTGTGCATGTCAGCGTGTTTGTGCGTGTCTCTATCTTTGCGCATGTCTGTGTGTTTGTGCATGTCTGTGAGTTTGTGCATGTCTCTGTGTTTGTGCATGTCTGTGTGTTTGTGCATGTCTCTGTGTTTGTGCATGTCTCTGTGTTTGCACATGTCTCTGTGTTTGTGCATGTCTCTGTGCCTGTCTGTGTGTTTGTGCATGTCTGTGTGTTTGCTCATGTCTGTATGTTTGTGCATGTCTGTGTGTTTGTGCATGTGTCTGTGTTTGTGTATGTCAGTGTGTTTGTGCATGTCAGTGTGTTTGTGCATGTCTCTGTCTTTGCGCATGTCTGTGTGTTTATGCATGTCTGTTTGTTTGTGCATGTCTCTGTGTTTGCGCATGTCTCTGTGTTTGTGCATGTCTCTATGTTTGTGCATGTCTCTTTGTGCATGTCTCTGTGTTTATGCATGTCTCTGTGCATGTCTGTGTGTTTGTATGCATGTCTCTGTGTTTGTGCATGTCTCTGTGTTTGCGCATGTCTGTGTGTTTGCGCATGTCTTTGTGTTTGCACATGTCTGTGTGTTTGTGCATGTCTCTGTGTTTGTGCATGTCTCTTTGTGCATGTCTCTGTGTTTATGCATGTCTCTGTGCATGTCTGTGTGTTTGTATACATGTCTCTGTGTTTGTGCATGTCTCTGTGTTTGCGCATGTCTGTGTGTTTGCGCATGTCTTTGTGTTTGCACATGTCTGTGTGTTTGTGCATGTCTCTGTGTTTGCGCATGTCTGTGTGTTTGTGCATGTATGTGTGTTTGTACATGTCTCTGTGTTTGCACATGTCTGTGTGTTTTAGCATGTCTGTGTGTTTGTGCATGTCTCTGTGTTTGTGCATGTCTGTGCGTTTGTGCATGTCTCTGTGTTTGCGCATGTCTCTGTGTTTGCGCCTGTCTCTGTGTTTGTGCATGTCTGTGTGTTTGCGCATGACTCTGTGTTTGTGCATGTCTCTGTGTTTGCGCTTGTCTCTGTGTTTGCGCATGTCTGTGTGTTTGTGCATGTCTCTGTGTTTGTGCATGTCTCTGTGTTTGTGCATGTCTCTGTACCTGTCTGTGTGTTTGTGCGTGTCTGTGTGTTTGCTCATGTCTGTATGTTTGTGCATGTCTGTGTGTTTGTGCATGTCTGTGTGTTTGTGCATGTCTCTGTGTTTGTGCATGTCAGTGTGTTTGTGCATGTCAGTGTGTTTGTGCATGTCTCTGTCTTTGCGCACGTCTGTGTGTTTGTGCATGTCTCTGTGTTTGTGTGCATGTCTGTGTGTTTGCGCATGTCTGTGTGTTTGTGCATTTCTGTATGTTTGTGAATGTGTGTTTGTGCATGTCTCTGTGTTTATGCTTGTCTGTGTGTTTGTGCATGTCTCTGTGTTTGTGCATGTCTCTGTGCCTGTCTGTGTGTTTGTGCATGTCTGTGTGTTTGCTCATGTCTGTATGTTTGTGCATGTCTGTGTGTTTGTGCATGTCTGTGTGTTTGTGCATGTCTCTGTGTTTGTGCATGTCAGTGTGTTTGTGCATGTCAGTGTGTTTGTGCGTGTCTCTATCTTTGCGCATGTCTGTGTGTTTGTGCATGTCTGTGTGTTTGTGCATGTCTCTGTGTTTGTGCATGTCTGTGTGTTTGTGCATGTCTCTGTGTTTGTGCATGTCTCTGTGTTTGCACATGTCTCTGTGTTTGTGCATGTCTCTGTGCCTGTCTGTGTGTTTGTGCATGTCTGTGTGTTTGCTCATGTCTGTATGTTTGTGCATGTCTGTGTGTTTGTGCATGTCTCTGTGTTTGTGTATGTCAGTGTGTTTGTGCATGTCAGTGTGTTTGTGCATGTCTCTGTCTTTGCGCATGTCTGTGTGTTTGTGCATGTCTGTGTGTTTGTGCATGTCTCTGTGTTTATGCATGTCTGTTTGTTTGTGCATGTCTCTGTGTTTGTGCATGTCTGTGTGTTTGTGCATGTCTGTGTGTTTGTGCATGTCTCTGTGTTTGCACATGTCTCTGTGTTTGCACATGTCTCTGTGTTTGCGTATGTGTGTTTGCGCATGTCTCTGTGTTTGTGCATGTCTCTGTGTTTGTGCATGTCTCTGTGTTTGCGCATGTCTGTGTGTTTGTGCATGTCTGTGTTTGCGCATGTCTGTGTGTTTGTGCATGTCTGTATGTTTGTGCATGTCAGTGTGTTTGTGCATGTCTCTGTCTTTTTGCATGTCAGTGTGTTTGTGCATGTCTGTGTGTTTGTGCATGTCTGTGTGTTTGCTCATGTCTGTGTGTTTGTGCATGTCAGTGTGTTTGTGCATGTCTCTGTGTTTGCGCATGTCTGTGTGTTTGTGCATGTCAGTGTGTTTGTGTGCATGTCTCTGTGTTTGCGCATGTCTGTGTGTTTGCTCGTGTCTGTGTGTTTGTGCATGTCTGTGTGTTTGTGCATGTCTATGTGTTTGCGCATGTCTCTGTGTTTGTGCATGTCTGTGTGTTTGCGCATGTCTGTGTGTTTGTGCATGTCTGTGTGTTTGTGTGCATGTCTCTGTGTTTGCGCATGTCTGTGTGTTTGTGCCTGTCTGTGTGTTTGCGCATATCTGTGTGTTTGTGCATGTCTGTGTGTTTGCTCATATCTGTGTGTTTGTGCATGTCTTTGTGTTTGTGCTTGTCTCTGTGTTTGTGCATGTCTGTGTGTTTGTGCTTGTCTCTGTGTTTGTGCATGTCTGTGTGTTTGTGTATGTCTGTGTTCCAGCCAGAACTCTCAATAGAACATTGTGAGGCAGAGTACTGAGGTGGTCACTGAGGTTGACCAGTATTTCAGCTTGGTTCCGTTCGTATTTGTGCTTAGGATATGTGCATCATTAGCTGAGCCAGCTCTGCCACCACTCCTTAATTGCCCCCGAGAACAGAGCACAGAAATTGTTGTAGAAACTCAGCAGGTCCGGCAGCATCTGTGGAGACAAAGCCGAGCTAACCTTTCAGTGACCCTAAATCAGAACTGCACTTAAGAAGGTCATTTTGAGCTGCCCTTTCGAACGGTTTCAGACCCTGGGGTGTAGACAGACCCACAATGCCACTAGGGAGGGAGTTCCATAATTTTGACCCAGTGACAGTGAAGGATTAGTGATATATTTCCAAGTCAGGATGATGAGTGGTTTCTTGGGCAACTTTCAGGTGGTGGTGCTCCCAAGTATCTGCTGCCCATGTCCTTCTAGATGGAAGGGCTTATGGGTTTGGCAATGAATCTTGTAAGTGGGACCCACCGCTAACATGATGCATCAGTGGTGAAGGGAGTAAATGTTTTAGGTCCTATATGAGGGGTCAGTCAAATGTGTTGCATTGTCCAGAATAATTTCAAATGTCTTGATAATTTTTGGAAATGTTAAGCGTCTCACCATAAAACAAGGAAGTGGCAAAAACTAAGCCCAACGTGTCTGATTGCCCATTGCCAGCCAAGTGACCAGCTGGGAAACATTTGGAGGGCATATCCAAGAGGCTGACAGTGCCCAGTGCTCTTCTGATTGAGTTGCCCCCGAGAATTGGTGGCTCCTGTACCAGGATTACGGGCACATCTCATGCACGATTGGGCATGTATATAATGTGCTTACAAAGCCCATTGTGCTCAGTCCAAGTCCCTTCATCGGCAGTTCCTCCACAAGCTGCTCCAAACTGATTAGGAGGATGTGTCCTTAGAATTTTACAGTTATCTCTTGGACCACAGGGCTTAGTCTCAGAATAAAGTGTTGTCAATTTAAGACTGAGATGAGGAGGACATTCTTCTTTCAGAGTGCTCTGAGTCTTTGGAACTCCTTGCTACAGTGAGTTTATGGGGCCAGAGTCCTTGTGTGTATATAGGGCTGAGGTGGATAGATTCTTGATCAGTTGAGGAATCAAGGGGAAAGGACTGAAAACGGACTTGAGGAAAGTCAGATCAGCCATAATCCTATTTGATGATGGTGCAGGCTCGAGGCCTGAATAGCCTACTCACCCTCCTATTCCTTATGGTCTTATGTTAACAGTAATTCACTGCTGATCTAAAGCTCCTCCGTTCACTGAAAGGAACCAAATGTGTCATTTTTGTTTTATTCTCTCTTTAATCACGTTTGTTTGAATGGACTGTAGAGGTCTTCCTTCTTCTATTTTGAAATACAGGCTCTTGATTTCTATGAAATGTCACATTTTTCTACAGGTTGCTGTGACTTCCACAAAACCAAAGAATATGCTTGCTAAAGAACAAAAACAAGATGCATTTATATAGCACTTTTAACACAGTAAAGATCGCAAGGCACGCTCAAGGTTATGCATGATTGTCTTAATGGATAACAAATGTTGAATGCAATTAATACAGTTCAAATTTAAGGTAGTTAAGGTAATTGGATTAAAATTAAAGGTAATTGAGGAAAGAAGTGATGGTGACGAGGAGAAACAGTGAGTGGATATGATCTAGAATGCACTGGCTGAGAGTGTGGTGGAGGCAAATTAAATCCAGGCAGTCAGTTGATGGTAATTTGAAAAGGAAGAATGTTCAGGGTTTAAGGGAAAAGGTGGGGAGATGGCACTAACTAAATAGCTTATTTGATGGGCTAATGTAAACAAGTTCAGTCAAATTCTCTCCTCAAATACTGTAACAATTCTCTGATTCTGTAAAACAAAAATGTGAAGACTACCTCCCTACCTGTGTGGGAGAAGAAATCAGAATCAAGTGCATGAAGAGTTTGTATGTGTTATATTGCAAGCCATAATCTCTGCGGTACTCAGCTTTTTAAAGGCTATTTCCTTGGGATAGATAGCAGTGCTCTTTTGCGTCTATGAAGTGAAAGTCTGTACATCTGTCCGATGGCCATTCAATGAAAGACAAAAGATGAAGTTGCTAATAGTGACCACATCTTTTGACATCATGTACAGCTTCAAAGAGTGTTCTTGAAACATGCACAGTTTGATGTGCTCCATAATGATGTTGTGACAGCTGGTGTATCAACATGGATTGGTAGCTTGAAAAGACAAATTCAGGACAGCACAGGGTTCTTTGAGATTACTGCTGTAATTTATTAAAGTTAAGCGCATTTGCATCCCTGCCCTGATATATAATAGCAAAGGGTGAAATACTGTGAAAGGAGGATTTTGGCGTTCAAATTGTCTGCAGTGTGGAGTCCTATTGTCCCATGGCTTGTCTGACCAAAGAAACCTTTCGTTTCATGAATAAAATCAGAAAATGATAGAAATAAACAACAGGTTAAACAGCATTTGTAGAGGCACAAACAGAGTTAATAACTCAGGTCGTAGATAACAACAGAACTCCTCCTCAGTTTCTATCGACACTGCCCAGTGACCTATTATTTTGTTTAAGAGATAACAGTGTAGAGCTGCATGAAAACAGCTGACGAAGCAGCATCATAGGAGCAGGAAAGCTGATGTTTAGGGCCTATGTTTGTTGACTTTACTGATACTAGGCTCAATTGTAGACATAGAGTTTGAACTATTGAATGAGTTGTAACTCTTCAGATATTTCCACACAGCAATAATCAGATAACTTGAAGCTTCATGTGCTTTATGTTGAAAATAACCAGAAACTGTAGCTTTGCTCCATTAACCATACAGACAAGCATATCCCACAAACTGTGTCTTCTCGTGGCCTGTTATTTTCACTCAAATACTTTTCAAACCTTTCTACTTTCTGGCCTTGCTGCTGTGCATTTTGAAATTCATGAGCACTATATACATGTTGCTGATGTGCTTTCATAGGTTCTTGCCGCTATTTAATGACAACCACTGGAAATTGGTCATTTTAACGTCAAGGTCCTTTGGTAGGCTTAGAGCAGTCTTGGTATTTTGTCTCATTCTATAAAAACACTACTCCAACTAGCTATTTGTTTGAAATCATTGCTGGATACAAGGGTTGATTTGGCTCACCAAAGAACAGCATATCAGACAATCGACTGATGGGGCATCAGAACACACTGGGTTACGGTGATAATGGGAAATGCAGATGCTGGAGAATTCCAATTAAATAAAATGTGAGGCTGGATGAACACAGCAGGCCAAGCAGCATCTCAGGAGCACAAAAGCTGACGTTTCGGGCCTAGACCCTTCATCAGAGAGGCTCTCTGATGAAGGGTCTAGGCCTGAAACGTCAGCTTTTGTGCTCCTGAGATGCTGCTTGGCCTGCTGTGTTCATCCAGCCTCACATTTTATTACACTGGGTTACGGTGTATGGACTGGTCAAGTGATGCTCTCCGACTTTATCCTGCAAAGGTAGTAGGCCCTGTAGTGCTGTACTGCACTCTCCATCATTTTTTCAGAGCGATAGGAACCTTGAAGAGAATGAGACCCTGGAGGGGGATATCTCATCAGATGGAGAACATGGGCTCAGAGAGGAGGTGGAGGAAATGGAGGTAGAAAGAGGGACAATATTAAGTAGAGCTGGCCTCCTCTTGCCCCTCTCCCAAAAGCAGACCAACCTCCACTCCCTTAATCTCCAGCATAAGATTGACATCAATGAAGAGAGGGCTGTTCCTGACCTGGATGCCAGATATCTGGCCCTCAAGTCACTCCTCACTTTGCAGTGATGTTGGGAAAGGCTTTTCTACAAACATTCTCCCTGTGGGCAACAGCCAGAGTCAGTGAACGCTGCTGTCGAGTGTCGAAATGAGCCATGCCCTTCATCTCACACACCTCTATTCCTGTCCCAGTGATAATGGGAACTGCAGATGCTGGAGAATCCAAGATAACAAAGTGTGGAGCTGGATGAACACAGCAGGCCAAGCAGCATCTCAGGAGCACAAAAGCAGCATCTCAGGAGCACCCTGAAGGGTCTAGGCCCAAAATGTCAGCTTTTGTGCTCCTGAGATGCTGCTTGGCCTGCTGTGTTCATCCAGCTCCACGCTTTGTTATCTCTATTCCTGTCCCCACTGCTTTGAATTGGATGGAAAACCTATCAAGGATCATTTGTTAGGAAATCTGAACTTCATTCAGGAGGTTTCTGATGCATAGAGAGACATGACCCTCGTTTCCCTCCTCATGGGGAAACCCCAGCCCTGTACGTTAGATGTATTTCATTGATTGTGAAAGCACATTGATTTCACGAAATATGCTCAATAAATATGAGTTCTTTCTTTTACACAATTAAAAGTTTTGTTTGAATTGCCGTTCCATACTTAGCAAGCTGTGCGGTGATCTATGAACTGTTTCTTGTGCAGATACAGGATCTTCACACAGTCGGCTCGCCCCAAACTTTGGTTCACCTGACTCACAGCACATGCTGTTATTTTTTCGAAGCTTGAGTTCGGGGAGCAGGTTACCCCAAAGGGATAGCACTATTTGATTCTCCGTCATGCTCAATTTGATGATCAAACCAGCTTCAGAAAGCCTGCATCTGTGAGGGAGGAGAAGCTAATGTCAAAGCAGCTGAGGTGATGGCCTAGTGGTATTATTGCTAGACCAATAATCCAGCAACTCAGCTAACGTTCTCGCAACCCAGGTTTAAATCCTGCCTATGGCAGATGGTGGAATTTGAATTCAGCAGGGGGAAGAGAAAATCCCGAGTTAAGAATCTTATGATGAAACCGTTGGAGGGAAAAACCCATTAATCATGAATGGGAAGAAAAGCTGCCATCATGATCTGGTCAGGCCTACATGTGACTCCAGACCCACAGCAATGTGGCTGACTGCCAACTGCTCTCTATGATGACAAGGCATGCCACTCAGTTTAAGGGCAGCTAGGGATGGGCAATAAATGCTGGCCAGCCAGCACGTCCCATGAGTGAATCAAATTCCTCCTTCATCTGAGACAGGCCTGGAGGTGGATAATGCTCCCGGTATAAATGATGCCAGTCTTCAGCATTGATGTTGTGGGATTCGTCCATAAGGTGGCAGCAGTTCTGAGATGTTGCATATGCTTTTACCTTTGACCTTGTGCATGTTTCCTCCTGGAGGTGTGGGGGTTTGTGTCAGTTAGCTCAGTTGACTGCCTGATGATGTAGAGTGGCATCAGTAGCATGGGTTGAATTACCAACCAGCTGAAATTACCATAAAAGTTCTTCCTTCTCACACTCTGTCCCCCCACCTGAAATGTGGCGACCCGAAGCTTAAACCAGCACCAACTGTCTCTCTCTAATGAGAAAGTAGACCTCCAGGATTCTGGATATTTTTCTAAATTCCTAAAGGCATGTGTTTGTGGATATCAGAATTGAAACACGTATGGAGAATGCTGGAGAAACTCAGCAGGTTCTGTGGAGATAAAAGTGAAGTTAGCATTTTGAGTCTGGTATGACTCCTTCAGGACATTTCTGACATATCAGGTTCAAAAATATCAGGTTCAAAACATTAACCCCGTTTCTCTCTCTCCACAGATGCTGCCAGACCTGGAGGCACGGTGGCTCAGTGGTTAGCACTACAGCCTCATAGCTCCAGGGACCCGGGTTCAATTCCAGCCTTGGGCGTCTGTCTGTGTGAAGTTTGCACGTTCTCCCCGTGTCTGCGTGGGTTTCCTCTGGGTGCTCTGGATTCCTCCCATAGTCCATAGATGTGCAGGTTAGGTGAATTGGCTATGCTAAATTGCCCGTAGTGTTCAGGGGAGTGTGGGTTCCCAGGGGATGGGTCTGGATGGGATGCTTCAAGGGGCAGTGCGGACTTGTTGGGCTGAAGGTCCTGTTTCCACACTGTAGGGAATCTAATCTAATCTAAATTCCATGTATTTTTTTCAGATTTCCAGCCTCTGCAGCATTTTGCTTTCACAAGGACAGGAGTCAATTATTTAATCTCTCCAAGTTCTTCAGTCCGATTGTGATAGATCTGCTTCTCTTTGTCCACCTAACTTCCTTGACCCTTAATAACCTTGCCTGACAAAGATCAATTGATATCACAGTTGAAAACCTTCTGAATTGTACAGGGAGAGACTTCTAGATTTCCTCTACCTTTTGTGTGAAGATTTGCTTCCTGAATCAACACTGAGTGACATTTGTCTGATTTTAAAGTCATGCCTTGATACATGGACTCCCTGCCCAGAGAAAATAGTTTCTCTCCATGTCCCCATTACCTTCTTCCACTTTCCATCCTATTTTAATTTTGGAGCCAATAAGGTTGTTGAAAGCCAGAGCCTATAGGTGTGCGGCTCGGAGGAGCAGGAAAGTCAATGTTATGGACCAAAAACCTTCATCGGACTGAATTTGATTTTTCCTCTGATCACAGGTGATACCTCTTGTCATATTAGGGGTTAATGGCTAACATGCCCGTAACTGGAGTGTATCATCAGTGATTTCCAGTTATGTTATACCGTGTAGAACTTCTGCTGGGAGAAGGTTTTCATGAGGTTCACCTGAACAATGACACTGGAAATAGTGAGAATTGTGAATAAGTAATCATTTGTTCACATTAGTCTGTTTCCAGTCATTAACTGTCAGAAAATAAAAGGCCTATTGAACTAGTCATGGTACAAAATCTGAAAAACCTTCCTTCAGAGATTAAATGTAATGTTGGAAATGTCTCAAAAATGCACGCAACCCTGTGTTTAAATCATTAAATCATTTGCTCCATAAATACCAAGACAAAAGACAAGCAAAGGCAGTTGGACTGGCTGTATTTGTTGGATACTAATTTTTCAGGTGCTATTGAATCATTTGCAGACCAATCAGGTGATAGTAAGTTGTCACAAAATGATCTAGCATGCAAACAGGCTGATTGACGGATTGCACGTGTCCTGAATGACTAACCCGCTGAATGCCACTCTCCAGTCCTGCCCCCAGGACCCTTCAAATCTACAAATTTGCTTCCATGGCCTACTTTTGCAGTGAATTCCAAGTTACAGTGACTCCCTGGTGAATGGTCACTGGACCTGAAACGTTAACTCTGTTTTTTTCCCTTCACAGAAGCTGCCAGACCTGCTGAACTTTCCCAGCAACTTTGTTTTTGTACCCAAAACATTCACTGCTTTCTCTCCATACCTGCTGTCAGAGCAGCTGAGTTTCTCCAGCAATTTCTGTTTTTGTTTCAGAATTCCAGCGAACACAGTTCTTGGTTTTCTTATATCCCCTGCGCCAAATCATCTCACCTTGCTGATGACTCCTTTCCTATGTTTCTGCTTGGGAACTATAAAGGACAAGCGAAGACAATTGGAATGTAGATGTCAGGGAAGGCTGACTGTCTTTTCTTTAGGGAAAAGGACACTGAATAACAACCTAATGGAGGTTGTTATGACCATAACATTGAGGAACAGAATTCAGTCATTCAGTCGGTCAAGTCTGCTCCGCCATTCAATCATGGCTGATATACTTCGCAACCTCATTCTCCTGCCTTCTCCCCATCACTTTTGATCCCCTT
Organism: Stegostoma tigrinum; assembly: GCF_030684315.1. Lineage (NCBI taxonomy): Eukaryota > Metazoa > Chordata > Chondrichthyes > Orectolobiformes > Stegostomatidae > Stegostoma > Stegostoma tigrinum. The sequence continues at coordinate 119,159,029 of NC_081358.1, read as the reverse complement.
TACTGATCAAGAACCGACCTGCCTCATCCTTAAGGATAATCAATGACTTGGGCTCCACAGCCTTTTGCTGCAATGACTTCCTCAGAGACACCATCCTCTGAGTGAAATTGTGAAAGATTTCCCAGGAATCGATAGTTTCCTGACATTCGGATGAGCATAACATCAAAACAGAGTGCTACAGGTAATTCAGAAGCAAGCAACCTCCTTGGCTAAACACTGCTGAGAATGTGAAACTCACGTGCACAGGAAGTGTTTGAGGCAAAGAGTACATATGTATTTTAAGGAGAAGTTAGATAAGCAATTGAGTGAGATGGGAACAGAAGGTTACAATAATAGATTGAAATGGGGAATGAAAGCTCACGTGAAACATCAACGCCTGCATGAACTGGTTGGGCTGAATGGCCTTCTTTCTGGATCACATCCCCCATATAATCCGAGGTAATGAGCATTTATCCATTTTCCTCTCATTGTAGGAAGTATTAATTTAAGCCTAATTGACCCTGCTGGGTCCTCAATATCAGCCTTTCCCTCAGCAGATTAGGTCCAGCTGGTCCTATGAATTTAGCTCAGTATGTTGCACAGGATGAATAGGAGCAGAAGGGTTCTCTTTGTCAGTATTATTGGTTCAGAGATATTCCAGCACTTTTACCCCACCCAGTGGTCACGTTGGAGTTCTAAAAACTGCTTTCTGTTTTGCATTTCTTAGAAATAAAAACAAGGGCAAATATTTTGCGATGGGAGGGCTCAACAAAATTCAGTCAACACTGAACCTGTTTTAATCAATCATTACCACTGATCATACTGTTATCAGCAATGAAGCTGGGGACGAATCCTGATAACTCTTAAACCACTGGTAGGCTATCTTTCCAGAGGCAAGATGTAAGTATATGCTGTGTGGATCTCATGTTGATTCAGACACCCAGGAGGGTCTTCTTTTTCCTCGTCCTCTCCCACCATCTCTTCCTCCAATCTTTCTCATCCCCCAGTAGAAACCAGCCACAAGACAATGAGATATATTGCTGGTCACTGCATGATTTGTGAATACCGTCAAGGATGCAAGGACTCCCATGAGGAATGGTACAATTGAACCTCTATCATGTCTAAAACACTTGAATCAGTGGAAAATATCTTCGGGGTGGTATGGTAGCTCAGTGGTTAGCACTTCTGCCTCAGCGCCAGGCACCTGGGTTCAATGCAATCATCGGGTGACTGTCTGTGTGGACTTTGCACATTCTCCCCGTGTCTGCGTGGGTTTCCTCCCACAGTCCAAAGATGTTCAGGTCAGTCGGATTGGCCGTGCTAAATTGCACGTAGGATCCAGGGATGTGCAGGCAATGTGGATTAGACATTGGAAATGCACGGTTACAAGGTGGGTCGAGGTTGGATGCCCTTCAGAGTGTCAGTGTGGACTTGATGGTCAGAATGACCATGTGCGGTGATTCTATGTAATATTAAATAATTAAATGCAAGATGAAGGAAATAAAAGTTCGCATTCTATCTCAGTAAGAAGTTGAGAGTAAGATTGAGCTGCACCTGGTTTTACAAAGAAAAAGCAAGATAAAATAAGGAAGTGTGTCCTATATCTGAAAATTAGATCTTGAATATGCCATTGTTTCATGGCAAGGACTTCAAAATCTAGGAAAATCCAGAATTATGGAATATGTAGGTGACTATTTTACCCTCAGATATTGTGCTTTGTTTTATTTTCCAATTAAATGTCAAGTTAGGAAGCAAAGCAATATTAATGATGGAAACTCAATGAAAATTTTATATTACAAACTGTCAGTAAATCCTTTTACAGACATTAATCATTTACTCCCATATATTGGTGATATCATTGTCAGCATTTTTTTCTTCGTTTGTTACGTCTATCCAATTAGATACATGTAAATAATCAGAGATAGAAATTCCCTTCACCACTACAATTATTCAATCCCTCCACCGTCAATAAACACCGGGCACATTCTACAGGATGCACCGCAATAACTCACCTTTGGTCCTTCAATAGCACCTTTCAAATGTGCAAACTCTGCTACCTCGGAAGGGCAAGTCATGGGAGCACTGCTGTCTACAAGTTCTATCTGAGCCAAACAACATCCACATCATCATTCCTTTATTGTTGCTGGGAAAAAGTCCTGGAACCCACTTCTTAACAGCATTGTGTGTGGTCCTACACCACACTACCCACCCTCAGAATTAATTGCACAAAAGGTGCAAATGGCCCATCTTTCCACAATGTTCTGTTAGCCATTGCCAATCTATTGCCTTATCACTACATCTCTGCACCCCACCTCTATCCAAATCATGTCCCAATGCCTCTCTTAAATGTTCCAGTTGAACCTGCCATCCATCATATTTCCAGGCAGTGCATTCCACACCCTAACTTCTCACTATGTGAAAATCTTTTCTCACCCTAACTTTAAATCTGTGCCCTCTTGTTCAATTTCCTTTTACGAGTGGGAACAGCCCCTCCCTACCTATTCTATCCAGCCCAGTCATGACTGACGAATGAATTATGACAGTTCAGAAAAGCAGCACGTCATGAGATACTTTGAGGACAGTTAGGGATAGGCCACTCATGTTGACCCAGCCGGTCACACACACACCCTCTAAAAGATGAAGAAGGAAATTCTCATCGGCAGTAGAAAACCGGATGTCAACCCTAATGTCGTGAAAATAGTCGTTGAAGCTGGAGCTCCATTAAAAATGTCAAAACTGGAATGGATTGACATTTGTCAGTCCAGGTAAGGTTATGGAATTAAGCCAGGTAGCCAGAGCTAAGATACAGAAAACCTTATCTCATGAAAGGAGCAGACACATGAGTCTGAATCAGTACTCCTGCTCTTGTGTAACTAACAGAGTGTTTTGTAACCTTCATTTGCATCCTTCAATGCTACGTTTTCAAAGTTTCTGGTAAGGCATTGTTATACTGGTAACCCCAGCATTTGTTGTCTGTTCCTTAAGAATAGTTAAACATCAACAATATCACCACGGGTTTGGAGTCACACGTAGGCCAGACAAGGTAAGGACAGTGGATTTCCTTCCCTAAAGACCATAAGTGAACTGGGTTGGGTTTTAAAGCAACAACTGATGAAAGTCGGCTTGCGACTAGGGATAGAATCCTCTCTGTCCCTGAATGCTGTTGTCAATAGTAAGTCAGTTGAGAAAATACAGCAAGGTTAGAGAAGCAAGAGTCCCCTATAGACTCGAACAGATAAGGATGGGAGATTTCCTTCCCTTAAAGGACATTCATAGACCAGATGGGCTTTTGTAACAACTGATGACCAGCTTATAAAATCATGAGGGCCATGTATACAGTCTTTTCCCCAGGGTAGGGGAGTCCAAAACTACAGGGCATAGGTTTAGGTGAGAGGAGAAAGAATCAAAGGGGAAACCTTTTTACGCAGAGGGTGGTGTGTGTGCGGAATGAGCTGCCAGATGAGGTGGAGGTGGGTACAACTACAACATTTAAAAGGCACCTGGATGGGTACATTAATAGGAATTGTTTAAAGAGATACGGGCAAAATACTGGCAAAAGGGGCTAGATTGATTGAGGATATCTGGTCAGCATGGACAAGTTGGACCGAAGGGTCTGTTTCCGTGTAGTACATCTTGATGACTCTCTGACTCTATGATCGTTTCACGGGCACCATTTCCGAGACTAGTTTTAATCTCCTGACGTTTTATTTAGAAACCAGCTGTGTTTAAAATCCCAGCAGTGCTGTTGTGGTAGTGGCGGCATTTGAACTCATATGCCAGAATATTAGCCTGCATCTCAGAATTACTCATCTCCCCAAAACAGGGACTGCTTAGTGAAAGAGTCTTTGTCTGAATTATCTCATTCTTTTCTTACCTAAAATATACAGCACATAAAGGCTATTTGGCCCATCCTGTCAATGCCAGTGTTCATGATTTACAACAATCTCCTCTACTTTACCCTCTCAGTATAACCTATTTCTTTATACAGCTGATTCAGTTGGAAGTTGGATGCACGATTGACCTCAATCATTCAGTGCTGGTGGGAACAAGTTCCAGCCTAACAATCCCTTGATTAGAAAAAAGAATTAGCTTGCCTTATCTTGAATTCATGAAGCCCAGTCTGGAATTGTATATACATTAGGTAAACGAACCAATTAAAAACAGACTGAGGATACCCAACAAATGTATGGTGTCCAGTAGAGAATTCAAAAGCCTGGCTAAAATTTAATGGAATATCTAGTAGGTTCAGAGAGAGATTCAACAGAGCCAAGCTGAGATTCTGCTCCTTGCTAATGCACAAATTTCAATGACCTACATTCCCACTATTCTGGCTGTGACTCCTTCACGTGTATGCATTCCTAATTAACCTGTTCAGACATGATGTGACACACAGGGGATTTAAGCCAACCCTACCGGCCAAAGGGAGGGATGTTATCTTTGCAGGCTATTTGGCTGGACGTTGCTGCTGATCCTGACTTTGCGGGCGCATTTGTTCATCCTCAACTCAGCTGCGCCTTCACTGCACTGCAGCGATCATGATGATAACTCTCCAGCTGGGGCTGGGCCCATTGATCCCAGTTCCAATGAGCCTGTGCCAGGGATATCAGAGGCAGGACCAAGTTCTTTGTAACGTGAGCTGTCAGTACGGTGCATCCTGGTACAAACCTGGCAGTCGGCAACATCATGGCTTCTTCGCGATCTGGAGTACGGAACTGGCTGGGGTCCCGGTCTGATGGTGGGGATGGGGGTTGGGTGAGGGGGCTTAGTGAGCCCAGATGGTGGTCAGCAGCAAGGTTTCCCAGTGTTCTGGAGCGAGATCAGGCCCCCGTGGGGAATGCAGGCCCTCGTAGGGAATGCCCAGAATTGAGCGACTGCAGGCCCATGGCTCAAGAAGGATTGTAATTTTGAGCTTTTCTTTTATTTACTACTTTATACTGGGAAGAATTTTCATGTTGTACTTTTAGCCAATTTCTTTATTGTTCTACTTGACCTAAGATTATGTACCTAGGTATCTTGTATCTCTGCACTTGAGTACATGTAACATTAAAACATAAAACCTAATCCCTACAACGACTGTTTCACATGGCCCTCCATACAGTAGGACATGGGGTCTCTCACAAATAGGGCTATGGAATGTCTCCACATGGTCTTTGACACACAGGACCTTATTCTGAGGTATGCACCACAAGGAGTGTCACACTAACAATTTAGGAGAGAATAAATGTTGCAGGTTTTATTTCGGAGTGAGATGAGGAGGAATGTCTTCTCTCAGAGGGCTGTGAATCTTTGGAACTCCTCACTTCAGCCGGCTGTGAAGGCAGAGTCCGTGTGTATACTTAAAGCCAAGATAGATCCTCGACTAGTAGTGGGATAAAGACAATGTGGAAATGCCAAGAAAGGTGAGTCAGATCAGCCATGATTCTACTGAATGGCAGAGCAGGTTTGAAGGGCTGAATGGCCTACTCCTGTGGTTTTAACACGTCAGTGAAACCCCACACCATGCAGAATGCTATGATTACAGCTGTCTTCAACCTGTAGGTGCCTGATGAATGCAATTGCCCCTTAAAGGGCATCAGTCACATTGCTCACGGGTAGAATTTCCTCACTTACTGGCCCCTTTCTGAACTTGCCACTTTTTCTCAACAGACCTGTCACTGCCTATATCGTTCAGGGGCTGGGAGAATTCTGACCCTGTCCTCCGTAATGGTGATTCACCAATTATTATTTTGAAAAGCTATTTGGTTCGATAATGACCTTTAAGGAAGGAAATTTGCCATCCTTACCCAGTCTGGCTTATATTTGACTGCAGATCCACAGCAATATGGATGATGGTTAACTGTTCTCTGAAATGATCTAACGCGATATTCATCTGAATGGCTAATAGGGAAGGGGGACAAATCCCAGCTTTGACAGCGCTGGCCATATCCCAGGAGGGAATAAAATAAACAATATTCTTGGAAATGGGTATCCATGGGCTTCAGTGCCTTCCAACATTAGGATAGATGAGAAAGTGAAATAGATTCTAAGATAAAGTTATATTTAAATTTGGAATATCATAGGAAGTTTTGGGCTCTGTATCTAAGAAAGGATGTGCAGGCATTGGAGAGGGTTCAGGCGAGGTTTATAAGGACAATCCTGGGGACGAAGGACTTGTCATACGACGAGTGGTTGAGGACTCCAGATCTGGACTCAATGGAGTTTAGAAGGATAAGGGAGACCTGATTGAAACTTAACAGAATACTGAGAGACCTGGGTAGAGGGGACATGAAGGAGATGCTTCCACTAACGGGCAAGAATAGGACCATGAGGGCACGGCCTCACAGTTAGGGATGACTCCTTTAGAACTGAGATGAGGAACTTCTTCAGCCTGAGGGTAATGATTCTGTTGCAGAGGTCTGTGGATTCACTGAGTATAAGGGGTAGGTAGGCTCCTGATCGGTAAGGGGATCAAAGATTACAGGGAGAAGGCAGGAGAATGGGAGTGAGAATCGTATCAGCCAAGATCAAATGGTGGAGCAGATACGACAGGCTGAATGGCCTAATTCTGATCCTATATCTTATGGTCTTATTATTATTCTGTGTCACTGGCCAAGCCAGCAGTTACTTCCATTCAGTGTCCCACTACCTGTCTGTGTTACCCAACCCAAGAGGGTTGTGGGACACTGTACATCGCTGGTAGCTTGTGACTTGGAGGCAATGTTGTTCCCATGTACTGCTGCTCTCTTTCTCTTAGGCTGTTGAGTTCAAGGGTTTGAGGGGCACGGACAGCGGAGTCTTGGCAAGTTACTGAGGTCCATTCTACAGACAGCAGACTGTAGCCACCATAGTGCTGACAATTGAGTGAGTGAGTGAGTGAAGAAGCTGATGGATGGAGCAACAATCAAGTGGGCTGCCTGCCACAGATGGTGTTATGCCACACCTATGCTCATCGTGCCAACTGTTCCATCACATTTGTGACATGTGCCATTTTATGAAATGTGGGCACAGCTCCTTAATCTGATCATAGGCCCATCAACTTTTCAATGAAACACAACAAAAAATGCAACTGAGTATTTTTTGTTTATTTTTACAAAGATAACAGTTATTGACTAATACAGTAATTGATAAAGATTAATATCAGACATATTTAACATTTTGCTGTGGGCCAGGAAAAGCAGACAGTGCTCTGAGCTAGCAGGACCAAAAGATGTTTGGTTGCCAAGAGTGACTCTGGAAATTGTCATTTTAAATTAAAAACAAGGTTGGGGTTCTTACTTGGACTAATTGGAAATGGATTGAGTTATCTAAGTTGACGAAACAGAAGTTGAATAATCAGACTAGCAAGTATAGTGGATCCTGCTGAGAATCTGAAATCTCAACAGGAAACTTCTGAAAACACAGATAATAAGAACTGCAGATGCTGGAGTCGGAGAAATAACAGTGTGGAGCTGGAGGAACACAGCAGGCGAAGGCTGCATCAGAGGAGCAGGAAAGTTGACATTTTGGGTCAGGACCCTTCTTCAGAAAGCCAAGCTGAAGCATTAACTTTCCTGCTCCTCTGATGCCTGGCCTGGCCTGCTGTGTTCCTCCAGCTCCATACTGTGTTATCTCAACTTCTGAGAACACTCCTGTAGCAACATTGAAGTTCCCACTATCAGTATCACAAGGTTACCACTGACCAGAAACTGAATTGGATTAGCCATATAAATTGATGGCTACAGGAGCAAGGTCAGAGGCTAGGAATCCTACATCAAGTAACTCATCTCCTGACATTCTACATCCAGTCCAGCATCTACAAGACACAAGCCAGGAGTGTGATGGAATAATGCCTGGATGAGTGCAGCTCCTACAACACTCAAGAAGCTCAACACCATCCAAGACAAAGCAGCCGGTTTGATAAGCACCACATCTTTCAGTTTTCATTTTCTTTACCACCATGTACCTTTCAAACTCATAATCTTGACCATTCAGTAGGACAAGGCCAGCAGATACAACATGTATTAGTAACTATGTTTCTCAGGTCTCATCGACAAGTGGAAATATCTTCACTTTCACAATGTTAAGAACTTTCATAATGTTAAAGAACTTGACAAGGACCCCTCCCTTTTCTGGAAAAAAAGCTCCATACCTGTTCAACATTTCCTGAGAAGAATAGCCATTTCATTTTTACAACATTGTGATGATTTTTTTTTGCACCTTTTCCAGTTCCTTAATAGCTTTTTCTTACGATCTCAGATCAGGCACCCAAATCTGTATTAGATCCAGTGAGGGATCAGTCACAATTTGTTTAAAGGATGCAAAATTTGACATCATAATTACTAAGAGAATAAAGGTACACAATTTAGACCAGTCATTTTTTTAAGCCAGTCATGTAACAGCACAGCAAACAAATTCCCTGTAGATATGCAGAGATGGGCTGAGAGGTGGCAGATGGAGTTCAACCTGGATAAATGCGAGGTGATGCATTTTGGAAGGTCGAATTTGAAAGCTGAGTACAGGATTAAGGATAGGATTCTTGGCAGCGTGGAGGAACAGAGGGATCTTGGTGTGCAGATACATAGATCCCTTAAAATGGCCACCCAAGTGGACAGGGTTGTTAAGAAAGCATATGGTGTTTTGGCTTTCATTAACAGGGGGATTGAGTTTAAGAGTCGTGAGATCTTGTTGCAGCTCTATAAAACTTTGGTTAGACCGCACTTGGAATACTGCGTCCAGTTCTGGGCGCCCTATTATAGGAAAGATGTGGATGCTTTGGAGAGGGTTCAGAGGAGGTTTACCAGGATGCTGCCTGGACTGGAGGGCTTATCTTATGAAGAGAGGTTGACTGAGCTCGGTCTCTTTTCATTGGAGAAAAGGAGGAGGAGAGGGGACCTAATTGAGGTATACAAGATAATGAGAGGCATAGATAGAGTCGATAGCCAGAGACTATTTCCCAGGGCAGAAATGGCTAGCACGAGGGGTCATAGTTTTAAGCTGGTTGGTGGAAAGTATAGAGGGGATGTCAGAGGCAGGTTCTTTACGCAGAGAGTTGTGAGAGCATGGAATGCGTTGCCAGCAGCAGTTGTGGAAGCAAGGTCATTGGGGTCATTTAAGAGACTGCTGGACATGCATATGGTCACAGAAATTTGAGGGTGCATCCATGAGGATCAATGGTCGGCACAACATTGTGGGCTGAAGGGCCTGTTCTGTGCTGTACTGTTCTATGTTCTATGTTCTATGTTCTATATACGCCAATGTGCAGCTTGACATAGGCAACTAACAAAAGGGGCCAAAAATACCACAAACTGCACAATATCATAAAACACAGAATTGTTACGTTGCAGACAGAGGTCATTTAGCCCATCATGTCTATACTGGCTCTCAAAATGAGCACCAATACTCTGTGACCTTCTGCCCTTTTCCCACATCCTCGCACATTGCTTCTTTGCAAATAGTCATTCAATTTCCTTCAGACTCCTGAATTGAACCTGCCTCCAACACACTTCTAGGCAGTGTATTCCAGACCCAAACCACAAAGCGCGTGGAAAAAGAAATTTTCTCACCTTGAATTTACCTCTTTGATAAATGATAGACTCACGGTCATAGAGTCATATGGCACAGAAATACACCCTTCAGTCCAACCAGTCCATGTCGAACATAATTCCAAACTAAACTAGCCCTACCTGCTTGCTCCAAACCTTTCCTATTCATGGACCTTTTGAAATGTTTTTCAAACACTGTAATTGTGCCCTCTTCCACCACTTCCTCAGGAAGTTCATTCCACATGCGAACCACCCTCTGTCTAAAAAGTTTTCCCCTCCTGCCTTTGTTAAACCTCTCTCCTCTCGCTGTAAAAATATCTTGAAATGCCCCAGTTTTAAAATCTCCCATCCAAGGGAAAAGACACAGTCATGAAAACAGAGATAACAAGGTGTAGAGCTGGATGAACACACCAGGTCAAGCAGCATCAGAGGAGCAGGAAAGCTGACGCTTTGGGCCTAGACAGATACTTCTTATTTTTCGATAAAGCCCTACACGATCTAATCCTCTCTTATTGTATTGAAAGCTATGGAAAACAAACTCTACTCACTTATTGCTAAGCATTGCCGATCCATGTCCTTCATTTTCAGCCTATTGCTGTCACCGAGCAATGCACGTATTGGGGAGTAGGACGCAAGCCCAGTGGAATATCATTAGTTGATACAGCTGAGGTGGAATAATATTTAGCTGATGCTTCTATTTCTGGAAATCTTGCATTTTGCGAGGTCTAAAATTTATTTTTTGTTATTATTCCACAGGAAGTGGACATTGATGGCTGGGTCAACATTTTCTGCCCATCCTTTATCATGCAGAATGAGAGTAAATCATGTTGCTGTGGGTCTGGAGTCACACGTAGGCCAGGCCAACTGAAGACAGCAGATTTTCTTTGCTGAAGGACTAGAGTGAATCAGTTGGATTTTTCCCAATAATAGTTTGAATATCACCATTAGACTCTTAGTTCTAGGTTTTTATGAAATTCAAATTCTGCCATCTGCCTTGGTGGGATTCAAACCATCAAAGCATCATGTGGGTTTCAGGATTAATAATCGAGCAATATTATCCACTAGGCCATCATCTTAAATATCTATACCTAGGTTCTTTTGTACCTAAGACAGTGCTGTAATGCAGCGACTGTAAACTTTTTACTCATTTGACAATAAAGCTAATTCAATCCATTCTCCCTGTAGCTGACAATACTTGATAGTAAATATGTTAAAAAAAAAGCAAAGAAACCTCACCAGAAATTTTGGCAATTTGCTACAATACAGAGCACACTAAACGAAAGAATGATGGAAGCTGATATGATAGTAACTGTCAAACAGGAATTGAATAAATAACTAAAAGAAAAAGAATTTGCAAAGTCTGGGGGAAAGGGCAGGGATGTGGAGCTAAATGGCTGCTTGGTCAGAGAGTTGGAGCATGCTTGATAGGCTGAATAGACTCCTGTGTTGTACGATCCCAATACTTGTCCTTTTTGGCTAACAACTGTCTTATCTCTGCTTCTGCCCTTTCCAATTTCTCCCTTGATGCATCAAGCTTTCTCTTATAATCCATGGCCTACTGGATATGGAGCTATTGGCAACCCAGCAAAGAAAAGGACTGGATATGCTTTTGGCTTAGCATTTGTCAAGGGCAATATCTTTGAAATGCTCATCTTTTTCAGCTGTATCCTTTGCTTTCTGCTGACCTGTGCATCCATCAGATCTGATACTTCTCAAAGAAGCAAATGATGTTTCCAACTTGTGGTTTATTTATAGCATGGAGCATAGCAGCCGATTGAGCAATTGATTCCAATCTCGTTTCTTGCCCTCAGCAGAAACATTCATTCTTGGCATGTATGACGTTTGTATTCTGTTATCATTACCCTGGTCCTCAACACTTTCAGCCACACTCTTACTAAATCTTTATCATTTTTGTAAAACAGCAGCTCAGTTTCAGTTGGAATAGTGTATCTACTTCTAAGCATCGCACTTCGGGCCAGATGCGAGCACTTTCAGGGCCATTCGTGAGAATGGCTTCAGGGATACAAGCTTTGGATAGGGTGGAGAAGCTGGCGGCTGTTTTCCAGAGAGAAGGTTGAAAAAGGAGATTTGACTGAAATGTTCAAAATCATGATTCTAGGGCCAGGGCAGAGAAAAAAAAGCTGAGAATCCATTCCCATTGGCAGAAGGTGATCCAAGATTTGAAGAATCAAGGAACTATTATAGTGCAGAATGAGGCCATTTAGTCCATTGTGCCCATGCTGGTTCTAACCTAGTACCAATCTCCTGCTTTTTCCACCATATCCCTGCACTTAATTGTTATTCATACACTGTCATATTGAATGTCTCAGTTGAACCAGTCTCTAGCACATGTCAAGGCAATGCATTCCATACCTTAACTAATTGCTGTGTGAAAACACTTCTTCTCACATCACCTTTGCTTGATTTGTATATCATTTTGAATCAGTGCCACGTCATTCTTTTCCCTTTTATGAGAAGGAACAGCATCTCCTTATCAACTCCATCTAGCGCAGTCATGACTTTCAAAGCCTCCTGTCAAATCTCGTCTCAGCCTTCTTCTCTCCAAAGAAAGCAATCCTAACTTCTTCAATCTATCCTCACAGCTGAAGTTTCTCATTCCTAAAACTGTTCTTGTAAATTGCTTCGATACTCTCTCCAATCCGTTGACATCTTTCCCATAATGTGGTACCCACAACTGTACACAATACTGAGGTCTAAAAAGTGCCCTGTACCATTTCAACATCACCTCCTTTCTCAATACTTATAGCTCTCTGGAACTGTCCTGCCATTTATAGTCAGGCCCCTGCACTACTGCATCCTGTTTAGAACCACACCCCTTATTTTACATTGTTTTACAATGTTCTTCATAACTAAGTGTATCACGCAGGCTCATAAAGGCCTACAGCTTGTAAACAGGCCCTTTGGCCTAACTTGTCCACGCTGTCCAATTTTCACAATTAATCTGGTCTCATTTGCCTGCATTTGCCCATTTCCCCCATACCTATTCCATCCATGCACCTATCCAAATGTTTCTTAAATGACAAAATTGTACTTCCATTGCATTAAACATCATCTGCCACTTATTCACGATGCTTGACAAATCTGCAGGAACTCTATGAAGATGTAACTAGTAGAGTTTACGAGGGGGATCCAGTCGATGTGGTATATTTGAACTTTCAGAAAGCTTTTGACAAAGTCCCACATAGGAGAATAATGTGCACGTTTTAAAGCAAATGGTATTGGGGGAAGTGTATTGAGGTGGATAGGAAACTGGTTGGCAGAGAGGAAGCAAAGAATAGGAACTAATGAGTCTTTTTCAAATTGGCAGTGGGGTAAGTAGTAGGGTGCCACAGGTGCTGGGATGCCAGCTAGTCACAATATATATGAGTACTTTGGATGAGAGAACAAAACATAACATCTCCAGGTTTGCAGATTGTACTAAATTGGGTGGGAGGATGAACTGTGATGAGAATGCAAAGATCCTTCAGCATGATCTCAACAGTTTGGGTGAGTGGGCAAATCAATGGCAGATACAGTATAATTTGGATAACTGTGAGGTTATTCACATCAGAAGCAAAAACAAGGAAGCAGATTACTACCTGAATGGCTGTAAATTGGGAGAGGGGAGTGTGCAGCAGGACCTGGATGCCCTTGTGCACCAGTCGCTGAATGTAAGCATGCAGGTGCAGTAGGGCGTAAACAAGACAAATGGTATGTTGGTGATATTGGGAATTGCAGATGCTGGAGAATCCAAGATAACAAAGTGTGGAGCTGGATGAACACAGCAGGCCAAGCAGCATATCAGGAGCACAAAAGCTGACGTTTCGGACCTAGACCCTTCATCAGAAAAGGGGGATGGGGAGAGGGAACTGGAATAAATGGGGAGAGAGGGAGAGGCGGACCAAAGATGGAGAGAAAAGAAGATAGGTAGAGAGAAGAGTATAGGTGAGGAGGTAGGGAGGGGATAGGTCAGTCCAGGGAAGACGGACAGGTCAAGGTGGTGGGATGAGGTTAGTAGGTAGGAGATGGAGGTGCGGCTTGGGGTGGGAGGAAGGGATAGGTGAGAGGAAGAACAGGTTAGGGAAGCGGAGACAGGCTGGGCTGGTTTTAGGATGCAGTGAGGGGAGGGGAAGAGCTGGGCTGGTTTTGGGATGCAGTAGGGGAAGGGGAGATTTTGAAGCTGGTGACGTCCACATTGATACCATTGGGCTGCAGGGTTCCCAAGCGGAATATGAGTTGCTGTTCCTGCAACCTTCGGGTGGCATCATTGTGGCACTGCAGGAGGCCCATGATGGACATGTCATCTGAAGAATGGGAGGGGGAGTGGAAATGGTTCGCTACAGAGAGGTGCAGTTGTTTGTTGCGAACCGAGTGGAGGTGTTCTGCAAAGCGGTCCCCAAGCCTCCGCTTGGTTTCGCCAATTTAGAGGAAGCCACACCGGGTGCAATGGATACAATATACCACATTGGCAGATGTGCAGGTGAACATCTGCTTCATATGGGAGGTCATCTTGGGGCCTGGGATGGGGGTGAGGGAGGTGGTGTGGGGGCAAGTGTAGCACTTCCTGCGGTTGCAGGGGAAGGTGCCGGGTGTGGTGGGGTTGGAGGGGAGTGTGGAGCGAACAAGGGAGTCGCGGAGAGAGTGGTCTCTCCGGAAAGCAGAGAAGGGTGGGGATGGAAAAATAGCTAGGGTGGTGGGGTCGGATTGTAGATGGCAGAAGTGTCAGAGGATGATGCTATGTATCCGGAGGTTGGTGGGGTGGTATGTGAGAACGAGGGGGATCCTCTGGGGGTTGTTGTGGCGGGGGCAGGGTGTGAGGGATGTGTCGCGGGAAATGCGGGAGACGCGATCAAGGGCGTTCTCGACCACTTCGGGAGAAAAGTTGCGGTCCTTGAAAAACATGGACATCTGGGATGTGCGGGAGTGAAATGCCTCATCCTGGGAGCAGATGCGGTGGAGGCGGAGGAATTGGGAATAGGGGATGGAATTTGTGCAGGAGGGTGGGTGGGAGGAGGTGTATTCTAGGTAGCTGTGGGAGTCAGTGGGCTTGAAATGGACATCAGTTTCTAGCTGGTTACCTGAGATGGAGACTGAGAGTTCCAGGAAGGTGAGGGATGTGTTGGAGATGGCCCAGGTGAACTTGAGGTTGGGGTGGAAGGTGCTGGTGAAGTGGATGAACTGTTCAAGCTCCTCTGGGGAGCAAGAGGCGGCGCCGATACAGTCATCAATGTAACGGAGGAAGAAGTGGGGTTTGGGGCCTGTGTAGGTGTGGAAGAGGGACTGTTCCACATAACCTACAAAGAGGCAGGCATAGCTGGGGCCCATGTGGGTGCCCATGGCCACCCACTTTGTCTGTAGGAAGTGGGAGGAATCGAAAGAGATGTTGAGGGTGAGGACGAGTTCGGCTAGGCGGATGAGTGTGTCGGTGAAGGGGGATTGGTCGGGCCTGCGGGACAGGAAGAAGTGGAGGGCCTTGAGGCCATCTGCATGAGGAATACACGTGTATAGGGACTGGACGTCCATGGCAAAAATTAGGTGTTGGGGGCCAGGGAATTGGAAGTCCTGGAGGAGATGGAGGGTGTGGGTGGTGTCACGGACATAGGTAGGGAGTTGCTGGACCAAAGGGGAGAAAATGGAGCCCAGATAGGTGGAGATAAGTTCGGTGGGGCAGGAACAGGCTGAGACAATGGGTTGACCAGGGCAGGCAGGTTTGTGGATTTTGGGAAGGAGATAGAAACGGGCCGTGCAGGGTTGAGGAACAATGAGGTTGGAGGCTGTGGGTGGGAGGTCCCCTGAGGTGATGAGGTCATGGATGGTGTTGGAAATGATGGTTTGGTGCTCGAGGATGGGGTCGTGATCAAGGGGGCAGTAGAAGGAAGTGTCGGAGAGTTGGCATTTGGTTTTGACGATATAGAGGTCAGTGCACCATACTACCACTGTGCCACCCTTGTCTGCGGGTTTGATGGTGAGGTTGAGGTTGGAGCGGAGGGCTGCCCATTCTGCAGGGGAGAGGTTGGAGTGGGTGAGAGGGATGGAGAGGTTGAGGCGGTTAATGTCTCGACGGCAGTTGGAGATGAGGAGGCCAAGGGAGGGTAGGAGGCCTGGGAGTGGTGTCCAGGAGGAGGACTTGTGTTGGAGGTGGGTGAAGGGGTCAGTGGAGGGAGGGTTATGCTCCTGGTTAAAGAAGTAAGCGTGGGGGCGAAGGCGGCGGAAAAACTGCTTGATGTCCAAACGTGACTGGTATTCGTTGATGTGTGGGTGGAGGGGGAACAAAGGTGAGCCCCTTGCTTAGGACTGACCATTTGGCTTTCATTGTGAGAGGTTTCGAGTACGGGAGCAGAGATGTGTTGTTGCAGTTATACAGGGCCTGGGTGAAGCCACACCTAGAATACTGTGCGCAGTTTTGGTCTCCTTTTCTGAGGAAGGATACTCTTGCTCTCAAGAGAGTGCAGCAAATGTTTACCAGGCTGATTCCAGGGATAGCAGGTCTGACGTATGAGGAGAGATTGACTAGGTTTGGATTGTTTTCACTGGAGTTCGGACAAATGAGGGGGGATCTCACAGAGATTTATAAAGTTCGAACAGGACTGGACAGGGTAGATGCGGGGACAATGTTCCTGATGGTGGGTGCGTCCAGGGCCAGGGGTCACAGTATGAGGATTCAGGGTCGACCATTTAGGATGGAAGTGAGGAGACATTTCTTCACCCAAAGAGTGGAGAGCCTGTGGAATTCATTACCACAGGAAGAAGTTGATGCCAAAACATTTAAAGTATTCAAGAGGCAGCCAGATATAGCACTTGGAGTGAATGGGATCAAAGGTTATGGGGAGAAAGCAGGATTAGGCTATTGAGTTGGACAATCAGCCATGATCGTGATGAATGGTGGAGCAGGCTCAAAGGGCTGAATGGCCTCCTCCTGCTCCTGTCTTCTATGTTTCTAAAAGAACCAAGGGAAACATAAGGTGAATGGATGCTACCAGCCACATGGCCTTGGAATTTGAGGCAGCAGGATGAGGGAAATGACAGCAAAATGTCAAGCCTGACATTCTCCTGCCACCAGAGCAGATTGTTAGCGGTAGCCCCCTCAGCGACATGGCTGCCTACAAGGTAGACCAGTTGTTAAGGCCCTGATTCAGGAGCCACCTTTACATGCACTAGCATTTCACTGACAATGGGGACTTTGCCAAAGAAACCATTCCCTGTGGTTTTGCCAGGAAGGACCAGGAAGCTGCGAACATTGGGTTGGCCAGCAGCTCTCGGAAGTGGGTCTTCCTCACCAGAGCCAACTCACACCCATGACCTGCTGAGCATTAAATATCTGCAGGACAGCCCATCAGAGTCGGATGACTGCGAGGACTTCAGCTTTCACGTTAAGAAAGTAAGCCTAATGAGTTTAAACAAAGTCAGATTACTCAGTCTGGGTTTAACATGATTAGCAAGCACTTTCATGCAGCTGGAAGGACCAATATTTTAATTGCTCATTCGCAGTTAGGATAATAATCAATAAGACTGATTCTGCAGCAAGACAAATCAGGCTTTTAAATCTTGAAAGCTTATAATACAACATGAATTACATATTCATTCAACTAGAAATGAAGGTTAAACTGTCAGAGGGTTCCTGTGGTTATTTTAACAACCTTCTCTACATGGCAGTTCATAACTATTGGAATATGATAACTTAACGACAACCTTATTTAAAGAGTTCTGTTGATTTTTTTTTAAAACTGCTGCTTCAATAAAGCTAATTTACAATTCATTAGTTTATAAATAATACCTGCACTGCTCGATTCTCCGTAAGCAACTCATCACTTTGTCTGCTCAGCCATGATTCGTGGATAATTGTTATGTTAATGGTTTCATGTCCTGTGCATTCTACACCATGGTAGCTGGGGATTTGAAATTTATTGAAATACAAGTTCAGAAGAAATGGTGGGCCTCGCTAATGGCGGCCTTGAAACTGTCAGTTTGAGATAAAAACTGAAAGAACTATGGATTCTGGAAATCAGAAACAAAAACAGAAGTTGCTGGAAAAGCTCAGCAGATCTGGCAGCATCCTTGGACAGAAGTCACAGGACCTGAAATGTTAACTCGGATTTCCCTCCACAGGATACTGCCAGACCTGCTGAGCTTTTCCAGTAACTTCTGTTTGTGGTGCCAAACTAATCTGTCTGGTTCACTAATGCCTGGCTAGAGACCAAAGGCTGCTATTCTCACTAGCCCAACCCCATGTCAGGCTGACAAGGGACAAGCTCTGGGTTCTGAGGAAGGGTCAACAGACCTGAGACGTTAACTCTGTTTTCTCCTCCACAGATGCTGCCAGACCTGCTGAGCTTTTCCAGCAACTTTGTTTTTGTTTGAGCTCCTAAAAAGCTGCAGTAAGCAACCACTAGTATTTTCAGTGGATACAGCAGCATCTTTTGGATTAATGAGTGTGATATTTACTTGGTCCATCCTTGAGGGATTACCAATTAGCTTCATCCACAGGAATTTAGAATTGTTTTATAAGCACAGCCTCCTATCAACCAGTAAGTAAATCAATTATCTATGAACCATTACCAAAAGGAGGGCTGGCGATGTACAAGAAAAAGAATCTCAAGGATGAAATAGATGTTACGAGTCTGGAGAAGATTGAACAGGCTGGGCTCTTTGTTCTCGAAAAGTGAATGCTGACGGGTGACCTGATAGAAGTCTTATAAATTATGAAAGGGTTTGATAGGGTAGATTCAGAGAAGGTGTTTCTGCTTCTTGGATAGCCAAGGCTCATGACTTTAAGTACAGGGTAGTCAACATTGTGAACACCTGAGATGCTGCACGGCCTGCTGTGTTCATCCAGCTCCACACTTTGTTATCTCAGAGTTAGTATGCTTGTTGCCTTTATGCATCAGGTTGCTTTTCATCCTCAGCCAACATCACCTCGTTAGGAATCACACGACACCAGGTTACAGTCTAATAGTTCATTTGAAAACACAAGCTTTCAGAGTGTAATCCCTTTATCAGGTGAAATGATAAAGAAGCACACAGGATACAGAATTTATGAGTAAAAGATCAAGGGGTCACACCACTGATGAGGATGTATTAAACAAACCTACTGTTAAATCTTTAATCAGTTAGCTTCATAGGTATAAGCTTCGTAGTAAGGTACTCTCAACTCTCGATAACAGAATTTCCATACTAATGGCCTCAGACCATGTTTTCTCCATCCAACTCTCAACTCAAACATGGCTAATTAAATTCATGACTACTTCTGCTCTCAGGCTATGTTCCACTGCAAGAAGCAAAAGACCAGTTTTATAAAGAACATGACACCATGATTGGCAGAATCCGAAAGTCAGGACATTTTTACCCATTGGAGGTTTTCACACAAAAATGGATATGGACCATGCGGCATGGTTCCCCAGCCCCTGTTATCATAAACAGAAATCAGAAATGAGACCGGTCAGAGCCCACCCCAGCTTTACTGAAACAATGAGTTTTGTGTAACCAATAAACAAACAACATGCACATAAACATAAAAACAACTTATAATAACACACAAACACCATGCATATAAACACAAGAACAACATGTATTGGCATACAAACAACAAGTACAACATTTAAAAGGTATCTGTATAGGTACATGAATAGGAAGGGTTTCGAGGAATATGGGCCAAATGCTGGCAAATGGGAATAGATTAATAAGCGATATCTGGTCAGCATGGATCGGTTGGATCGAAGGGTCTGTTTCCATGCTGTATGACTCTATGACTCTATACCATGCATATAATCATAAGAACAACATATATCAACATACAAACAACATGCATACAAATGTAAGAACATGACACATATTGACAAAAAACATGTAGGTAAACATACAGGCAATTTTCAAATCGGCATATGAATTAGGAGCAGGAATAAGCAATTTGGCCCCATGAACTGATTCCACCATTCAATTGGATTCCTCCATAGTTCCATCTGCTCCCAGTTATCTTCCCCTCCCCTGACTGCACCTTGCTTATCAAAAGTCTATCCAGCTCTGCCTTAAAAATACTCAAGGACTCAGCTTTCACTGACTTTTTGGGAGGGAGTTCCAAAGACCCATGATTATTGCTGAGAATAAACATCTCCAGTTCACTGTCTTAAATGATCAGCACTTTTTTTTCTGGACTGCAAAGGGTCATAATGATTAGATCATTACTATATTCAAGACTGAGATAGACAGTTTGAACAAAGACTGTAATGAGGTCCTGGTGAAACCCAAACTGGGCATCAGTGACCAGGTTATTGAGCCAAGCTCAAATTATGTCCATGGTTTCTCCATCTGCCTATCCCGAACATCTCTCCAGACCTATTTCTCTCTCAGACCTCCACTGAGCCCCAAATCTAACCTCTAGTTTAATTTTGATTTTAATGACTCCACAAGCAGCAGCTGTACCATCAGATGACCTTTAAGGAAGGAAATTTGCCATCCTTATCCAGTCTGGCTTATATTTGACTGCAGATCCGCAGCAATATGGCTGACGGTTAACGGTTCTCTGAAACGATCTAACGCGATATTCATTTGAATGGCTAATTAATCCCGTTTATTGTTACGTATATTTATTGCAAATACAGTGAAAAAAGTTATCTACTGTCACCACTCTCAGGCACCATATTAAAACCCAGAAATTAAACCAAAAAACAGAATATAAAGACAGAAAAGTAAAACAGTAAAGTTCACCTTACAGTCTTATCTCAATAAAGTTAGGTGGTCTTTACAAAGAGCTCCCCGTTCTCACTCCTCCTGCCCACTGCCTACAGCTAAAGCGATGGCACAGGAGAGATTGTAGTGTAGACTTACCAGGATTATGCTTGGGCTGGAGGATTTTAGTTATGAAGAGAGATTGGATAGACTGGGGTTTGGATCAGAAGAGACTAGAGGGAGAAATGATGGACCAAGTTTTTTTCATTGATTCATGAGACAAGAGTGCCAATGGCTGCGCCAACATTTGTTGCCCACATCTGTGCCCCCCCCCCCATGCGTAAATGCTGTGGGAAATTTGGTGGTGAGCTGTGTTCCTGATCCATTGCACTACCCAAGGATTATGGTGTTTGGGGTTGGGCAGAGGTGGACAGAAACACCCACAGTTCAGTTAAGGAGAGAGTTCCAGGATTTTGACTTCTGCCACTTCTATTAACCCTACACTCACCTCTTTTTCTCTTGCCATACAAAGTAATTATCACAAATTCTTAATGAAAATCAGGAAATATCAATCAAAAGTGAGATGAGGGGGATCCTTACTTGAATCTTCCAAACCCACAACTACTTCTATGTAGAAGGGCAGGCCAGCAGATACATAGGAACACCATCACCTGCAAGTTGCCCTCCAAGCCACTCACCATCCTGGCTTGGAAATAACATCACCATTCCTTCATTTGTCACTGGGTCACAATCCTAAAATTCCGTCCCTAACCACAAAGTAGCTGCAACGCATGGAATGCAATGTTTCATGAAGGCAGCTTACCAGCACCTTCTCTATAGCAATTAAATCGATGACAAATGCTGGGCTAGCCCCTAATGTCTATGTCACAATAAATAATTTGTGCAGGGCTCAAACACAACACAATGTGACCAACCCCAGTGGTTTACTGGATAAGGTACTGTGGTTTCTGCAGTCAAGTCTTGTCTGGGGTGAGTTCAGATTGGTGTGATGGTGGCTCAGTGGTTAGCACTGCTGCCTCACAACGCAAGGGATCTAGGTTCGATTCCACCCTCAAATGACTTGCTGTGTGGAGTTTGCCCATTCTCCCCATTTCTGTGTGGGTGCTCCAGGTTTTCTCACACAGTCCAAAGATGTGCAGTCTAGGCGGATTGGCTGTGCTAAATTACCTAGAGTGTTCAGGGATGTGTGGATTAGATAAGCTCCATGGAAAGGCTAAGAGGTCTGGGTGGGATGCTCTAAGGGTTACTGTGGAGTTGATGGGCTGAAGAACCTGTTTCCACACTGTGGGGATTCTATGATTTCAGACTGCAATTAAAATCTATCATTTATTTGCATACCGTTTCTTTATCGGCTTTTAAATATTTGGAGTTTCTTTCTAGTTTAAGTCTACAGTACATTAATATTTTCAACAAGGAATACATAGTTTTGTTTGAACCATATAATCTATTTGATGTTTTTTGTACACAACAGTCTCTGTGAAACAAACAGGTGCCATTTGCCATTTATAAGTCTTTATGCTGGACAATAAAATGATTCAAATGGCTGATTACCTCACACTGATCAACAGTTACAACTAACAATAGACTTTTGTCCCAAATGCACAGGAACAAAAATAAATCTGCTTTTAAGCTGAGGTCCCACGCTTCTCTGCCTTCTTTTCTCTATATTTCAATAGGAACTTGGAGAGACAGATTCTGAATACATGCAGGGAACAAATGAGAGATCAGTGCAGAAAGACAAAATAACATCTGTTTAGGTGGAAAATGGATTGAACTGAACTGGAAAAATCACACAGGCGAATCAGACCATGGGAGTGTAAAAATGATGTGCTGCTTTTTCTTCTGAAGAAGAAAGCTCACATACAAAGGTTTTCCAATTGTGAGAATATTAAAACCTCTTTGCGTACATCCTGTTTGTTCTACTTGAAGAAGACTCACAACCTTACATTGTTTTCTCTGCTTTGTTTGTACATTCAGATAGCTTTCATATGGTGAAGCATTTGTACATAGAAAAGAATTGTTTTGTTCCGGATGGATATTTGTGCAGCTCTGCATTTAAACGTCTCTTAACTACTGCACAGGGGTCTACCAATAATTGTAGCCCATTATCTCTAATTGGGAAGGACATCGACTCCTGCACATTGCAGCAACTATATATTCATAGCGCAGATACTGCAACCTCCAAAGCTATAGCTACTGCTACATTTTCCTTTTATTATTCCTGATTCTGGGGGCCTGATTAAAGATGCTTCGTTATAATCCTAACTAACAGTAATACTGCTCAAGTCTGTTCCCACAGTGAGATCTGGCTTGATAGACCATAATATGTAATTTTTTGTTAAATTTCCATAGAGGCCACAGGTGCTGAGGATATTCTCAAAAGGCTGCCAACGTACTTTCAACAAAAGAGCATAAATCTTTATTGCACAAAAAAAGCATTTTACTGCACAACAATCTGAAATGAATTTGTAAAAAAGTCCTTAAAGCAAGGTTTTGCCTCCACCCATAACTCTAAACCTTGTTGGAAAACCAGCCGAATATGATATGGCCTGAGTGTTGCTAAAATATTAGCCCCTGTAATGTATATAAGGAAGACTGGATTTTTGTTAAGACAAGATTGAAGTTTATTAACACCTGATGTATTAAATCCAAATTAAATATTGATACTGCAATGGGATTTCAGGCTTATGCATAGTCTGAGTTCTATTATCGGACAATGTACAGCAAAGAAACAGTAATTGCAAGCAGGCTACTAATATAATGCAGTTGAAGCAGGTGTCTCTGCACCGGAGTACCTCTTCCCTCTGAATTGGTTGCTTGTTTCACCAGCCTGTTGCCAGTATCAATGAATTCAAGCCCCTACATCCTGAAGTTGACTCAAATTTTAAGTTGGTCTTCGAATATTTAATGTCATCATTACAAATGCCCAGGGGTTATTTTAATTCTTTATTTCCCAAAGCAATATTCTTTGTTTAACTGAGACTGAGTGAAATTCTGGTAGGGTGTCAATGGATTACCAAGTTTAGGTGCGTGTTTTCTATTTTCCATGTAGTTTTATGATCTTTAAAATGACATAAAAATCATATTGTGGTGAAATACTTTTTTTGTTTTTATTTATTTGTCACAGATCCTCTTCATTCTTTTCTTCTGTATTACTCCTTATAAAGCCTCGGGCTGTTGCCATGTCAAAATAAAAGCAAGGACAACATTATCTGGGTCTTTTTTTGGCTACTGCGCCGTTTTTATGGGATTCAATCGAAGTTTGGATGGCAGGAAGTTCTTAGCATCACAGAGAACAACTTTTTTTAATCTGTGATTCTCTCTGCAATTTGCTTGATGTTGCTTTCTTGTGGGTTTCTGCTTGAGGGGGTTATCTCAACTGCTTGTGAAACTCTTTTTGACAAGTTGTGGCCTGAATTGCTTTGAATGATGAGAGTTGTCCCTACGCTGTTGGGATTAATGTGCTTCCAAATAGGTTGAAGAACTTTGGCCGTGGTTATTGGCTGTAAACTTCAACTCTGAAATAACATAGATGATTAGTGACAGTTAGGAAACTCTTGACAACTCTACTTCTGCTCCCAGTTTTAAACATCAACTTGTGGGCGGCACGGTGGCTCAGTGGTTAGCACTGCAGCCTCACAGCGCCAGGGACCCGGGCTCAATTCCAGCCTCGGGTGACTATCTGTGTGGAGTTTGCACGTTCTCTCCCTGTGTCTGCGTGGGTTTCCTCCGGGTGCTCCGGTTTCCTCCCACAGGCCAAAGATGTGCAAGCTAGGTGGATTGGCCATGTTAAATTGCCCGTAGTGTTTAGGGGTGTGTGTGGGCTATAGGGGGATGGGTCTGGGTGGGATGCCGCTTAGGGCGGTGTGGACTTGTTGGGCTGAAGGGCCTGTTTCCACACTGTAGGGAATCTAATCTAATCTTGTTGCCAACATGTTGCAGTTTCTGGCTGAAACACTATCCCCAGGCTTATATGGACTGTGTGTTTCTTATCTATTCACCCTGTAACATGGGCTACAAAATTGGGTTCTTGTTGAGGCAGATATTTTGAAGTTTATGAACAACACTATTCATATTGTTACATCATTGATTCACATGTGGTCTGGATTACTGACTGCATTCAGCAAAGATGCAGTAACTACAAACTTGCTGAAAATGAAGCAGCTATCTTTTAAATGTCATGTGTTTTAATGTAATATAAACTAGAACATAAAAGGTTAAGGGGTGATGTGGGCAAAGTTTTCAAGACATTAGTAGGAAAAGACAAGGCAATTAAAGATAAACTATTTTCACTGTTTGGATATTCTGCAAGTAGGAAGAATAGGCTGAGAATTAGGGCCAGATTTGGAGAGATGTTGGAAAGCACAATGGTATTCAAATAGCGATAAATGTTTGGAACTGGCTTTCACAAAAGACCCAGGGATACAGGATCTGTTGTTAATTTTAAACTTAAGATAGATACATTTTTGTTAAGCAAAGGTATTAGGAGATATTGACCAAAGCCAGGAACATGGAGATAAGCCACAAACCATTGAATGATGGAATAAGCTCATGGGGCTGGATGGCCTATTCATGATGCCTGGTCATCCTGTTCCAATGTAATCTAATTGTCGAATCTAAAGATACACTGCCTTTCTGGCACAGTATCTACAAAATAATGCAACAACTTAGAAAATACCTCGTTGACTGTAGGGAGCATTGGAATGTATTGAGGTTGTGAGAGCTGTTACATAATCCTCTGTGCTCTGAAGAAAAGTTTTATCAGACTCAAAACATTAACTCTTGAGTTTCTATCTTTAAGATTTCCCAGTATTTAATCTTCATTGACGACAGATAATGTGGCTTGCAGAGACATTTAGAAAAGAACTCCAGGAGCTGGTTGCCCTAAGTGCAGATATTACTCACTCCAGGGCAGTAAGGAATGGGCAATGAATGCGAGGTCAGCCAGTGGTGCTCACATCCTGAGAATTTTTTTTTAAAGAAAAACCCCAAAGAGTACCCTAAAGAAGTAAAATATATCCGAAAGAAACTTATAAAAATGCCATCAAAACTATTTGGGCCTCATCCTACAATAATTCCCTTCAGAAACTGTCATGCCTTTCTGTATCTATCTTCATCTTTAAAAACTCTGCATTAAAGCTCAACCTTTTGCATTACCGCTTGGCTACTGTTCATAATATCTCTTCTTTTTTCAGAAACATCGCACCTCTGTGAAGCTGAGTGGTGGTTGTTTGATATTAAAGATATTACTGTATAATTGCTCGTTATTTTCTTTTGCACAGAGTGTGCACGTATACAAATTTCCAATGTTTTTGCCTGCTTTCCTCCTGTTTTCCTGGTTTCCATCACTGGTTATTGTTCACCCTAACTACTGTTTATTCTGTCCATATCGCACTATTTATAGCAATGTTGCTTAACCCCAGTGTTGGAGAGGTGACATCAGCCCCAGGTCCTTCCAATCTCCTGGCTACAAGTAAGATCTGACACAGAATCTATGGAATAATGAGCACTGTGATCTTCGTAGCATCAAATCTCGTAGTGCCCTGTGTGAGAGCGAAAAGCTTAATTTATCCATGCGACAACAATGACACATAGAGTCATGGACATATATAGCAGGGAAATAGACCCTTTGGTCCAAATTGTCCATACCAACCAGATATCCTACACAAATTTGGCCCCATTTGCCAGCATTTGGCCCATATCCCTTCTTATTCATACACCCATCCAGATGCCTGTTACATGTTGTAATTGTGCCAGCCTCCACCACTTCCTCTGGCAGCTCATTCCATACATGCACTACCTTCTGTGTGGGAAAAAAGTTGCCCCTTAGGTCCCTTTTAAATCTTTCCCCTCTCACCTTAAACCCACACAGTCTAGTTTTGAATTCCCCCACTCTAGGTCAAAAAAAAAAGCCTTGGCTATTCACCTTATCCATGCCGCTCATGATTTTATAAACCACTGCAAGGCCACCCTTCAGCCTCCAATG
Source organism: Stegostoma tigrinum (assembly GCF_030684315.1). Taxonomy (NCBI): domain Eukaryota; kingdom Metazoa; phylum Chordata; class Chondrichthyes; order Orectolobiformes; family Stegostomatidae; genus Stegostoma; species Stegostoma tigrinum. The sequence continues at coordinate 119,132,881 of NC_081358.1, read as the reverse complement.
CTCTAGAGAAAATAGTCGCAGCCTATTTGGTCACTCCCTATAGCTCAAACCCTTCAACCCTGGCAACATCCTCATTAATCTTTTCTGAATCCTTTCAGGTCTTACAACATCTTTCCTATAGCAGGGAGACCAGAATTGTACACGGTATTCCAAAAGTGGCTTTATCAATGTCCTGTACAGCTGCAACATGACCTCCCAACTCCTATACTCAATGCACTGACCAAAAAAGGCAAGCGTACCAAATGCCTTCTGCACTATCCTGTCTACTTTCAAGGAAAAATATTTCAAAATGCCTGATAGATAGTTGGTGGGACAAAATTGAGCCCGTTCCTTTATCCTTAACGTTTGCTGGACTGGCAGAACGATTAACATCTTTGGTGGAACCAAAGCCCATTACAATGAATCCACTACTCCAACACATGCCTTTTCCAACAAAGCTGTCATCACTTCATCTCCATGAATTTACAGTGACAACGTGTTCTTTGTTGAAATCTGACAGATTCATGAAGGAGGTGTCCACTTCGCAATCTATGGAGAGAACTGATTTTTAAACCCTTTAATCGTTTAAATTCTAGTTTACATTACATCATGTGATATTCTAAAGGTACCCACTTCAACTTCAGCAGTAGCAGTATAACAGTAGCCTGCTTGTAGTTAGCAAGTCTTTACTGTATGTAGTCAGTAACACAGACTATACATCATTGATGTAACAATATAAGTAGTTAGTGTTGCTCATTAACTTCAAGACAACTATCTCAACAAGAACCCAGTTTACAGCACCTGTTGCAGGGTTGATACACAGTGTGACAATGTTTTTTCAACAGCCTGAATGGGTGTGGCCACACATCAGGATTTCTGGGTTTTGATTTTTCAGTATCATAAGAAGTCTTCGGGGTCTCAAAAGAATTGGAAGCTTTAGTGAATGTGTCTTAGCTCTTAATCTCTCTGGAATTTCTCTTGATGTTGTTCCTCCTGGATTGGAGAATTGCTTGTAAGAATTGTGTCTGAATTTGTCTTTTTGCCTAAGGGTGTGTTTATGGGATGTTACTATATTAGAACAGTTAATTAGTAATAGTCACTGTATCTGTTAAGTTTCCAAACTGTTGTTATTCTAAATTCCTTTTTCTTTGGTTGTATTTTAACTGCAGTGTTTAAATTAATTGTGTTTTGCTTAATGTCAAGTAGATTCACTCGTGATATTGCATTTGGAACACTTTACTCTTGCTTTTAAAATAAGAAAAAGTGAGAATCTCTTCTACTCTCAAAATATTTTTGAGGAGGTCTGATCTGAATTCAGTCATCTTTACATGCTGTTCATTGCAATGGGAAGGTCTCTTCCCCACTCACAATGTATATCCAAACAATTCTTCAATCACACATTTCGAACAGAGATTCAGAAGTCAACTCTCTGAGGAGGAATGCCATTGGGTTTGTTTTATTGAGAATATGAATCTGAGTTTTCAGAGTGATGTTTTTGGTTCACATTCACTTTGCAGTGTGGCTTACTACGTAATTCTCCTGGGTCAGTTTTTTTTAACTCATTTATTCTCAGGGTAAGGGCATCGCTGGCCAGGCAGCAGCTATTGCCTATCGCCAAATGCCCAGAGGGCAGTTCAGAGTCAACCACACTGCTGTGGGTCTTGGAGTCACATGTAGGCCAGACCAGGTCAGGATGGCAGCTTCCTTCCGTAAAGGACATTAGTGACCAGATGGGTTTTTGCAATAATCGACAATGGATTCACGGTCACCAGTTGACATTTAATTCCAGGTATTTTATTGAATTCAAATTCCACCATCTGCTGTGGCAGAACTCGAACCTGGCTCCATAGAACATTATCTCTGTCTCTGAATTAATAGTTCAGCGATAATACCACTAGGCCATTGCCTTCCCCGGAATGTTTGTGGTTTCAAGTACCATTCCTGAGGCTTTAGTGTGTAACCTCATGGTACTGAGGGTGTGTTGCACTCTCAAAAGCAAATGAAGCAAAAACTTGACCCACCAGCTCAGTCTTTTATCCCAAACAAACACAGTAGGAGGGGACTTTCCATATTTTCCAAAACAGACGGGAGAACATATTTCATCACATGGTACCTCCACTGGTGAAGTAATGTGCCCAATCACCCCACAATTAACTCATCAATGCCTCATCGGTAAGCAACAGGGAGTATCTCACCCAAACACAGGTCATGGGGAGAGGGCAACTTTGATTGTTGGAGGAAAGGGCAGGAAGGTGGCTTTCAGAGGGCATTCCCTTACCCACCAACCTGTCTCCAGCTATCCCCAGGCTGGGGTAATTGGAGGCAAACCTCCCCCCACCCCCTCACCAGCTCTATAGAAGAGATACCATGGTTCCCCAAACACAAGACTTAGCCATGCCTCTCATCAGCTGAGGGAGGCATGTGCTCTGGGAGGCTCTTAAAGGGAACTAATTCACCACTTAAGGACCCTCATTGCAGGCAAGTCATGAAAAGCACCTTCCTGCCCAGCAATCAGGGCTCTGAGAAAGAGGTGAGTTTCTTAACAGGCCCAATGTGTGCAATGAGTCTACCTTCCCTTCGCTTTTCTCTCATCATCTCCACAGAGGGGAATATATGAATATATGAAATAGGAGCAAAAGTAAGGCCACTCAGCCCATCAAGCCTGCTTCACCCTTCAATAAGATCAGAGCTATCATTAGAGGAGGTGGTGGCATTGAGTTATCGTTGCTGCACTATTAATCCTGAGACACAGGTAATGCTCCAGGGACTTCAGTTCAAAAACACCATTGCTGATGGTGGACTTTGAATTCAACCAAAAGAATCAGGAATTGACAGACTAATGAAGACCATTGTTGGTGGTCACAGAAGCCCAAGTGGCTCACTCATGTCCTTTTGAGAAAGGAATGCCACTGAGCTTAGCTGGTCTGATCAGCATGTGACTCCAGACCCATAGCAATGTGATTGATTCTTAACTGTCCTCTGGAATAGCCTCACAAGTGATCTAGTTGTATAAAAACTGGTAAAATATCTCCAAGGAATGATCCCAGACAGGCTAATTGACATCGATCTAGGCACTGGAAATGACAACAGCAAACTCAGTCCAGCCAAGCTTCCAGAGCCTTCCTTACTCAGACATAATAGGAACTGCCGATGCTGGAGATTCTGAGGTAACAAAGTGTGGAGCTGGATGAACACAGCAGGCCAAGCAGCATCAGAGAACCATGAAAGCTGACATTTTGGGTCCTCTAATGCTGCATGGTTTTCTGTGTTCATCCAGCTCCAGACCTTGTAATCCCATAGTCTTCCTTTACTAACTAGTGCTAAATTGGGAGAGCAGTCTCACAATCTACTCAAGCAACAGCCTGATACAAGCATACTAACAGAATCATACCTTTAAGATAGGAAGACACCCAGAGGCCATCATCACCATCACTGGGCAAGTCCTACCAGCAAGACAGACCCTGAAGGGGAGAAGGCACAGTGGCATACAGTTATCACAATTCTATCTTTCAATGAGGACCAAAGTAAGTTTTAAATATTGACTCTGGATCCCATGAAGTCTCACGGCATCAGGTTAAACATGGGCATGGAAACCTCCTGTTGATTATCAGGTACCACTCCATTCTCAGCTGATGAACCAGTACTTTTCAATGTTCAACAGCACTTGGGGAAAGCACTGAGCATGGCAAGAACATACTTTGGGTGCGAGCGTTCAGCATCTACCACCAAGAGTGACTTTGCAGAAGCACTGCAGATGATACAGTACGTGTCTTAAAGGACCATAGCTGACTGGCTCTGTCACAGGTGGTGAAGAAGCCAACAAAGGGAAAAGTTGTACTTCACCTCATCCTCACCAATGTGCCTGCTGCAGATGCATCTGTCTGTGACAGTAACAGCCAGAGTGACCAATGCACAGTTTGTGCGGAGACCATGTCCTGTTTCACATTGAGAATATCCTCCATTATTTTTGTGTGGCACTTCTAATGCGCTAAATGAGGCTTCAAACAAAGTAACAACTCAATCCATAAAGTGCTGTGTACCATCAGCAGCAGCAGAATTATACTCCAACTCACTCTATCCTTCTTCGATTACATGCAAGCTGGGGGATCAAACCTGTATCAATGTCGAGTGAAGGGCGACATGATATGTGCAGCACAGACAGAACAAAAATTGATTAATCAGCCCAGGGAAGGTACACAACAAGGCTAATTGTGTATTAAACAGAATTAGCAGCAAGTCACAGGCAGAGCTAAGTGATTCCACAGTCAACAAACCGAATCGAAGCTCTGCAGTCCTGTTACATCCACTGTGAAAGATGGTGGATAATTCAACAACTCACTGGAAGAGAAGATCCATCCACAAAGTTGGATGACTCAACACATCAGTGCAAAAGATAAGGCCAAAGCAACAATCTTCAGCTGAATGTGCCAAGTGAATGATCTATCTTGGTCTCTTCAAGGGACCCCAACATCTCAGATGCCAGTCTTCAGCCAATTTGATTCATTCCATGTCACAGCAAGAGAAGAGTAGAGGGAATGGATACAGCAGAAGCTTTGGGCCCGGACAACATACTGGTAATAGCAATGAAGACCTGTTCTCCGGAATAACCGTGCCAAACAGTTCCAGTACACACCATAAGAGCATAAGATATAGCCTATTTAGCTCACCATGTCAGTTCCATCATTTGGCTATTGCTGTAACGTTTCTCAACCTCATTCTCCTGCCTTTGACCTATAACCCTTGAACCTCTTACCAATGAAAACCCTATCTATCTCTGTTTACTTAACAGGCACCTTCTTACGATGGTACGGGAGTGGAAGCACTCAAAGGTCTTCTAAGCCCAGGAGCTCAGAGTTGGTCAGCTACATCTGCTTTTGCTTCATTTTCTTCTTTCATCTTTTCTTTCTGTTTCTTTCTTCATTTCCGAATGTTGTGGGAAAGCTGGAGTGCTGTCAGCGGTGTCAGTGTTCAGAGAGAACTATCCTGACCATAGTAGGCCCAGAGCTGGGACTTAGGGACTGTGCACAACAGTGGCTGTCGGAGTGATGGTCCCTGGGAGAGGGTTCCTGGCTGTCAGAGCGACGGAGCCTGGAAGAGGATTCATGGTTATAGGAGTGATGGAGCCTGGAATAGGAGTCCGGGCTGTAGGAGTGACAGAGACTAGAAGAGGATCCCTGGCTATAGTAGTGATGGAGCCTGGAAGAGGATTCCTGTCTGTCGGAGTGATGCTGCCTTGAACAGGAATCTGGGCTGTAGGAGTGATGGTGCCTGGAAGAGTATTCCTGGCTGTCGAAGTGTTGGTACCTCGAAGAGGATTCCTGGCTGTAGGGGTGATGGACCCGAGAAGAGGATTCCTGGCTGTAGGGGTGATGGACCCGAGAAGAGGATTCCTGGCTGCCAGAGTGATTGCCCCGGAAGAGGATTTCTGGCTTTAGGAGTGATGGTGTCTGGAAGAGTATTCCTGGCTGTAGGAGTGTGCCTGGAAGAGGATTCCTGGCTGTAGTAGTGATGGACCCTGGAAGAGGTTTCCTGGCTGTCGGAGTGATGGTCCCTGGAAGAGGATTCCTGGCTGTTGGAGTGATGGTCTCTGGAAGAAGATTCCTGGCTGTAGAACTTACTGAGCCTGGAAGAGGATTCTTGGCTTTCAGAATGTTGATCCCTGGAAGAGGATTCCTGGCTGTAGGAGTGATGGTGCCTTGAACAGGAGTCCAGACCTTTGGAGTGATGGACCCTGGAAGGGGCTTCCTGGCTGTAGGAGTGACGGAGCCTGGAAGAAGATTCCTGGCTGTAGGAGTGAGGGAGCCTTGAAGAGGATTCCTGGCTGTCGGAGTGACGGACCCTGGAAGAGGATTCCTGGCTGTAGGAGTGATGGTGCCTTGAACAGGAGTCCAGACCTTTGGAGTGATGGACCCTGGAAGGGGCTTCCTGGCTGTAGGAGTGACGGAGCCTGGAAGAAGATTCCTGGCTGTAGGAGTGAGGGAGCCTTGAAGAGGATTCCTGGCTGTCGGAGTGACGGACCCTGGAAGAGGATTCCTGGCTGTAGGAGTGATGGTGCCTTGAACAGGAGTCCAGACCTTTGGAGTGATGGACCCTGGAAGGGGCTTCCTGGCTGTAGGAGTGACGGAGCCTGGAAGAAGATTCCTGGCTGTAGGAGTGAGGGAGCCTTGAAGAGGATTCCTGGCTGTCGGAGTGGCGGACCCTGGAAGAGGATTCCTGACTGTAGAAGTGATGGTCTCTGGAAGAAGATTCCTGGCTGTAGAACTTACTGAGCCTGGAAGAAGATTCTTGGCTTTCGGAATGTTGGCCCCTGGAAGAAGATTCCTGGCTGTAAGAGTGATGGAGCCTGGAAGAGGATTCATGGCTCTGTCATTTTGGAACCTGAAAGAGGATTCCTGGCTGTAAGAGTGATGGAGCCTGGAAGAGGATTCATGGCTTTAGGCGTGATGGAGCCTGGAAGAGGATTCCTGGCTATAGGAGTGATGGAGCCTGGAAGAGGATTCATGGCTGTAGGAGTGATGGAGCCTGGAAGAGGATTCCTGGCTATAGGAGTGATGGAGCCTGGAAGAGGATTCATGGCTCTGTAATGATGGAGCCTGGAAGAGGATCCCTGGCTGCAGTGGGCCCATAGCGTGGACTTGGGGACTTGGCCACTCAGCCACTCGGTCCGACGCAGAGATAGGAATCAGTGCCCAGAGTGAGGACGCCTAGCTGCGGAATCTTGCAAAGACCTTGCAAAAGCCCTATATTTGTGTTTGTAAACCCCTTGTGCAGGCTTGATGGATTATCCATAGGAAATGCAGGATTGCAGTGAAAAGGTTAGCGAGGTGCATATTGGTGGGATGTTCTTCAGGGAGTCAGTGTTAACTTGGTGGGCTGAATGGCTCGCTACCATACTGTGGGGATTCTATGATTTAGGAAGAAGCATATAACTGCACAAAGTTAAGCAGTAGGTCAGATAATGGAATAGGAGGTAAACAATGTCAGAAATTGATGAAAGAGTTAATCAAGAAATGAAATTAGCGTAAACGAGGAAGCATCTAGGAACATAAAGTAAGAAGTGTTTCTATTGATCCTTGAAAAGGGAAAGAGTCAATAAAATATTGGTCATCTGGAGAGAGAAAACAGCAAGTTAGTGGATAAAAAGGAAATGGTGGATGAGATGAACAAATATTTTGGTCCATCTTCACTGAAGAGGACATAAAAATAATTCTAGTAATAGCTGTAAATCAGGAGATTGAAGAGAAATGAGAACTTAGCAAAATTACAGTCAATAGACATTGAATTCAAATCGCCATGCCCCACATCTCACAAGAGAACTAAAAAAAAAAGTACCTCTGTATGGTTCTTCCACTTTTGGATTTTAGGATCGGGATTAAGTATTCTCCATCCAGACATCACATTCATTTCAACTCTGTCCCAATCATTCTACCTAATCCCAGTGACTACAACCTTTGGAGAAACCAGGTATTCCTCCAGATCTCACTATGTGTAACATCCTCAGCATTTCTGTCTCACATTGGTGATTGTACTTTCAGCTGCCTAGGCCTAAAGTTCTTCAATTTCCTCCTGAACCAGTCCAGCCCAACCTTTCCACCCCCCTTTCAGACTCTCTTTTTGAGACCTGTAGGTCATTGAATTAATTCAAGGCCGAGTGAGATGGATTTTTGATAGATAGGGGAGTCAAAAGTTGTGGGGAATGGGATGTGCAGGGTTGACAGGGATGCAGATTTGAGACCACAATCAGATCAAGCAAGATCTTATTGGCTATTGGAACTCAAAGGGCCAATGGCCTAATTCTACTTCCTATTTTTAATCTCCTGCTTTTGATCAGACTTTCTGTCCATGGTCTTGGGGTCAAAAATTCCCTGATAACATTCTAGGGATGAGGAACATTAGTTACAAGGATAGACTGAAGAATCCAGGGCTTTGAAAGGAAGAAGACTAAAAGGAGATCTAATACAGGGTGTCAAATTTGAGAGGGTAGAATAGAATGGAGAGGGAGGAATTGTTCCCACTTGTAAAAGCAACACCAGTGAGAGGATATCAATTTAAAGTGATTTGCAAAGGAACAAATGTGATCTGATTAAAGAAAAGGCCTTCTCACTCTGAGTGTTTGGAGTGTGGAATGCACTGTCAGAAAGTGCGATGGGGGCAGGTTCAATTGAAATATTCATGAGTGCATGAGGTAATTAATTAGATGGAAATAATATGCAAGGACATAGGGAAAAACAGCAGTTTGTCACTAGATAATGATGGTTATTGAAAGAGCAGGTGTAGGCAAGATGAATTCCAAGTCTCCTTCTGTGGTGAAACATTTACCCAATTCGGTGGACATCTTGCAAAGTGCCCTGGGTGGTTTAATTACATTAGAACTCTGATAGATACAATAGCATCATACTAGGTTGCTTCTGTTGGAAACCTGTGTTCACGCAAGTTATGTGAAATAACTAATGTATTGCTTGATACTTCTTTTCTTATTATTTATTAATGGGATGAGGGCTTCGCTGGCTAGGCAGCATTTATTGCCCATCCTGAATTGCCCAGAGGGAAGTTAAGAGTCAACCACAATGCTGTGGATCTGTAGTCACATGTAGGCCAGACCAGCTAAGGACGGCAGTTTCCTTCCCTAAAGGGTATTAATGAACCAGATGGTTTTTGTCCTGACAATCGACAATGGATTCAGGGTCATCATTAGATTCTTAATTCCAGATATTTATTGATTTCAAATTCCACCATCTGCCGTGGTGGGATTCGAACCCAAGTCCCCAGAACAGTAGTTGGGTCTCTGGATTAACAGTCCAGTGATAACACCACTGGGCCATTGCAATTTTATAAAACTGCATCCTTCAGAGAGTCAGAAAGGCACATCTGACAGCGTCTCTTTGGTCCCAGTACTGAATACACACAGTGAAAGCTTCAGTCTACTGTATGTGAGCGCATGTGAGGCTGTAAAATGTATTGTCACACTGGATACTTAGATTGTTTTATTTAAAAATTTCAATGAAAGGACAGGTAAACTTTTTTTTAAGTGCATGCACTTCTTAAAAGTTACACACCTTGTGATAACTGCTGCTTGACTGCAGTAACCCCTTCCTGAGTTTAACTGATCGGCTTTAGCTTCTGTTTGGAGATTGTTTGGATTTTTCAGTTGGCCAACCTGTAAAAGGAAAAAGAGTGTCCCAAATCAGCTTTCCTGTTTCTGAAAGACCTTTAATTGTGGGCTCAGTGTGTTACCCAGTGAAATATCTCCACAGAGGCCAGAATCCCATCACCATGTCCCCCTTTATTTACACATAGAGTGCTCTTGACACTGATCCAGCTCCCTCAGAGCCGGCTCTCAGAGCGAACAGAATGTTTATATCTGTAATCCAGGGTCCCTGATTGGTATAGGTTAACAGCCCCAATCAGGGAACCTGGCTGACCTTATTACACTCAGTGCACCGGAACCTTAGTGTGGTCTGAATCCAAACTGCCCTCCTGAAGAACTTCCAGAAGATTCGACATAATGCCTTTCCTGAGCATAAAACAGAAACATCTTGTGCTCTGTGATGCCTGTCTTTTTGGGCCAGAATACTAAACTGACAGGTCCCTGAACATTTTCCAACTTATCCTTATTGTACTGATTTCAAAAACTAAGAGTTGTTGGACAATTTTTTTTTAAACACAGTGAAATTCTGCAGAGACAAACCTGTTTTTCTCCATTTACCAAATATGTGAAAGAATATTTGTTTCTGTGAATGTTTGGCTTATTCAGAGGGATAAACATTGATTTTTTCATTTCACAAATGAACATTTGCTAACCAGTTTTGTGCAGCATTGAATGCATTTTGTTTATACTTAATCAAATGACCTGGCTAGTGGACCTTTTTAGGTCCAAGGTAAAGTATATGATAGACCATGTAAGGAACCAGGTAGCATAACTAAATTTATATTGTGATCTACAGAGTAGTGGGATTGGCAAAAGGTTTAAGGTTCTTGCGAAGATTTGCAGCTCGAGTTGTGGATGAGGTTGTTGACTTGCTTGCCGATCTGGCTGGTTATCATACAGACGTTTCTCCGCCATGCTAGGTAACATCACCAGTGTGGCCTCCGATGAAGCGATGCTGTTCCACTCAGATTAGTATTCATATGATCCGGTCTGTTAAGTTGGGTTGTGTCATTTCCGGTTCTGTTCTGCATGGGTTTGTAAATGGAGTCTAATTCCACATGTTTGTTGATTGCATTTTGGGTTGAAAAACTCACTGCAACATGCCAGAACAACCTCCGATATCTGTCTTTCCTTCCTGGGACCCCTGTCTCCATCTCTGTCGAAAATGCTCTTGACCGCATCTCTTGCGTTTTCCACACCTCTTCCCTTCTATCCCCTCCCCGCAATAACGACAAAGCCAGAAGCGCCCCTTGTCCTCATATATCACCCCACCAACCTTCGGATTCAACGTAACATTCTCCACCAATTCAACCATCTACAATTCAACCCCACAACCAAAGATATATTTCCCTCCCCACCCCTATCTGCCTTTCATTCGGACCATTCTCTCTGCAATTCCGTCATCCGCTCCACACTCCCCACTCACCCCACCACCCCTGGCACCTTTCCCTGCAACCGCAGGAAGTGCTACACCTGCCCCTACACCTCCCCCCCACCCCCATCCAAGGATCCAAACAAACCTTCCACATCAGACAGAGGTTCACCTGCACATCCGCCAATGTGGTCTACTTCATCCGCTGCTCCCGATGTGACCTCCTGCACATCGATGAGAGCAAGCGCAGACTGGGGGCTGTTTTGTATACCATCTGCACTCTGTACATGACGAGCAATAACACCTTCCAGTCGCGAACCACTTCAATTCCCCCTCCCACTCCCTGGACGATATGCCTATCCTTAGCCTCCTCCAGTGTCACAATGACACCACCTGAAAACTGGAGGAGTAGCACCTCATATTCTGCCTTGGGAGCCTATAGCCCAATGGCCTAATCATGGGTTTCACCTGTTTTAAAATCCTCCCACCCCTGACCTCATCCCGTGTCCAAATCTCCCACCTCCTTGACCTGACACCACCTATCTATCTTCTCTCCCATCTTCTGCTCCTCCCACCTCACTGACCAATCCCCACCATTGCCTACATGCACTCACTTATTACCACCCCACCTTCCCCAGCCTCACCCCTCCTCTCTCTATTTATTTCTGAGCTCTCTTTCCCTTCCCTCATTTCTGAAGAAGGGTCCCGGCCAGAAACATCAGCTTTCCTGCTCCTCTGAAGCTGCCTGGCCTGCTGTATTCCTCCAGTTCCATGCTGCATTATCTCAGACTCCAGAATCTGCAGTTCTTGCTATATCTGAGAATAACAACTGCTTGCTTTTATCTATTATTATATATTCATCCTACAGCATCTCAAGGACAGCACACTTAATCAGCACATCCAATTGTCCTAAATTGGTTGCTTTTTGCACAATGTTCTCTATGATTCACTGTATAATGAATGCATATAATGTGGGTTGCTATTAATACAGGTGCCAGTTGTCCATCAGGAGAGCATGTTAGCCCACAATACTGTTGCAATGATCTAAGAGCACTCAGAAACACACATGACCTGAGCCCCAATTCAGTCATCCAATGCGGTTTGAGATGGCCAGCTTCTGACAGAAGTCAATGATGTTGCAAACAGTTTGGAGTACTTTCTATCAAATGTTAATCACAAAAAAAACCCTTGCTTGGCAATAAAGAAAGCCATGAGACACATTTTCATCTTTTAAAGGATATATGCCCTCCATTGAATGCAACACAGGGTGGACATTAAAAAAAAATTGTCTGTGGGACATCTGGATTCATGTACACTACATAGAAACATAGAAAAGAGGATTAGGCCATTCAGCCCTTCAGGCCTGGTCTATCATTCAATATGATCATGGTTAATTATTCAACACGACATCTTGTTTCCACTTCCTCTCCTTACCTTTCAATCTCTTTATCTCTAAGATCTATGTCAAACTACTTTTTGAAAAGTTTCAATGTTTTAGTCTTGACTATTTTCTGCGGCAGAGATTTCCACAGACTCATCATTCTCTGGTAAAGACATTTTCAAGAGTACTTGGATGAGTTCTTAAAATGTCATAACATTCAAGGCTATGGGCCAAGTGCTGGAAAGTGGGGCTAATGTAGATTTAATTGTTTTTGTCAGAGCAGACTCAATGGGCCGAAGCGTACCTTCTGTAATGAATAATTCTAAAAATTTCCTCCTCCTTTCTGTCTTAAGTCGGCAACCTCTAATTCTGAGATTATGCCCACTGGTCCCTGGACTCTCCTACAAGGAGAAAGCAAAAACCTCACCACATCTACCTGCCAAGTTGTTAAGAATCCTGTATGTTTCAATAAGGTCTCCTCTTATTCTTCTAAACCAAGTCACACAGGTCCAACCTACTCAACCTTTCCTGACAAGACAGTCCCTCCCTTCCTGGTATCAGCCAAGTGAACCTTCACTGGGTTGCCTCCATTGACAGCATATCTCTCTTTAGATGTAGGAACAAAACAGTTCACAGTATCCCAGCTGTGGTCTAACTAGTGCCTAGTATAGCTTTAGCAAAATCCTCCATTCTTTAATATTCCATTCCCTTTGATAGAAAGGTCAATATTCCATTGGCTTTCATTATGATACACTGAAATTACATGCTAGATTTTTGTGATTTATCCTGCTCTTTCAATATCTCTGTGTCAAATGTGGAGTTTGACAACCAACCTGACTGAATGGATGGGACTGTGATGTCGATGGATCTGATTTAATCAAAAACCTGGACATTGAGGCATTTAAAAGGTTGGCAACAGGTCCACCGAAATGTCTGACTCAAACGGTGAACTTGGTTCCTGTGCCATGGATTTTTACTAAAATCTACTGGCCCTGCATTGCTGTTCAGGAAAAAGAGCCCCTTTGAAATTTGCACCTTCCTTATCCAGCTATTTCTATGTTTATCACAGACCACCTTCCACATAAGCTTATTGCCTTCTCTAAAAATGGTTTGGATTTAATTGTTCATTCAACTTCCCACAAGGGTGGCTCAGTTTGATTCCTGTGTTTGTGCCATAACCAGGGAAAGGAGAGATTTTCTTTAATTTGAGACGATAATCCATTACGGCCTCACTTGGCAATGCTTCCGTTTATGGGGTACGACTCTCAGTGCAATTTCGTTCTTAATTGCACCATAGTATGAGTCCAAAATCTTATTACCTTCAACACAGTACAATGTGAAGGAGGATCGCAGGTCGCACTAGTTAGAGACCAGTAGCAAAAACCTCTGGCTCCATCATGGTGAAGGAAAAAAAATTACTCTAGCGTTTCCTCCTCCTGTACTTACTCAGCCAAATATAGAGCCTCTGTTTGTAATTTTATGCGTCCTCTTTCTTCGGGTTGAATTCGTCCCATTGTCATTAAAGATTCCTTCTGTGCCACCATTTCAATTATAGTCTAGGGTCATTATGCACTTAAACATGAAACAATCTCTAAAATTGCTCAAGTTCCCTTGAAATCAACTTTGGAGTCCCAGCAATTGAGTCTCAAAGCTTAAGATTTTGTCCCAGTAAGACTTAAGGAATAGCAATTCATTTCCAATTCAGGATGGTGACTGGCTTGGAGCGGAGCTTGCACGCTCCAATGTATCTGCTGTCCTTATCTTTCTCCACAGTAGTGTTGATTGATTTGGAAGTTGCTCTCTAAGGAGATTTGGTAAATTTATGCAGTGCACCTTATTGATAGCACACATTGCTGCAACTACGTGTCAGCAGTGAAAATAGTACGTGTTTGTGGATGTGTTGCCAGTCAAGCAGGCCGCTTTGTCCTGGTTGATGTCAAACTTCTTTGAGCTACACCCATCCACACAAGTGGACGTTGCTCTATCACAGCCCTGGCTTATCCCTTGTAGATGTTGGACATGTGTTGGAGATTGAAGAAGTGAGTTACCTATTACAGGATTCCTAGAATCTGACCTGTTCTTGCAGCCACTGTGTTTATTTGGTGAATTTCTGGTCAAGCATAACCCCGAGATGCTAATAGTCAGGGATTCAGTGACAGTGGCACCATTGAATGTCAGGGGAAAGTAGTTAGATTGTCTCTCACTGGCGATGATCCCACTTCTAACTTTATGATGGCAGGAAGGCTACTGAAGAAACAGCAGAAGATGGTTGGGCCTTGGACACTACCCGAAGGAACTTCCGCAGAGATGTCTTGGAGCTGAGATGACAATCTCTACAACAACAAACATCAAACATCTTCCGCTTTAGCCCGATGTGACTCCAAACAGTCGAACGTTTGCCTTTTGATGTCCATTGATTCCAGTTTTGCTCGGGCTCCTTGATGCCACATATGTCCAAATTTGGCCTTAATGTCAAGGGTAGTCTCACCTCCCCTCTGAAATTCATTTGCCTATGTTTGCACCAAGGCTGTAATGAGGTCAGGAGATCAGTGGCCCTGGCAGAGCCCTAACTGGGCATCACTAAGCAGGTTATTGCTGAGCAGGTGCTGCTTGATAGCACTGTTACTGACACTTTCCATCACTTTACTGATGTTCAAGAGTAGGCTGATGATGGCCAAGAGTAGACTGAAGGAGCGGTAATTGGCTGGGTTGGATTCATCCTGCTGTGTGTGTACAGGACGTACTTAGGCAATTTTCCACATTGTCAGGTAGATGCTAGGATTGTAACTGTCCCGGAACAGCTTGCTAGAGATGTAGCAAGTTCTGGAGCAGGCATTTTCAATATATTTGCCAGAATGATGTCAGGGCCAACAGTCATTGAAGTATCCAGTGCCTTCTGATATTTTTGTTGTCATGCGGAGTGAGTTGAATTGGCTGAAGACTGGCATCTGTGATTCTCACAGCCTTCTGAGGAAGCCGAGATGGATCATCCACCTCAGCATTTCTGGCTGCAGATTGTCGAAAATGCTTCAGCGTTTTCTCTTACACTGATGTGCTGGGCTCTTCCATCACTGAGGGTGGGAATTAATGGAAGCACCTGTTCTTGCATGTTGTGAATTTCTCAAATGAAGTGTAATAATGAATTCTATCTAATGCTTGTCACTGTCTTTCTGCGATGTAATGAACTGAGTAAGACTAACACATGCTCAGCTGCTTGCTCAGGTAACTTTTTTTGCAGCCCCCAACACAGAGGGAAGTATAATAAAATGCTTAGATCTTGGGACACCTGACAACGCGTATAATCCTCCAAGATCTCCTTGCTCCATGAAGCCTTGTCTTTTGAGCATTCCAGATTTTAACCATTGGCTTGTTGCTGCCATTGGTGGGTATGGACTGAACAGGCTGAGGTGAATCTCACAATCTCTCCCTTGGTGTGTGTCTTACATTCCATCAGAAAACCAAAGCAATGTGACCGTTCTATGAACAAACCATTACTGCCAGCTAATGCTTAAAGTATGGTAGTAGGCAATAGCTCGGTACAAGACCCTCAAATGTGGGAGCAGAAGTAGATCGCATTAAGTCTGCTCCTCCACTTAATAAGATCTCAGCCAAACTGATAATTCTCAGTTCCATTTTCCCCATAAGCCTTGATTCTCTTACTGTTTAAAAATATGTCTATCTGAGCCTTGACTCTACTTAACGACCGAGCCTCAACAGTCTTCCACATTAAAGAATTCTTCAGATTTACTGAGACAAGAAATTCATCCTCATCTCTGTCCTAAGTATGCAACCTTCAACTCTGAAATTATGCCCTCCCACAAGGGGACACAATTTTCCACATCTACCCTGACAAGTTTTTAAAGAAATTTATATGCTTCAATCAATTCTTCTATCATGCCTCTAAACTCCAATGAATACAGGCCCAACTTTTCATAAGCTCCACTCACAAGGCAGTCTCTCTATATCTGGTATCAGACTAATGAAAGAGATAATGGGAACTGCAGATGCTGGAGAATCCAAAATAACAAAGTGTGGGGCTGGATGAACACAGCAGGCCAAGCAGCATCTTAGGAGCACAAAAGCTGACGTTTCGGGCCTAGACCCTTCATCAGAAAAGTGGGATGGGGAGAGGATTCTGAAATAAATAGGGAGAGCGGGGGAGGCAGACTAAAGATGGAAACAGGAGAAGATAGTTGCAGAGGAGATTATGGGTGGGAAGGTAGGGAGGGGATAGGTCAGTCTGGGGAGGACGGACAGGTCGAGCGGGCGGGATGAGGTTAGTGGGTAGGAAATGGGGGTGCAGCTTGAGGTGGGAGGAGGGGATAGGAGGGAGGAAGAACAGATTAGGGAGGCAGGGACAAGCTGGGCTGGTTTTGGGATGCAGTGGGGGGATGGAAGATTTTGAAGCTGGTGAAATCCACATTGATACCATTGGGCTGCAGTGTTCCCAAGTTGCTGTTCCTGCGACCTATGGGTGGCATCATTGTGGCACTGCAGGAGGCCCAGGATGGACATGTCGTCTAAGGAATGGGAGGGGGAGTTAAAATGGCTCACGACTGGGAGGTGCTGCGAACCAAGCATAGGTGTTCTCCAAAGCAGTCCCCAAGCCTCTGCTTGGATTCCCTAATGTAGAGGAGACCTCACCGGGTACAGTGGATGCAGTATACCACATTGGCAGACGTGCAGGTGAACATCTGCTTAATATGGAAAGTTATCTTGGGGCCTAGGATGGGGGTGAGGGAGGAGGTGTGGGGGCAAGTGTAGCACTTCCTGCGGTTGCAGTGGAAGGTGCCGGGTGTGGTGGGGTTGGAGGGGAGTGTGGAGCGGACAAGGGAGTCGCGAAGAGAGTGGTCTCTCCGGGAGGCAGACAAGGATGGGGATGGAAAAATGCCTTTGGTGGTGGGGTTGGATTGTAGGTGGCGGAAGTGTTGGAGGATGATGCGTTGTATCCGGAGATTGGTAAAGTGGTATGTGAGGGCTAGGGGGATTCTCTTTGGCGGTTATTGCGAGGGCAGGATGTGAAGGATGAGGAGTGGGAAATGCGGGAGACATGGTCGAGGGTGTTCTCGATCACTGGCGGGGCGGGGGGGGGGAGTTGCGGCCCTTGAAGAACGAGGACATTTGGGATGTGCGGGAGTGAGATTCCTCATCCTGGGAGCAGATGCGGTGGAGGCGAAGGAATTGGGAATAGGGAATGGAATTTTTGCAGGAAGGTGGGTGGGAGGAGGTGTATTCCAGGTCGCTGTGGGAGTCGGTGGACTTGAAATGGACATCGGTTTGTACGTGGTTGCCTGAGATGGAGACAGAAAGGTCCAGGAAGGCAAGGGATATGTTGGAGATGGCCCAGGTGAGCTTGAGGTTGGGGTGGAAGGTGTTGGTGAAACTGTTTGAGATCCCGTTGGGAGCATGCGGCGGCATCGATACAGTTATCAATGTAACGGAGGAAGAGGTGGGGTTTTGGGCCAGTGTAGGCTGTTCCACATAACCTACAAAGAGGCAGGCATAGCTTGGGCCCATGCGGGAACGCATGTCCACCCCCTTAGTCTGTAGGAAGTGGGAGGAATCGAAAGAGAAGTTGTTGAGGGTGAGGACGAGTTCAGCTAGGCGGATGAGGGTGTCGGTGGAGGGGGACTTGCCGGGTCTGTGGCACAGGAAGAAGTGGCAGGCCTTAAGGCCATCTGCATGGGGAATGCAGGTGTATAGGGACTGGACGTCCATTGAGAAAATGAGGTGTTGGGGGCCAGGGAATTGGAAGTTCTGGATGAGGTGGAGGGTGTGGGTGGTGTCATGGAAGTAGGTAGGCAGTTCCTGGACCAAGGGGGAGAAAATGGAATCCAGATAGGTGGAGATGAGTTCAGGGGGGCAGGAGCAGGCGGAGACAATAGGTCGACCAGGGCAGACGGGTTTGTGGATTTTGGGAAGGAGATAGAAGCAGGCGGTGCGGGGTTGGCGAACAATGAGGTTGGAGCCTGTGGGTGGGAGATCACCTGAGTTGATGAGGTCATGGATGGCTTGGGAGATAATGGTTTGGTGCTCGAGGGTGCGGACATGATCAAGGGGGAGGCAGGAGGAGGTGTCAGTCTAATGAGCCTTCTCTGGACTGTCTCTAATATCAGAATACATTTGTTACATAAAGGGACCAAAACAGTTCACATTGTTTCAACAGTGTATTTTGTACAGTTATAACAAATAAGGAAAAATGAACACAAAGCAAACAGCAAAGTAGAAAACTAGGTGTCTGGCAAATGTTGTGGCATAACAGAACAAAGCAACACCAAAGAGATTGTTTTGACTATCACATTCTATTGTAATACCAAGGGAGCACTATACTGTTATAGGAATCGTGGTTCGCAAATGGCATCAAACGTCGGTGCTATCACCCATCTCATGTAAAAATAATAATAATTTTCATTGAGAAAGCTACTCTGAGACGAATTAAAGCTAATTAATGCTGTGAGATGGTGTGTTCTAATGGGATTAGCAGTCTGGCTCCTAAGACTAAGAATACATATATTAGCAAAATGTCACATAATGTTGATTCTGCAGATTATCAACTTGTGACTGGTAACACTTAATCTGTTAAGTGAATTCATACTTGAATAGAATAAATAATTACATTGTAAATAATAAAGGCGCAGAATTATAAAGTTCTCAAACCAACTTTATCACAATGTTGTTCATAACTCACTGGTATCTGATGAACAGACGAATAATATCATGAAGGAACCATCAATGACAAACAAAACTGACAATTAAATTCAATTCAATTGTGTCTTCATTTTATGAATACCCTGCTGAAGACGAATCATCCTAATCCTGTTGAAGAATAGTACAACTGGCATCTTTCACCCAGCTGCCTATCTTATTTTAAACTACAAAATCAAAGGTGTGCACGTCGTGTTTTCTGGATAGTATCCACAAAGCTGAATTTTCCACACAGTCTTCAGCCTTGTCATTCAACCTCTTCACTTAAACCACAGAAAACCCAACACCTCCATCTTTGCCTCTGCTTTAACTCAAGAAAAAGGCTCAATCGTAGAATTGCTATAGTGCACAATGAGGCCATGAATCCCATCATGCATGTTCAATTACCCAATGCCAAGTTTCCTTGTGCCAATATCTGCCTGTCCCCATGTCCCTGCGTGCTATTTCTACCCAAGTTAATTATGCAATGCTCCCTTCGAGGCCTGAAGTGTCACATATTCCCAGAGCAATTACTCTGCCATCTGATCCCTTCTTAGATCTGTTCACACCAGGTATACTGATTGGATGTCCAGGTAATATTTACTGTAGAGTGAGGAGCAAAGTATAGATTTTTTTAATAGCCCTCTGTCAACGTGGCTCTGTGAATGGTCAAAGACTGATCTAATCACTCATGGCAGAAGTCCTTTTCAATTGTTTTAAAAATGCTGTTCAACTTTTACAAGCTCCCCAAACAGGCCTCACATGATTTAGAAGGATCACACTAGGATATCATCACAATTTTTCAAATTTTCTCACTCCCTTTCACCAATGAAACCACAGATGAAGTTTCAAGAGTCCATTACTAATTTTGATTCAGTCAGTATATGGGGAATCAGTAGTATTGTAGTGTTATCATTGGACTGGTAATCCAGAGAATTAAGCTAAAGCTGTAGGGACATAGGGTTAATTTTCATCATGGCAGATGATGTAATTTAAATTCAAGACATCAATCTTAATTTAAAAACCCTGTGGTGACCATGAAGCATTTATTGATTATTGTAAAAACTCAACTGGCTCATTAATACACTATGCCTACCTGCTCTGGCCTGCCTAAGATCACAAGACATATACATAGGAACACAAGTAGGCCGTTCAGCCCATTGAGTCTGCTCCAATTTATGATGAGATTTTTCCTGATCGAATAGTTCTCAACTCCACTTTCTTGCCTTTGCCCAGACCCTCAATTCACTTGCTGATTAAAAATCTGTCTATCTAAGCTAATTTTTCATAATGTAGAGAATCTTATGTAAATTCTCATTTCAGACCGCTGAAAATGAATCAGTTGTAACCTAATTTCAGTCCACGTTACAGACTGTACTGAAAAAAATTGATGCTAACAATGTTCAGCAATTCTGTGAGCGTGCTAAACAGTTTCAGGTGAAAATTTCTTTCTGTCACCTACATAGGCACGGGTCCAAATTATCACAAAAAATAGTTTGACAGTAATATCATGAAACATTAATAACCAAGAATAACATTCACAAGAGATGGGCTGCAAGGGTATTTGAGTCCAAGTGTTTTCAAATTCTATCCTCGCAGCCTTCTTGAAAGAGCCTGCATGTCAATTTCAATCCATTAATTGTTCAGTTACAGCAACATAACAATAAGAACAAGATGTTCATAGATTTCTTTTTGTCATAAAGATCAAAACTATGTGATTAGCTGCCTATGCGATATCTCCTCTTTTCACTAACCCTAATCCTGCACACACCCCCATCCCCCTTTTGTCCTGAATTTTCATCTTTCTCCCTTTTCCCACCCACATGCTCACCTTGAGATTATCTTGTCTATGAGACTCGCCTCCTGTTCCCTCAATCCATTTCCCACTAAAACCGTTGATTGCCCAATTTTACTTCCTGGTTCCCATGTTACTCGGGATTATTAAAAGCACTCTCTCTTTATGTGTTTTCCCTATCTTTTAGAATCCAGAGAACTACGGGATCACACGGCTTCAATAATTGAAGCCACAATCCCTCACCGAAAAAGGTAGCTTGGTGCAGAAGTATATTTAAGAATTTCCTCGGGAATCTATTGAACCAACAATTGAAGAGGTTCTTTTTTAAAGCTTAATCCCTATGCTGTTAATATGAGTGAAGAGCCTGCAGCCAAACTGTTCTGAGAACATCACAAATTAACTGGCATCAGGATTCTAGAAAGGATGTTCCCCGAACAGATTAGAGCTTGGCACATTTGCCCCTTGTGACGCTTGGGGTGGACACCAATGTTCAGCCAGTGACGGATTTGGAGGCCAGGAGAACATTTAATCAGGGTTAACTGTGATAGATGTTTTGCACAGATATTACCAAGCAGAGCAGAGCTGGTGCTCACCTCCTGACTAAAAGTTTCTAATTCATATTTGTCCTTCAGAACTTGCCTTGAACACTGTTTTAAAGCAGTATGTTTAAAATATAATCCATTGCAATAACACATCAGGTTAATTTGGAACAATGTCAGTCCTTACAAGGTCAATCAACTGAAGTCGGTAAATGTTGATATTGCCTAGAGCTCTAGGCTAATGCTCTGGGACATAGGTTCAAATCCCACCTTGGTAGATGGTGAAATTTGAAGTCACTATAAAAAAGCTAGGCCTAATGGTGGCCATTGTTTTCAATCCCTACTTGATTCATTAATACCCTTTATTGAAGAAATCTACTAAATTTAACTGGGGTTGGCCGATATTTGATTCCAGGTCTCAGGGCAGTTAGGGTTGGACATTAAATGATGATTTGGCCGACAACCTTCACGCCCCGTGAGAAAAAGTTAAAGGTCTAGGTTTAATTAATCAAAGAAAAACACTGTGTATTCTGAAAATGCTGAAACAATCACAGAGAATGCTGGAGAAACTGACCAGGTTTGTGGAAACAGAAACAGAGTTAACGCTCTGAAGCAGAGTTATGTTCAACTTGATTTGCTGATTCATTTTGGGCAAATACATTCGAGCATATTTTGTTCTTTTGTTTACACACAAAAGGTAATCATTTGTAATAACTGCATAGAGGCTGGCATCCTATCACCAAGTCACCCTTCGCTTACATGTGCACAGTATTTACATGTAGCCAAACAGCTCAGCGTCAGCCCCGGAAGTCAGAAGACCCTCTGAATTTCCTGTTTACGTCTGTCAGCAAGGGCTCATGAAGTGGCCGAGGTTAACAGCCCCATTCAAGGATCTCATAGTCAATAAGATCCACCTGGTTCCAATCACTGCATCACCATTTCCTTTCCTGCATTGAGTGGTGTATGCAGCAGACAAAGCACATCGCCTGCTTTCAGCCTTTTTCTCAGAGAGGTCACATTATTGAGGTACATCATTGTCTGGCAAGCATGGCTGGTCAGGAGATTCACCCACACTTACGGCCTGCCTGTGATGCACTGCAAGGACTTAGAAGTTAATATGTAACCTGTTTGGCCACGCTCTAATCATACTTTTAAAGGCCCACCCATTCCCAGAGAGGGACATAAAGTGGGAGCAAGTGGCTCACCAACAGGGATGCCTCCCAGTCTGCCACAGGCTTCCCAGTTGCTGATCATCACCAGATCATTGCCCTCACAGATTCGTCTCCCTCAGATAGCTTATGGAAACTTGTGCAGTAATGGTCCTTGAATTATTCATTGGTGAATCAGTATGTAAGTTATTGTTCTATCGACATCTGTCACAGATGGCAAAATGTCGCATGAAAAGTCGGGTGTGTTGCAACATTGTATGTTAAGGCTAGCAGGAGAATACAATGGGTGCAAATTGCATTGGAGAGGAAACACTACTTTAAAGCTCAGTATGTAAATAGCCTTATTGCTCTAGTGGGAGTGCAGACTAATGTGTTTGCCTTTTCTAGTGGGATGATGCATGAGCTGTAAGAGAGTTTGTTAGTTATTCCCATTTTTGCACATTACACTGCCAGGAGGTTTCCTGGGCCACGTTTACAATTTCTTTACATTTTACTTCCATTCCTTTCCTTCGAGTCACTTTCTGATGTGCTTTGGAGCATTTTTATTTCAATTGGCCATCATTCTCAGTTTAAGTGAGAGATACAGTAGTTAGTGGTTACTGTCAGCTTTGAGAATGAAGAGCCTTCAAACTGCACACACCAATCCAAACTACATTTAGTAAATGCAATGGTCTGGTGTTGATTTCTCCTCCAGATGCTGATGTGGGCAAGTCGGAATGTTGCTACAGTCAGGCTCCGAGCTTTTGGACATAAAGTGCTGCGGATGCTGGAAACCTTAAACAGAAGTGTGAGGAAAATTTAGTGGGACTGTTGAGAGAAGTCAGGACATGGAGGCTCTTGTGTTGGACTGGGGTGGAGAAAGTTAGAAGTCACATGACGCCATATTGTAGCCCAACAGGTTTAGTTGAAACCATAAGCTACTCCTTCGTCAGGTGAAGGGTTAGGTTTCAGGACCAGTGGCCCTTGTTCTGAAGGAGGGTAACTGGACCTGAAACATTAACTCTGCTTTCTCTCCACTGATGCTGTCAGACCTGCTGAGTTTCTACAGCAACTTCTGTTCATTTTTCACCTAGCTTTTGGGATTGTTTGGAAAACGTTGAGCTAATTAGAGAGAGACAAAAGAACATCAACAAACGGCAGCAAGAGATGGCTCATCTCAGGTTTAGGGAAAGACTAAAAAACACAGCGAAACTACCAAGCTCCCTCAGCGACTACCAACTGAGGGAATGTGAGAAAGTTTATTTTGTCAGAGAACAGAATGCCCAGTGAACTCAAATCAGTTGGGAGGTCATTATTTATTTCCTGTGCCTCCACTGCATTACATTGCCATGAATACAAATCATGAAACATATGACTTTTGCAAAAGATATCATCCAAGGCACCTTTTAATCTCTCAGGTAAAGGATTCCATGGCCATGTTCACATAAAGGAGCAGGGAGAGTTGGCATGCAGTCTCTATGTCAATGTTAGAGCAGATGGAAAAGATTTTTGGGAGTGGACAGAAGATCTGAGACTTACATGGAAAGATTAGAGAAGCTGAGGAGGGACAACATTAAGAGAAAATCCAACACGTGTATTCAATACCTCGTCCATATGCAGTCAGATTGTTTTTATTCATTACAAGGCTAATGGCTAAGTCAGCAGCTATTGTCCATCCCAAATTGTTCTGGAGGAGGCTGGAGCTACTTTCTCAAGCCACTGCAGTCATTGGAGTGTCAGGAGACCAAGGATGCTGTTGGGAAAGGACTTACAGGATTTCTACCCAGTGGCAGTAAAGAAATGGTGATACATTTCCAAGTCAGAATGGTGTGTGGATTGGAGGGGACCGTGCAGGTGATGTTATTCCCTTGTATTTGCTGCCCTTGTCCTTGATCCTAATGGCCAGTGCTTTGCTGTTTAAGGAATATTGGTCAGTTATTGCAGTGAAGCGCATACCGGTACACACTTCTGACCAAAAGCATTGGTGGTACAGGGAGTAAATGTTGGAAGTGTTACTGGGATGCACAGTAACTGGGCTGCTTTGTCCTGAGTTTCATGGGTGCTGTTGGAGCTGCACCATTGACACAGCTGAAACCGGAAAGAAACTTTTTGATAGGCCAATTTAAGGTTTTTTTATTTAATAAAAAAATGGTGGCATGAAGTGGAAATGCTTCATCTGGTGAAGGACCAAGACATGGAACATATGGGCAGAGAATGTGGTGGCAGTCTTTACAATTTGAAGATTTCAAAAGAGAATTGGTGATTTGACTGAAAAGAAAAAGATTGCAGGGCTACAATGAAAGAATGTTTGGGGGGGATGGAGTTGGATAAGCTGCTCTAGCACTCATGAGTTGAATGGCCTCCCGTGCTGTATCCATTCGATGACTGCAGCTTGCTGTGCACAAATTAGCTTCTAGATTTCCTACATTACAACAGTGGCTTCGTCCTCAAACAATAGCTGTAAAGAGTTTTTGGACATCCTGAGGCCATGTACAAGTCCCAGATACATAGAATTCCTACGGCATGGAAGCAGGTAATTTGGTCCAACAACCCCCAGAAGAACATCACACCCCCTACCCTATCTCTGTAACTCTGCATTTCCCATGGCTAATCCACCTTACTAGCACATCCCTGGACACCATGAGCAACTTAACATCCAAATCCTTCCAAGCTGCGCATAATTAGAGGGTGGGGGCAAGCCCATGCAGACACAGGAAGAATGTGCAAACTCCGCACAGACAGTTGGCTGTCAAATGTTGGAACAATGCTCTGTTTGAGGCAGCAGTGCTAACCACTGACCCATCACCAGACCCATTCCTATAAGAATGTAAAACGTTTTTATTGTCAATATAGCCTTCATCAGTGCTGTATTTAATGCTGATTAACTTGGTCGCAATTTCTGTAACAGCATAGTTCATTGCAAGTACAATACTAACCTATAATCAGTGTGAGCCACTAACCCAAGTGTTGCTAATGGTGTAGTTTCCCTACCAACAATCTCACAGACTCCAACCATTAGTATTAATTTCTGTTTCTTGTTATGCTTGTAATATATTTTTATTCCACCTGCTCCTGATAGTGATATTACCAAGGAAACTGTGTCTGGAGGAAAGATTCGACCCTATGGTATGATGGAGCCTTATTAATCTCCATACCATTAGCCCAAGGTCCTTCAGCTGCCTTATCAACATTTCCCTTCTGTTAATTTCATTGAAACACTGTTACACACAGTCCTCAGCCAAAAACACATCTCAAGAGTCAACACTGAGACTGTTGTGTTCTTGCTTCTCTCTGTGAATGAGTTAGCTTCTGTACATTCAATCAAATGGCTTGGATGTTACAATCGATCATGGAACAATAAATCATTGTGCTGCCAAGTCTCTAGTGTCATTGTTAGTAAGTGTAAAGGGGCAATAGAGAGAAGACAAACAGCCAGTCAGGAACTCACCTGGGCTGTTGTGTTTAATTGGGCTGAGGAATGGGGCAATGATAATTGCCGATGAGGCGCGATGATGTAGCAGCAGTGTCACTAGTCAAGTAATCTGAAGGTTATGCCTCAGTGCAGCTGGTAGAATGTAAATTCAATGATTAAAAAATATAAAATGATAAAAAGATGTAAAACTAGTTAGCAATGGTCTCCAACATTGATAGTTGTAGAGAATAATAATTAATGCGCTTTTGGAATGAAATCTGCCACTTACCTATCTTGGCATTGTCGACAAATTTATCTGCCATGCTTTCACTTCCCCCGTCTAATGCTTGAAGTCAATTGTAAAACGTCCAGGCCTCCACTGTAGAAACCTACAGGGCTCCACTCATCACAATCTGTCAATCAGCCAAAATCCATTTGTACTCACTCTCTTGTTTCTGCCAGCCATCCAACTTTTTAAATCCATTATGGATATGTTCCCTTCCACACTATGCGCTTTAATTTTCCGCAATAATTGTCAAATGCTTTCTGGAAACCAAAGTACAGTACATCAACAGGCTCCTCTATATCCACAGCATGCATTATTCTTAACCTTAAGAAATGTTGGGTAAGGAGGATGTTGCCTTTGATGAAGCCATGCTGACTCTTCTCAATATCCTTCAGGTTTTCAGAGTGTGCTGCTATTATCTCTTCCTAAAAAGGTGATTCCAGCACTTTCTCACATATCAACCTCATTGGCCTAGCATTTCCAGTTTTCTATCTCCCCTATATCTATTTAAAAGAATGGCTATATTTACTCTGTACCAGTCTGATAACACGTTTCCAAAATCCACGGAGTTTCTGAAAACTAACGGTGGTATATCTATTTCTTTACTAGCAACCTCTTTTAAGATCGAATGATGAAGATCAATAAGGACCCAAAAACTTGAAATCAGAGATAATGGGAACTGCAGATGCTGGAGAATTCAAGATAACAAAGTGTGAAGGTGGATGAACACAGCAGGCCAAGCAGCATCTTAGGAGTACAAAAGCTGACATTTCGGGCCTAGACACTTCATCAGAAAAGGGGGATGGGGAGAGGATTCTGAAATAAATAGGGAGAGAAGGGGAGGTGCACTGAGGATGGATAGAGGAGAAGATAGGTGGAGAGGAGGGTATGGGTGGGGAGGTAGGGTGGGGATAGGTCAGTTCGGGAAGGACGGACAGGTCAAAGGGGCGGGATGAGGTTAGTAGGTGGGAAACGGAGGTGCAGCTTGAGGTGGGACGAAGGGATAGATGAGAGGAAGAACAGGTTAGGCAGGCTGGGATGATCTGGGCTGGTTTTAGGATGCAGTGGGGGGAGGCGAGATTTTGAAGCTTGTGAAATCCACATTGATACCATTAGGCTGCAGGGTTCCCAAGCAGAATATGAGTTGCTGTTCCTGCAACCTACAGGTGGCATCATTGTGGCACTGCAGGAGGCCCAGGATGGACATGTCGTCTGAGGAATGGGAGGAGGAGTTGAAATGGATCGCGACTGGGAGGTGTAGTTGTTTGCTGCGAACCGAATGGAGGTGTTCTGCAAAGTGGTCCCCAAGCCTCTGTTGTCAGCCGATATATATTCATGTTTAGAACCACCTCCCCCTTGATAGTGATTTCACCAAGTTCCTCCTTCCTCTCCACTTCCTGACTAGAATGCTTTGTGGATCCTTTGTAGTGAAGATAGAAGTCATTTCCTTATGATAGAATCCCTAAGTGCAGAAGCAGGCCTTTTGACCCATCAAGTCCACACCAACCCCCTGAAGAGCATCCCACCGAGACCCACCCCATAACCCTGCATTCCCCATGGCCAATCCACCTAGCCTGCATATCCTTGGGCTGTGGGAGGAAACCAGAGCACCTGGAATAAACCCGCACGGACGCGGGGAGAACATGAAAACACCATGCAGGCAGTTGCCCGAGGGTGGAATTGAACCCAGGTTCATGGTGCTGTGAGACAGCAGTGCTAAATCCTGAGCCACTGTGCATCCTACCATTCTGACCCTCTAGAGGACCAATGCTCATGTTACTTACCCTTTTCCTTTTTAAGCATCTGTAGAACATCTCGCTATCCATGTTTACCTTCCTTGCTATCTTTGCCTCATACTCTATTTCTAATTTTTCCCTCCTAATTAATCTTTTCGCTATTCTCTGCCTTTTTATTATGTTCTGACCAATCATCTGATCTACCATTCACCCTTGCGCAGTTATATGCATTGCCTTTAAGCTTGTGTTCTTCACCTTTTTCAGTGACGGGTCCTCCCTTTAGAATTTTTCTTTATTATAGGAACATGCTTCTTCGGGGTATTCTGAACTAACCCCTTTAATGTTTACCACTGCTTAAATCCTCTAATTTCAAGGACACTTCAGGTTGGGCAACAAGTAATGGCCTTCTCATGAAAGAATACAAAAATTGCAGGAAAATCTCAGCAGGTCCGGCAGCATTTGTGGAAAGAGTTTCCAAAGCTGCTTCTCTGTTCTGAAGAAGGTTCATTGGTTCTGAAACTTTAACTCTTCTTCCTCTCCACAGATGCTGCCAGACCTGGTGAGCTTTTCCAGCAATTTTTGCTTTTATATCTGATTTCTAGCATTTGCAGTTCTTCAGTTTTCTTTTGTTTAAAAATTACACTTTTTAGTCATCAAGACAAATACATTGGCGACGTGTGATGTCACTGCCTCTGCCTTTTGTGTTGTAATTCCAACAATGAGACACCGGGCAGATATTTTCCGCTATTATTTCGATTGCGTGTGCTAACCCAGAGGGGAGAAAAAACACAGTTATAAAAAAAGTAATAGTTGGAAATGCATACACTGGTTGTAAAAAAAAAGTTATGAGGTGTACAAAATAAATCAGAACTGCAGACATCCTTGATGAACACAGCAGGCCAAGCAGCATCAGAGGAGCAGGAAAGCTGATGTTTCGGGTGGGTCTAGACCCGAAACATCAGCTTTCCTGCTGCTCTGACGCTGCTTGGCCTGCTGTGTTCATCAAACTCGACACCTTGTTCTCTCCAATCCTCCAGCATCGGCAATTCCTAATGTCTCTGTAGACATCCTTCACAAGTTTTACTGATCTTTCCTTGTGGAAATTTAATTCTCACACATTTTTCTTTATATTCCTCAAGGGATTTGGGTGACACTGGAAAAGTGAATATTTTTTGTCTATCCCTAACTGCTCTTGAGAAGGTGACAGTGAGGTGCATTTTTGTCGAGCAAACTTTTATTATTATTGTATTTAATATAATTAAAATATTATTTTATTATGGGACCAGGAGTGTGCCAGTTGATCAAATATTCTGGAGAATCAAGAAGTCCACATAATCATTGTAACACTAAGTGATAAAAATGTACTGCAGGGGGTATACTCATTACTGTTGTATTTTATTTACAGCATAACTCACTGAAACAATAATGCAACTTTGCTTTCTTAGCGTAGAGCATACATCCTTCTCACTGGCACCTCAACTAACTACTAGGATATCACGGTATTTCAGGAGAAATTGACTCGAAACTGAATCAACTGTTGCAGATTGAACAGCAGGTATATTTACATTGCGATGAATAAATTTAAAATACTAAATTTAAAAAGGACAGAATCATGCAGAAAACTTTGTGGTATTTGAGCTAGCCAACTTTTGCTGGCTGATCGACATAAGGTGCTGGTTAAAACACCAAGTTTGCTGCATATAGCTGAGTCCTTCAGGTGGTAATCTCAGATGGAATTTAACAGTCAACCACTTTGCTGTGCATGTGAAGTCACATGTGGCCAGACTGAGAACGATGGCCGATTTCCTATCCCAAACAATTTGTAAAACCATTTGGTTTTTACAACAATCCAGTCATAGCTGCCATTATTGATGATTTCTTTTTAGTTTTATTTATTCCATTGAACATTAATTCCCCCAAATTGCCATGGGGGGATTAGAACCTGTAACCCGAGAGCCTTAGTCCAGATCTCTCGGTTACTAGTCTCGTGACAGACCACACTGTAGCTGCAATCATTTTCTTTCTGAAAATTAAGTGGTGCAAAAAATTATGATGAATGAGCTAAGAGCAAAGAACCTTGAAATCAACTACTTCAGATTTCAATGTGTAAACTCTCAATAGATTTTAATGAATTTGTTTTTTTTTTGCTGTTTAATAGAGCAACTAACTGGTTAATGACGCTATTAAAATTCCAGATGAAAGAATTTCAGGCAAACAGGAAGCTGCATGAGCATTAATATTAGAACAACCTGATTTTTTTAAGGTGCTAACATTAAAGTGAAGCCCAGAATATTAAGATGAATCAACAGATGTTGCAAATCTTTTGATCTTTAAGGGAGGCTCTGGTGAGTGAGATTTGCTTTTTAAACCATCTCCCATATCAAATGTGCACATGAAAATGAACTTGTGGGGTAGAGCTAGAATTAATAGAGTCTCCGAAGAAATTACGGACACAAATGTGCTGTTAGTTGTAATGGAGATACAATTATTGTAATGTTAGAAAACAGGTGCACAGTCATTAACAGAATGGACCGAGCATTATTTACGTATTGATGTATCTAGCGGCTAATGAGTGGGTGATTTACATTTAACCTTGCCTGTAGAGGTTTAGGCGTGTTTGAGCACTCTGCTGAGGTTAATAGTGGTTCTTCAACTAAGGTGCTTAAAATTTATGTTGTTAAGAGGGTCAATTGCAAAGTAACCTAGGATAAATTACAGTGAAGGCCAAACAGGAACATCTGTTACATTCCTGTATTATAGTCTATTTTGTTGATAATGAGTTGTACTGGCTCAGCTACCTTCCAGTCAGTGTGTGGGAGAAAGATTGCTGATTGTTCTAATATCAAGTGGAGCCATTCAGTGACAATACTTCCATTAATGTTACCTTATTGATCCCCCAAATCTATAATGTGGAGAGTTAAAATGGTAGGGATAAGTTAAAAAGAGAAACTTGCATTGAAATAGCTTCTTTCGCAACCGCAGGACTGAAAGGGCCTTACATTTGAAGCTCAGCTGCTGTCGCAATGTAAAAATCAAACATTGCAGCTAATTTATGCACAGAAAGCGCCCACAATGAGATGACAACCAGATGATTTGCTTCCGGTTCGGAAGAGTCACGTTGGACCTGAAGTAGTTACTGCTGGAGGAATCTTCCCAGTTTCAGTATGTTGTCGGCAATGGTAAGGAAGTTGGAGAAATCACATGAGATGGCCAGTAACGAGCCTCTCGATGTTGAGAGCAAAAAGGTCCCATTTTCCAAGCAAGTGTTGATCAGCGAGAAGAGACTCTCCTTAGTGATGGGTGACGAATGTATTTGCATGCTTTAACATCTCAGTATTAGTTAAACTCACCACTTGAATATTCAGTTTCCTCTCTTCCAGTCATTAGATAGAAATTAGATAGTGGTAAGTCCTGACTTGAAAGCCAGAGCTGATACCCGGTAACTTCAGTTCACTGCTTGCCCCTTTAAGTGTCCACCTGGGATACCAGTCAACAACCTTGCCTCCACTCACCATCTTGGCACCTGACACATACCAGCCTCACCACATCACTATGTCTCCAACCTAGTGCATCTACAACACTGCCCTGTGCTTCAACGCTGCACTATGGGACTCTCCAGCATTTTACATCAAAGTGCTGCTGCCAGAACACTGTGCACAGGGAGAGGCACAGGTCCTATGAATTTACCAGGCTGCATCTTAGGTATCCTTGCTCTCTCAGCGCTCACTCACCCCACCGGTTAGGGGTGCTGGCACAGCAGGCCAAAGGCAGTCTCCCATATCAGTCCAGGGGCTTCAGCATGCCCAATCTGTCACATGGGGTGGTCATGATCAAAGGGTCCATGTCCCTACAATCCCAGGAGTTAGCTATGGTCAGCATTGTAGGCTCAATCTGGAGATGCATGGGAAGACTATACAGACATCAATCAGGAGCTCTGTCGTGCATCATTCTTCGATGTCCATCTGAGTCATCAAGGGAGTAGTCATGATCAATTCTAAGTGTTTGTCCACTAAAAGTCTCATGGGGGTGGGCGTGCATTACTGGGGAGGGTGGCACTACTGAAGGAGGGACTGTGGTGAACATGATTGTGAGGGTTGGAGGCAGCTTGTTGGGGTACAGAGGGGATCATAATATGGGGGCATTTGGGGGGCTGCAGTGGTTCAAGAAGGCAGTTAACCACCATCTTCTCAAAGGCAGTAAGGGGTGGGCAATAAATATTGGTCTAGCCTGTGGTGCCCATATCTTATAAATGTATACAAAAAAGTCCTCAATATAGAAGAAGAAGCGATGATAGAGCCGTTGAAGGGAAAAGGGTAATGGGGGAGGGTGATCATTGACAGTCAGCAGTAGTGGCTTCAATAGGGGATGGTGTATCACTATTTCTGGCATGTTGATTGAATATGCCTTGACAGGTGGGTAGAGTCGGGAGATGAAGGTTTGAGTAGATGGATTAGGTTGAGTCAAACATTAAGTATTGTCCAATGGTTCTTACTGCTTTAAAATAAATTAACAAATGTTGTTGATAAACATTACATTGGAATTGGAAAGACCCAGCGTGATTCATCACCAGTTCCAAAAATATATTAGCTCTTTCTCTCTCTTCCAAATCATTTCTGTTGTTAAATATTTATATAACGCCCTCTTGAATGTATAAGTGCATTTCACCTTGAGTACCATCCTCCGCTCTCTAACTCACACTTCCATCACCTGCAAGTTTAATTACAGAAATCTAATTTTAAAGCACATGGAGGCCTTGGTGGCATACTGGGTTGTGCCCAGTCTCACAGCCAGAAGCAGCATTCCCTGTAAGGTGTGTGGCGGATTAGCTGCTATTTTCCTTCCCTATCACCCGCTGAAATTGGATACTGGCTTTTTGATATTCATGGTAGAGGGCTGTCAAACCCCTCTGAGCTGGAGCTTTCTAAAAGCTTTCACCATTTCAATGCTTTTTAGCTCCTCTATTCTTCCTCCCATGACCTCACATTTTCCCATATTACCTACCATCTGCCAAGTCCTCATTCACTCGCTCTATCTGTTGTGCCTTCCTCACCACTTACTTTTCCCCCTATCTTTCTGTCATTCGCAAACTCGGCCATTGTACATTTACTTCCTTCATCCAAGTCATTAATAACTATCATCAACAATTGTGGCTCTAGCACTAACTCCTGTGGTACTCTACTCAGTACAAGTTGCCATTCTAAAAATGCACCCCCCCCCTTTACCCCATCACTCTCTGTTCTATTAATTAGCCAATTCTCTATCTATTCTAATGTACTACCTCCATCATCACAGACCCTTCTTATTAAGTAGCAATAAGTACCTTATCAATGATCCTGATGACATAGCACAGCTCCCTGTTTCCTTAGTGCTCGCAACAGTCTCCTGTGAAACAATTCTTTTGTACTACACAAATCTTTTTCGAATTTTATTTACGCCACACAGTGGCTCAGGTTACAACTCAGAGATGATTACCCAGTTGTACTTTATATTTAGGTACCTGGTTGCTGATAAATGATCAGCAGAAGCTCTTTCTGTGTTTGCCTATTTTGTTGAATACCCCAATTGACAACACAACTTGGCATGGGGTAGCATGGTGGCTCAGTGGTTAACTCTGCTGCCTCATAGTGCCAAGGACCTGAGTTCAATTCCACCTTCGAGTGACTGTGGAGTTTGTAAATTTTTCCTATCTCTGTGTGGGTTTTCTCCAGGTGACCTGGCTTCCTCCCACAGTCCAAAGATGTGCAGGTTAGGTGGATTGGCCATGCTAAGTTGCCCGTAGTGTTCAAGGATGTGTAGGCATGCGAAATGCAAGGTCACAGGGATAAAAGTGGAAGTGGAAGGGGTGGGTGTGTGAGTCTGGCTGGGATGCTCAATAGTGGCTCGGTATGGGCCTGATGGGCCAAATAGCCCGCTTCTGCACTGCAGGGATTCTATGAATTGGCTCCGTGTCCTCCGAAACCAAACTTGTCTCCCATACTGAGCAGATGCCTGGAACTCTTGTTCCAGAACAGAATGGAAGTAGGAGGTGGTTCACACGAAGGAAGATTTAGGAAGGTAATCCACAAATGACAAGGTAACAGCTGAGGCTAACAATGCAGGTGACGATAACCAGGAAAGAACAGGATATGACAATGTATGGATACAAGAAAATACTCCAGTCAGCAAGGTGACAAGAAAGAAAACTGGCTAACAAGTGGGACTTGAAGGCTTTTTAATCTGAATGCATATACCATTTATAACACTGGCAGACACACAGCAGAGCTCATGCTGCAGTTGGCAGAGAACAGTATGTGTCCTGACACAGCTGTATTGCTTACTGCGAAAACTACGTTCCTTTTCATCTCTCCCACTTGAATGGCTCCCCATTCCATGATGCCATAGTCAGTTTATTTATTCTCTCTGAATCCCTGAGCTCATCCCCACAAGTTACAAGACCTGTTGGACTATTGCCAGGGCTGAAACTTCTCCACTGCTGCCATCTGGATCTCAATACTGGCCCCATTCATAGTTGCACTCTCTGTTCCCTAACCATGGAACAGATCTGAAGTACCAAGCCGAAGGATGTCACTGCTTCCTAGAATATGCTGCCTTCTCTCTTCATGAATCACAGCCTCTGATACTTAGATGCCAACTCATCAGCTGGGAGCTAAAATAACTCAGCCCACAAGAACTTATTGTACATGTGATTGCTGCAAGTCATATTGGCTTCCATCAGTTCTCATGTGCTACTGTTACAGAGTTATAGAATCATAGAGTCATACAGCACAGAAACAAGCCCTTCTGTCCAACTCATCCATGCCAACCAAGTTTCCCAAACTAAGCTAGTCCCATTTTCCTGTGTTTGGTTCATATCCCTCTAAACCTTTCCTATTCATGAACATATCCAAATTTCTTGTAAATGCTGTAGCTATATCTGCATCTACCAACCCATCTGGCAGTTCAACCACCCGCTGTGTAAAAAAGTTGCCCCTCAGGTTACTTTAAAATCTTTCTCCTCTCATCTTAAAAATATGACGCCTAGCTTTGGATTTCCCCACCCCATTGAAAAGACTTTTGCTGTTCACCTTATCTCTATCTC
The DNA here is from genome assembly GCF_030684315.1 of Stegostoma tigrinum. Taxonomy (NCBI): domain Eukaryota; kingdom Metazoa; phylum Chordata; class Chondrichthyes; order Orectolobiformes; family Stegostomatidae; genus Stegostoma; species Stegostoma tigrinum. Next base: position 119,098,323 of record NC_081358.1, on the reverse strand, counting down.
TCATGATTTAATAAACCTCTACAAGACCACGCCCTCAGCCTCCTACGCTCTTAGTGGAAAATACCCCAGCCTATCCAGCCTCTCCTTATAGCTCAAATCCCACAGTCCCCACAACATCCTGGTAAATCTTTTCTAAACCCACTGCAATTTAATGATACCCTTCCCATAGCAGGGCAGCCAGAACCGTACACGTTACTCCAAAAGTGACCTTACCAACATCCTGTACAACACATCACCTGAGGGGTCTTCTTTACTGTGGCATTCCTTTCTCAGCTTGATATCATCTGAAACTTTAAGATACCTTTGTTTCTGGAGCTCCTCAGATTTTGTCTGCTTAACAATGTATTTGCTATTTGTTCTATGCAAGAATAGAAAAATGGCAATGTATTTAAATGTTTCTTTGATGTTATCTTTTTAACAGATGGAGAGAGATTACAGAAATTGGTCATGCAGAGAGACCTGGGTGCCCTGGTACATGAATCTCAGAATGTTAGTTTGCAAATACAGCAAGTGATTTGAAAGACAGAGATTTTCTCTGTCTTGAGAGAACATGATGTTTTAAATGATAAAATACATGGGAGAGTCAAGGGAAAGAAAATGAGTCAACACAATGTGGAGCTGTGAGGCCAGTCCTGATGAAGGGTCCTGACCTAAAACGTTAACTTTCCTGCTCCTCTGATGCTGCCCGACCTGCTGTGTTATTCCAGCTCCATATTGTGTTGACACTGACTCCAGCATCTGCAGTTCTTGCTATCTCAGAAAGAAAATGAGTACTAGTGTTCCAATGATGGATGAGAAACTATGTAAACTTGAAGAAACAACCAAGTAAATACATACCGAGAACCGGTAAGATGATGATACTAAACCATATGCACTACATATAGGGGGCTTGTGAGCTCAGTTGATCTGGACATCCTGTTTGTGATGTCAACAGCACTGGCTCAATTCCCACACTAGCTGAGGTTACAATGAAGGACTCGCTTTCTCAAACATCCCTCATTTGCCTAAGGTGTTGTGACCCACCATGGATTATCTCTCTAATGAGAGCAGCTATTCATCCACTTCCTCCACCACCACCGATGTTCAGTCATAGCATTGTGACTTATTGCCAAGATGCACTGCAGAAGCTCACCAAAGATCCTTAGACAGCACCTTCTAAACCCATGGCCATTTCCATGTAGAAGGGCAAGAGCAGCAGAACCTAACATCACCACTTTCAAGTTCCCCTCCATGCCATTCACCTGACTTGGAAATATACCACTATTCCTTGTTGCCGCTTGGTCAAAATCCTGGAATTCCTTCCCTAATGGCATTGTGGGTCAACCCACAGCAGGAAGACTGCAGCAGTTCAAGAAAGCAGCTCATCGCCACTTTCACAAAGGCACCTAGGAACTAGCAATAAAAGTTGGCGAGCTAGCAACCCCCTACAAAATAAATTTTAAAAAGCAGTGGTCTGGCAGGACTATGACAACTTTACCTTTACACTGAATATGTAGCTTAGAGTCTAATATTCATGAGAAACTTAAATTAAATGATAACTTATGGTCATTGAACATCCCACACAGACTGCACTTTAAATAGTTAACATGGTCAAGATGGATCTTGCCCAGTCATTAGTGACACTGCGCATCACTAAACCTCATCAAGATTCTGTCACCTTCATAAAGGAATTCCAAATCTTCATTTTTGAAGACCTCAGCCTCTCAAAGGCTCTGCTTCATTCAGACCACTTCATTTAATACTCATGTCATGGTAGTTCAGTCTCTTCTCATGAGACCACATTCTCCAAAATTCCTGGGACTGCCCTCTTGTATTCAATCATCTGCAGAATTTTAGTTTTATCAAACAGTTATCCTCAACAGGGCTGCCACTGAGCTTCTCTAAACTCTAATCTTTCTCAGATACACCAGGCGTAAACTCCTTCACCCCAATCTTTGCTGCACTAAACTATCAAAGGTGCCCAAGGCTTCTTTTTCTCCCTAACCACTTCCCAAGGCATGAAGCCACCATTCCCTGTGACTTCTCCTGAGCCCCAGTCACCTGGACTTTGCCAACAGCTTTGATCTTCTTCTTCGGCACTCTCTTAGTTTCAAATTGCAATTCACTCCTCTCCTACCAAACACAAGAATAAATTGAAACCAGAGAACTTTCATGGGCTCCACTCATCTCCACTCAGCTCTGAGTCACCCTTAATTCTATTTTTAGTTTAAATGTGCCTCACTTATAATTTCCTTTTTGATCTGAGGAATTGATTATGGTTTTATGGCCTTTTAAGAGTCCACTGAATGCTTTAAATTAACTGAGTTCTAATTTTTGAAACAAATAATTCCTCTGGACTGCCACTGCTACATGTTTGTAAAAGCCTTATCTCAGCTCAACAACCCCATCACAAACAAAAACAGAAATTGTTGGAAAAGCTCAGCAGGTATGGCAGAATCTGTGAAGAGAAAGCAGAGTTAACGGTTGGGGTCCAGCAACACTTCCTGAAAAATCCCATTGCTGTTTCTAACCATTAACTGCTTTAAACATGACCCTGAACTTTTAAATGCACTATACTTCAAAGTATTACAATTGCTTTCTGTGGTTAAACTTTCACTTAACTCAAATCTAGCTGACTTATAAACTTTTTGCTGTACTTAACTGAGTACACGTGCCAAGAAAGCTAATTCAGCTCAATGGTTTTGGTCTCTTTATTAAAGAAAGGATGTCATTGTATTCAAAGCAGTTTAGAGAGGGTTCATTTGACTCATTTTAGGGAAGATGGACTCACACTGTTAGGCAGACTTTGATGGGTTAATGATTGACATTTAATGAGAGGTGCTCTTCTAAGACATATCAAATCTGAGACTTGACAGGGTGGATGCTGAGAGGGTGCTTTCCCTTCAGGAACAGATTGGAACTATGGGATACTCTTTGAAAATAAGCATCTCCCATTCAAGTTGGAGATGAAGAGAATGGCTTTTCAGTTCTCTCAGGCGGAGAGATAGAAAGTCAAAGAGATCTGTGGAACATTCTTCCCTGGAGAGGGATGGAAACAGGGTCACTGAATATTGTTAACTTAGCAGTTGGTTATTTGGCAATCTTAATCATTTTTGCTATGCTAATATTGCTGACAAATTTCCTAATCTTCATTACGATATTATTCTTCACCATTTATATATTAGTGCCTGCTAACTTACCTACCGAACATCTTGGGGTAGCCTGCCCTGGACTTGCTGCAGTGTTCCAATGAAGCACAATGTAAGTGGGAGAAACGACACCTCATTTTCCACTTCAGCACTTTACAGCCTCAAGGTCTCTCCACAGAATCCCATAACTTCAGAAATTGGTTACATTATGCTTGTTATCCACTTTTCTTCCATTTTGTCTCTCCCCCGTCCCGCCCAGCCTTCTCATGTTTCTTTCTTATGTTTACATTGCTCTGAGTACAGATGACCCATTCCCATACTTTCGCATCTTCATTTACACCAATATTTCAAATCCAATTTTTTTTGTCTCTTTCTCCACCATTATCAGAGGCCTTTGCCTCTGTCAAAAATATTAAAATAAAACATTTTCAGTCGTCTTTCATAACTCTGTTTCTCTCTCCATTAATGCTGCCCAAGTGGCTAAGTTTCTCCAGCACACTGTGCTGTTTTCTTCATCTATTACTCTCGTCCCAACTCACACCAAGTCTCATTCACCTGTCAACCCTGTGCTCATAGGCTTTGACTTACTCCCACCCTAGTAATGCCTCAATGATAACATTTTCCACTTGTTTTACAAATATCTTTATGACCTCATTATGGTTAACAGTGTATTAGCCACCAGCCTCACAACCCTCTCAGATAATGGGTGGCACGGTGGCTCAGTGGTTAACACTGCAGCCTCACAGCACCAGGGATCCAGGTTCAATTCCAGCCTCGGGTGACTGTCCGTGTGGAGTTTGTACATTCTCCCTGTATCTGTGTGGGTTTCCTCTGGGTGCTCCGGTTTCCTCCCACAGTCCAAAGATGTGCAGGTTAAGTGAATTGGCCATGCTAAATTGCCCAGTGTTCAGGTGTATGTGCGTTATAGGGGAATAGGTCTGTGTGGGATGTTTCAAGGGGCAGTGTGGGCTTGTGGGGCCAAAGGGCCTGTTTTCACACTGTAGGGAATCTAATCTACCATATCTGACTTCTTGAACATCCTTGATTTTAATTCTTCCACTGAAATAACAGCACAGAGGCTGGTATCCCATCACCAAGTCACCTCTTATTAAAATGTGTACAGCAGCCAGTCCAAAGCCGATCCTTAGGCTGAGGAGACCTTCTGAGCCTCCTGTTTATGTCTGTCAACCAGGGCTCCCTGATTGACCCAGGTTAAGAGCCCCAAACAGGGATGTCATAGTCAATGAGACCTGGTCCAAAAATTACATCCACCAATCACTTTCTCTTCTCTTACAGGCACCTAAACTTTGGATTTCCCTCTCTAAACCTCCCTGCCTCTTTATCCCTCTCACTCTCGTCCCAATGAAAGTCACTTCTTAAAACTCAATCCTTTGTCGATTTGCCCTAATAGCACCTGGTGAGTCTTGGTGTAAAATCTCATCTGATAATTGTGGGTTAAAGGCCTTGGGAGGTTTACTTTGTAAGATGAATGATTCAGTTCTGATGGCTCATCATGGAGCAATACTAATGTAAAAGCTAAAAGTTTTCTGCGCCAGTCTATCTGCAGCAAATCCATTTGCATGCCATTAAATGCATGCATTGTTCTGAATGGCTGCTTAGGTAATATACTCAAAGGGAACATTTTACAAGAAAAACCAAGGCATATTTTTCATGTGAAAGGTTCAGGAAAGCAGACCTTAAGGAGACAGAATTCCAGGAATTTTGCTAAAGAAGGTGAGCAGGGAAGAAGCTACAAGATTTATTAATGACTTGGACGAGAGAATTGAAGGATGGGTCAGCAAGTTTGCAGACGACACAAAGGTCGGAGGTGTCGTTGACAGTGTAGAGGGCTGTTGTAGGCTGCAGCGGGACATTGACAGGATGCAGAGATGGGCTGAGAGGTGGCAGATGGAGTTCAACCTGGATAAATGCGAGGTGATGCATTTTGGAAGGTCGAATTTGAAAGCTGAGTACAGGATTAAGGATAGGATTCTTGGCAGCATGTAGGAACAGAGGGATCTTGGTGTGCAGATACATAGATCCCTTAAAATGGCCACCCAAGTGGACAGGGTTGTTAAGAAAGCATATGGTGTTTTGGCTTTCATTAACAGGGGGATTGAGTTTAAGAGTCGTGAGATCTTGTTGCAGCTCTATAAAACTTTGGTTAGACCGCACTTGGAATACTGCGTCCAGTTCTGGGCGCCCTATTATAGGAAAGATGTGGATGCTTTGGAGAGGGTTCAGAGAAGGTTTACCAGGATGCTGCCTGGACTGGAGGGCTTATCTTATGAAGAGAGGTTGACTGAGCTTGGACTTTTTTCATTGGAGAAAAGGAGGAGGAGAGGGGACCTAATTGAGGTATACAAGATAATGAGAGGCATAGATAGAGTTGATAGCCAGAGACTATTTCCCAGGGCAGAAATGGCTAGCACGAGGGGTCATAGTTTTAAGCTGGTTGGTGGAAAGTATAGAGGGGATGTCAGAGGCAGGTTCTTTACGCAGAGAGTTGTGAGAGCATGGAATGCGTTGCCAGCAGCAGTTGTGGAAGCAAGGTCATTGGGGTCATTTAAGAGACTGCTGGACATGTATATGGTCACAGAAATTTGAGGGTGCATACATGAGGATCAATGGTCGGCACAACATTGTGGGCTGAAGGGCCTGTTCTGTGCTGTACTGTTCTATGTTCTATGTTCTATGTTCTAAGATTTGAACTGGTGTAGAAATGTCGAGCCGGTCACAAAGAAGGAGCAATGACACTGTTGAGAAGGGATGGAAGGAAGCAGATACTGGACAAAGGAAACAGACAAAACGAAACCTTATCTGTTGAAGATCAAAAGAAGCTTTAGGATCAATTTTCAACTTGATCTTCAATAGTCATTGGGGAAGAATTGGATTGTTAAATAGGAATCACTTAGTGAACGAGGAATGCCTTCATATTGCGCAAACTCAGTCACGAACAACTCCTTGGTTCTTACTGTGATGTTCATGATTCTAGTTTCTTCCTGTGGCAATGTTTGATTCTAGAGCCATAGAGCAATACAGCAAGGAAACAGGCCTTTTGGCCCAAACTGGTCCATGCTGACCATGGTGCCCACTCAGCCAGCTCCAATTGCCCACATTTAGTCCATATCCCTCTAAACTCTTCCTATCCACGTACCGATCCAAACGTTTTTTTTTAAATGTTGCTATTGTACCTGCCTCAACCACTTTCTCTGGCAGCCTATGCCATATACGCACCACTCTGCACTTGAAGAAGTTGCCCTTCAGGTCCTTCTTAAATCTTTCCCCTCTCACCTTAAACCAATGTGCTCTCGTTTTCAGTTCCTCATCTCTGGGGAAAAGACTATATGCATTCATCCTATCTATGCCCCTCATGATTTTACTCACACCAATAATGTCACCCCTGATTTTCTTACATTCTATGGAATAAAGTTCTATCCTGGCCAACCTCACCATATAACTAAGGCCACATCCTCGTAAATCTCCTTTGTGTACTTTCCTGTTTAACTATGTCTATCCTATAACAGGGTGACAAAAACTGTACACAATTCTCCAAGTGCGGCCTCACCAATGACATATTCAACTGTAACATAATGTCCCAACCCCTGTACTCAATTCCTCGACCTATGAAGTCCTGCATGCTAAATGCCTTCTTCACCACCCTGTCTACCTGTGATGCTGCTTTCAATGAAATTTGGACTTGTACTCTGTTCTACGACACTCCTCAGGACCTTACCGTTTACTGTACAAGTCCTACCTTGGTTTGACTTTCCAAAGTGCAACACCTCACACTTATCTGTATTGAATTGCATTTCCCAATCCTCAGCCCACTTCCCCATCTGATCAAGATCCATCTGTAATTTTTGATAACATTCCTCGCTGACAACGATAACTCCTAATTTTGTATCATCCGCAAACTTACTAATTGTGCCTTGCACATTCACATCCAGATCATTCATGGAAATAATAAACTACAAAAGTTCCAGCATCGACCCCTGTGGCACACCACTAGTCACAGGCCTCCAGTCCGAGAGACAACCTTCAACCATCACCCTCAACTTTCTGCTATTGAGCCAAGTTTGAATCCAATTAGCTAGTGCTCCCTGGATCCCACACAACATAACCTTCATGGCTAGCCTGCCATGCGAGACCTTGTCATAGACCTTACTGAAGCCCATATAGACATTATCCACTGCCCTAACCTCATCCATACTCTTGGTCACCGCTTTGAAAAACTCTGAAAGATTTGTCAGACATGACTTTCCATGCATAAATCCATGCTGGCTGTCTGCATGTTTTTCATTGTGAAGTTTACTGTTGAGACTTGATAATTGCTTTCTAGTTTCATGTGAAGTGCTACATCTCTCGATGCTGAGGAAAATGCCCTCATTTATGGTTTTTGCCATAAAGGTCTGATTTATTTTCAGGGCTGGCGGTAGGGGTTTAAAAGTATCACATTCCACAGGTGGTAGCTGTTAAGCCCATTGCTTCTATACTGTTCATTTTGAAAGAGCCCCATTCCCGACAGTCCTGCAAATTTATCCCTTTCTGGTATCAAGCCATTTTCCTTTCAGGTATCAAGCCATTTTCCTTTCAAGACTTGCAGCTAAGTCTACATTTCATTCTATGCATTCCAGATTGTAAACTTCCCTCCCTCTTATGGTCAGAAGTGGAGATGTTCTCTAATGACTGCAGACTATTCAGTACCATTCATGACTCCTCATATACTGAAACAGCGCACGTTCAAATGCAACAAGATAGGGAAAATATCCAGGCTTGACCTGAAAAGTGGCAAGTAACGTACATGGCACACAAATGCCAGGCTATGACCATTTCCAATAAGGGACAATCTAGCCACTGCCCCTTGATATTCAATGGTGTTACAATCACTGAATCCCCCACTATCAATATCTTGGGATTCCCATTGAACAGAAACTCAACTGAACTCACCATGTGAATACAATGGCTACAAAACCAGATCAGAGGCCAGGAGTAGTGTGATGAGTAACTCTCCTCCTGACTCCCCAAAACCTGTCTGCCATCTACAATGCACAAGTCAGGAATATGATGGAATGCTCCTCACTTGATGGGTGCAGCTCCAACAACTCTCAGGAAGTGTGACACCATCCACGACAAAGCAGACCACTTGTTCGGTACCACATCTACACCCTCCACCACTCACACTCAGTAGCAGCTGTGTGTACTATCTTCACGTTGCACTGCAGAAATTCACCAAAAATCCTTAAACTGCACCTTCCAAACCTCTGTCTACTTCCATCTGGGCAGCAGACACTTAGGAACACCACCACTCGTGATTTCCCCACCAAACCATGGGCTTGGTAATATATTACCATTCCTCCACTGTTACTGGGTCAAAATCCTGCAACGCCCTCCCTTAGGGCATTGTGATTCAACCTACAGCACACGGTCTGCTGCAGATTGAGAAGGCAGCTCACCACTACTTTCTCAAGGGCAACGAAGGGTGGGAAATAATTGCTCACCCAGCCAGTGGTGCCCACATTCCACAAGTGAACAAAGAGAAACATCTTGCTGCATTAAAATTATCTCATCGTTGGGCCTTCGGCTAATTTTCTGAAATGCTCTAATTAACGATCTTTGTGGCAGTTGATCTAAGTTCACAGTGTGCCCAGCAGAACCTCCATTGGGGGGACACCGCCCCTCAACACCACCCCCATCCACTCAGACCCCAGAGAAAGGCACGCCCAAATGCTCAAACTGGAAATTGACTCAAGTGCCTTACCATCTCTCATCGACGATAAGAACTTATTTCAAACACAATGGCTCAGCGCTGATTTTGAGGTTCAGAAACATGGAGCAGGAAAATACCAAATGAATTGGAGTAGGGTGCCTCTAGTAAAACCCAGCAAGGAACAGGCCAGGTTACTCCTATTACTTTCTCACAATCAGTTGCACTAGTGAGAAGTGTGTTTCCAGACTAAGATATTCTGAATCATGGAGTTGCTGCAGTGTAGAAAGAGGCTGTTCAGCCCATCTTGTCCACACGAACAATGCACTGAATGCAACTTTCCTGCCTTCTCCCCAGAACTTTGAGTTGTAGAATCAGAAGTAGGCCATTCAGCCCATTGAGCCTGCTCTGCAATTCAGTGAGATCATGGCTGATCTGATAATTCTCAATGCCACTTGCCTGTCTTTTCCCCATAGCCCTTGATTCCATTGGAGCCCGGCACATTGTTCCTTTTTTGATGAAAAAGTTGGTCCTCTTTTGAATTAAAAAGATACAAACAACTGTGGATGCTGGAAATTAGAAACAAAATAGAAATTTCTGGAAGAGCACAGCAGGTCTGACAGCATCTGCGGACAGAAAATATAGTTATTGTTTCAGGTCCAGTGACCCTTCTTCAGAACTGATGGTAGCTATGAAAAGTTGGTTTACATGTTAAAGAATGGTGAGGAGAGGGGGAAGGAGTAAATGGTCGGTGGTAAAGGAGCCTAGAGAAAGAGAAGAAAACAGTTGGACAGGGAAAGGAATAGGTAATGGTCAGTCTAGAAAAACAAATAGCTGCTATTAGGGACCATTAGTGGCTAACAATGAACAGTTTGTGATCGCAGCCCAAGTGACGACAAGGCCTAGTGTGTGGATATTGGGGTAAGGAGATGGTAGAAAGAGAAGGCATCTCAAGCCCCACATATTGAGTACAGAAGCCTGCAGAGTTCCCAAGCAGAAAATGAGTTGTTGTTCTTCCAGTTCATGCTGAGCCTCACTGGAGCACTGCAGCAAGCTGAGACAGAGATGTTGCCCACACATGGTTGTGTGTTGAAATGACAGGCAACTGGAAGCTCAGGGTCATTTTTAAGACAGGGTGTTGGTGTTGTGCAATGTGATCACCCAGTTTGTGCTTTGTTTCCCAACATAGAGGAGACCACACTGTAAGCAGCAAATGCAGTAGACTAGATTGTGGGAAGTGCAGATAAAGCGCAGCTTCAGCTGGAACATCTTCTGAATGTTTTGAGTGAATCTAGTCTGCATCCACCACATTCACACACAGCACATTCCATATCCTAAACATTCTGCTTCAGATATATTTTGCTCCTATTGCACTTGCTTCTTTTACATTTGAAGATAAAACCATGAGAATAAATCCTGGTCAGCCAGCGATGCCAACATTTCATGAATGTATAAATTAAAAAAAAAACACTAAGAGCAGGAATAAGCCATTCGGCCCCAAAATCCTGCTCTGCCATTTGATACAATTATGGCTGATCTAACCTAGACCTTAATTCCATTTCCTGCCCCTTCCTCTTAAACCTTGAACCACATACTAATTGAAAAGCTGTCTATCTCCTCTTTAGGTATACTCAGTGTCCTGACATCCGCAGTACTCTGGGTCAGTGAATTCCACGGACTCATGACCCTTTGAAGCAGTGATTCATCCTCATCACTGTTTTAAATCTGCCCTACCTTATCCTAAAATATGCCCTTTTGTCCTAGATTGCTCCACAGGGGAAAATATACTCTCTTATATACCTCACATAATTTATAAACTAATGACTTTCCATCTGTCCTCGCTTGTTCTTGATCCTTTTATGAGTGGGACCATCGGTTCTAACTAGACCTCTCATGATTGTTTTTTCAATTCATTCACAGGATGAGGATATCGCTGGCTATGCCAGCATTTACTGCCCATCCCAAATTGCCACAGAGGGCAGTTAAGAGCCAACAACATTGCTGTAGGTCAGGAGCCACATGTAGGCCAGACCAGGTAAGAATTGTAATTTCCTTCCCTTGCGGAGCTTTGTGAATGGGATGGGTTTTCTTGACAATCGGCAATAGTTTTGTGGTCATCATTAGACTTTTCATTCCAGATATTTAAAAAAATCTTAATGAAGATAATATATTTTAGATTTGAACCTGGGTCCCCAAAACATTATCTGGGTCACTGGATTAATAGCCCAGCAATAATACCACTAGGTTATCACCTCTCTATAATGATTTGGACCAGTCCAATCAAATTATCTCTCAACCTCCTTTTCCAAAAGGAAAATAGTCTTAACATTTCCAATCTATCTTCACAACCAAAGATCCTTATTCCTGTAGCTTTTCTGCACTTAGTACAATGCTTTCACATCTTTCTTACAGGAGAGAAAAATGCCAACCAGAGTGGAAACTCAACTACACGTCACAATGGCATGTTGCTCCTCACTCATTAAGCTCATGCAGAGGCCATCACTAATAAGTACTATTTCAAGGAGATATCAACTGTGTGCAACTGAGATCAAAATAACACAAAGAACTGCAGATGCTGGGGATCTGAAACAAAACTGAAATTGCTGGATAAACTCAGTTCTGATGAAGAGTCACCAGACTTAAAAACGGTAACTCTGCTTTCTTCTTGTAGATGCTGCCAGACCTGCCAAGTTTTGCCAGCAATTACTGTTTTGGTATCATCTGGCCAGTGTTTGGCATTTTCCATAGTTATTTCAAACTGACAAAGTAGACAGTCAGTGACACAGCTGTAGGGATTTCTCTTACTTCAGTCCCTTGGAGTAGATCAAATATTTCCCTTGGAATACCACATGATGTGGCTTACTCCTGTTCTTATGTTCATATAATACCTGCTACTCAATGAGTGATCAACAAAGTTAAATTTTTTAAACTGAGTGCAAAAAGTTCTCCAAATTACCTGATTTTCTGACCCAAATTCATAGAAAGCACAAACCAGATTTCTGTACTTAATACAAATCACTATCCATTGCAAGCAGCCAGACCCAAGAGACTAAACAGCTGAAAACCACAACAAATAAAAGCTGTAATGCGCCAACTTCCACAACCACACTCACATGCTCACAGGCAGACTGGAAAATAGAACAGAGATGGATGGAAGCTGGGAAAGTGGTTCATTAGTCTTTGTTTATAAGATCCATTGAGGTGGTTCTTGCTCATTGTAAAGCTTTATCTCGGCCCATATTTTTTAAACGCTTCCACTAGTTTGCAAGAGGCACAGGGTGGCTGGTTCATTTATAGGAGGTCTCTGATTTATCAATGAGAACATCACAATATATAGCAACTGCTGAATGAAAGATAAACTTTCAGGAAAGATTTACCAGGATGGGAATGGAGGGTTTGAGTTCTAAGGAGAGGAAGGGACATTTTTCACTGAAGCAGCGGAGATTGAGGTGTGCCCCTACAGAGGTTTATAAAATCATAAAGCGTATAGATAAAGTGATTAGCAGGTAAATTTCCTTAGGGTGGGAGATTTCATTACTAATGGGCATATATTTAAGCTAGAGGAGAAAGATTTAAAAAAGATATGAGGGGAAACTTTTATTACACAGAAAGTAGTCCATTTGTGGAATGAACTTCCACAGGAAGTGATGGATGCTGGTACAATTATAATGTTTAAAAGACATTTGAATAGGTACATGAATAAGAAATGTTTGAAGGGATACGGGCCAAGTACAGGCAGGTGGACTAGTTCAGTTTAGGATTATGGTCAACATGGACTGGGTGCACTGAAGGCTGTTTTTCCACGCTGTGTGACTCTATGGTTATAGAGAACAGAGAGACAGCTTCTGAGCTGGTTCAGCCACTTCACTGTATATCATGTCTCAACCTGAAGCTGTTCTGTTACCTGAGAACCAATCACACAGCTATCAGCAGGCATTTCTCATCGATAACTGGTCACTAGTCCGAAGAACAATCAACTTCATGTTACCAGCCAAAGCTCCATCTGGATACAGAACCCCTCAACTCCAGTTTGTCTGCAACCACTGTTTGTTCAACCTGTTGTATAAACAATACTTACTATGAGTGTCACACTACTTGCATTTCAAATCATGCAGCAATCGTTGCAAAACACTGGTTTTAAAATATCTCTTCCCTATCTCAATTCACATTCTTTTAAAAGAAAAACTCACAAATAAAAGGACAGAGTCTCAACAATACATATGGTGGGCATGGCTCCTGTTAGATGATGATTATTAGTAGATGAGCCATGCGGTGCATGAGGTTAATGAATTGCACATTTGGAGATGTGTCACTGACCTTGACCTCTCACACCCAGTCATTAAAAATCTTGAATCACTGTATTTCATCCTCAGAGCTTGGCTCCTGGCCTTGGTTAGTTTATTAAAATTCATTCAGAGGATGAGGGCATCACTGGCTAGCCCTGTGGGCAGTTAAGACTCAACCACATTCTGTGGGTCTGGAGTTACATGCAGATGTAATTTCATGTTTCAAATTCCACCATCTGCTATGACAGGACCCAATCCCAGGTCCTAAGGACATTACCTGGGTCTCTGGAATGACAGTTCAGTGATGACACCATTAGGCCATTACTTCTATCTGCTTTCTTCTACTGAATTTCAGGGGTTTTAAGATAAACTAAGTTATCTTCATCCTTCTGAATGTGAGCAATGGTGTTAAAAAACTGGCCCTCAAAAAAATGTGAGAGAGAGGGTTTGTTAATAAAACTGCAGCACTGTCAATGAACTTGTTTAAGTTCAGATTGTCAGTGCTGTTCTTTATTTTAATCAGCAAAAATGGAGCTCTATTACTCTATCTTCAATATGTATGTCCAGGAGAAGCAATATCACTGTTTATTGGGGATTAATATATATTCATATCACACAAAAAAGCAGCTCTATACAGCAATACCACATGGCCTTGGGCCATTCACCTTCCTTTCGGTCTATTTTCCATTCCTATCTTATTAGAAATAAATAAATCATATCTCACATCTGCTCCATCCTTTATTAACAGAATAGAAATAAGAAATTTATAGAATCACTGTGACTTCAGCTTTCAGGGTCAGTGGCAAGTTTGTTCCTTGTGGTTACAAACTCATATGTGGCTCTCCAGGTCAGAAACATAGTGATCATACTGAATTTTCATGGATCAGTGTGTTTTTTTTTTCAGTGACCACTTGCAGCTTTTGGTGTAGATATGTGTAGAGGCAAAAACTCATTCAAGATAAGGGCACATCCTTCTGAGCAAGCGAGAGTGACCATATATTCCTGTTTCATAGGGAGAGTCCACAGATGAAGTGTTACAAGGCCAGAAGAGACACCAGGTCATGGGATTTGTCACCAAAGATCCTAGCTTCCAATTTCTGACATTGGGATGCACTTTATGAATAGGTGAGGTGCAATATTGTTGTAGTCCCTCTACGTATGGGCCAGAGTTTTAACTGGGGTCAAAGGAATGAACGGGTAAACTCTCCACTGGTTGGAGCCATAGCTGGCACGATGGAAAATTGTTGTTGTTGGAGGTCAGCCATCTCAGGCATCTCTGCAGGAATTCCTCAGTTTATATTTCTGTAATCAAGCTGTTCACAGAGGTTAGTGTGCACCTCGGAAGAGGTGGGGCGTCACCCCAAGTCTCTCAGCCCAGAGGTTGGGGCACAACCGAGCCGCAATTCCTCCGATTAGTGTCTTAGGCCCTACTATCTTCAGCTACTTCATCGATCACCTTCTCCCAAGGGCAGAGTGCAGATGTTCACTGATAATGTTCAACACCATTCTCTCTTCCTCAGAGACTGAAGCAGTCCTTGTCCAAATGTAGCAAGACCTGAACAAAATCCAGGTTTGGGCTGAAAAGTGGGAAGTAATAATTATGACACAAAAATGCCTTCTCTAACAGAGAGACAATCTAACCACAACCTGTTGATATTCAATGGCAACATTCTTGGGGGGAGGTGATTATCGTTGACCAGAAATTTGACTGGTCTCAGTACAACAACATGTCAAAGGCTAGGAACACTGCAAGAGATAACTTACCTCCTGTCTGCCATATACAAGGCACGCGTCAGGAGTGCGACAGAATACTCCTCACTTGGATAAGTACAATTCCATAATGCTCAAGAAGCTCAACACTATCCAGGGCAAAGCAGCCTGCTTGATTGCCATTACATCCACAAACATCCCTCCCTCCACGCCTGCCATTAATAGCAGCAATATGTTCCATCTACATGATGCACTGTCGAAATCTACCAAAGACTCCCTGCAAGACTCCCCTTGTCACATCCTGCCAAACAGAAGGGGACCAGTTTATGCAAATGTTCTATCCATGCTAATGTATTAGTTTCTATAACATGAGTTTTAATTCTCTGCAAAATCCATTGAGACACTATATTATCAACCGCCTTCTGGAAAGCCAAGTACAACACATCTCCAGGCTTCCCTTTGTCTATAGCAATTTTATTCATTTTCAGGATGAGGATATCACTGGTTAGAACAGCATTTATTGCATATCCCTAATTACCCAAAGGGCAGTTGAGAGTCAATCACATTGCTGCAGGTCTGGAGTCACACGTAGACCAAACCAGGTAATGATGACAGAGATAATGGGAACTGCAGATGCTGGAGAATCCGAGATAACAAAGTGTGAAGCTGGATGAACACAGCAGGCCAAGCAGCATCTTAGGAGCACAAAGTTTGCTTTCCTAAGGGACATTAGTGAACAAGATTGTTTTTCCCCGACAATTGGCAATGGATTCATGGTCATCTTTAGATTCTCAATTCCAGATATTTTATTGAATTCAAATTGCACCATCTGCCGCAGCGAAATTGAAACCTGGATCCCCAGAACATTATCTGGGTCTCTTGTTAACAGTCCAGCGATAATACCACTAGGCCATCGCCTCCCCTACATGCCCACAAATCATCATTTATTGTCACCTCTATTTGGCTGAAAAGCTTGCTGGGCATTTTCAACAGTCAGATAACAGCCAACCATATTGCTACGCATCTGAACAAACATCTAAGCAAAGGCAGCAAAGGATGGCAGATTTACTTCGCTGAAGGGCGTCAGCAAGCCACATGAGTTTTTACAGTAACTGATGGAGTTTCATGGTCACCATTAGTGATACTGGTTTTTAATTGAAGATTTCTTAAGCAATTGAGTTAATGTGTTACCTGTCTAATTAAAATATCAGCATGTCACCGCCTCCCCCTTAGCTCACTTTCGCTGGAAGCAGAACCAACAGTTCAAAATCCACTCTTGGATACAATCTGCACTGCTTGAAAATCCAGTCATCAAAAAAATATATTACACACGTATATTACATTCAAAACTTCATGCCAGGTTTTTGGGCACATCAATCTATTGGATGCATTTGCAATCTGAATCAAGAGATGTTCGGATTCCCATCCATTATCATTAAGTCAGGCAACTTACCTCTTGGTTCCTGCTACTTTATCCCTCTAGACCTATTTCTGCAGAGTGGAGCTCGAATCTTGCACTTTTTCCTTTCCTGAAAGTACAACTCACTTTCAATGCAATTATCAGCTAAAGGCATTTCTTATTCCAATACCTCTAAAATTAGTAAAGTGTAATGAGCACTAAAAATTGATTGTACCCTTCGGGAACATTTTGCATGACACGATAAATTTTGTCTCACTAAATCACAAATTATTGATGATGTTGCCACTATTGCACGGAAATTTATTGTTCTATCCATTAACCAGAGTCATGCAATTAAATCCAATATTAATAAATATTTCTAAATGGACTTTATTTAATTCTTGCACCACTGTGAGATTATGAAGCACTGTCACTTCTTTTCAAGTGCAATCAAGTTGTGCCCTTATTATTGTGAAAACCTAGTCGCCCATTTTATGTGCTGATAGATGTGATTCAGTGCAGTGCATGTTAAGTCAGGAAGCTGTGAGAATTCAGTTTATTTTTAGGAGCATGGCAACAGGATGAGGTTATTCATCCCATTGACAATGACCAACCATTCTGGATCATGGCTGATCATCACCTCAGTGTCACATACCCACAGGGCCTCCATATCTTGTAGCATCATTATTCCTTGTTCCTGATGTTGAGGAAATCCAGAACCAGGGTACGGTCTAAAAATTAGGGGTGAGCCATCCAGGGCTGAGATGAGGAAGAGTTTCTTCACTTGGAGAGTTGTGAACCTGTGGAATTCTCTATCACAGGAAGCAACTGGGGCCAGTTTGTTAGATATATTCAAGAGGGAGATGGACATGGCCCCTGCAGTTATCGGGATCGAGGGGTAGGGAGAGAAAGTGGGAGTGGGATACTGAGATTGCATGAGCAGCCATGAGCATATTGAATGGTGGTGCAAGCTCATGGAGCTGAATGGATTACTACTGCACCTGTTTTCTATGTTTATATCTATGTCTAGCGATTGCTTTCTGTCTTGTACATAGTCAATGACTGACCTTCCACAGCTTTTTTTTTGGGTAGAGGATTGCAAAGTATCACCACCCTCTGAGTGAAGAAATTTGTCCTTGTTACTGTCTTCAAAAACCTGAGATCAGTTTCCTGGTTGTAGTCTCACAAGACAAGGGAAATCTCCTTGCTACAACCCACTCTGTCATACCAGTAACAATGTTGTAAGTTTTATTAAAATCACTTCTCATTCTTCTCAACTAAGTGGAATATAAGCACACTTCTCTCAATTTCTTCTCATAAAATACAACTACCAACTCAGGCATTAATCTGCTATACTCCCTCTACAGCAAGTATACCGTCCCTCAGACAAGGAGACACAACACTCCAGGTGAAATCTCACTAAGACTCCATATAGCTGAAGCAAAACTCATTTACTTCTATATTCAAGTCTCCCAAATGCATGGCAGCATAATGTTCACCTTCCTAACTGTATCTCCACATCAGTGACTCATGGACAAGGATGCCCACACCTGTTTGGACCTCCATCCTTGCCAACCTTTCACCACTTACAACCTATTCCTCATTTTCTATTTTCTACCAAAGTGAATAACTTCAGCTTATTTACATTATACTTCATCAGATTTGTTCCAGCCAATTTCCTTAGCCCGTCCTAGTCCACTTGAGACCTCCTTACATCCTCCTCACAATTTACATCCTCACCCAGTTTGGTATCATCAGTAGTTTTGTAAATAGTACAATTAGTCCCCACACCCAGGTCATTTTTATAGTTTGTGAACAGTTTTAAACTTAGCAATGACCCCTCCGTATGTACTTCATTAATCACAGCCTCCCATCCTGAGAATGACCCATTTATGCCTACTCTCTGCTATCTCAATATTACCCAACTCCCAATCCATAACTAGTATATTCCCCACAATCACATGCACTCTAATTTTATTTCTCAATGTCCCCATGTGACCTTATCGAAAACCTTCTGAGAATCTAAATCCGCCTTTGTCTATGCCTACAAGTAACATCCTTAAAACATGATTTCCCATTTCTAAATCACTGTTTGCTCCACTTAATTCACTGATTCTTTTCTAAATGTTCATTTTACCTCATGGACTATACTGACAATGGATTAGAATGTCTTCCCTATGCTGATATTGAACTAACACATCTGTAGTTCTCCATTCCACCTCTTCCTCTCTGCTAAAGTAGTGTGATTACAATCCCATCTTCTAGTCAGCAGGAACCTTTCTTGAATTGATAGAATTATGAACGATAACCAATAATGTAGCCACTAGCTACTTCCTTCGACACTCAGGAATGAAACTCATCTGGTGCAGGAGATTTATCAATTCTCCACCCAACTAATGTTTGAAGCACTATCTCTTCACTTTGCACCAGTTTTCTCTGTGGAAAGCACCAGCAGCACAACAGATCTTCAAGAGAGTCAAGGGGCGGAGGTGAGTGTAGTAGCCATTACTAAAGAGAAGGTGCTTGGGAAGTTGCAAGATCTAAAGGTGAATAAATCATGCAGACGGTTTGGATCACAATGCAGAGTTCTGATGGAAATGGCTGAGGTGATTGTGGAGGCATTGGTGATGATCTTTCAGGATTGACTTTTCGCTGAAGTACCTCCCTGACTCCTCCACTGTCATTTTATAGTCAAACTACTTCTCTGAGGTCCAGGATTAGATGAGCAGAAATGTCTTCCAATTAAATTATGGGGAGACTGAAACCATTGTTTTCGGTTTTGACTCCCTGGAAAGTTCGCGAGATTAAGCCACTTCCCTCACAACTTTGGTGTCACATTTGATCTCAATCTGAGCTTCTGACCCCATCGTTGTGTCCTCACAAAGACTGACGTTACCTCTGTCTCAACTTAGCAACTGTGAAATCTTCTTGCCCAGCTTTCTTCCCACCAGATTCTGCCAAGTCCTTCTGCCTTGTCTTATCTCCTGCCCTCCCTAAACTTGAGGTTATTTAAATTTTGCTGTCTATGTCTTACCTCACAGCAAATTCCATTCCGTTATCAGCCCTTTGCTCATTGATCCAGGTTGTCTGTTGGTCACATAATATCTTGATTTTGAACTTCTCATCCTCGCTCCTCTAGCTCTGTGGCCTCTTCCAGTTCAACAGGCATGCAGGATATCTCCACTCATCTACTTGTGCACTGTTGTAATTGTCTGATTTTAGTCTATCTTCAATTAATATCCATGCCTTCCATTGCCTAGTCCCTCAATCTCTGGAATTCCCTTCCTGCATCTCCCTGCCTCTCTGTTTTTCTCCTGTAAGATGCAGAGTCATCAAATTATTACAGCACAGCCCATCTTGTCTATGATTGTCCTCTAAGAAAGCTTCGCATCAGGCGCGTTTCGCGCAACTTCTCCTGAAAAATGCTAATTGCTCCTTGTCATGTAATAATCCAATTCCATCTGGAATGTCTCAACTGAACATACCTCCAGCAAACTTTCAAGGAGAACATTCCAGATCCTCACCACTCACTGAACAAAAGCGCTTCTCTTTCTGTCTCCCTTACTCATTTTGGCAATTACCTCAAGTTTGTGCCATTTCTCTCTTGCTCCTAGTACCAATGGGAAGATTTTCCCCTTATCTACGCTGTACAGGCCATCACAATGTTGAACATCTCAACTAAATTTCCTCATAATCTTCTCTTCTCCAAAGAAAATAGTCTTAACTTCCCCAATCTATCTGTATAAACTGATGTTCTTCACCCTGGAACCATCTTCCTTCACATCTTCTCCAAGCCTTTCACATCTTTCATGAACCGTGATGCAGTGGCCTGGATGCCATGCTACAGTTGAGACTGGAGTCATGTTTTATACAGGTTGAAGATTTGTTGCATAGCTTGCCTGGGCACTGGTTGATTAGCCCATTTGGCTGGACTGCTGGTTTCCAAATGGAAAATGACAGCAGCAGCATGTGCTCAATTCCTACACTGGCCAAAATGACAATGAAGGACTCTCCTTCTCAACCTCTCACCTCATCTGAGCCCTGGTGACCCTCAGGTTTAACCACCACTTCATCACCGCCTTCATCACTCTAATGATAGAGCAGCCATATAGCTTGGTCGGACCTTAATGACTTTGACACACTGCCCAGAAATCCAAAGTCACATTGATTTCTGAAATTTTGGCAGTCGCTGATTCACCTTTTCCACTTGCAACCATCGGTGTGATAGGCCAGCCAAATCCCTGTAGCATATTATCCCCAATCAGCAAATCAATTTCAGCCCTGAGCATTTTCATTTTTATGAACAATACTGACCTGGCAGGAAATAATCCTGCATTCTCGAAGGCTCCTCAGCATGCTACGCTCATATGTTCAAATTACTGATTCAAGTACAAGAGAAGATAGGGAACGCCTGGATGCCAATGGGTGCAGAAGGAAATTGAAAATGGAACTTTTAAGTGGAAATAAAAATTAAACTTGCTTGTGGATTATAATGGGATTTTGCTGTGTTTGCTCAGGGCAGTCAGAGTCAGGATCCTTGCCTCAGAAGGGGTGAGGAACTGAGTGTTTGTACAGTCTGTCACCTGTTTTGACTCTTTCTTGTCCTCTGGGGGCTGTTTCTCTGCCACAATGAGAGAGAGGGGGAGAGAGACAGAGAGACGGTGGGTGGGGTTGGGGGCAGGGAGGGGTGTTGGTGCAATGGGAGATGGAATTGCATGGTAAAGCCTGTTGCTGTTGATGTAGGTGGCAAGTAGGCAGCACAGAGAGCATGTAGAGTTCTTGGTGTGGGAAGCTGGGGGGTGGTCGGTGGGGGTGACAGTAAGGAGGGAAGATTTTGCAGGCAGCAGTGAGAGCGGTAGAGCATGAGGCTTGGTTGTGTTTGGTACAGTGGCAGAAATGAGTGAATGAAGTATAAGAGAGAAGATGGTACCACATATAATGGTGGACTAGAGAAAGTCAGTGACCTTCCTCCTACAGTGCTGGGCATTCCGACAGATGGCAGAGAATGATGATTGGCACCTGGCATTGGACTAGCAAGGACTGGTGCTGAGGCTTGCTTTATTAGCCCTGATGGAAGACGAAGTCCTACTTTGAAGCAATCAGGACCTGCCAGTTCTTGCCCCCAAAGCCGGCACTGATATTTCGCCTCTGCCATGGCTGAACAAATGGCAGGACCCATGCAGGGCAACTCTGGCCAGCTGATGCTTGTGCAGGCATACAGAGACCTTTTAAAGATGGTATGGGTGTGATAATGATATGTTTTAAGAGGTTTGTATTTCTTGGGCTTTCTTGTGAAGAAAGATTGCAACGAGGCACCGAGTAGTCTGTTCTAATACAATAAAGTCAACAGTTTGTGAGGCCTTGGGATTTTTTTTTAAAGTTAGAACAAGGGAAGCAAGCTCTCACAGAACCAAGATTTTTAGATTAACTTTCAGTAGCTGTTGGAATTTGGAAATTGTTAGTCATCTCTCCCTGCTACAGCAAAATGCTTGAGTTCTCTGCCCATCTCTCTTTCTTTCACTCAGAGTTTTCTCTTGATGTTCTTTCCTCCTGGACTGGAGAATTGCATGTGAGACCATCTATTTTACTGAATTTGCCTTTGCCAAGGGTGCGTTTATGGGATGTTACTATATTGGAACAGTTACTGTTTAGTGTTAAATAATTTATTATTCTGTTACTTATAGTTGTTATTTCAATTCTTCTTTCTTTTGTTGGTACTTAAATATATTGTAGGAACAAAGTATGTTTTGCTTCAAGCCCGGTAGTTTAACCAATTGAGTTACATTTGCCTGTAAATAATCTAAAAACTTGGGTGTAGGGTATCACTTTGGTATATTTGAAGGGGGTTTGGTCTGGTTCATAACATGGGCACCATACTGATGAATTCTGGGATATGTGTCAAGTAGCAAGTTGTTGCCTTAACAGCATGTAGTAAGATGGGGTAGAAACCAAATGTTGGGGTGGCCATTGTAACAGGGGTGGGTAATAAATGAGACATGCGACAAAAAAGAAAACTGCAGACACTGGAATCTAAGGTAGACAAACAAGAGGCTGGAAGAACACAGCAAGCCAGGCAGTATCTGGAGGAAAGGAGCAGTTTCTTCTGATGATGAGAATAAATTAGTTGAGAGTAAATGGCCATCAAAGTCATGTCTATACTTTTTTTTAAAAAAATCATCATGGGGTGTAGACATCACTGGCTGTGCTTGTATTTATTTCCCATCCCTAATTGCTCAGAGGGCATTTAAGAGTCAGCCACTTGTTGTAGGTCTGCAGTCACATATGGGCCAGACCAGGTAAGGATAACAACTTCTTCTTGAAAGGGCTTGAGGGACCTATGGGTAGGTGATGGCCTAATGGTGTTATTGCTGGACTGTTAATCCAGAGATGCAGACTATATTCTGGGGGCCCAGGTTTTAAACCCACAACATCAGACAGTCAACAAAATTCTACAATTAAGAGTCTACTGATAACCATTGTTGATTGTTAGGAAACATCCCATCTAGTTCACTCATGTCCTTTAGGGAAGGAAACTGCTATCCTTGCCTGGTTTGGCCGACATGTGACTCCAGACCCACAATAATCTGGTTGATGCTGAGTTGCCCTCTGGGCAATTAGGGATGGGCAATAAATGCTGCCTGGCCAGCAGTGACCTCATCCTGTGAATGAATAAAAAAACTCTTTTCCACAGACAATTGACAATAGTTCCATGGTTGAACTCTTTAGCTTGAAATTTTGTTTTTGAATTCAAACTGCATGATCTGCCATGGTTGGATTTGAACACAGGAGACCAAAACGTCACCTAGGTCTTTGGAATAGTAGCTTAGTGATACCGCCACCAAGCCATGCCCTTCCTATGGCAGCCATGCCTGTCAATACAATAATAGCTCCTCCGTTTAGCTCATTGACAGGTATATAAAAGCTGCTGTCAAAGTGCACAGTTTTTCCCTCTGCACATCCTGTTACCTTTGGCAAAAAAGAATGTTTGAGCATGAAATTAGTAAAATTGTGCAAACAAAGCTGATCACAATGTGTCCCATTAGTTCAATTAAGATTACTCAAGCACATTAAAATGTAAGTGGCATGGTCATTATTAGACAATTGCATTCTTGCAGTTCTGAAGAACATAATTCAATAAAATGAGTATAAAATAATGTACAATGTCATTGCACAAATGCACTCAGAGTGAATCCCTTTTTCTGCTGTTTTAACTGTCACGGAGCTGTTTTACTTTAAATGATTTATTATCCCATTAGGATTGCAGCGCAAGAAATTTGGTGCAAGTGTATTAGGTTTTCATAGAGTAATAGAAAGAATAATTTCTGTCTTTTTTTTGTCTGCCGGCCTAAATGGCCTAAAGTATTTGTCTCGGCTTGTGTGATGCTTGGAATATGACTCAAAGGGTAAACATATTTACTCATACAGTGAGCAGTTCGGTTTTAATCAGGAAGGGACCACAGTCTTAGCAAAGCCTATACTGTCCTATTTCCACATTTGAAATATCGCCCAGGCAGTCAGTCTGAGAGTAGATGCCAGATGGAACAATCTCCCCCCACCCCTACCCCTCCCACCCCTACCCCTCCCTTTCCTATAATGCCATTAGGTTCTAGCCAGTGACATTGAGAATGAGAAACACTATCAATGACACCTTGTTCCAAGTTGCTCGATTGTAAGTTTTTGGTGTGACATAAGAAGGAAATCTGTGCGTTGTGGCTGCCTCAAGGTCATCTCTTCACACCACTTCAAAGGCTAAGGAGCTGGGAACAACATCACCAAGCCAACAGGTAAGAAATGAGCCTCTTAGAATGTTGCTGAGTACTTCATAACAAATTGTAGCGATTGTCATGAGGTCAGCCAGCTGGACTTCATTGAATACGAGTTCTCTGATTGGGACTGTTAACACGGTCCAATCAGGGAGCCCTGGATAACAGATATAAGCAGGAGTGTCAGGGGTTCATTTCCTCTGAGCGCTGACCCTAAGGGAGCTGCATCAGTGTTAAGGACTTGCCATGTGTAAATAATGGGGGACTTGGTGAAGGGTTACTGGCCTCTCTGGAGTTGTTTCATAATAAAGTGCTGTTTAAAGTGTAGTCATAGCTGTGATGTGGGAAATGTAGCTGCTAATTTGTGCACAGTAAGTTCTCACAAGCAGCAATGTGGTATTGACAAGACAATCAGGGTTTTTTTGCCATATTAATTGAAAGATAAATATTGATCAAGACAAAGGAGTTGTTACCCCTGTTTTTTGTCAACGTAGTAATGTTGGCTCTTTGGCAGATAGATTCAGGCTAAGTGAGAATGTATGAAGTGAGACATACATTTTTTTCTTGATAGCAGATTTATTCCCATAATATAAAGTTGCACATTCCTGGCAGTTACCCACTACTACTGCAGGATCACAGCATTCTCTTTCTAGATATGTTCAGGGGACTTAATCAATCAATACTTCTGACTTATTAATTTTTAAACCTCATATTTTATATACTTAATATAACATCGATACCATCTCCCCGAGAAAGCAGAGACAGACTCAAGTTAATGCCTCTCCTGAATGTTGGTGCCTATGACAGTGAAGCACTCCTCACATTGTGAGCACAGTTCTGATTAATGTGCATAATGGAGTAGCATTTGAACTGTTGACTTAGATGCTAGACATCTGCCCACCAAGTCACGGTTAAGAGTAGTTAGATTTGGAGATAATTTCTCTGAAGATATTTTCCCTGGGTTTCAAAGCTCTAAATCTGTACTTCAAAATGAAATAATTTCCAGAGGTGAAGAGATGAAATCAGAAGGAAACTGACTTTGGTGATTTCATGTTAGAGAAAATATCAAAGCTATAGACTTTGCATGACTTTGTAGTGATGAGAAATGATGACCTCCAGGCAGAAAACAAGTAAGGTTGGAAATACGCCATATCAAAGCTGCAATGAAGTTTTCATTCCTTTACTCATTAATAGGATGACAGCATTGCTGGCTAGGCAATGTTTATTACCCATCCTTAATTTCCCGGAGGGCAGCTAAGAGTCACCCACATTGCTGTGGGTCACATGGTGGCCAGAGCAGGTAAGGATGGCTGTTTCCTTCCCTAAAGGATATTCATGAACCAGACAGGTTTTTTGAGCAATTGACAATGAATTCATGGCCATCATTAGATTCTTAATTACAGATATTTTATTGAATTCAAATTCCACCATCTGCCGTGGTGGGATTCGAACCAAGATCCCCAGATTTGAACATTATTTGGGTCCCTGGGTTTACAGTCCAGCAATAATGCCACTAGGCCATTACCTCTCCTTGCAATTGCTAAACTCCAGAGGCTGAGGAACACCACATGAGAAGACAAACTTCTGCTGTGCAAAATGGTCATGCACCTCATCACAGATGGCACGGGCTTGTTGGCAGGATAAGACATGGCTGATTAGATTGGGAGTGACTGCTTATTTCAAAATACAAGTCCAAGAGAGGATCAACCAAAAAACTTCTGCTTACATCGCAACTTTGAATTTGTTTATTTTGCCGCTCACATCTGATTTAATTTTTAATTTTCATTTTATTCTTTTTCTCATGAGCTGTGGATCATAGGCAAGGCTAGCATTTGTTGCCCTTCCCTAATTGCCCTTGAGTTGAATGAATTGCTGAGACATTACAGAGATTCAAATACATACAAACTAATCGCAATTGTAGACCATTTCTGTGAGACTAGAGTTACAAATAGGTCAGGTTGGGTAACATTGGCAGCTTCCTTCCCTGACGGATGTTACTTTTATTAATTTAATGACAGTTGATACTTTCATGCTCATCATCGCTGAGGAAAGCTTTTGATTGAAGATTTATTGTTGAATTTAAGTTTCATCAGCTGGCACATAACACCTTCCACCCCAACCTTCAGTTCACCTGGACCATCTCCAGCACAGCCCTCACCTTCCTGGACCGCTCAGTCTCCATCTCAGGCAACCAGCTTGTAACTGATGTCCATTTCAAGCCCACCGACTCCCACAGCTACCTAGAATACACTTCCTACCACCCACCCTCCTGCAAAAATTCCATCCCCTATTCCCAATTCCTCCGCCTCCGCCGCATCTGCTCCCACGACAAGACATTCCACTCCCGCACATCCCAGATGTCCAAATTCTTCAAGGACCGCAACTTTCCCCCCACAGTGATCGAGAACGCCCTCGACCGCGTCTCCCGTATTTCTCGCAACACGTCCCTCACACCCCGCCCCCCCCACAACCGCCCAAAGAGGATCCCCCTCGTTCTCACACACCACCCCACCAACCTCTGGATACAACGCATCATCCTCCGACACTTCCGCCATCTACAATCCGACCCCACCACCCAAGACATTTTTCCATCCCCACCCCTGTCTGCTTTCAAAAGAGACCACTCTCTCCGTGACTCCCTTGTTCGCTCCACACTGCCCTCCAACCCCACCACACCTGGCACCTTTCTCTGCAACCGCAGGAAATGCTACACTTGCCCCCACACCT
Source organism: Stegostoma tigrinum (assembly GCF_030684315.1). Classification (NCBI taxonomy): domain Eukaryota; kingdom Metazoa; phylum Chordata; class Chondrichthyes; order Orectolobiformes; family Stegostomatidae; genus Stegostoma; species Stegostoma tigrinum. The sequence goes on along the minus strand of NC_081358.1, from coordinate 119,071,603 downwards.
CCTCCCTCACCCCTATCCCAGACCCCAAGATGACATTCCACATTAAGCAGAGGTTCACCTGCACATCTGCCAATGTGGTATACTGCATCCACTGTACCCGGTGTGGCTTCCTCTACATTGGGGAAACCAAGCGGAGGCTTGGAGACCGCTTTGCAGAACACCTCCGCTCAGTTCGCAACAAACTACTGCACCTCCCAGTCGCAAACCATTTGAACTCCCCCTCCCATTCTTTAGATGACATGTCCATCATGGGCCTCCTGCAGTGCCACAATGATGCCACCCGAAGGTTGCAGGAACAGCAACTCATATTCCTCCTGGGAACCCTGCAGCCTAATGGTATCAATGTGGACTTCACAAGCTTCAAAATCTCCCCTCCCCCCACTGCACCACACAACCAGCCCAGCTCTTCCCCTCCACCCACTGCATCCCAAAACCAGTCCAACCTGTCTCCGCCTCCCTAACCTGTTCTTCCTCTCACCCATCCCTTCCTCCCACCCCAAGCCGCACCCCCATCTACCTACTAACTTCATCCCACCTCCTTGACCTGTCCGTCTTCCCTGGACTGACCTATCCCCTCCCTACCTCCCCACCTATACTCTCTCCACCTATCTTCTTTTCTCTCCATCTTCGGTCCGCCTCCCCCTCTCTCCCTATTTATTCCAGAACCCTCACCCCATCCCCCTCTCTGATGAAGAGTCTAGGCCCGAAACGTCAGCTTTTGTGCTCCTGAGATGCTGCTTGGCCTGCTGTGTTCATCCAGCCTCACATTTTGTTGTCTTGGATTCTCCAGCATCTGCAGTTCCCATTATCTCTGCTCAATATTAGGCTGGTCCTTTGGATTACTACTTGAGTGACACTATTCCACAGTTTCCCCTAAATGTATGTGAAAACTCCCAAAAATACTCTTGTACAGAGAGGCACACACTCAGCAGCTTTCAGAGGTTGACTTTTATGGGAAATCGTTGGGCAGCTGTATGGCCACTCAGCTAAGAATGGTGCTCTTGACATGAGGAAAAATCCTGAGGTGTATCACAGAGGGGCATTGTGCGTAGAGGAATGCTGCCAGCATTCCTAGTTTCTGAACTGGGTCCAATGGCCTATCTGATTACCATTGGCAGAGGAATAACCTAGAGCATGTATGGACACAAGGCTTTTGTTTTAACAAGATGTAGTTTGTGACTATTACATACAAGTTAGACTACTTACTGTGACTATGAGGAGACCTGCAGATATAATTCTGTACTCCACAAGATCCTAAGATGTTTTGCCTCATTCCAAGCCCAGATTTCATGACACCATCAGAGTGGACGGAGATTAATGCTGACCCCAACAATGACTCTTTATGAACCATTCCAACATACAACACACAGGATGGTTAGACATAGAAAATGACACTGAGGCAGATAAGGCGATATTAGAGCAGATGGCCAAAAGCTTGACCAAAGGATTAGGTTTAAAGGATCATTTTATAAAAGGAGAGAGAGAAAAAAGAAGATTTCCAGAACTTGGGCCCTAAAGTTACGAATAGTGTTGAAGATGTTGGTTAGACAACATTTAAAATTACATCAGAGTGAAGCAAGGTTTTACACCAAGTATACCATCTTGATGGACAGTTATAGTGTGAAATTAGTAAAACGTCTGAAGAACTTCAAGATCTTTTTGTGTAATGTTACTTCATTTATATTTGATTCACTCAACGTATAACTAAGTTGAAAGCAAAATGAATTGCCCCTAGCACTGGCTTCATATTGATGGAAGAGATTTCCCTCACTTACTCTAAGATGTAAATAGACAGGTAAGTTAATTAAACATCACTGACAAAAGAATAATAAGGGTTCCAGTGCTTTAGTGGAAATCCAGTGTGTAACTTATACAGAGAAACAAGGCTACTGCACATCATTCACAATCTGAATGATGAAACAAAGCCTGAATATTGACTACAAAGCCATTCATCCATCTATTGTTTCAAAGTATTGAGTTTATGGTTCACACATGTGATGATGCATTGCAATAACACACCATGAATTTTCTATGAGCACTCTCTAACCCACTGGTTTCCATCTGGAAAGATAAGGTTGGTATGGTATGTTTTATATCTTAGCGCAATGTAAAGGTGACCTTATATGTAACAGAATTTATCCATAGCACTTAAAAATCACCACTTCAGGCTCCCACCAACATCTGTGGTCTATTTACTTTTCCCTGAGTCCACACGCAAGCCTAGCCAATCAAGAACAAAAAGCCTCAATTGAAAGAGACATGGATAATCAACTACTGAAAAATCAAATATTACTGGTAGCTGGCTACAATAGCTCCAGTTTCGCACACTATTCCAGCTGGGAATTATATTGCCATTCTTCCACTCAACCATCTTCAGTTCAAGTATGCCCTTACTTAGAATAAAGAGACCATAGACTGTGGTGAGTATTCCAGGCCTCAACCAAGCCTTGCACAATTGCAGAAAGACTTCCTGGTTTTCATACTCCATTCTCCTTGCAATAAAGACCAACCTGACATTTGCCTTCCCAAATACTTGCTGTGCACCCACATTAAATTTCTGTTTACCTGTACAAGACTCAAAATGAGAAAGTGCTTTTTCTTAAACAAAAAAAAATTAGATATAGTCCAGGATTTCTGAGTGAGCTTTTCTCCAGCAATGGGCTGGTTCAAGCTGCAAAGTGTACAGAGCCACTGACCTGCAGCTGTACAGAGGCAAGCCATAACATCATTATGTCTGGCTTTGCCGTATCATTTCAGAGCCTCCCATACACTGCTTTAATGCATTAGACAGGGAATCCCTGAACACCCACTTGGCACCAAGGTGGAGATGAGCATGGATATCACCCCACGAAGAAGTAAAGAGCAAGAGGAGTGATGAAAAGAAGCATCTATGTGTCTGGTCCCTAATTTGTCTAATTCTCAGATGTCTCTATTGAACAGAAAAATGTATTGGAAACACATATTTATATCAAGAAACTACCTGGGAAATAATAGAAGATCGTGAACATTCTCTGGCTTAAAAGTTACCATTGACTCATAAAATGATAGAATCCCTACAGTGTGCAAGTAGCCGTTCAGCCCATCAGGTCCACACTGACCCTCTGAAGAGCATCCCACCAACTCTGATTCCACTCAACACCACCCTCCCCCCCCCAACTTTATCCTGTAACCCTGTCTTTCTCATGGCTAATCCATCTAACCTACATATCCCTGGACACTATGGGCAATTTAGCACGACCAAACCACCCTAAGTTGTGCACCTTTGGACTTAAATTTCACGGAAATGAAGCCAACAGTTTACTGTGTGCTGTAGGCCAAAGCTGTTTCACTGAGAATCAAGTGATTTTGCAGAAGTATAATTTTCAAAGGCATAAGAGATGCACTGTTGTAAAGACTGAAATAAAACTGGCTTTGAAAAGGGTAGAGCCCAATGCTAGTTTTTACCTATCATTCCTCAAATAAAGGAATTCATGGATGGCCTGCGAAATGGCTTTTTTGGAGCAGTTTGTGGTAGAGCCCATTGGGGAGCAGCCAATTCTGGATTCCTTAATGTGGCTTAAGGTCGACTTGTTTTGGGAGCTTAAGATGAAGTAAACCCTAGGGAGCAGTGACCATAAAATATGATAGAATTCACCCTGCAGTTTGAGAGATAAACACTGGAATCAGGTATAAGGTAATGAAATTGAATGAAGGTAACTACAAAGACATGAGGGAGGAGCTGGCCAAAGTTGATTGGAACAGGTCCATAGCAGGGAAGGCAGTGGAGTAGCAGTGGCAGGAGATTCTGGGGATAATTTGGAAGGCAAAACAGAAATTTATCCAAAAGAAGAACAAGCATATAAAGAGGAGAACACGGCAACGATGGCAGACAAGGGAAGTCACGGAAAATATAAAAACGAAAGAAAAAGCATACAGATGAAATATGAGAGTAAGTAAGCTGATAATATAAAAGAAGATTTCGAAAGATTCTTTAGATACCCAAAAAGCAAGAGAGAGGCAAGAGTGGACATTGGACAACTGGAAGCTGAGGGTGGAGAAGTAGTAATGGGGAACAAAGACATAGTAGAGGGACTGAGTTAGTACTTTGCATCAGTTTTCCCAGTGGAAGACACCCGCACGTATCAGACCTTCAAGACGGCCGGGGGTCAGAGGCGGGTATAACAGACATCACAAAGGGAATTGTGCAGGGAAGCCGAAAGGTTTGAATGTTGATAAATCACCAGGACTCAGAGGTCTGGAGGAGAAAGCTGATGAGATTTTGGAGGCATTGGTGGGATCTTTCAGGAATCACTGGAGTCTGGGAGACAAGAAAGAAGCTAATTAAACACCCCTGTTTAAGATGGAGGGAGGCATGAGACAGAAAACAATTGGCTGCATAGCCTGACCTCAGTTGTTGGTAAAGATTTTAATGTCCATTAACCAGGATGAGATTGCAAAGTGCTTGGAAGTGTATGGTAAAGTAGGATGGAGTCAGGTTTGTTAAGGGGAGGTCATGCCTGACAAATCTGTCACAATCCCAAGAGAAAGTTATGAGGAAGTTAGACAAAGGAGAAAGGGTGGACATGAGAAACTTGAATTTCCAGATGACCTTTGCTAAGGAGTTGTATAGGAGACTGCAAAATAAGATGCGAGCCCTTGGTGCTATGGGTAAGGTACAGGCACGGATAAAGGATTGGCTGATTGGCAGAAGGCAGACAGTGGGGTCTTTTTAGGATGGCAACTAGTGTCTAGTGGAGTTCCATAGGGGTCAGTGTTAACACTATAACTATTCACATGAAACATTAACGATCCACACATAGGAACTAAAGGCATTGTTGCTAAGTTTGCAAATGATGCAAAGATAGGTGGAGGTACTGGTAGTTTTGAGGAAGTGGGTAAGCTGTAGAAAGACTTGGATAGTCTAGGAGATTGGGCAAAGAAGTGGCTGATGGAATACACTGTGGGAAACTGTGAGTTTCGGCACTTTAGTAAGAAGAATAGAGGTGTCTATTATTTTCTGAATGGCTTTGGAAATCTAATTAGGACTCCCAGCTCAGGATTCTCTTAAGATTAACATGAAAGTTCAATCAGTAGTTAGGAAGGCAAATACAATGTTAAGATTTATTTTAAGAGGGTTAGAATACAATAGTAGAGATGTACTGCTGAGGCTGTATGAGGCTCTAGTCAGACGTTTTGGAATACTCTGAGCAGTTTGGGCCACATATCTTAGGAATAACGTGCTGGAGTTGGAGTGGGTCCAGAAGAGGTGTATGAGAATAATCCCAGAGGTGACGTGCCTGTCACATGATGAGTGGCCCAGTCACGTGAGAGGGGGCTGTTTGAAACTGGATAGAGTAGGTGTGGAGAAGATATTTCCATCAGTAGGAGAGATTTGGACCTGAAGACATAGTATCAGTGTGAAGGGATGACCCTTCAGAACTGAGATGAAGAAGAATTTTTTGTGCAAGAGAGTGATGACACTGTGGAACTCATTGCTGCAGAGCACCGTGGACGCCAGTTCATCAAGTGTATTTAAAAGTAAGATAGATAAGGGAATCAAAGGTGATGGACAGATGGCAGGAGAATGGGGGTGAGGAATATATCAGCCATGATTGAATGTCAGGCAGACTCGATGGGCCGAATGGCCGAAATCTGCTCCTCAATTTTAGGATCTTATGGTCTCTGGACTTGGAGATGTGTTCCACAGACCCAAGACATTGAGAAGCTGTTGCCTCTTACCTGAAATTCTATTTCTTAGAAGCAGCTTCCTGGAACCTGATATGTCCAGCATTTCCATACGCCTAGTAAAACCTGAGCATTGCATTATGATCACTTCTGTTAAGGTCAAATGGATTGGAATCAGAACTGCACATTTACCATCAATTTACCATGAAGTCTTCTTTGTTCATTTTTGTGTATTTTTGATTGTGGTTTGAAATGGGGGTAAAAAGGGTCCATTTGAAAAAGACAAGGATTGTGGAAAGGATAGCTACACATTTTAAACAAGCAAGTTACCCACACATATTGTGAGTACTGTTTCTACAGTTGTTAGTTCGAACAGTGGGAGCAGTTAAGTTGCAGATGTGCTAGCATCAGGGAGTGTGTCCAATAAGTATTGAGCTGGCAACAAATAGATGATTGGTCCACAGAACAACAAGTGACCATTGACGACAAAGGCATCTGTCTACCTACAACAATGTGACTGACTCCTGGGGATTTTGTGGGTATGAATAAGATAGTCAGAAACCTTTATCCCTCTGAAAATGAGAATGCTGCCTTTGTTTCTGCAGTGAAGTGCACCAAAACCTTATTTTCTCTCTAAAAACTGTGGCTTATAACCAAGAAGTCAGAGACTTTAAAAGTTGTTTTCTGAGGTAGGGTCACAGGACCTGAAACATTAACTCTGATTTTCTCTTCATCGATGCTGTCAGACCTGCTGAGCTTTACCACCAGCTTCTGTTTTTAATCGAAAGTTGTGAACATGTTTGCTCAAAGCCTCCCGCAATCAAGTGAAAGTTCCTGGGGAAGGGAGAGACCATGGAACAGCTAGCCCTGGCTTGTTAAAGGTTCAACAGGGAAAACCCTGTGGATTGTTTCTTATTCACTTGTGGGATGTGGGCATCAGTGGCTGGGCTAGCATTTATCTCCCGTCCCTAGTTGCCCTTGGTACTGAGCTGCTCTCTTGAAACTCTGTAGACCCTCTGTTGTAGGTTGAACTATAATGTCATTAGGGAGGGAATTCCAAGATTTTGACCCAATGACAGTGAAATGATGATATATTTCCAAGTCAGGATGGTGAGTGGCTTGGAAAGGAACTTGGCAGTGGTGGTGATCCCATGTACCTGCTATCCTTCTAGATAGAAGTGGTCATGGGTTTGGAAAGTACTATCTAAGGATATTTAGTGAATTTCATCATGCATCTTGCAGACAGTACACACAGCTGTTACTGAGTGCCAGTGGTGGAGGGGGTGAATTTTATATTTTTTTTATAGAATCTCCACACTGTGGAAATAGGCCATTCAGCCCACAAGTCCAAACCAACCCTCAAAAGAGTATCCCACCCAGATGCATTCCCCAACCCCATCCCTGTAACCATGCATTCCGCATGGCTAATGCACCTAACCTATACATTGATGGACACTATGGCTGATTTAGTTTGGCCAATCTACTAACTTGCAGATCTTTGGATGGGGGAAGGAAGCTGGAGCACCTGGCAGAAACCCACAGACACAGTGGGAATGCACAAGCTCCAAACGGACAGTTGCTGTCTCGAGGCTGGACTCGAACCCAGGTCCTGGCACTGTGAGATAGTAGCGCTAACCATTGAGCCACTGTGCTGCCTATGGAAGTAGTGTCAATCAATCTGGCTGCTTTATCCTGAATGGTATCAGGCTTCTTGAGTGTTATTGGAGCTGCACTCATCCATCATATTCCATCAAACTCTGGACTTGTGTTTGGTAGATAGTGAACAGAAGGAGAAGAGTGTTTGGTATTTTGAAAAGCATCAAGATAGCCTACTCCCCGGGACTGATGGGATCCACCAGAAGCCATAAAGATTGATGGAGCTGAGCAGAGGATTGCTGCAGGATACAACAGGACATAGATTGACTGGAGAGTTGGGTGGAGAAATGGCAGATGGAACTTAAACCTGACAAATATGATGTGACAAAGTGTAGAGCTGGATGAACACAGCAGGCCAGGCAGCATCGGAAGAGTAGGAAAGCTGATGTTTCGGGTCTAGACCTGAAACGTCAGCTCTCCTGCTCCTCTGATGCTGCCTGGCCTGCTGTGTTCATCCAGCTCTACACCTTGTTATCACAGATTCTCTAGCATCTGCAGTTCCTGCTATCTCTAAATGTGAGGTGATATTTTTTGGAATGCCTAACAAAGTAAATTGCAGAGCCCTTATTGGAACAAAATACAGAAGGATATTGGTGACCACGTCCACAATCCCCTAAAAGTGGCAACACAAGTGGAAATGGGTTTGAGAACATTTCAGCCATGATCAAACGGCCTAATCCTGCTCTTATATCTTATGGTCTTTTGACCTGAAATTACTATTTTATCTAACAATATAGAACGTAGTCACTCACACGTGGATCAATAAACTAGCACCTCCTCTTTGAATGTATACATATTTCAATAATTTCACATGTTGGACATGAAAGGTTTCCTGCAGCATATCCAGCTTGAAGAGACAAAGGAGCCAGATTGAGAATGCGCAGATAAGCCTCATTTCAGTAGATAAATGTAAGCAGCTAAAAAGAAAGAGATATGCAGGACTGGAAGTTTCTCTTCATCTTTTCCACTTCCTCATCATCTCAAGAATAATGCCTGGTAAGAAAGCAAATTTGAGGAATAACAATTCACTGAGAATTCAAAGATAACTGCAGATTGAGGATATAGATCAATCATCGACAAACTGTGATCTCAGGTTAAAAACTAACACCTTGGAATCTCTGGGGGCTTTTAAACTGCAACCTTGATTCATTCTGTACTCCAGACACTTTCTCTCCATTAAACTTACAACCTGTATTTATATCTTTGACTTTGAAGTTTGTTATTTTTCTCAGGTTTAGGGAGTAATAAAGTTCTTTTTTTCTTTCATTTAAGAAAACCTTATAATTGACTCTATAATTTTGACTGGTACTATATTTTAATTCAAGTGTGATAGCTGTATGATAATATGAAATAAAAAAAATCTGGATGTGAGTTTGCTCGCTAAGCTGGAAGGTTAGTTTTCAGACGTTTCGTCACTTTTTTTTATTTGAAAAAATATACTTTATTCATGGAATGTACAAAAAATAAAACATATTTATACACCTACCCAGTCATGCAAGCCGCTCTGGGTTACCCAGGGGGTACGTACACCAACTAAAGGACAAAAACAAAACAAAGAAGAAAAAAAAAACAAAGCAAAGAAAATACCCCGGCAGTCGTCTCCCCTCACAGTCCCCGTTGACCCCCTGACCAGTTGGGGAAGGCGCCAGCTTGTACCAGTTACCAGATAGGGCCCGTTTTTCTATTCTGGACAAGGGGTTTCATACGGTGGTCTTTCCCCACCGCGCCTTGGCAGCGGCTGCCCCGAGCTTTAGCGCGTCCAGACATTTCATCACCATTCTAGGTAACATCATCAGTAAGCCTCTGGCGAAGCGCTGGTATTATGTCCTGCTTTCTATTTATCTGGTTAGGTTTCTTTGGGTTGGTGATGTCATTTCCTGCGTTGGTGATGTCATTTCCTGTTCTTTTTCTCAGAGGATGTTTTTATTGGTGGAGTTCCGGTTGGAATGCCATGCTTCTAGGAATTCTCGTGCGTGTCTCTGTTTGGCTTGTCCTAGCTTGTCCTTCAGCTTGACATCACCAATGCAGGAAATGACATCACCAACCCAAGGAAACCTAACCAGATAAATAGAAAGTGGGACATAACACCAGCGCTTCATCGGAGGCTCACTGATGATGTTACCTAGAATGGTGATGAAACGTCTGGGAACAAACCTTCCAGCTCAGTGAACCAGCTTACATCCAGAACAAAATAAAGACCCACTCTTTTGTGGACCAAGAAGAGGAGAGCGTGACTGTGTTGGAGGTGGAAGGAAGACGTCAGGTTGGCTGTGCACCCTTGCAACTGGTGGATCTTAATGCTGGCTTCGGCCTAACGCTGGTTCAGGGGAGCAGCCAACCTGCAACGATGGCTGCGGCAAGTGCTCGTGCCCGGGTCAGGGGGTCCGGAACACCATCCGTGTTTCCGTGAAGAAGGTGGATGAAGGTGCACCTGTGGACCGCACCTTCTTCGTGAAGAGGGTCCTGTTGGACTGTTGTGGGTTCACTGCTGCGGACATTTACTGCCTGCAGGATTTCCCCGGAGGAGGTTTTTACAATGTGACCTTCAGGAGTGCCAAGCTTTGCGAGCCCTTCCTGGAGGTTTTCAAGGAGAAAGGAGGTGAGGGCCCCCTCTCTGTATTGACCGCTGTCCCGCTGTTTGTGATGCCAGCGCAGAGGAGCCGTATGGTGACTGTACACATATACAATCCGCATGTGCCAGCAGCTGATGTCCTGATCTTCCTCGGAAGGTACGTGAAGGTGGAAGGGGACCTAACCGACATCATGGACGCCTTTGGCATCTGGACCAGTAAGAGGCAGGTCAGGGTGACGCTGAGGATGGGCGCGGACGGGAACATCATACACCCACCGTCCAGCTCCGCGATCGGCGGGAGAAAAGGCTACCTGACCTACGCAGGGTAACCCAAAGTCTGCCATGCCTGTGGTAGGCCAGGTCACGTGGAGGCCGACTGCAAAGCCACCATCTGCAGGATTGCCCACAAGAAAAAAGCTGCAACCTTTGTGGGGAAGCGGGCCACCTCTACAGGGCATGCCCGCAGCGGGGGATCACCTACGCCCAGGTCGCCGGCAGGGCAATGCGGGGCATGCCCTCCCCCCCCCCCCCCCCCCACCCCCGGAGGAGAGGAAGGCTCCAGGCCCCTGCAAGGACACCCCTAGTGTGCAGGAGGGCCAGGTCATGCAGGAGGGACCAGCCCTGCAGGATGGACCCGAGGCCAGCAAAGCGCCCCTGCAGGCTCCGCTCCCCCCCGACAACCCGGAGTCAATGGAGGAGGCAACAGGTGACCCAGGGGAGTGGACGATGGGCCGGAAGGCGAGGAGGAAGGCATGCCGGAGGACCCCAGCTCCGCAACCATCAGGCGGGAAGAGGCAGCTACAGGGGGTCTATAAGACCTCCTCGGACTAGAGGAATTCGGAGGAGGCCCGCCCAAAGCAGAAGCTGAAGACTCCCACTGAGAAGGAAAGCAGCACCCAGCTTCCAGGGGACGGGAGGTGTCCTGAGGTTCCCTCCGACACCCAGCCACGCGCCGCTGGGGCCCTGGAGGGCCCCCTGGAACCTACAGGCAGGAAGCAGGAAACAACGTGCCCCCAACCTGACCCAGAGCCGGAGTCTCCTGCCTCCATACCCCCGACAGGAGGATGCCATCTGGAAGGCAGCACGGACGGTTTCCTGAGCCTGGAGGGCGTCCAGCAGTTTGCCCGGGCAATGGGCATGATGGGACAGATGGAGGGGCTGGACCTTGGACTTGGGGAGGGTACTGCGGTCACTGCCCACAATGGGGGTACGAGTTGCGAGCATTAATGTGTGCAGCGCCAAGTCCACCGCAAGATGTGTATCCACGTTGGCCTACCTGACCACCGTCAAGGCAGACCTCCTGTTTCTGCAGGAGTGCGGGATACCGCACCTCGGCAGGCACGGGAAATGGTCCGGCGCCTGGACCTGTGGGCCTTCGATCTGGTCGGGGGGCAACGACTGTCGGTCCACGGGCCTGGGTATTCTGCTGCGGGGGCGCAACTTCACCATCAAGTTCAGGAGGTGCGCCTCCTAGTAGCTGATGTCACCTACAGGAACGCTCCCCTGAGGCTGATCAACGTGTACGCCCCAGCGGTACGGAGTGAGCGGTTGGCCCTCCTGCAGCGGCTTCCACCCCTGCTGGCTACGTCCAGGCCGGTCATCCTAGGCAGAGACTTCAACTGCATCATCGATGCAGATGGAAGATTCGGCGTGGGGACAGCGGGTGGGGGGAGTCAACTGGACGTCACGTCCAGATTCCTAACGGGCACGGTGAAGGACGCCAAATTGCTCGATGTCTTCAGCACCCCTGCAGACGGAGCGCAGCGGAGATACACCTGGTCGCGGCCAGACGGGTCTATCCGCTGTAAGGATAAACTTCCTGATTGTGTCACGGGCGTTCTCGGTCAGGTCCACCGGTGTCGAGCCGGTGTTCTTCTCTGACCACTGCCTCCTGTTGGCCGACTGTCACTTACAGGACGACCAGCCGGCCGGCAAGGGGACTTGGAAGCTTAACATGACTCTGTTGACCCCAGAGAACGTCGAGGAGCTTAAGAGGGAGTACGCCAGTTGGAGAACCACGAAACACCTCTTTGAGTCTCCAGGCAACTGGTGGGAGACGGTGAAGGAGAACATCAAGAGGTTCTTTGTCCTCAAGGATGTTCAGAAGGCGAGAGAGAGGAGGGGAGAGCTGTCGCGACTCCAGAAAAGGGTGCAGCACCTGCTCCTTCTGCAGTCAATGGGAGTCGATGTCACGGAGGACCTCCGCGAGGTGAGGGGCCAGCAAGCCTCGCTCTCCGCCACGGAGGCCTCCAGGATAATCGTCCGGTCCAGGGTCCGCTCCGTGGAGCAGGATGAGATGTGTTCACGTTTCTTCTTTCGGACGGTGCACAAAGAGAGCTCTGTGCTTAGCCGGCTGAAGGAGGACGATGGCTCGGGGACGTTGTCTCGGCCTGACATTTTGAGGATCAGCAGATCCTTCTCTGCCGGACTGTACGATGCAAAGCCCACGCATAGCACGGCCTCCGAGTCATTCCTGTCATCTATCACGGAGGTCTTAGACGACGGCATGAGGGAGTGGCTGGACCAGCCGATATCCCTGGATGAGCTGACCAGAGCCCTCAAGTCCTTTGACAGGAATAAGACTCCCAAGAGCGACGGCTTGCCGTTCGAGCTGTATTCTGCTCTGTAGGACCTGGTCGGCCAGGACCTGCTGGAGGTGTACGATAGTGCGCTTCAGGCAGAGGAAATGTGCAAGTCCATGAGGAAGGGCATCATCACCCTCATTTACAAGGGGAAGGGGGAGAGGGAAGAAATTAAGAATTGGCATCCCATTTCACTATTGAACGTGGACTACAAGATCCTGGCCAAGGTCATAGCCAACCGGGTCAGGTCTGTCCTGGAGTCGGTGATTCACCCTGACCAACCTGTGCTGTGCCGGGCAGGAAGATTGCTGAGAGCCTCGCGCTCATCAGGGATACGATCGCCTACGTGCAGGACAGGCGGGTGGACACCTGCCTCGTCAGCCTGGACCAGGAGAAGGCCTTCGACAGGGTCTCTCATGCTTACATGAGGGACGTCCTCTCCAAATTGGGGTTCGGGGAGGGCATCCGCAATTGGATCCGGCTGCTCTACGCCAACATCGTTAGCGCAGTCTCGATCAACGGGTGGGAATCGAACAGTTTTCCCGTCAGATCTGGAGTCTGGCAGGGCTGCCCGCTCTCTCCTGCCTTGTTCGTATGCTGTGTGGAGCCCTTTGCCGCATCCATCAGGAATGACGTGAGCCTGAAGAGCGTGACTATCCCAGGCAGCGGAGGCCTTCAGGTCAAGACCTCCCTGTGCATGGGCAATGTCGCTGTCTTCTGCACCGATCATCGGTCAGTGAGTAGACTGTTGGACATCTGCGGCCAGTTTGAACTGGCCTCGGGTGCCAAAGTCACTAGGAGTAAGAGGAGTAGGAGGAAGGGATGGGTGAGAGGAAGAACCGGTTAGGGAGGCAGAGACAGGTTGGACTGGTTTTGGGATGCAGTGGGTGGATGGCAAGAGCTGGGCTGGTTGTGTGGTGCAGTGGGGGGAGGGGACGAAGTGGGCTGGTTTTGGGATGCGGTGGGGGAAGGGGAGATTTTGAAGCTGGTGAAGTCCACATTGATACCATTAGGCTGCAGGGTTCCCAAGCGGAATATGAATTGCTGTTCCTGCAACCTTCGGGTGGCATCATTGTGGCACTGCAGGAGGCCCATGATGGACATGTCATCTAAAGAATGGGAGGGGGAGTTCAAATGGTTCACGACTGGGAGGTGCAGTTGTTTATTGCAAACCGAGCAGAGGTGTTCCGCAAAGCGGTCCCCAAGCCTCCGCTTGGTTTCCCCAATGTAGAGGAAGCCACGCCGGGTACAATGGATGCAGTATACCACATTGGCAGATGTGCAGGTGAACCTCTGCTTAATACGGAAAGTCATCTTGGGGCCTGGGATAGGGGTGAGGGAGGAGGTGTGGGGGCAAGTGTAGCATTTCCTGCGGTTGCAGGGGACGGTGCCGGGTGTGGTGGGGTTGGAGGGCAGTGTGGAGCGAACAAGGAAGTCACGGAGAGAGTGGTCTCTCCGGAAAGCAGACAAGGGTGGGGATGGAAAAATGTCCTAGGTGGTGGGGTCGGATTGTAGATGGTGGAAGTGTCCATCATGGGCCTCCTGCAGTGCCACAATGACGCCACCCAAAGGTTGCAGGAACAGCAACTCATATTCTGCTTGGGAACCCTACAGCCCAATGGTATCAATGTGGATTTCACAAGCTTCAAAATCTCCCCTTCCCCCACTGCATCTCAAAACCAGCCCAGCTCATCTTCCCCCACTCTGCATCCCAAAACCAGTCCAACCTGTCTCTGCCTCCCTAACTTGTTCTTCCTCTCACCCATCCCTTCCTCCCACCCCAAGCCGCTCCTCCATCTCCTACCTACTAACCTCATCCCACCTCCTTGACCTGTCCGTCTTCCCTGGACTGACCTATCCCCTCCCTACCTCCCCACCTACACTCTCTCCACCTATCTTCTTTTCTCTCCATCTTCGGTCCGCCTCCCCCTCTCTCCCTATTTATTCCAGAACCCTCACCCCATCCCCCTCTCTGATGAAGGGTCTAGGCCCGAAACGTCAGCTTTTGTGCTCCTGAGATGCTGCTTGGCCTGCTGTGTTCATCCAGCTTCACACTTTATTACTTTACAGTCAGTGCAGTGATGGTGAATTGGTGTCACTATAAGAAAGACTGCAGCTAATTTGCTCAAAGCAAGACAGAGTGTAACATGGTAATGATCAATAAGGACAGTTGTGGTGATGTTAGTCGAAGAATAAACTTTAACCACGTCTCTGGGAAGAGCTGCTAATCTATTTTTCAGAAATAATGCCATGTTGGCTTTACATTCACCTTGAAGGAACAGAGATGGTTTTGGTTGACTATCACATGTGGAAATCAGTCTCACTGCAGTTTGGGGCTACTCCATGTTGAACTGGGAGTATTGGTCTAGAATGTAACTCATGCCTTCAACCCACAAACTCTCCATCACGAATAAAACAAAGCAACTCTTTGTAACTATCAATAAGTAAAATCCCCACAATCCTTAATCTCCCACTACTATGTTGCAGTTTTGATTCTTAACTACACTAAATATTTGAATTTCAACTCCCGGTCCTTTAATCCTCTGTGATTACTGACAATTCTCTGAAGGTTTACTAATTTTGAAACCATTGATCCCAAATCATCCAGTGAACACAATGTTGCCAGCATTGGAAAATTCTTGGAATATTTAATTGTCACTTTTTTGATAATTGTGTCATCGGCCATTAGCGATAGAGGACTCCATAGACACAGGCACAGACAGATGTTTCTGTGGCCACATGAGAAACTCCAGGATAGTGTGTTGCCTCCCTGGTGCTAGGGCCAAAGGTGTCTCAGAGCGGGCTTAGGATATTCTGAAAGGGGAAGGTGAGCAGCCAGAGGTTGTGGTCCAGATTGGCACCAATAAAATAGGATGTTGACAATGATGAAGTCCTGCAAAGTGAGTTAGGGAGGAAGTCGAAAAACAGGACCTCTAGGATTAGAATCATAGGGTTACCTCCTGTGCCATGTGCTGGTGAGGCTTTGATAGTACAATTAAATGCATGGTTAAAGAGCTGGTGCAGGAGGGAGGGCTTCAGGTATGTGGATGTTTTCCATAGCTGGCTGGATCTGTACAAGAAAGATAGGTTGCACCTAAACTGAAGGGCCACATATATCCTGGCAGGGTGGTTTGCTAGTGCCACTTGGGAGAGTCTAAGCTTAATGTGATGCAGTGTAGGAACCAGAGCAGTAGGTCAGCAAGTAAAATGAACAAGGAGCAGTCTGAGACTAAAGCCATTAAGGCTGAGAGGAAGAACAGCTAGAAAGAGATCACTGAATGCCTAGCAGTCTGAAGTTCTGCTAATAATGTGTCTTCCGCCATTGTGAATGCAACTGGCGAATAGAGAAAACGCTATTTGTAAAACGCAAACTTGTATTGGCTAAAGAGCAATTCCATTGGTGCGCGGAGGAAGACACATCAACCTCAACATGATCATTTCACGGGCTTCGCTGTGTATATGCGCAACTTTAGCGCCGAGAGAGTCTCCGCCCCAGGATCACAAGATCATTTCATGGGCTTTGTCATGAGGCGGTTTCTGTGAGAGCTACAATACAGCCTCCTCTCCCATCATGTCATTTTGACATTTTTTCAAGTTCAGGTGTTAAATTTACTTTTATTTCATTATTAGATATGAATTAAACATTTATTCAAATTGTGCTATTTGTTGTTCTAATCTTTTGTGCGATTTTGACTGTTTTTTTTGGTGGTCTGCCCCTATCCCCACTTTTCTTTTCGGCCCTGTTACTTCTATAGCACGATTTTCTCTAACACGATGTTGCACTGGAACACAACTATTGCGTTATAGCAGAACTGACTTACCTGTTTTAATGCAAGGTGTATGACAGGCAAGGCAAATAAACTGAGAGCTTGGATTATAATCATGATGTTCAAGCTATTGTAGAGGCTTGGTTAAGAGAGGGGCAAGACTGGCAGCTTAATGTTCTGGGATTTAGATGTTTCAGGCCTCGTCGGGAGGAATGTAAAAGAGGTGGGGGAATTGTGATAAGGAAGAATATCGCAGCTATACTGAGGGAGGACACTGGAGGGCTCATCCTGCAAGGCCACACTTGTAGAGCTCAGGAATAGGAAGGGTGCAATCACGTTGATGGGACTGTGCTACAGGCCTCCCCACAGGTGATAGAGGAACAGATATGTGGACAGCTTATGGAAAAATGTGAAGACAAGGAGTTATTATGGTCGGTCATTCTAACTTCCCCTACTTTGACTGGGACTCACTTAGTACCACATCACGGATGGGGGAGAATTTGTCAGGTGTGTCCAGAGTGGTTTTTTGAAACGATATGTAAACAGTCCATCTCAGGAAAGGGCCGCAATACACCGTTTTTTTTTGGAAGAATGAATCCGGCCAGATGAACAAAGGTTCAGTGGGAGAGTATTTCGGGAACAGTGACCATAATTCTGTGAGTCTTAAATTACTTATGGATAAGGATATGAGTAGACTTCAGGTGAAAGTGCTAAATTAGGGGAAGCCTACTCCCACAATATGAGTCAAGAATTGGAGAATGTAGATGGGGGTGGTTATTTGAGGGTAAATCTACATTTTGCACCTGCGAATCTATTAAAGGCTAGGTGATTAAAGTGCAGGACCAACACGTTCATGTTAAAATGAAGATAAGAATGACAAGGTTCTTGGATGATGAGAAAAATTGAGAGCTTAGTCAAAAAGAAAAATGTGGTATGTGTAACGTTTAGCAAACTGAAAATCGACAGAGCCCTCAAAGAATATAAAGACAGCAGGAATGAATTCAGGAACTAGGAATTAGGAGGGCTAGAAGGTGCCTGGAAATGCCTTTAGCAAACAAGATTAAGGAAAATCCAAAGACATCTTATACATATACAAGGAGCAAGAGGACAGCTAGGGGAAGTATATCCACTGAAGGACAAAGGTGGGAATTTATGCATGGAGTGGGATGGAGTCGCTTTTTACTTAATGAACACATTGAATCAGTATTTCACAAAGGAGAAGGTCATTGCAGACAGTGAGTCTAGACAAGGGTAATGTTGCTATTCCAGGGCATATCAACATAAAAAAGGAGGTGCTGGGTGGTTTGAAAAGTGTTAAGGTGGATAAGCCCCAAGGACCTGATGGGATCTATCCCAGATTGCTGGGGAGGCAGGTGAGGAAATTGCTGGGACCTTGTACGAAATCTTTGTGTACTCTTTAGTCACAGGTGAGGTTTCAGAGGACTGGACAATCGCCAATGTAGTTCCTTTGTTTAAGAAGGGCAACAGGGATAATCCCAGAAATTACAGGCAGGGAAATTATTGCAGAAAATTCTCAGTGATAGGATTTCCTTACATTTGGAAAAGCATGGACTTATTAGTGATTGGAAAGCATGACTTTATGCAGGGAAGGTCGTGTCTTACAAACTTGATTGAGTTTTTTTGAGGAAGTGACAAGAATGATTGAGCATGGATAGGTAAATGTTCTCTATGTGGGCTTTAGCAAAACCTTTGACAAGGTCGCTCATGGCAGGATGATACAGAAGGCGAAGTCACATGGGATCCACTGTGAGCTGGTCAAATGGAGGTCTGATGAGTAAGCCAGCAGATGACACAAATCTTGTGACAGCGATGGATGGCAAGGATTGTCAGAGGATACACCAGGTTATAGAGAGGCTGTAGGCTTGGATGGAGAAATGACAGATGGAGTTTAATCCTAACCCAACATCTAACCTGCACTGCCAGAAGGATGTGCAGCATTTGGAGAGGGTACAGAAATGGTTCACCAAGATATTGCCTGTTTTGGATAGCATTGGCCATAAGGACAGATTGGACAAACTTGGTTTATTTTCACTTCAACACCAGAGACTGAGGGGTGAACTGATAGAAGTTTACAAAATTATGAGAGGCACAGGTAGAATAGCTAGCAGAGTTTCTTTTGCCAGAGGTAGAAATAGCAATCACATGGGGACATAGATTCTCCCTGTATCTGCATGAGTTTCTGCTGCATGCTCCAGTTTCCTCCCATAGCTCAAAGATGTTCAGGTCAGGTGGACGGGCCATGCTAAGTGCAGTGTTACAGGGTTAGGTGTGAGGGGTGTTTCTAAGTGGAGTGCTCGCTGGAGATTTGGTGCAGACTCGATGGGCTGACTGGGCTCTATCTGCGCTGGAGAGATTCTATGAGAGAGAGAGAAGCCAATTTAACATTCGGAGTCCGGAACAACAGTTCGTCAAAATGCGCTGGAAGCCAAAATCCTACAGTGGTAACGGTGAAATTCCAACTGAGTGAGAAAACACTCAAATTGAACGATAGCCCCAATAATGGTGAAAGTGAAATGATCATTGAATTGTTGTAAAAGCCCATCTGGTACACTAATGTCTTTTCAGGAATGAAGCTGCCATCGTTACCTGGTCTGGTTGATATGTGGCTCCAGACCCACAGCAATGTCGTTGAATCTAAACTGCCCTCTGAAATGACTTACCAAGCCACTCAGTTCCAGGGCAAATTAAGGATAGATATGAAATGCTGCCCTAAACAACAAATGCCCACATCCTGTGATAGAATCAATTGTTAAAATCCTCTCCACCATTTGCCCTTGGTTGTCCATTTCCATTCTTTGGTGTGCGCTGTGGTTAGGGACTCTCCTCAATGATAGTAGGAACTGCAGATGCTGGAGAATTTGAAATAACACGGTGTAGAGTTGGATGAACACAGCAGGCCAAGGAGCATCTTAGGAGCAGGAAAGCTAACGTTATTGGGCCTAGAGGGTCTAGCTTTCCTGCTCCTAAGATGCTGCTTGGCCTGCTGTATTCATCCACTCTCTTCAATGATTTCTCTTCCTGCTCCTGCATTTCAATCTTGAGAACTTACCCTCAGGTCATCCCATTGCTCACCATCCTGACAGTCCACATGGATTCTGTGAGATTCCATGAGATTCTGGTGGTCCCATAAATCCCACAATAATCTCCCGGACATCCGCTGCTCTATAATCCGCTGAAGTTTGACACCCCAGGCATGTTTCTCTCACTGCTGCACACACTTTTAAATTCTGTTTAAATTGGTTGAATTCACTCAATTGATCTGCCCTTGGTCCATCAGACCATGAACAGTAGTCAATTGAAGCCAGAAAGGTAGGTCCTGCTGTGCTGCAGTAATTATTTTATTGAACATAGCAATGACCAGTAGTCAATTGAGGCCAATTAAAAATCAGGACCAAGAGCATTAAATCAGTCAACCAATTTAGCTTGTTTTCATACTGACCCCAATCAGATCAGCCTTTCATCTCCCTTCAAACAAATTGGCCAGCAGCCCATTTGATCTGCCTGATATTGTCACCATAACCTCACAGAACAAACAAAGAACAAAGAAAATTACAGCACATGATCGGCCCTCCATGCTTGTGCCGATCCAGATCCTCTATCTAAACCTGTCATCTACTTTCCAAGGATCTGTATCCCTCTGCTCCCTGCTCATTCATGTATCTGTCTAGATACATCTTAAATGACACTATTGTGCCTGCCTCTACCACCTCCGCTGGCAACATGTCCCAGGCACCCACCACCCTCTGCATAAAGAACTTTCCATGCATATCTCCCTTAAACTTTTCCCCTCTCACCTTGAGATCGTGACGCCTAGTAATTGAGTCCCCCACTCTGGGAGAGAGCTTCTTGCCATCCACCCTGTCTATACCTTTGATGTCTACAAAATCATGAATCACGTCCCCCCTCAACCTCCATTTTCTAATGTTAATAATCTTAATCTACTCAACCTCTCTTCATAGCTAGCACCCTTCATGCCAGGCAACATCCTGGTGAATCTCCTCTGCACCCTCTCCAAAGCATCCACATCCTTTTGGTAATGTGGCGACCAGAACTGTACATGGTACTCCAAATGTGGTCAAACCAAAGTCCTATACAACTGCAACAAGACCTGCCAACTCTTGTACTCAATACCAATGAATGGAAGCATGCTGTATGCCTTCTTGACTACTCTATCAACTTGCGTTGCCATCTTCAGGGTACAATGGGCCTGAACAACCTGATCTCTCTGTGCATCAATTTTCCCCAGGGCATTTCCATTTGCCATACAGTTCACTCTTGAATTAAATCTTCCAAAATGCATCACCTCGCATTTGCCCGGATTGAACTCCATCTGCCATTTCTCCGCCCAACTCTCCAATCTATCTATATTCTGCTGCATTCTCCGACAGTCCCCTTCTCTATCTGCTACTCCATCAATCTTAGTACCACCTGCAAACTTGCTAATCAGACCATCTATACCTTCCTCCAGAGCATTTATGTATGGCTTCAATATCAGTTTTGCTCACGCATGTTTTTCAACACTTCCAGTGCTTTCTTTAAAAGAAATGTATAGATGGGATGTGGACGTCGCTGGCCAGGCCAGTATTTATTTCCCCTTTCTAACGTCCCTCATGTGTGCTTCAGCCAACCTGCAAAGAAAATGCCTGAGACTTCAAGGCAAAGTTTAATAGACAGAGAAAGGAAGAATTAGAAAAAAGTTGTGCTTTCTTGGATAGAGCCATAATAGTAAATAATACAGTTAACATAGGACCATGGGGTTGCTTTCTCATTATAGGGAGAGACAACTGCTGGTGAGTTTATCCTGAAGGTCACCACACTTGAGGCAAGGAGTAAGGTTGAGAAGGAGGTAACCGCACACAAACAATCAATAGTGAATATATGTAATTTTTTTGTAAATACTATCTTTAAAGCTCTTTTGTTTGGCTTTAACTAACCTAAAGCAGGATAGTAAATACGCATCAAGCTCATTTCTACTAAGCATAACCAACTCATCACAAACATCTCCTCAGCATCATTCACTCATAGAAGGTTTTTCAGCAGTTCATTCCAAACCATGGTAGCTACTGGAGGTTCTGGGTATCACAATGGGAGCTGAGTGAGAAATGTAAGCTTTGCGTGTGCTTTCTTGTCAACCAGAGAACAGTCTGTCCTGAATGATATTAACTGCAACACTTTTGGCACCAACGTGCATAGGGTGTGGGATTGATAGTCTTATTGATGGTAATAAATGTGGCAATGCAACTAATTCTGAAATCTCGCAATGTTGCTGACCAGCACTTGGCCAGCTTCATCATTTCACATGATCCAGGCAACAAAAAGTTACTCGTCACTCATTGATTTATTTTTATAACTGTATCAGATGTCTGTGTGGGTGTTTGCAGTCCACCTTAAACAAATTAAAACAGCTGTCCCTTACGAGCAAGTCCTACGCATACACAGGATCTGGTCAGATCAGGAGGAATGTGACAGACACCTGAAGGTGTTGAAGGATGTCCTCATAAGAACAGGATACGATGCTCAACTCATCAATCACCAGTTCCGACATGCCGCAGTGAGAAACGATAATGCCCTCCTCAGAAGGCATATACCCGATAGGGTACCCCTCGTCATCCGGTACTCCCCAGGAGCCGAGAAACTATGCCATGTTCTTCACAGCCTTCAACACATTATTGATGATGATTAGTACCCCACCAAGATCTTCCCCACGCCTCCACTTCTCATCATCAAACAACTGCCAAACCTTAAACAGACCATTGTTCGCAGCAAACTGCCCAGCCTTCAGGACAACATCGACTACAACACTATACAACACCGTCATGGTAACCTCTGTAAGACATGTCAGATCATCAACATGGACACTACCATCACACATGGGAACACCACCCACCACGAACACAGCAGATACTCAAGTGGCTCGGCCAATGTTGTCTATCTCACATGCCGCAGGTAAGGATGCCCCGAGGCATTGTAATTTGGTAAAACCATGCAGATACTGTGACAACAGATGAATGGACACTGCGCAACAATCACAAGACAGAACGTTCCCTCCCAGTGGGGGAGCACTTCAGCGTCAAGGACATTTGGCATCGGATCTTGGGGTAAACGTCCTCCAAGGCAGACAGTGGGACACACAACACAGAGTCGCTGAGCAGAGGCTGATAGCCAAGTTCGGTTCCCATGAGGACGGCCTCAACCAGGATCTTAGTTCATGTTGCACTACAGGTGACCCCACCACACTATACACTCTCACACACAGACACACACTCACACACACACACACACACACACACACACACACACACACATAAATCTATGGGGTGAATATGCATTTGCAGATATAATCTATTTTGTTCAACATGCACACAATTTATAGATATACAGTCAATAAGGAGTTTCCTAAATTCCTGCTTTAGAAATAAAACCAGTCTGACTCCAAACTAAAACACAAACAGTTTCTCAACAAGGCCTCACACCTAACACAATTGTCTGACATAAAATGTCGCCTCTTCATTCGAGATAATGGGAACTGTAGATGCTGGAGAATCCGAGGTAACAAAGTGTGGAGCTGGATGAACACAGCAGTCGAAGCAGCATCTCAGGAGCACACAAGTTGACCTTAGAAGAGTCTAGGCCTGAAACATCAGCTTTTGTGCCTCTAAGATGCTGCTTGGCCTGCTGTGTTCATCCAGATCCACACTTTGTTATCTCACCTCTTCTTTACCCTGATAAAACCTTTCATTCTCTCAGGACTATGGCTTGAAAGGAATTCAGGATTTACATATACTTATTAATCAATTAAAATATTCTAACTGATTAAAGACTTAACAGCATTTTAGGATTGTTCAGTACATCCTCATCAGTGGTGTGACCCTTTGATCTCTTGCTTATGAATTTTCTGTCTGATGCCACTTCTCTCACTAACATTTGAAGAACGACTGAGGCTCCAAAAGCTTGTGTTTTCAAATAAACCTGTCGGACTATAACCTGGGGTTGTGTGATTTCTGATGTAGTCAGAGAGGAATTCTAATGTGGTTGTAAATTTGCTAAAGCAAGAGATTTTATGTAGAATGAAAACACTGACCTGGCATTTCATGAGAAGATGAAGAAGACATTTTTGTTGATGCCTTTGCTGTGATGAACATTTGAGATAGGGTCAAAAAAAGAGAACTGTTCTCAAAGTCTGTATGATCCACAATGAGAGGCCCCAGATTCAAGGTGATTGGCAGAGGAACCAGAGACAACAATTGGAAGAAACTTTCATATTCAACAAATGAATACAACTTAAAATGAAACGCTTGTTACGGAAGTAGAATTGACAGTAATCTTCAATCAGGAATGGGATAGATAGTCAAAGGAGAAAACTGTAGTGATAGAGTGATAGAACAGTTTGGGTCCAACTGGATTTCTCTTGAAAAGACCTGATGGGCTGATTGGCCTCTTTCTGTGCAGTACAATTCTATGGGCAGAGTTTTCTTTTTTTGAGGCTTACTTTAGAAGTAGCCTTAAAAATAGTTGAAGTCCAATAGGTCCTATCCAGGAGCAGAACCTTATGTCACCCTGTCCATGAAAATTGGTTCTTTACCTTTGTGCAAATATGTAATAAGTCAAGAAGAATGTAATTGTGTGAGAAAGCTCTACACACACCCAAGCGTAGAAGTCTCTCTCTTTCCAGACACAATTTCAGCAAAAAGAAAGGTCTTCCTTTTGGATGAGGACCATCCTGATAGGTGTGCTGTCCAGAAACATGGGGAAGCGAAGGCCTAATGGTATTATCACTGGACTGTTAAGGTTGAGACCCAGATAAAGTTCTGGGGTCTTGGATCCAAATCCCATTACAGCAGATGGTGGAATTTGAATTCAATTACAAACAAAAGATGGAATTAAGAATCTAATGATGGCCATGAACCCATTGTTGATTGTCAGGAAAAGCCTATCTGGTTCACTAATGTCCTTTAGGGAAGGAAACTGCTATCCTTACCTGGTCTGGCCTACATGTGACTGCTGACCCACAGCAATGTGACTGACTGTTAACTGCCCTCTGGGCAGTAAATGCTGCCTAACTAGTGTTATCCTCATCCTGAAAATGAATAAAGGAAAAATAAAGTAACTGTGCATAACACTGAGTGTAGCAGCATCTAGCAGCGTTACTTTTGACTTGATGCATTCTAAGGTTGAGTTTAGTACAAGTAAACTCACAGCACTAACATTTCTTCCATCAGGACCATTCTGAACAGCCTCTTCGTCCACTCAGCTTACTTTTCTGTCTGCACTCCATTCGCATGTGCACAAGCCACAGTGGTTTGCACGAAAGAAAATGTATACTTTCCCCATCACACGTTTTACCAGCTTCTTTTCATACTGAGCACTTCAGCACAAGCACATGTGGCTCCAGTGGGGCGTTTGGCAGCAACCATGAAGTTGCATGAAGCAGTGCCATATCTTGGAGTGGTGCTGAGTATGAAGACAATCACCTAATGTTGTGCTTAAACAGTCAATGTCTGAAGCTTCCCCTGGTTGTAGACAATGTCACTCAGACACCTTCACCAGATACATTTACTGACTGTCCAGAGGCTGCAGGGTCATAGTAATTGCTGAAACACAATGAGATTTTAGTGATGGTAGGAAATTCCCGCATTGCCCTGTTGCCCACAGTCCTTTGTACATTTGTGCCTGACTGACCAGAGCAATGCTTGCCTCCTTTACTAATGCCAGCCTTTATTCCTCACGGTGGATTATGCAAGTGGAACGACAGGAGAAGCAAACACTCTGTTTCGAGATGATAAATTACTGGCGGCTGATTTCCACAACGCATTTGAGCTTCTCACACAGTCTTCAAGAAACTGAAAGCAGTTCTCTCACACACGCTGAGGGCAATGTTTAATTTTGTGCAATTAATAGAAAAGCAAAAAATTGAAAGCACAGAAATAAATAATCCTGATTGGGCTGTGATTCCAGCGCAGGTGTGGCAATGGAGCCAAAGACTCAAGTGAACCATATATCCTCGCACAACAGAACTGTCTCATCTTTTTCACACAACATTAAGCTCAGCTCAAAAGCAAGCAATTATTTTGAGTACAGGCACTTATCTCACTGCATAAGAGCTGCACCCATTTCGGATCCTTTTCTTTTTTCAGTAATACATTCAGAAGCAGATTTAAAAACCAAAACAACCGCAGACACTGTAAAACAGGAACTAAAACAGAATTTGCTGGAAAAGTTCAACAGGTCTAGCAGCATCTGTGGAGAGGAAATCAGAGTTAATGTTTTGGGTCTGTTGACCTTCATGGACTTCAGATGTCAAGTCTGATTTTCTCTTTACAGACGCTGCCCAATGTTGCAGGATTTGTGCTGCCCCCCTGTCATGAAGTGTTGATGTTGAGGAAATGCTGGTGTTAAACTGGGGTGGATAAAATAAAAAACTCACAGGACACCAGGTTATAGTCCAACAGGTTTATTTGAAATCACAAGCTTTTGCAGTGCCGCTCCTTTGTCAGGAAGAGTCGATGAAGAGATTCGGAATAGAATTCGGCATCTTAGAAATTATTGCTTACTTTTGTCTTAATTACCTGACCTACATTTGCTCCTTCGAAGGGCGTCTGCCTCTCTTTCTCTCTTCCTTCTATTTCTCTATTTACATCCATTGATTCATATTCTCTTGAATGCTTGGCTCTCTGTTAAAGGCGAGGTGTTGGGTGTGGGTGGGAGGGAGAGGGAAATTGGAATCGGCCAATTAAGAGATGTGTCTGGATGTCAGGAACAGGACATGTGCAGTGACAAACACCCAGCAGTGAATTATTAATGACTGTCAGATTGAAATGTTAGAATGCCGCACTTGAATAAATCTATCCAGGATGATTTAAAATGGGGACATTTTCTATCACAGCCTTATTCTCCCCTCACCACCATCATTTGCATAAGAAAGCATGTATCTGCTGCAGTGCCTGTAATTAATTCTGACAGGGATGAAGTCCAAAAATTCATTTAATTAACCATAAAGGGCCACATTTGAAAGCCTTGAGGTTTCAGAATATATTTTCAAAGTCCAATATGATCAAAAAATAATTACATTTACCTTGAACTTAGAATAAACAATTTATGCTTTGAAAACAATTGTGCTTTATAATAATATTAAAAAGAAATTCCATTTAATTTTGTTCTCCATCAATTTTGTGGACAAATTCGCAATTTCTGAAATTGGATCTAATTATGATCAATTCAAGCAAAAATATTTTTGTATTTTTGCTTTGCTGATTCATCTAATTCAATATTTTTGATACACTTCCAACCCTTTATAGTAAGCATTAAAGGAATATTACTTCACATGAAAGGTGGAAAATAACAAAGTGTGGGACAGTAAGAATAATACAATGAGCTGATAGATAGATCTCAACATGAAGAGTTACTTTATTACTTCATTAAAATTTGGAAACATAGCAAGCAGCAAGTGGGGAGACCATTTGGAACCATCTCCAATTCATTCAGATCACAGCTATACTTTCATATCCATTCTAATTACAAACTCAATCCTCCTTGCCCAAAAATCATCAGCAGAGCTTTCACTGCTCTCTGGGGTAGAAGTTCCAGAGTTTCACAACTTCGGGAGTGAAAAAAGATGATTTGATTTGACTTGTTGTTGTCACAGGTACCTAAGTCCTGAAAAAGTTTTGTTTTGCGGGCAGATCACAACATAATAGGACATACAGATCACAGGGTGTTTAGACAGAGCGAGCTATACTGGGTGATAGTTGTAGAGGAGGTAAGCAAAAGCAAGATCAGTATCAGAGCCAAAGTTAGAGAGGTCCCTTTTGCAGTCTGATAACAGCAGGGAAGAAGCTGTTCTTGAATATCTCGTCGTGTGTGTTCAAGCTTCTATATCTCCTGCCTGATGGAAGATGTTGGAAGAGAATATTACTGGGTTTGCGAGGAGTCTTTGATGATGTTGGCAGCTTTTCCACAGCAACAAGATAGAGGGGTCGATAGAGTCCATGGGTGGGAGGTTGGTTTTCATGATGGTCTTAGCGGTGTTCACAACTTTCTGTAGTTTCTTATGGTCCTGGGCAGAACAGTTGGTGTACCAGAATGTTAGCACCAAGATAGAGATCTTTCTGTGGTGCGTCTATAAACGTTGGAGAGTGTCCTTATGGATTGCTTAATTTTCTAAGCCTCCTAAGGAAGAAGGGGCGTTGTTGTACCAGCTTGACTGCCACACCTATGTGGGAGGTCCAGGATAGATTGTTGGTTAACATCACTCCTAGGAGCTTAATGCTCTTGACCCTGTCACCTCAGCTCCACTGGCATTGATAGGGATGTGTTCTTCTCCCTTTCTTCCTGAAGTCGATGATCAGTTTCTCTTCATTTCAAAATGGCAGCAGAGTATGGCCCCCCAAGCAGGAGATCGCCCGCACTCCTTCTGTTTCATTTTTCCACTTTTCATACTTTTCTTTTCCTTTCTACTTACCTTACATCGTCAGACAGTATCGGTGGCGACGAGGTGAAACTCCATAGCGGATTCAAGATGAAGCCCAGCACAGACCCGAGAGATTCCCAATCTCGAGGTGATGCCCAGTGCAGACTCCCTGCCTCGAGGTGAGGACCAGTGCAGACTCCCAGCCTCGAGGTAAGGACTAGTGCAGACTCCCTGCCTTGAGGTGAGGACCAGTGCAGACTCCCAGCCTCGAGGTGATGCCCAGTGCAGACTCCCTGCCTCGAGGTGATGCCCAGTGCAGACTCCCTGCCTCGAGGTGAGGACCAGTGCAGACTCCCAGGCTCGAGGTGAGGCCCAATGTGAGCTTGGCTGGTCCATTTGCTTTTATTCTTTTTTTTCTCTTTCTCTGTTTTAGATGGACTGTAATGCTGAATTTTAAGCTTTATTTCTTTATTTCTCTCACTTATATCTACGATTTTCTACCGAGGCACCTTGATCCCTAAGATGGTGCTAGAAATGGTAACTTTGTTCATTTCTCACTGGATTCCTGTATCCCGGTATTTCAGTACGTGTGACAATAAACCTAATTCTAATTCTAATGATCCACAAATATGAGCCATGCCTCCCTATTTCAATACTGGCATGGCATCGTCTACCCTGTATGACCTCAAAAAATGTCAAGCTATACCATGAGGTCCCCACTCATTGGTCTGAGTTGCGGAGAGCGGAGGTCCATTCTGCCCGATCTCCTGTAGGAGAACAGCCCTCTTATTCCAAAAATTGATCTTGAGGACCCTCGGTTTATCAAATTCAGAATGTGAAATGCTGTTGCTCTTATATGTTATGCAAAATGTAAAATATTATTTCACCTGTGCCATCAGTTCTTGAGGCATGGGTCTCGTGCAGGTAATGGCTGATTCAAAGGATGACAGAGCCATTAATGTCAACAAGCAGGAATATACTACCCTTAGCATATCTGGGAAGTTTATTGTATTTTTTCAAATTAGATTCCCCACAGTGTGGAAACAGGCCCTTCAGCCCAACAAGTCCACACCACCCTTTGGAGCATCCCACCCAGACCCATCCCCCTATAACCCACACACCCCTGAACACTATGGGCAATTTAGCATGGCCAATCCACCTAGCCTGCACATCTTTGGAACGTGGGAGGAAACTGGAGCACCCAGAGGAAACCCACGCAGACACGGGGAGAACATGCAAACTCCACACAGACAGTTACCCGAGGCTGGAATCGAACCCGGGTCCCTGGTGCTGTGAGGCTGCAGTGCTAACCACTGAGCTACCCAGCTGCCCTTAGAAGTAGCTCCCAGTTATGAGACACCCATGGATCAGAACATCAAGGTGTTTGCTCACTTGGCAAGTTCTGGCTTAATTGCCACGAAATACCAGCATGTTTTTTGCTTTTTTTTTCAATTAGATCGGCACTTTTTCTTCCTCACTAATAATTTCTCAAAGGGATATGATCACCACAGAAGGAAGCCACTGATCATACTAATACCTCCAAACTAAACTGTTCCAGAACAGTATTTGGACCCCAAGAGTAGATTTTCTTTGAGGAGTTGCTGGGAAATGCTGCGGTAAGGAGTATTTACTGCACCACAGTTTTACGAGTCATTAAGTACATACAGGATGGAAACATGAGGTGGGTGGACGGGATCGGTGGAAGGAAGGACAGGTTAGGGAGGCGGGGACAAGCTGGGTTGGTTTTGGGATGTGGTCAGGGGAGCGGAGATTTTGAAGCTTGTGAAGTCCCACCTCAAGCCCCATCACCATCTCCTACCTACCAGCCTCATCCCGTCGCCTTGACCTGTCCGTCCTCCCTGGGCTGACCTATCCCCACCCTAACTCCCCACCTACACTCACTTTTACTGCCTCCACCCTGCCTCTTTGACCTGACAGTCTCCTCTCCACCTATTGTCTCCTTTATCCAACTTCTATCCACCTCCACCTCTCCTTATTTATCTCAGAATCCCCTTCCCCTCCCCCATTCCTGAAGAAGGCTCTAGGCCTGAAACATCAGCTTTCCTGCTCCTCTGATGTTGCTTGGCCTGCTGTATTCATCCAGCTTCACACAGTGCTGTCTCAGATTCTCCAGCATCTGCAGTTCCGACTATCCCAGCCTATCCTGCCTTTCCCATACAAGTCAAGCCCTCTAGTCCCAGCAACAGCTTTGTAAACTCTTTCTGTACCCTTTCTAGTTATAACAACATCCTTTATATAACAGGGTGACCAGAACTTTGTACACGGTATTCCAAAAGTGGCCTTAACAGTGTCCTGTTCAGGAAAATGGTCACATTAAATAACCTTTCAGACAGAACAACAATTTATAGGAACCAAAATGTATTAGCCAACTCATGCTACTGAAATAGGTTCATTAGCAGTTCATCTCATTTCTGCTTCGGTGGCTTTGGTCATGTTTAACTTTTGACTAACAGTACTTAACATCAGTAGCTAGATGGTTTGAGAAACTAAACCCATCAGCTACTAAGCACTAAGCTCAAGATGGCTTGAAAGCTGAGAAAAACCTTTGGTCATTTGGGTCCTGAATTTTAGAGCATTTTAGCTGAGCCCCTCCATTTTGATTTCTCTCTGCTCTCCTTCACAACTGACCTATTAAATCATACTTTCAGTGACCTCTCTTTATCCTTCTTCCTCCTTTCTTCATTACTTGTCTTCTGCTTTGTGGAGAATTTGAAGCTATTATTTACCACAGAAGGGTGGCACGGTGGCTCAGTGGCTAGCACTGCTGCCTCACAGCGCCAGGGACCCGGGTTCGATTCCACCTTCAGGTGGCTGTCTGTGTGGAGTTTGCATGTTCTCCCTGTTTCTGCTGGTTTCCTTCCACAGTCCAAAGATGTGCAGTTTAGGCAGATTGACCATGCTAAATTGCCTGTAGTGTGCAGATTAGCCATGGGAGATGCAGGGTTATGGGTAGTTGGGTTAGATATGGTGCTCTTCAGAGGGTCAGTGTGAACCTGATGGGCCAAATGGCCAGCTTCCACACTGCAGGAACTTTACAGTGTTACGGTGCAGAGCGAAGCTATTCAGTCCATCATGCCTGTACCAGCTCATTCAATGAGCATCATAATGCAGCACCACTCTCCTGCTTTCTCCCGACATCCTTGCACAATATTTTTATCCAAATAATGCCCTCCTGAATATTTCAACTGAATCTGCCTGTACCACACTTCCAGACAGTGTATTCTGTCCCTTAACTACTCTCTTTTCCCCACTTCACCTTTGATTTGTTTGTGTGTCTTTTTAAATCGATGTTCTTTTGTGCATTTTTCCCTTCCTGAGCAATTCACTTCTCCCTAGGTGCTGGACCCAGATTTAAAAAACCCCAATCAGATCTGCTCTCAGCCTTCTTGTCTCCAAACAGAGCATCCCCAACTTCTTCACTGCCATTCCTCTTTCCTGAAAACGGGCATTACTCATTCATTAGGGACAGACAATGGAGCAGGGATGTTGTCACTGGGCTTAAAAATTCCAGAGACCCTGGCTAATGTGTGGGGATATAGTTGAAATCCCACGATAGCAGACAGTGAAGATTGAATCAGGGAAAACCTGCAGTTAGTCTCTGTAGCCATTGTTGACTATAAAAACCCATCTGGTTCACTGATGTCATTTAAGGAAGAAAATTTGACATCCTTTACCTTGTCTGGCCTATATGTGAACCATAGCAAAGTGGATGCTCTGAGTTGCCCCTAGCAAGCCACTCAGTTCAAATGGTAATTAGGAACGGACAATAAATGCCACAGATGCCCACATCCAACATAGAAACTAAAGGGAGCAGATAGGGTAGATAAAGAGAAACTATTTCTAGTTGTTGGACACCTAGGATAGGGGGGAGATTGTCATTAAATTAAGAAGCATTTCATGCAAAGGGAGGAGTGGAGTTTTGAAATTCTTTTCTGCAAGTTTTAAAATTGAGATTGATAGGTTTTCATGACCTAGATTATGATTATTTTATAGATTATGAGGCTGAGGATTTAGTTCAAAGATGAGCCATGTTTAAATGGTAGAGACAGGTAGCTGGGCTAAATGGCTCTCTCCTGTTGCTACGTTCCTGTAGTATCTGCCAGTCATTCCCCAGTGTGGAAATCTCTTCGTTCAATGAGCACAAAAATTCACCAAGAAATTGAAATGAAAAATGGCATGCAGAGCTATTGTGTTTCTGAAGTTGTAGAGATTTATTTCCCAATCAAGAAAGCAAATAGAAGATGCATTTTCTGAATGAGTTACAGAGATACAAACACAGTGTGCTCTCCACCTTCACAGCTTTGGAATGCTTTTAACAATTTAAAATGTCCTTATAAATATACAGAATGAAATTTGAGGGATTGGCTTACCTAGTAGAAAGTAGGCAGTTATTGGATTTGCAATCTGAGCACTGTTTATTTCTCAAGTGTGATCTTATTAACTGTTTAATATTGAATGCTGTTCTTTGCTCCATGAAAAGTGATACATTCTTTATGGCATAATATTGTGACACGTGGTAATTCGCTGTGCAACGCAGTGCCTATAGCAGTGGATGATGCTATTTGACGAACGATGCCTCAGGCATGGCAGATAATGAAAATTAACAGCATCATTTTCCTCCCCAGGTTCTGGCTATTTCAGTTTCAGTAGCTACGTAAATCAGGATCAGGGCAATACACAGAAATTAAAAGAAATTGAGATTTGCTACTAATTTAAGAAGGAACAAACTGTTTTCATTTAAAAACAAATGTGAGTAATAAATGTCGTCGACATTTAAGTTCTTATGTATATATATATGTCACCTCAATATCAGAATCAGCAGAAGAGAGAGCGAGAGCTCAATTGAAGCTATAAAGCCAGGTGGGATTTCTAACAGCAGAAAACACTAAGGAGCTATCCAGAGACAAACAGATGTTAAGTGCATGGGCAAAAAGACGGAAGATGGAGTATAATGTGGGAAAGTGTGGAATAAATTGTCACTTCACTCCAAGTATAACCACTGAGCACGTGCAAAAGGACACTGGTCATAATGACATCAGATCACAAGGAATTAGAGAAATCGGGATAAACATTTCATGTAAAGTGATCCTTCCTCAGAGCAGAGGTTCTTAATTCTGAGGAAGGGTCACTCGACCTGAAACATTAACTTTGATTTCTCTTTACAAAAGCTGCTAGAACCGCTGAGCATTTCCAGCGATTTCTGTTCTTGTTTCTAATTTACAGCATCTGCAGTTCTTTCAAGTTTTGTTCATATGAATCAGAGGCTTCCTCTGTAGCAGTCCAAGCAAGACGCCTACTCTTACCATCCTCAGAGTACAGATCAGTAGATTTTACATTCAA
The DNA here is from genome assembly GCF_030684315.1 of Stegostoma tigrinum. Taxonomy (NCBI): domain Eukaryota; kingdom Metazoa; phylum Chordata; class Chondrichthyes; order Orectolobiformes; family Stegostomatidae; genus Stegostoma; species Stegostoma tigrinum. The sequence continues at coordinate 119,038,573 of NC_081358.1, read as the reverse complement.
AGTATCAGTATCCCTCTTCAGTGTCCAAGGGCTCAAACATACCTTCCAGGGGAAGCAGGGCTTCACCTGCACTTCCCAGAATGTAGTCTACTGCATTCAACTGCTTACAATGCGGTCTCCTCTACACTGGGGAAACGAAGCATAGACACCAGGTGACTACTTCGCAGAACACTTGCGTTCTGTTTGCAAAAATGACCCTGAGCTTCCAGTTGTCTGCCAGTTTTACACACCACCCTGCTCCCTGGCCAACATAGAACATAGAACATAGAACATAGAACATAGAACATAGAACAGTACAGCACAGAACAGACCCTTCAGCCCACGATGCTGTGCCGACCATTGATCCTCATGTATGCACCCTCAAATTTCTGTGACCATATGCATGTCCAGCAGTCTCTTAAATGACCCCAATGACCTTGCTTCCACAACTTGCTGCAGTGTTCCAGCGAAGCTCAGCACAAGTGGAAGAGCAGCATCCCATTTTCCACTTGGGGACCCTGCAGCCCTCTGGACTCAATATTGAGTTCAATAACTTTAGGGCCTGAATTCTCCCATGTCCATACCCTAGCCCCACATCTCTCTCCTTGCCCCCTGACTTTAATTTCACTGCCTGTCCAGGTATTTGCTAAATCTTGTATCTACAGCCATATCACATTCCTCAGTGATTGCGTCCGGCTCAGACTCACCCCACGTGGATTCCAACTGAAGTTTCATCCCTCATGTTTTGAATCCTCCCAGGATCACAGATACCTCCCCGATGTTCAACGTTCCACGGACAGCTGCTCTCGCTGCATCCTGAGATCCACACTCAGTGCCTTGCAGCATCACATGTGCACTCTCAACCTCTCTCTCCAACAGCATCGCAACACACTGGCTCAGGACTGCAGCACTCCGCATTTCCACTCCATCCACTGGCTCATTCGTCGTGCTAACAAGAAACTTTTTCAGGCATCAAGGCCCACAAGATGCAACAAATTATAGATTCCCACTGCCTTCCGGAACCTTCCTCCCCTCCCCTTCCCTCTGACTCCATCCCCTCCCGCAACCTCACCTTCTAGTGTGTAATAACCATCCCTCCAAACTTTCTACTCTCCAATGCTGAACATTCTATACTCAACAAAGGTCTCAGCTCCATTCCTCTGCACCCCTACCTTAACAAATTTCAGATCCAACATGACGCCAAACTCTTCTTCCATCGCCTTCGCCTCGGCGCCCGTTTCTTTTGAGAATCCTCTCCCCATCCCACAGACCCCTTTGTTCAGCTTCAACACTCTCCCTCCACCTGGACCACCCACAACCCCCAGCCTTTTCCCTGCTCTCAATTGTTCATTCAGAATTCTAGTGTGACATTGGTCAATTAATTTCACTGCCCTTCCTTACCCATTCCAACCTATCCTCCCGGGAACTAAATGCAGTGTGTGCTCTCAGATACAATCCTGACTTTGTTATTAAGCCTACTATTGAGGATGGTACTGTTGTGGTCTGGCAGACTGACGTTTATGTTGCAGAGGCTGAGCGCCAGTTCTCAGATACCTCAATCTATCTCTCCCAGACCATGACGCCACCATAACACACCAGGCCATTGTATCTACTGTGGGCACAAACCTCCTTTCATCTGGTGCTCTCCTCCCCACTGCCTTCAAGCTGATAGCCCCCAAGCCCTGTACAGCTCGCTCCAACTCCTACCCAAGATTTGAGAAACAGAACTGTCCAGGGAGACCCAATGCTTCATCCTGCTCTTGCCCCACAGAATTCTTCCCACCTTGACTCAGTCTTTTCTCCCCTGGTCCAGTCCCTGCCCATGTCCATCCACAATTCCTCCGAAGCTTTACGCCAGTTTCGGAATTTCAGGTTTGCAGGCTCCAGCCAGCTCCTATTTACTATAGATGTGCAATCCCTTTACACATCCACCCCCCATCAGGACGATCCCAGGGTTCTCCGCTTCTTCCTGGAATAAAGGCCTGAGCTGTCCACAGCCACCATCACCCTCCTCCACATGGCCAAGCCCAACCTCACCCTGAACACCATTTCTTTTAACTCCTCTCGTTTTCTTCAGGTCAGAGGGGTGGCCGTGGGCCCCATTTATGCCTGTGTCTTTGTGGGGCATGCGGAGCATTCCTTGTTCCAGTCCTATTCCGGGCCCCACCCACAACTTTTTCATTAATATATCAAGATATTATCAGTGCTGCTTCCCTCTCTGGCCTGGAATTGGAAAAGTTTGTTGATTTCCCTTTCAATTTCCACCCTGTTGTCACCATCACTTATTCCATCTCTGACACCTCCCTTCCCCTCCTCAACATCGCTGTTTCCATTTCGGGCAATGGACAGGGCACCACCATCCACTATAAACCCACCGACTCCCACAGTTACAGAGATAATGGGAACTGCAGATGCTGGAGATTCCAAGATAATAAAATGTGAGGCTGGATGAACACAGCAGGCCAAGCAGCATCTCAGGAGCACAAAAGCTGACGTTTCGGGCCTAGACCCTTCATCAGAGAGGGGGATGGGGGGAGGGAACTGGAATAAATAGGGAGAGAGGGGGAGGCGGACCGAAGATGGAGAGTAAAGAAGATAGGTGGAGAGGGTGTAGGTGGGGAGGTAGGGAGGGGATAGGTCAGTCCAGGGAAGACGGACAGGTCAAGGAGGTGGGATGAGGTTAGTAGGTAGCTGGGGGTGCGGCTTGGGGTGGGAGGAAGGGATGGGTGAGAGGAAGAACCGGTTAGGGAGGCAGAGACAGGTTGGACTGGTTTTGGGATGCAGTGGGTGGGGGGGAAGAGCTGGGCTGGTTGTGTGGTGCAGTGGGGGGAGGGGATGAACTGGGCTGGTTGAGGGATGCAGTGGGGGAAGGGGAGATTTTGAAACTGGTGAAGTCCACATTGATACCATATGGCTGCAGGGTTCCCAGGCGGAATATGAGTTGCTGTTCCTGCAACCTTCGGGTGGCATCATTGTGGCAGTGCAGGAGGCCCATGATGGACATGTCATCAAGAGAATGGGAGGGGGAGTGGAAATGGTTTGCGACTGGGAGGTGCAGTTGTTTGTTGCGAACTGAGCGGAGGTGTTCTGCAAAGCGGTCCCCAAGCCTCCGCTTGGTTTCCCCAATGTAGAGAAAGCCGCACCGGGTACAGTGGATGCAGTATACCACATTGGCAGATGTGCAGGTGAACCTCTGCTTAATGTGGAATGTCATCTTGGGGCCTGGGATGGGGGTGAGGGAGGAGGTGTGGGGACAAGTGTAGCATTTCCTGCGGTTGCAGGGGAAGGTGCCGGGTGTGGTGGGGTTGGAGGGCAGTGTGGAGCGAACAAGGGAGTCACGGAGAGAGTGGTCTCTCCGGAAAGCAGACAGGGGTGGGGATGGAAAAATGTCTTGGGTGGTGGGGTCGGATTGTAAATGGCGGAAGTGTCGGAGGATAATGCGTTGTATCCGGAGGTTGGTAGGGTGGTGTGTGAGAACGAGGGGGATCCTCTTGGGGCGGTTGTGGCGGGGGCGGGGTGTGAGGGATGTGTCGCGGGAAATGCGGGAGACGCGGTCAAGGGCGTTCTCAATCACCGTGGGGGGGAAGTTGCGGTCCTTAAAGAACTTGGACATCTGGGATGTGCGGGAGTGGAATGTCTTATCGTGGGAGCAGATGCGGCGGAGGCGGAGGAATTGGGAATAGGGGATGGAATTTTTGCAGGAGGGTGGGTGGGAGGAGGTGTATTCTAGGTAGCAAGGCCTCAAGGCCCTCCGCTTCTTCCTGTCCCGCAGGCCCGACCAGGCCCCCTCCACCGACACTCTCATCCGCCTAGCGGAACTCGTCCTCACACTCAACAACTTCTCTTTTGACTCCTCCCACTTCCTACAGACTAAGGGGGTGGCCATGGGCACCCGCATGGGCCCCAGCTATGCCTGCCTCTTTGTAGGTTACGTGGAACAGTCCATCTTCCGCACCTACACAGGCCCCAAACCCCACCTCTTCCTCCGGTACATTGATGACTGTATCGGCGCCGCCTCTTGCTCCCCAGAGGAGCTCGAACAGTTCATCCACTTCACCAACACCTTCCACCCCAACCTTCAGTTCACCTGGGCCATCTCCAGCACATCCCTCATCTTCCTGGACCTCTCAGTCTCCATCTCAGGCAACCAGCTTGTAACTGATGTCCATTACAAGCCCACCGACTCCCACAGCTACCTAGAATACACCTCCTCCCACCCACCCTCCTGCAAAAATTCCATCCCCTATTCCCAATTCCTCCGCCTCCGCCGCATCTGCTCCCACGATAAGACATTCCACTCCCGCACATCCCAGATGTCCAAGTTCCTTAAGGACCGCAACTTCCCCCCCACGGTGATTGAGAACGCCCTTGACCGCGTCTCCCGCATTTCCCGCGACACATCCCTCACACCCCGCCCCCGCCACAACCGCCCCAAGAGGATCCCCCTCGTTCTCACACACCACCCTACCAACCTCCGGATACAACGCATTATCCTCCGACACTTCCGCCATTTACAATCCGACCCCACCACCCAAGACATTTTTCCATCCCCACCCCTGTCTGCTTTCCGGAGAGACCACTCTCTCCGTGACTCCCTTGTTCGCTCCACACTGCCCTCCAACCCCACCACACCCGGCACCTTCCCCTGCAACCGCAGGAAATGCTACACTTGTCCCCACACCTCCTCCCTCACCCCCATCCCAGGCCCCAAGATGACATTCCACATTAAGCAGAGGTTCACCTGCACATCTGCCAATGTGGTATACTGCATCCACTGTACCCGGTGCGGCTTTCTCTACATTGGGGAAACCAAGCGGAGGCTTGGGGACCGCTTTGCAGAACACCTCCGCTCAGTTCGCAACAAACAACTGCACCTCCCAGTCGCAAACCATTTCCACTCCCCCTCCCATTCTCTTGATGACATGTCCATCATGGGCCTCCTGCACTGCCACAATGATGCCACCCGAAGGTTGCAGGAACAGCAACTCATATTCCGCCTGGGAACCCTGCAGCCATATGGTATCAATGTGGACTTCACCAGTTTCAAAATCTCCCCTTCCCCCACTGCATCCCTCAACCAGCCCAGTTCATCCCCTCCCCCCACTGCACCACACAACCAGCCCAGCTCTTCCCCCCCACCCACTGCATCCCAAAACCAGTCCAACCTGTCTCTGCCTCCCTAACCGGTTCTTCCTCTCACCCATCCCTTCCTCCCACCCCAAGCCGCACCCCCAGCTACCTACTAACCTCATCCCACCTCCTTGACCTGTCCGTCTTCCCTGGACTGACCTATCCCCTCCCTACCTCCCCACCTACACCCTCTCCACCTATCTTCTTTACTCTCCATCTTCGGTCCGCCTCCCCCTCTCTCCCTATTTATTCCAGTTCCCTCCCCCCATCCCCCTCTCTGATGAAGGGTCTAGGCCCGAAACGTCAGCTTTTGTGCTCCTGAGATGCTGCTTGGCCTGCTGTGTTCATCCAGCCTCACATTTTATTATCTTGGACTCCCACAGTTACCTTGGCTTTATATCCTCGCACCCTGCTTCCTGTGAAGACTCCATTTCTTTCTCCACGTTCCTCCGTCTCCATCACAAACCTATGTTCCAGACTCAGTTTAGGTCAATACTTAAGAACAGTTAAGCCAGTGATAGTAGCAAAGGAACATTTAAGGATTTCGGGGGCTTTGGATTACAAATTTAGAGACATAACTAATATAACACCATTTTTCCTGCACTGTGCTGGTGCCAACTATGTTCAGAAAGAGAAAAACCACTGAGAAAAATGTCCCCTGCTGGATCCCTAGTTCTCTGGTGCCTTCTTTACCTGCCATTTCTAGTTAATTTTTGGGGGGAAATGGGGGCTCTGTCCCAGCCCATTGCAATGTTAAGGCTAACATGTCTTCAGAGTTTGAAAAACAGCTCTGTTTTAAAAAGAATCATAATTATTAGGATGTATGGTCTCTATATATTCACGATTGTTGAAAATTGTGACATGCATTTGGCCTCTCAGTCTAACTCTTGTGGTCCCTAAGTCCTAAACTATAATGGAGGATAGTCCGAGGATTCTTTATGTTAATCAGGGCATGGCATCAGTGAGGATTGATGCATCAGCCGTGGTGTTCAAGTTAAAACTGGCTCCTCTCATACTTATTTTAATCTCTGCACACCAAAATACATCAGTGCAACTCAGAAAGTCAGATTCACTGCCTGTGGTGGGCCTGTCACATGCTCCCAGGAAGAGTTCACCATGCCATTCTATATCCCCTGCTGCCAGGACCTATGTGTTCTGTGCTAAAGTGCTGTGCTGAAACTTTAGTCTCCTTCCTTGCACTCCCAGCTGTCTATAAAATGGGTTGGCTTTGATTCCCAGCAGAGGACTTCCTTCCTAGTCTAAACAGTAGCCTGTTTCTTAATTGTCAGCATTATTTTGTGAACTCTTCATTCCACCCTGTTTCTGTAAGCACTTTTAGTTTCCATCACTCTCTACGTAATGTGGCTGATTGATTTCTTCCTACTGTTAATCACTTACGTTGCTGTTCACAGTCTCTCCCACTTTCCTCAGCTTCAGTTTGCTCTTGTCCATTTAACCATGTTTGGTGGGTGCATGCGCTACACGGTCCATCAATAGCCAGAGCCCTATTAAAATTGATCTTCATTTCAGGTATATCCCCCACCTCTCGGTATGAATCACTGGTCTGGACTTGAGCTTTACTGCTGCTGATATTTTATCTTGTGCTTTATATCAGAAATGCCTCTTGCTCATTGAGATACCACCTGGAGTATCTCAGCTGTGCATATCTGTGCATATATTTTTCCTGAGGCTGCTTGATTCTTATCACTGTGTGCGGCTTTTCAATTCCTTATGCACTTTATCATCTTATTATGTAGTAAGTTATTAAACGTAGCTCCCTAATGTAGTATCTGAGACCAATCTCTGTATTAGACTGGTATTTTCTCTTTTACTGAAGTTAGAATCATGATCTCTGAGGACAGAAATAGTTACATTGAAGGTAGTGCAACAAGCATTTACTCAATTTTTTTTTCACTCAAACACGGGATGCAGAATCACAGGCCAGGCCAGCATTTGAGATAATGGGAACTGCAGATGCTGGAGAATCCAAGGTAATAAAGTGTGAAGCTGGATGAACACAGCAGGCCAAGCAGCACTGTCGGTCAAGTACAGGCCAGAACAGGTAAGGACAGCTGATTTCCTTCTCTAATGAGAATTAGTGAACCACATAGGATTTATGAAAATCAACAACTGTCCAGATTTTAATGAATTCAAATTTACGCCTGTGGGATTTGAACCTATGTCCCGAGAATAATCATCAGGATTTCTGGATTATTAGTCTAATGAGAGTGCTATTTTACCACTGTCTCCCCATAATCAATTTTTGGAAAAAAATGTTTTATACTAGAGGAGTAAATTGTGTCTATTACTGTTTAGAAGAATTTCTTTTAGGAATGGCGAATTCTGAAAGAAGTTGATGGAGCAGACACCATGAAGTTGTTACTCTGAATGTAGAACATAAGGACACAGTCTCAGGATAAAGTGGGAAGTATATTAGGACAGGGACAAGGAGAAAGCAGATTGTGCTCCTAAGATGCTGCTTGGCAGGCTGTGTTCATCCAGATCCACAAATCGTTATCTATGAATCTGTGGGACAAAGACAAAAGAAATGGAATGAGAAAGACTCAGTTTGGGTTAATAGCTAAGAACAGCTAAGCCAGTGATTGAAGCAAAGGGAAATGTAAGGATGTTGAGCTAGGCCATGTGCACAGAGTTAGGATTCCCTGGTGTGTAGTAGGACAACAACACAGCATTGTTGTCCAAATCAGCTGATTCCATGTTACAACTGTTACAGGGGTGACACAATAACAGCATCCTGCCCTTTCTTCATTGAAGAACCATTTTTTTAGCAAACTCCAATATCCAAACTGGGAATTAGGCCCCAAGTGTTTTTGGCTGACATAAAAGGGGGGCACAGTTATGAGGGCTTCTGGGTAACAGGAAGCAGATAGCTCACCTCCAGTTGCTCCAAAGCACTGACAACAGTCAAGAAGCTTGACACTGTGAGGACAAAACAGCCCACCTGATCGGAAACCCAACCATCATCTTAAACATTTAGCGCATCTACCATCATCGCACAGAGGCAGCAGCCTGCGTCATTGCCAAGGTGAAGCAACTCGCCAAGGGTCCTTCCAAACCCACTACCTATACCAGCTAGAGGCAGGATGCCAAGACCTGCAAGTTTCCACCAAATTACAGATCATCCTGGTTTGGAAATATGCCACAATTACTTTATTAATGTTGGTCAATATCCTGGAACTTCAGTCCATTCGGACTGTGGAGGCACCAGCCTCTCAAGGAATGCAATACTTTAAGAAGGTCCCAAATGTTGAAGTTGCTGGCAAAGTCCAAATCCCAATAACAAATTTAAAAGTGAAGAAATAGTATAATGATTACGTCAGAAGGTATTCTTGTTAGCAGGAGAGTTTAAATTTAATCATTCGGCTTACAACACTAAAGATACAAGCAGAAGTGAATGATTAATGCAGTGACTGGGACTGCAGCCAACTCACAGATGACAATAAACATAAATGAGGTGTGGGCAGGATTTCTGTGATAAAACTGTTGATGTATAGGAGACGAGTAATTGATGGAACAATGTTAAAATCAATCAAAATTCACGACCCAAATATACCAGTCTCCCTGTAAAGCATGTGAGACAAACATTTCTTTCACCTCTTTCGTCAAAAATCCTTGTCTGTTGTTTTTTATTTAGCAAATATTTACACAGAAAATAAATCTCAGGCCACAAGCTCAAAATGCTGAATCCGCACTATTTTTTCTCATAACTGTCTCCTGAAAATCAAGCTTTGAATACAGGCTAGTAAATGTGGCATTTGCTGAACTTCCAGCGAAAATTTCCAACGATAACAATTCATGGATCTCTAGGCAGCATCAGGTGGCATGATGCCTCAGGAATGCAAGGGAGTCTGCTTCCCTGTAAAATAGCACTACATCTGTATGAAAGCACTGCCACAAACCTGATTCATCTTTAATAACTGTCAAAGGCAGAAAAACATCACAATATTTTCAATAATCTAGACCTGTGCTGTTGAAGGAAAATAAAACACAACAGAGAGATACAGCATAGTCAAAGGGCATTCAGATGAAAATGGTCTGTGCTGAGTTTAAACTCCATGCTACCCTTTACCCTAAATTTTCATCATTTAACCTTCTACTCACTTCTCCGTCATTTATCGAGCCTCTGTTAAATGCAGCTACACTAACCAGCTCCACACTCACCATAGTAGCAAGTTCCACATTTTAGTCACTCTGTCGATAAGGACATTTTTCCGGAATTCCCTACTTAATTCAATGGTGGCTGTCTTATTTTTTATTATGGACCCTAGCTTTGGTCTATCTATAACTGAAAATATACATGTCAACCCTGTCAAATTTTTTCCAAATTGGAAAGACCTTGAAAGAATTAAAAACAATTTTAAAGGCCTCAGACTTCTCCTTGCTTAAGGAAAACAACACCCCAGCCATATCAGCTTTTATTGATCACTCAGCTCTCATAAAATCCTTGTAAATCTTTTTCATACATTCTCCAGTGTACTGTAGTTTTTTTTGAAATCTAAATTCGTAGAGCCATACAGCATGGAAATGTAATGATTATCATGTAGCTACGTTGGAACATATGTGCTCGACTTTTTAATTCTTTATAATTGTGAGTGTAATTGGTAGGAACCATAATTGTTGCTGATCTCTAATTGCCCCTGAGGACAGGGCACTGAGCTGCCTTCTTGAGCTGCTGTGGACTTAGTACATTTGCAATGCTGTTTGGAATGGAGCTCTGAAATATTGACTCAGTAATAGTGACTGAAGGAACTGCAATATATTTCTAAGTGAGGACATTGTGTGGCTTTGAGAGGAACTTGCAGATGGGTATTGCTCTGAAATACCTGTTGACCTTATTCTGCTTGGAGATCGGGGCCGTGGGTTTGGATGGCATTTCCAAAGGAACCTTGATGAGCTGCTGCAGGACATCTCTTAGATGGTACACACTGCTGCAACGCTAGTGTTGGGTGTGAATGTTGAAAGTACCGGATGGGGTGCTGGTCTGTGTTATCTGGAATAATGTCAAGTTCCTTGGATTTGCACTCATCAGGAGGGTATTCCATCACATGCCTGACTCATGCTTTGTAGATAATGGGCAGGCTTTAGAGATTCAGGGGTTGACTTACTCACCACAGAGTTCCCAGCATCTGACCTGCTCTTATAGCCCCACTATTTATATGGCTGAACCATTTCAGTTTCTGATTAGTGATTAAAACTACAGACTCTGGAAATGAGAAACAAAAATAAAAATGGCTGGAAAAATCTTCTCAGATCTGACAGCATCTGTGGAGAGTTATTTCTGTCCCAGATACTGCCAGGCCTGCTGAGTTTTTCCAACAATTCCTGTTTTTTTTTGATTTTCTGGTCAACGGTAACTTGCAGGAGATTGACAAGAGGATTGCTGAAATGATAATCCTGTTGAACATAAGAATTGATGGAGATGGGCCCTCTTGTTGGAGATGGTCATTGCCTGGCATTTATGTGGCATGAACGTTGTTTGACACTTTTCAACCCAAGTCTGGATGTTGCTCAGGTATTGCTGCATTTGCTCACAGGCTGCTTCAGCATCTGAATAGTGGTGAATGGTGCTAACATTGTGCCATCGTCAGCAAACATCCCCACATCTCACCTTATGGTGGACGGAAAGTCATGGATGAAGCCACTGAAGATTTCATCCACCAGTGATAAATCTGCCTTTCATTCACCTGCTTATAAGGAGAGCTCAATACTTACTCACATAGCGGGAAGATAGGACTAAGAGAAAACTGAACAATTGCACAGGTCTTGAGGGAGCCTCTCAAAAGAATCTCTAACAGGGGCTTAGAGACAAGCTAAGTTGCAGTTTAAACTGGAGTGGGTAGACTGGGGTATAGCCTGCTCATGCTGGCATTCAGTGTCACCACGAGGCTTAGTTCTTAACCTTGAGAACCTGGATGTGACAATTTCTAAATAGCCTAATTCCACCTTTTGGCATGTATCCTCTTATTTTGGACGACGGAATCATTTTTGCCAAAGTAATTACTCACCGCTGTATTCGACATCAGTGTTGGAACAGGCTGAAGAGGTAATATATCGGAAGTGTTTAGTTGAAAGAGTTATGTATTATCATGGGCATTTGAAATTCCAATAATTTGCAACACTGAGTGTGAGCCCAACATTTAAAACCTGCCTGGTTTCTGAGGAGGCCTGGCTCACACTATAGACTAGAAATGGTTAAAAAGACAATGACTAAAATAAGAAAAGATACATTGTAACTTAAAAGAAAGCATATATTCACATATTGGTCTTGAGAAAATGATTTCTATCCATCTATCTTTCTTAACAACTCCGTCAACCTACTTTACCAATTAGCTCATCTCAATCTTCTGTATCCGAGTGAATACGAGTCTAGTCTATGCACCCTGTCTTCAAAATTTTGGATTGCTAGAATTCAACCAAAATCTCATTTGGATCAGCCATTTGATTTTGCAATTCAGGTCCAGGTTGGCTTACTTTCTGTCTAAACTTCACTTTCCTCTTTTCCTTTCGAACTAACAAAAAGTTATTCTTTCAGTTAAGAGAGGGTAAGCATGAGCAGACAGCATTGATTTGGGCTCTGATTGGTAGAGGCGATCCGATGGAGAATGCACCTGTTAATGCCGATTGACAGTTCACATCCAGGCTTTGTTTAAAATTTAGACCAAGCGGGTTTCAGCTGATTTGCCAGAGTTAAACCCTGAGAAATGAATCACCGCATGGCTGTGAGCTATTTTCTTGACCTGAAATGTGTATGGTATGTGGCCATGTTCTTTCTGTTTGCAAAGATCAGGGCCCTGTGTATTAATTCAAATGTGCCACACTGTTAGCTTGACAGACAATTCATTGTCAGCATAACTGCTCACACATTCAGGATTATCTAGCAAATGTTGTCTAACATTTGCTAGATAATGTTGAGCACTGTGTTGCAAGATTTGCAAATGTAAGCTGGTTAGTTATGATTAGTGCCTTGCTTGTTGCAAAGGGGCATGCAGTTTGACCCGATCCACCAGTATTTGGGACATACAGTCTACGTACCTGGCATCACACTGGCCTGAACTTCATATGACAGATCATTGTTTTTTTTTTAAAGATAGGCTTATTTGGCTTGACAACAGCATCTTGTTCGTGACACGTACTATTTATGTCGCTATTGCAGAAAGGTAGCATGATATCTAGCTTCACCTGTTGCCCAAGCACATGGGGTACCAGGTATATTTGAGGTGAGCTGGGCACTTTTCAGGACTAAGGGTGACTACTTTAGGGCATTCCATGAGTTTGCACAATTTTACCCGATGTCTTCCAAAACAGGCTCACCACAACATAATTATTTATTTGACAAGAGTATCACACGGGAAAGTATTCTCTGACAACAATGATGTCCAACAATAAGATACTTTATTAGAGTAGCCACTGGCATTGTGGATTTGATTTAGCTCAGTTGGCTAGAGGGCTGGTTTGTGATGCAGAGTGATGCTAACAGTATGGGTTTAATTCCCACATCTGCTGAAATTATCATGAATGACTCTCCCCTCAAGTGAGGTGCAGTGACCCTCAGGCTAAACAATTTCCAGTTTTCCTTTCCCTCGAATGACAGAGTCAGACACTGGTAACTTCACCCATACTGTTTTGTCCCACAGGTATGTACACAGGAACATGTATCTACTGCTGACAGGAAAGCTTCACTGATCAAATCGACTATTAAAAGTTATTTTGTTCTCATGTACAAGCAAGAAAATCCACAAATCCAGTTTGCTGTTATAAATAATCATCAAATAAATGATCTAAAGAGAAGGTTCAAAGAATGTCGCAATAACCTACTGGTGCCTTAAGGTTTGGCGAAGTTTAATATTTACTATAGCTTACTCCAACTGTTTGATAATGATATGAAACTTTAACACAATATTCTCAGGCTGTGCCAAATTTCTGATCTAAAGATTCCAATAAGAAAAATCAGTATGCCATGAATTTTCTACAAGCGAGCCCTGTTTGCAGTCATCTACTGTACCAAGCGCAGAAATGCTGCTGTACAAGAGCAGGGATAAAACGTTGAGGTCGTGTAAGGCTCTGGTCAGATCACATTTGGCATACTGTGAGCGGTTTTGGACACAGTATCTAAGGAAAGATGTGCTAGCCTTGGAGCAAGTCCAAAGGATGTTTATAAGGCAGGTCCTGGGGATGAAGAGCTTGTCACATGAGGAGCAGTTGAGAACTTTGTACTCTATGGAGTTTGGAAGATTAAGGAGGATCATATTGAAAATTACAGAATATTGACAGGCCTAGATAGAGTGGATGTGGGGGGTTGGGGGTGGTGGGCAGGGCGGTGCGATATTTCTACTAGCAGGAGAGACTAGCACGAAGTAACAGCCTCAGAGTGAAGAACTGAGATGAGGAGGAATTTCTTCACACAGAGGGTGGTTAATCTATGGAACTCATTACCACAGAAGGCTGTGGAGGCCAAGTCATTGAGTTTATTTAAGACATAGATACATAGGTTCTTGATTGAGAAAGGGATCAAGGGTTACAGGGAGAAGGCAGTAAAAATGGGAACTGCAGATGCTGGAGAATCCAAGATAATAAAGTGTGAAGCTGGATGAACACAGCAGGCCAAGCAGCATCTCAGGAGCACAAAAGCTGACGTTTCAGGCCCAGACCCTTCATCAGAGAGGGGGATGGGGAGAGGGTTCTGGAATAAATAGGGAGAGAGGGGGAGGCGGACCGAAGGTGGAGAGAAAAGAAGATAGGTGGAGAGGAGAGTATAGGTGGGGAGGTAGGGAGGGGATAGGTCAGTCCAGGGAGGACGGACAGGTCAAGGAGGTGGGATGAGGTTAGTAGGTAGGAAATGGAGGTGCGGCTTGAGGTGGGAGGAAGGGATAGGTGAGAGGAAGAACAGGTTAGGGAGGCCGGAACAAGCTGGGCTGGTTTTGGGATGCAGTGGGAGGAGGGGGCGAGCTGGGTTGGTTTTGGGATGCAGTGGGGGAAGGGGAGAATTTGAAGCTTGCGAAGTCCACGTTGACACTATTGGGCTGCAAGGTTTCCAAGCGGAATATGAGTTGCTGTTCCTGCAACCTTCGGGTGGCATCATTGTGGCACTGCAGGAGGCCCATGATGGACATGTCGTCTAAGGAATGGGAGGAGGAGTTAAAATGGTTCGCGACTGGGAGGTGCAGTTGTTTACTGAGAACTGAGCGGAGTTGTTCTGCAAAGCGGTCCCCAAGCCTCCGCTTGGTTTCCCCAATGTAGAGGAAGCCACACCGGGTACAGTGGATACAGTATACCACATTGGCAGATGTGCAGGTGAACATCTGCTTAATATGGAAAGTCATCTTGGGGCCTGGGATGGGGGTGAGGGAGGAGGTGTGGGGGCAAGTGTAGCACTTCCTGCTGTTGCAGGGGAAGGTGCCAGGTGTGGTGGGGTTGGAGAGGAGTGTGGAGCGGACAAGGGAGTCACGGAGAGAGTGGTCTCTCTGGAAGGCAGACAAGGATGGGATGGAAAAATGTCCAAGGTGGTGGGGTTGGATTGTAGATGGCGGAAGTGTCGGAGGATGATGCGTTGTATCTGGAGGTTGGTGGGGTGGTGTGTGAAAGCGTGGGGGATCCTCTTAGGGCAGTTGTGGTGGGGCCGGGGTGTGAGGGATGTGTTGCGGGAAATGCGAGAGACGCGGTCAAGGGCGTTCTTGAGCACTGCGGGGGGAAATTTGCGGCCCTTGAAGAACGTGGACATCTGGGATGTGCGGGAATGGAATGCCTCATCCTGGGAGCAGATGCGGCGGAGGCGAAGGAATTGGGAATAGGGGATGAAATTTTTGCAGGAGGGTGGGTGGGAGTCGGTGGGCTTGAAATGTCCCCACCTCCCTAACCTGTTCTTTCTCTCACCTATCCCCTCCTCCCACCTCAAGCCACACCTCCACTTCCTGCCTACTAACTTCATCCCGCCTCCTTGACCTGTCCATCCTCCGTGGACTGACCTGTTCTGTCCCCACCTCCTCACCTATAATCTCTTCTCCACCTATCTTCTTTTCTCTCCATCTTCGGTCTGCCTCCCCCTCTCTCCCTATTTATTTCAGAACCCTCATCCCATCCCCTTCTCTGAAGAAGGGTCTAGGCCCGAAACGTCAGCTTTTGTGCTCCTGAAATGCTGCTTGGCCTGCTGTGTTCATCCAGCTTCACACTTTGTTACAGGGAGAAGGCAGGTAGTTGGAGGGGGTGGAGGGACGTGATGGGACAGGGTGGGAGTTGGTGACCCTGTCCCCGGGGTTTGTGGAGAGGGGCCAGGCCTGCTGTCCTGGGCTGGGAGGTACGGCCTAGAGCATGACTGAAGACTACGCTTTCTGATGATGACCTGCGTCCACCTAGTGGTGACGTTGGTCACAAGCCTAGACTTTTCCATTTTCCTGTTGAGAACACACTTTCTCTCTGTTTGTGTCTGTCAGAATCCTTCCTGTAATTCTGTTCATAATGGTGGCTGACAGCCTGTCAAACAAGACAAATTTTGAGACGGTTTAAGTCCCATCTAACTGTTGCATCATGCTTTTAGTAACAGATCTATCTTTCAGTGTTAAAATGCATGTAATTAATGTTTGACTATCTCCACCATTAGTTTGGATCAATCTGATTGTGGGCTGCAGCAAGCCGGGAAAAGCTTATCTCACATGCAGGGGAATTAATACCAGAAAATTCCTGCTGTCAGAAAGGGTCATTGAACCCAAAACATTCACTTTGTTTTCTCTCCGTATCTGCTGCAAGAGCTGTAGAGCTTCTTCAGCAGTTTCTGGTTTTGCTTGTCTCAGGAAGCTTCTGTTTCTCCTTGGAAATGTTAATTAAATTTCCAGGAGATATCTTGTATTTTGCTTGTGAAAGAAGTGCGGGCTACTCCCATTACGAGCTCAGTACACAAGGTTAGTCACTTGACTACTGGCAGTGATTTTGAAGAACTGTCTTCAATCAAAGGCAAGTAGGCTTTGTGAAGAATGTTATAATGTTAAACAGTTACGATAAAGTATTTTCTCAAATAGTAAATCAAGAAATTCAAATCACTGAATATTCTTTGTCTTTAACTTACATATTCAACAAGTGAAATTATGATTATTTTTGGATAAAGATTAACATTAAACTACAAGTAAGCAAATATCAAAAATAACATATTTTAATAGTATATTTATATTTAATAGTATAAAATGTAATAATATACATGTAATAGTATAAAAATAATATATTTTAAAATTACTACTTTTTTTATTACATAGAAGAAAATTGACATTCCACAAAATTAAAAGTTAAATTTTGTTTTATTCACTCATGGGGCATGGGCATCAGTTGCTGGCCAGCATTTCTTGCCCATTCCTAGTTGCCCTTGAGAAGGTGGCAGTGAACTGCTTTCTTGATTCGCTGCAGTCCATATGGTGTAGGGTAACCCACAATGCTGTTAGGCAGGGGATTCCAGGATTTTGACCCAGTGACACCGAAGGAATGATGATACATTTCCAAGTCAGGAAGGTGAGTATTTTGGAGAGGAACTTCTTGGGGATGGTGTTCCCATCTATCTGTTGCCCCTGTCCTTCTAGATTGAAGTAGCCAATAGTTTGGAAGATACTGTCTGAGGATCTTTGGTGAATTTCTGCAGTGTTTCTTGTAGATAGTACATACTGTGCTATTGAGCATCGGTGGTGAAGGGAGTGGATGTTTGTGGGTTTAGTGCCAGCCTCGGGCGACTGTCTGTGTGGCGTTTGCACATTCTCCCTGTGTCTGCGTGGGTTTCCTCTGGGTGCTCCGGTTTCCTCCCACAGTCCAAAGATGTGCAGGCGAGGTGGATTGGCCATGCTAAATTGCTCGTTGTGTTCAGAGGTGTGTGGGTTACAGGGGGATGGGTCTGGGTGGGATGCTTCAAGGGACGGTGTGGACTTGTTGGACTCCACACTGTAGGGAATCTAATCTAATCTAATCAAGCGGCTGTTTGCAAATTCTGGATTCCTGCTTTATTCTCTGTATGTTCATCAGATTTGAGGGAGTTTACTGAAAAGCAAACACAGACCCACCACAAAATCTTGTCTTAACTGTTGAAGTAAGTATTTAAAAATAGGAGTCAGCTGATCAGTCTCCCAAAGCTGTTCCGTTGTTCACAGATTCACAGAATTTTTACAGTGCCAAAATGAGGCCATTTGGCCCAATATTTCTTCACCAGAGTCATGGAGTCGCAGAGATGTACAGCACGGAACCACACCCTTCGGTCCAACTCGTCCATGCCAACCAGATATCTTAAAGTAATTAATTTCCATTTGCCAGCATTTGGCCCATATTCCTGTGCTGTAATTGTACCAGCCTCCAACACTTCCTCTAGCAGCTCATTCCATACACACACCACGCTCTGCGTGAAAAGGAGTTGCCTCTGAGATCCCTTTTAAATCTTTCCCCTCTCACCTTAAACCTGTGCAGGTGAACTGACAAAAGGGCAGTACTTTGAAAGCTTGTGATTTCAAATAAACTCATTGGATTATAACCTGCTGTTGTGTGTCTTAGAGCATAGACATAGAACACAGAACAGTACAGCGCAGTACAGCCCCTTCAGCTCATGATGTTGTGCTGAACTTTTACCCGAAACCTAAGGTCTACCTAACCTCCACCACTACATTATACTATCATCCAATTGCCTACCTAATAGCTGTTTAAATGCCCCTAATGAGGCCACCACTACCCTCTCCGGCAATGCATTCCAAGCCCCTACCACTCTCTGAGTAAAGAACCTTCCTCCGACTTCTCCCCTATATCTACCTCCATTCACTTTAAAACTATGTCCCCTTGTAATAGCTACCTCCACTTTAGGAAAAAGTCTCTGGCTGTCTACTCTATCTATACCTCTGATCATTTTGTACACCTCTATCAAGTCACCTCTTATCCTTCGTCATTCTAAAGAGAAAAGCCCTAGCTCTCTCAACATTTCCTCGCAAGAGTTTCCCTCCATTCCAGGCAACATCCTGGTAAATCTCCTCTGCACCTTTTCCAATGCTTCCACATCTTTCCTGTAATGAGGCGACCAGAACTGGGCAGAATACTCCAGCCGAACCAGGCTTTTGTGTAGCTGAAGCATAGCTTCACGGCTCTTGAACTCAATCCCTCTATTAATAAAAGCTAACGCACCATATGCCTTCTTAACAACTCTATCCACCTGGGTGGCAGCTTTCAGGGAACTGTGGACATGAACCCTGAGATCCCTCTGCTTCTCCACACTGCCAAGAATCTTTCTATTAACCCTGTATTCTGCTTTCAAGTTTGTCCTTCCAAAACGAATCACCTCACACTTTTCAGGGTTAAACTCCATCTGCCACTTCTCAGCCCAGCTCTGTAACCTATCAATGTCCCTTTGTAGCCTAGAACAGCCCTCTGCACTGCCCAAAGCATGACCCACCTTCATATCATCCTTGAACTTGCTAATCCACCCTTCCACCACTGAAGTAAGACTAACTGGCCTGTAATTTCCCTTTTTTTGAACAAGGGAATGATGTGTACCTCTCTCCAATCTTCCACCATTATACCAGTGGACAGTGAGGATGAAAAGATCATCACCCAAGGTCCTGCAATCTCTTCCTTCACTTCCCATAGAATCCTTGAATAAATCCCATCAGATCCAGAGGACTTATCTATCTTGAAGTTCCTCAAAATTCCTACATCTAGTACATCTTTCTTGCTAACATCCACCTCCTCCAACCAAACCGCCTGTTTCACACTGTCCTCCAATACAACTAGGCCTCTCTCAGATGTGAATACTGAAGAAAAGTATTCATTAAAGACCTCTCCTATCTCTTTAGGCACTGTGCACAAATTCCCTTTACAATCCTTGATTGGCCCTACCCTTTCTCTGGCCATTCTCTTATTCCTCACGTACGTGTAAAAAGCCTTTGGGTTTTCCTTAATCCTATCTGCCAAGGCTTCTTCATGGCCCCTTATAGCTCTCCTAAACCCTTTCTTCAGCTCTTTCCTGGATAACTTGTATCCCTCTAGAGCTTTTTCTGATCCTCGTTTCCTTAACATTATGTAAGCATCTTTCTTCCCCTTAACTAGTCGTTCGACCTCTCTTGAGAACCAAGGCTCCCTCACTCGACTGCATCTTCCCTGCCTGCTGGGACAAACATATCGAGCACACGCAGTATGCATTCCTTAAACAATCTCTGCATTTCTGTGGTGCTCTTCCCTGACACCGTCTGTCCCTATATTATATTACCCAGTTCTTGCTTAACTGAATTGTAATTACCTTTCCCCCAATTATAAACTTTACTGTGCCGTATGCACCTATCTTTTTCTGTGACTATTGTAAAAGTAACAGAGTTATGATCTCTACTGCCAAAATGCTCTCCTACCAACCGGTCTAGTACTTGGCCCGGTTCATTGCCAAGCAACAAATCCAAAGTGGCCTCGCCTCGTGTTGGCCTGTCTAAATGCTGTGTCAGGAATCCTTCCTGAACACACTGAACAAAATCTGCTCCATCTAAACTGTCACAACTAAAATGTTTTCAATCAATATTTGGAAAGTTGAAGTAGCCCATGACTACAACCCTGTGACTTCTGCACCTTTCCAGTATCTGCTTCCCAATCCGCTCCTCCACTTCTCTGTAACTATTAGAGGGTCTGTAAAAAAGCCCCAACAAAGTGACTGCTCCTTTCTTGTTCCTGACCTCAACCCAAACTGACTCTGTAGACATATCATTCTCGAACTGCCTTTCAGTAGCTGCTGTACTCGCCCTGACTAGCAATGCCACTCCCCCACCTCTTTTCCCACCCTCCTTATTTCTTTTAAGGCATCTAAATCCCAGAATTTCCCACAACTATTCCTGTCCCTGAGTTACCCTAGTTTCTGTAATGGGCACAACATCGTAGCCACTGCCAGAATTTATGATTTTACCTTCCCAGCAATCCCTTTGTGCTCTGTCCCGACTCCCACTGCTGAACAAATGGACTTCTGGCTCATTCAGTCTAAACCTGTCTCAAGACAGTAGATGCAATCAAACGTTTAGTTCCGCAAATATAATTTTGCTGTAACATGTTTTACTTGAATTTGATTCAGGTCTTGTTCTACAGTGCAACATCAGTTTCCTCGGCTTGACTGAGAATGTTCAAACCATGCAGGACCATTCAGGATGACTTACTGAAAGAGCTTGTTCTGCCAATTTCTCCTGTTCAAGCATATCTCCAGTTGGCACTTGTTTCAATTTGATCTGACTCCACCACCATTTCAAAAAAAGTATGCCAGTTCTCTGCAACGTCCTGTATAAAATAACCTTCCCTCATTTCCACTACTTGTTTTCACAATTATAATTAATTCATGGGCCAATCTTTAAGTTTTGCAGAACATATGCATACAGTGAGCCTACTTCAACTCAATAAAATAGATACCAACTATTTGCTGCTTCATGTCTAAGGGCAATGCCCCTCCAATCAAAGTCAATCTGTCTGGTTTAAGCAAATGTAAACACAGTTTGGCAATTAACTGCCAATCAGTATTAATAATTCCATTCCGGACGGCAATGCCTGCACCAAATAGAGTACACAAGCCAACCAACCAGCACACTCCACTCAAGTAGTATAAATTATAGTCTTCCGATGATCTGTATCCTTGCAAAATGTTCTGATTCATGCAAAATGTGCCTTTTTTCATCAATACCCAAGTTCTGCACAACCAAATGACTCCTGTCAATCGTTTTTCTAACGCTTTAGGAGCGGGCCAACTCGTGATCCCCATCCTACCTCCAAGAAAAATAAGGACAGCCAGCTGGAAAGTCAGCCAATCAGAGGAAGCATTTACTCCAGGCTCAGTCCTAGCTGGATGTGAAATTCCAGCCCATGATCTCCAGCTACTAACCCACTTACGCACAAATGAGAAAAATGTAGTATATTTGTTGTTGTAACATAGGATACAGAAAAAATAACCCATTTGAACTCAGCAAACCCCTGCGCAAACAGCAACCTTGTAATGACCTGATCATTTCAATTTAAGAATTCTGTTTGAGGGATACATATTGACCAGGCCCTGGGGAAATCTCCGAACAATATCAATCTATTTTCACTTCAACCTGCCACACATCTTTCGAGAGGTAGAGCACTCATTATTTAACCAGTTCAGAACATAATTATATTCCCTGTTTCTGTAAATTTTATTACCCAGCCAGTTAGCTCCTGTCTGCAGCTCAGGTATAAAATAAAAGCAACTTTATTTGACATTACAATCTCAGCAAAACAAAGTGCTCCCAGTTGCAGATAATATTGACCTGTTGTATGTTATTATTTTAATGGAATTATTTCATTTCCATTCAATGTGCATTTGTCACTGTCAATGTTTCCCCCACAGCATAATCCATAATCCAATTTAGTGATGTAGGAAAGAAATGAGGAATATGCAAAATAGTGGGACGGCATATTAATTCATGACGAATCCAAATACATGTCTTCCAGCTGAGGAACAAACAAAAACACATTTAAAGTAAATTCAGAATTCCAAGACTTAGCTATTGGCAAATAACAAAACAAAACACAGTTAAAGCTAGTTTAAAATGTAGTCAGGCGGACAGCTCCATCTAGGTAACTCATTGCTGCAGACGTTAATATTTCTGTCAACAGATCGTATCATTGAGATGTCAACTATTTGTGCTCTTCATCTTATTGGATTCAGACCTGCCAACTCAATGATGTGAGCTGTTTACTTCTGTTAGGTAAATATTTTGCCTTCATCTTTTCTTCAAGGAAATTCAATCTGTTAGCGTGGAAGTCCCGTGCAATGCTTGCAGCTAGCTACTGCCCGTCATCCACCAGCCCACCAGTTTGCAATAAATCAAAAAATAAAAACAGCGCTGTCATAAGGGCAAGGTCACTCAGCCGCTTTGACAGCATCTCTGCAGAGGGAGTGGGTGAAAAACAGCACAGCTCAAGGGAGGAGTTGGTGGTGAGGCAGTAATGTTGCTGGGCTTATGATCCAGCAGACCCCCAGGATGGAAATCCAGCTGACTGGAGCTAACATTCCAGCAGATTGGAGCTAAAAATCCAGTAGATTGAAGATAAAAATCCAGCAGATTGGAGATAAAAATCCAGCAGGCCCAGGGTGAAAATCCAGCAGACCGGAGCTAAAAATCCAGCAGACCCAGGGTGAAAATCCAGCAGACCGGAGCTAAAAATCCAGCAGACCCAGGGTGAAAATCCAGCAGATCGGAGCTAAAAATCCAGCTGACCCAGGATAAAAATCCAGCAAAACTAGGGTAAAAATTCAGCAGAACCAGGGTAAAAATCCAGCAGACCCAGGGTAAAAATCCAGCAGACCTGACCAAAAAACCCAGCAGACCCAGGGTAAAAATCCAGCTGACCATGGCTAAAAATTCAACTGACCCAGGGTAAAAATTAAACAGACCAAAGCTAAAAATCCAGCAGGTCCGTGCTAAATTTCCAGCAGAATCATGCTAAAATTCCAGTAGACTCAGACTACAAATGCAGTACATCCAGGCTAAAACTCAAGCAGACCGAGGGTAAAAGTCCAGCAGAGATAGGCTAAAGCTCAGGGTGCGTAGGTTCAAATCCCACCATACGAACTGCTGGCACCTGAACTCAAAAAATAAAACCTAGCCATTGGTAATGGTGACTGGGAATCTACTGCTAATAGGCTGATTAACAACCGATCTGGCTCACTAATATCCTTTCAAGAAGGAAATCTGCCATCCTTACCTGGTCTGGCCTAGACCTGGCTCCAGACCCATGACACTGTGATCGTGCCTAACCTGCTGTTAAGCGGCATTAAACGACAGACATCAATTGCTGGGTTTGGCAGCGACAAGACTACTTGCAACACCAAACAACAGAAGCAGAAAATTAGAGCAGAGTTTAGTCAACCCACTCCAACAGATCAGGTCTAAGCTCTGAAGTCCTGTCATTTCTAGTCATAAATGGTGGTGGACAATTAAACAGCTCACTGAAGGAGCTGGTTTCACCAATATCCCCATCCTCACTGACAGAAGAGCCCAACAAAAGGATAAGGCTGAAGCATTTTCGACAATCTGCAGCCAGAAATGCTGAGGTGGATGATCCATCTCAGCTTCCTCAGAAGGCTGTGAGAATCACAGATGCCAGTCTTCAGCCAATTCAACTCACTCCGCATGACGACAAAAATATCAAAAGGCACTGGATACTTCAATAACTGTTGTCCCTGATGTCATTCTGGCAATTATATTGAAGACTTGTGCTCCAGAACATGCCACTTCTTTCGCCAAGCTGCTCCAGTACAGTTACAACACTGGCATCCACCCGACAATGTGGAAAATTGCCCAGGTATGTCCTGTCCTCAAAAAGCAGGACAAATCCAATCCGGCCAATTATTGCGCCATTGGTCGACTTTTGATTATCAGTAAAGCGGTGGAAGGTGTCACCAACAGTGTCAGGCAGCACCTGCTCAGCAATAACCTGCTCAGTGACACCCAGTTTGGGTTCCGCCAGGGCCACTCAGCTCCTGACTTCATTACGGATTTGTTTCAAACATGGACAAAAGAGCTGAATTGCAGAGGTGAGGTGAGAATGACAGCCCTTGATATCAAGGCTGCATTCCATCGGGTGTGATAAAACTGGGATCAAACGGCATCAGGAAGCAAACTCTCCTGTGGTTGGAGTCATACCTGGTATATAGGAAGATGGCTATGATGTTGGAGGTCAGTCATTTCAGCACCAGGACATCTCTGTTGGAGTTCCTCAGCATAATGTTCTCATCCAAGCCATCTTCATCTGTTTCATCAATGACCTTTCCTCTACCATAAGGTCAGACGTGGGGATATTCATTGATGATGGCTTAATGTTCAATATCATCTGTGACTCCTCAGATGCTGAAGCAGTCTGTGTCCAAATGCACCAAGATCTGGACAACATCCAGGCTTGGGCTGATAGGTGGCAAGTAACATTCACGCATCACAAATGCCAGGCAATGACCATCTCCAATAGGAGATGATCTAACTACCAACCATCACAAGCATTAACATCGCTGAAATCCCCGACTGTCAACATCCTGGGCATTACCAATGACCAGAAACTCAGCTGGACTCACCACATTAACATGGTGGCAACAAAAGCAGGCCAAATGCTAGGAATTCTGCAGTAAATAACTTACCTCCTGACTCCCCAAAGCCTGTCCACCACCTCCAAGACACAGCTCAGGAGCGTGATGGAATACTCCCCACTTGCCTGGATGAGTGCAGCTCCAACAACACTCATGATGCTTGGCACCAGCCATTACAAAGCAGCCCATTTAATTAACACCACATCCACTCCCACCACCACAGACGCTCAGTAGCAGCATTGTATAAGATGCACTGTGGAAATTCACCAAAGCTGCTTCGACAACACCAACCAAAGGTGGCAGCTTGGTGGCTCAGTGGTTAGCACTGCTGCCTCGCAGTGCTAGGGTCCCAGGTTCGATTCCACCCTTAGATAACTGTCTGTGTGGAGTTTGCACATTCTCCCTGCGTCTGTGTCTGTGTGGGTGTGCTCTGGTTTCCTCCCACAGTCCAAAGATGGTCAAGCTCAGTGGATTGGCCTTGCTAAATTGCCCATAGTGCTCAGGGATGTGAAGATTAGATGGGTTATAAGGGGGATAGGTCTGAATGGAATGCTCTGAGGGTCAGTGTGGACTTGTTGGGCCTAATGGCCTGTTTCCACACTAGGAGTTCTATAATCAAACCCATGTCCACTTCCATCTTGAAAGACAAGGGTAACAGACAGTTAGGAGCATCTTTATTTTCAAGTCCTCCTCGAAGTCACTCACCTTGGAAATATATTGCTGTTCCTTCACTGTCACTGGGTCAAAATCCTGGAATTCCCACCCTTGGGGTATTGTGGGTAAAC
Organism: Stegostoma tigrinum; assembly: GCF_030684315.1. Classification (NCBI taxonomy): domain Eukaryota; kingdom Metazoa; phylum Chordata; class Chondrichthyes; order Orectolobiformes; family Stegostomatidae; genus Stegostoma; species Stegostoma tigrinum. The sequence goes on along the minus strand of NC_081358.1, from coordinate 119,013,592 downwards.
TGCAGCAGTTCAAGAAGGCAGCTCACTACCACCTTCTAAAGGGCAACTAGGGATGGGCAATAAAAGCTGGCTAGTCGGCAATGCCCACATCCCATGAGTAAATAAAAAAAACTCAAGGCTGGATGGGGCAAAGGATGAATTAACGAATCTGCTTTCAATCTCTCTTAACTCTACATTGTTAAAGCTTTTCCTTTTGTCCTCACCCCAACATTCCTGGCTCTGTTGCACCTGTTCCTGGTTCTGAAGTAAAGCCAGAGTTCGAAATATTAACTCCCTTCCCTCTTCACTGCAGATGATGCCATAACCTATTGAGTTTCTCCAGCATTTTCTGTTTTGATTTCAGCGTCTACAGTAATCCGCATTACAATGAGGAAAGACGTCATCTCAAAGTACCAGTTTGACATTGTTCAATGTCAAATTTTTGTGGACATCTCATTGCTCCCCTCAACCATGTCTGCTGTCGAGCCTCATTGTATTGCCTGTCTACATTGAATCATGTGGAATGTTACACACAGTGCATTCCTGCATTTTTTACTGATCCACACAATATTCTCCCAACTCATTTCATTTTTCAGCAGAAAGCAGGTATTCCTTTCTCCCTCATCTACTTATCTACCGTCCCTTAAACCTTTATATCATTGCATGGTTACAGCAGGAAAGGAGACTGTCCAGCCCATCATATCCATACTGGCTCTCTGAAAGGTCAACTCGCCCAAACCTACTCCTTCGCTGTTTCGATGCAGTTCCTATTCCGTTCAGATGACAATCCAATTCAATTTTGAAATGCACAACTGACTCTGTCTCAAACGTTCTCAGGCAGTGCATTCCAGATTCCCCCTTCACTATGTGCAAAGTTTGTTGCCTGTGCCAGCTTTCTTTGTCTCTCGTTTTTAAGCTGTGCCCTCAGGATCATTCCTTCCACTAAGGGGCACAGTTTCTCCCTGTCTACTCCAGCCTGACATCTGATGATTTTGGACATCTGTTAAATCTCCTGTTTACTTTCTTTTCCTCAGGGAGAGTGGTTCCAACTTCTCTCATCTATTCACGTAACTGCGATTCCTCAATTCTTGTGAGTCATTTCGAATGAGCTGATAGCTTTCCTAAAGGGCGGTCATAAAAAGATGAAATACTCCAGTTGATATATCTTATTATCATACGCTGTGCCCTTTTTATAAAGCCCACGATCACATGAGCCTGCATATTTCTTAAGCACTTACGTGCCCAGCCTTTTGCCTTTGATAATGTAAAACAAAAATCAGGGAATTCTGGTAATTCTGTGTAGGGAGTGCTGACTGGTTTACCGTTCACCAGCTCCCTGGTTCGGATACTGGGCTTGTGTCGTGCAGTATGGTGTGGTGCTAAACACAGGAGGCAGAATCTTCATAGGCGAAGAAAACTGACTTTATTGAAAAACAAGCAAATTTGTATTTACAGGAGAACTGAAAAGTGAATATCAATCCCGAATATTGATGACTGAGACCTGTCTCACTGTTGGCTTGACCCCCACCCCCCCATCCCAGGTAAGCCTTACAGCCAAGACTTGCTACAGTGGGTTTAAAAGTTAAAGAGTGGCTACTACCCAATGGTTGACAGGGGGAGAGAAAGAAGGAGAGAGATTACTTACTAACTCAAAGTCCTAATGTGCTTCCTTCCTTAGGGATGCCATACACCATTTGCTCACTCCCCCAAACCCTATCTTTTCCTATCCTAGACTAGCCAAGCTGGGTTAGAGGGCTTCAATGACCTTAGGTTCACCCTGGAGTGGAACAGGATTTTGACGGCTCTTGTCCGTAGTCTCTTGCCGTAGCTGGGGCTGTGCAGAGGACCTTGAGCTCTAATCCTGTCAGCCTGAAGAAGGGTCCAGGTGTGAAACATCAGCCTTCCTGCTCCTGTGATGCTGCTTGGCCTGCTGTGTTCATCCAACTCCACACCTTGTTACCTTAATGGTTTTCGATGGTTTGGAATGCCCGGTATTTCCCTTGGATGGGTATTCATTAAGTTTGGAATGTTAGTGTGAATGTTCTTACATCCAGATGTAAAACAGGTTTGCATGTCATACAATATGGAATATGCGGCATTTCTGTGCCTGAGCGCTGGGTGGTAATTGAGTGGTTTTGTGTCTCTATAGGCTCCATAACGCCTGCAGTTGTTTGTAATAACACAGTGCGGAGCTGGATGAACACGGCAGGCCAGGCAGCATCAGAGGAGCAGGAAAGCTGATGTTTCGGGTCTGGACACTTCTTCAGCATCGGTAGTTCCTACTATCTCTGAAGTTGTTTGTTTCCGGCAGTCTGGCTTCCATTGTTTTAAGATGGAGCATGTATGGGGGTCTTTCTTTCAGCTTTGCAATCTACCCCAGTCCAAGACATTTGCCCCTGGGCTTGCATATTACTCAGTCTGTCCCAGTCATCCTTTTCCTGGTTCAGTTGAGGCCCGTGCTTTCTCGAATCTAAAAGTTCAGTTAATTTTAGTCCAAAGTAATTTCCACAAATTTACATCTTTGAGAGGGCATTAGTCCAGGGTATACCCATAATCTGATGGGGACTTGTGCCCTACCTTACACCTGGTACCACATTGCAAGATGGGACCTTTTTCAGGATGTGTCATTTTTAATCATTTATTCACATTTACCCCCATAGATAGGATGAATAGCTGAGGTCTTTTTCTCAGGGTATGGGAGTCCAAAACCAGAGTTTAGATTTAAAGTGCGGGGAAAAAGATAAAAAAGGGATCTAAGGGGCAACCTTTTGACACAGAGGGTGGTGTGTGTATGCAATGAGCTTCCAGGCAAAGTGATGGAGACTGGCACAATTACAACATTTAAAAGGCACGTGGATGGGTACAGGAATAGTAAGGATGTAGAGAGATATGGGCCAAATGCTGGCAAATGGGACTAGACTAATTTTGGATATCTGGTAGACATTGGACAAGTTGGGCCAAAGGGTCTGTTTTTATGCTGTACATCTCTATGACCCTCCATCTAACTGAATCAGCAAGGGAAGGCGATGAACTAATGGTATTCTCACTATGAGAATAGTTATCCAAAGACTGTAATACTGTTTTAGGGTCCTGGGTTCAAATCCTTGGAGGAATTTAAATTTAATTATTTTTTAAATCTGGAATTAAGAGTCTAATGGTGATTATTGTTCAGGAAAAAAAGAACTTTTGGTTCACTAATGCACTTTCAGGAATAAACCCTACCTGCCTTACCCAGTCTGGCCTACATGTGACTCCAGACCCACAGCAATGTGGTTGACTTTTACCTTCCCTCTGGGTGATTAGGGATGGCCTGGACCATTTCCGATCAATACATTGAAAAATGTCACTTGACACTTCTCTGCAATAAATTTCACCTGCCAAGTGGAAAGGTGGCATGAGAGGTGCCAGGTACGAAAAGGGTGGCACTGTGGCTCAGTAGTTTCACTGATCCCACAAGGCACCAGGGACCTGGGCTCAATTGCATGCTCAGGTGACTGTCTGAGTGGAGTTTGCACGTTTTCCCCTATGCCTGTATGGTTTCCCTCCAGGTGCTCCAGTTTCTTACCTTAGTCCAAATATGCACAGGTTAGGTGGATTGGCCATGGGAAATGTGGGATGACAAGAATAAGAAAGTCTTTGGAGGATTGGTGTGACTTTGATGGGCCAAATGATCTGTATCTGCACTGCAGAGATTCTAAATATCTTTCCACATGACCTGCCTGTGGGATTTGTGTAGATTGATGTTTGTCAGTCGATATTGACATGGTGGGCTAAAAATCCTCTCTCTATCAATCTGTATCCCTATGAAATTTCCCATTATCCTCCACAGAATTCAAAATACTTCCAAGATTCACGTCATCTTGCTCTATGTAATGTTATGATTCACCATTAATCTTCATCACCTTATTTTCACACACTTCCTGATGTACTTTTGTTGCCACTCTGATTTGATAAAATGTGATCTTGCTCTCTCTTTTAACATTGTATTCCATGTTATTTATTGCTGTCTCCAGATTTTCATCTGACAAACCATAGCTATTGCTTTGCAAACATTCCCAAAAACATATTAAGTACTAACAGTTTATAGGGCAATTAAATATGTATCGAATGTTCAACACAAAATTGTTCTGAAACTTTCACAAGGAACTTTTGATGATTGAAAAGTTTCTGAAAACCATTTACTGAACAGCATGTTAGGCCATCCCGAACACAACAGGAACTTGGCTACAAGAACAGGTCAGAAAATAGCAAGTAACTCATCTCCTCACTCCCCAAAACCTGTCCACTGTCTGCAAGGCACAAGTCAGGAATGTGATGGAATACTCCCTACTTGCCTGGATGAGTGCAGCCCCAACAACACTCAAGAAGCTTGACTCCATTCAGGACAAATTGTCCACTGAATTGTCACCACACCCACAAACATTCGCTCCCTCCCACCACCAATGCTCAGTAACAGCAGTGTGCACTACCTACAAGCATGAATAACAAGGCAAACCCCTCAGGCTACAAGAAACCAGATAAGTTGATACCATGTGAGCCATCTAAAACCATGCAAGAAACAGAGTAACCAACAGCACCAATGTGATGCTGCATACCTAATCCTCACGACATAAGTAGAAGATGCACTGCAGAAATTCACTAAAGATCCTCACACAGCACCATCCAAACCCAGATCCACAAAGAAAGACGTAGGAAGCAGACACTTGGGAACACCACATCTTGCATGTTTCCTTCAAAGTCTCTCACTGCCCTCACTTGGAAATATACCACTATTCTATTACTCTCTCGGGGTCAAAATTTTGGAACTCTTTCTCTAATGGCATTATGGGTAATCTTATCACAAGGACTGCAATGGTTCAAGAAGGCAGGATCACAACAGGAGCTTGGCTTAAACTTCCTTACATGATACTGTGGACAGTTCTGAAGTCCATTTATTGTAAAGGATGTAAAAGCACACGACAATTTCCAAAACAAAAGGATGACACTGCCAGCAGCCGCGTAGTTATAACAATCATAGAATATTAAACAGTGAGTTTCTGGTCTACAGAAAAGAGGCAAGTTTATTTTAACTCATTCATTGGATATGGGCCATCAGGAAATCATCTAGCATGGTGATGAATCATCTGAACAAAAACAAGCCAGTCCAGCGAGTATATCAACAGACTCACCCACAACCCGAGCTACAGATCTTTGCCAAAACTTTAAATTTACTGCCCATCCCTAGTTGCTCTAAAGAAAGCAGTGGTGAGCTGCCATCTTATGTCGCTGCAGTCCTCGGAGTAGGGACAGCCATAATGCCATTACAGAAAGAGAGTTCCAGCATTTTAACCCAGTGACACTGAAGGAACAACGATATACTTGCAAGTCAGGATGGTGAGGGTCTTGGAGGGAACTGGTAGGTGGTGACGTCCCCACGTGATTGCTGTTCTTGTCCTTGGTGAAATGTGGTGAGTTTCTGCAGTGCATCTTGTAGATGGTACATACTGCTGTTACAGACCATCAGTGGTGGAGGGCGTGCATGTTTGTGAATGTAATCCCAGTGAAGCAGGCTGATTAGTCCTGGATGGTGTCAAGCTTCTGAAGTTTCTCTGCAACTACACACATTCACGAATGTGAGGAGTATTCCATCACACTCCTAATTTTGCCTTTGAGGATCAGGAGGTGAGTTACTTGCTGCTGTTTTCTCAGTCTCTGATCTGCCCTTATATCCACTGTATTTACATGGCTAGTCCAGTTCAGTTTTTGATCATTGGCAAACCCTCCCCACAAAATGTTGATATTTGGGGATTCAGCAATGGTATTATCATTGAATGTCAAGGATTATTGACATGAAATTCATTGAGTGTCAAAGCATTAAATTCAAGCTAATAGTGTGATATTAGTAAACCTATCTATTATTAAACTAATAAAGACTTGCTACTTAATTATTTAATTGGGATTGACACTCTGAGGGTAACAAAACACAGCCATCTTAGCATCGTCAGCTTCTTCCTTTTCTGGTACTCATTGGGACTCAGAGTTCTGATGGCCTTTTAAGGGATGGCCCATGTGACAATGTTATCACTTTAAGAGGCTATATTATCCTGTTTACTTTTGAAGAGAGGTTGTAAAACAGAGGTGACAAACTGGCTACTGAAAACATTGTGAGTAAACAGCTTGGGAGGCCTTGGGTATTTTTTTAAATAGCCTGTGGCCAGCCCTCACAGATATAGATTTCTGAGTTTTTGTTTTCTTCAGTAATGTTTGAAGATACTGGGGTCTCAAAAGAGTTGGTAGTTTCAATAAGTATCTCTTGGCTGCTACTCTATCTATATTTTCTCTGGAATTTTATTTTCCTCCTGGATTGGAGAACTGCATGTAAGAATTTCTGTCTGAATTTTCCTTTTTGCCAAGAGCTGTGTTATTGAATGTATTGGAAAAGTTAATTATGTATCTACTGTTCAGTTAAGTTTTCCAATAGTTAAGTTATTCTAAATTTCTCCTTGTTTGCTTATATTTTAACTACAGTGTTTAAGTAGTTTGTGTTTTGCTCAACATCGATCTGTTTGACCAGCTGCATTATGTTCGAGACACTATACGTTTGCCTTTGAAGTAGGAAAATTTTAAGGTCTAGTCTACTTTCTTAAAATTGTTTTTTGAGGGGGTTGATCTGACCCCTAACACACATTACATCTTAGACCTATTCTGTTCCTATAAGTTTGGACAGAGTCTGTCTGAATTTCCTGCCTGAAACTCTGCCCATCAGAGTGTCAGTCTGCCAACTTGTGATGCAGAAAAGATTTCCCCAAAAAACCAACCCCGTGTTTTGTGATAACAAAGTGTGGAGCTGGATGAACACAGAGGGCAAGCAGAATCTTAGGAGCACAAAAGCTGACGTTTCGGGTCTAGACCTTTCATCAGAAAAGTGACTTTGCGTCTAAAGATCTGACACTGTGGTTTAGAAAATCTGCATATAAATCAGTAGCTCTCATTCTGACTGAAGGAGTCACAAACATCTGTCATTTTCACCAGATCAGGAGGCAAGTTTACATTGTGATGAACTGTATTTAAATTAGATACCTGCAAGCAACTAAACAAATCAATGAACCCAAATAAAACAAACCACAGCAGATGTTGGAGATACGAAACAAACAGAAGCAGGAATTGCTAGAGAAACTCAGCATCTGGCAGCATCTGTGGAGGTGAAAACAGAGTTAACATTTCAAGTCAAGTACAACTCATTGTTGGAACATTTATTCCTGCATTTTTACTTCGCTGCTACTGACTTCATAGTACATAGAACAGTATAGCACAGCCCAGGCCCTTTGGCCCACAATGTTGTGCCGAACTTTTACCATAAAACTAAGGTCTATGTAACCTCCACTCCTACCTTATACTATCATCCTTATGCCTATCTCATAGCCACTTAAATGCCCCTAATGAGGCCAACTCCACGACCCTCTCTGGCAATGCATTCCACACCCCTACCACTCTCTGAGTAAATTTATTACTCAATAATATATGCAGCTGGAGGAGCACAGCAGATCAGACAGCATCGAAGGAGCTGGAAAGTCGTCCTCTCCCCACATATTTATTTCTGAGCTCCCATCCCCCCTCCCAGTCCTGATGAAGTGTCTGGACCCGAAGCATGACTTTCCTGCTCATCTGATGCTGTCTGACCTCCTGTGCTCCTCCACCTCCATATTTTATTGACTCTGACTTCCAACATGTTTAGTCCTCGCTATCTCCTAGTCTCTGACTTCATTGCTTACAATTTTCCCAAAGCTGGGCGTCTGATGTGCAATTTTCTGTGTGTTGCCCACAATCTTCTCAGCTCCAGTGGACACACACACGCACGTGCACACACAGATGCACACACACATATGCATATACACACATACACATATGCATACACACACACATGCACACGCACACACACACGCGCACACGCAGGCACACATGCACTCACACACATGCATGCACTCACACACATGCATACACACACACACACAGACACAGACACACACTCACACACACACACACCACTACCACCCCTTGTATGACTGCTGCATTAGAGATGGAAATTTCATGGTTAGTCACGGAGAATGAGAATTAGATGTAGAGAGAATGAGGGGTCTGTAGCTTTCTGTGTAACATTCTCCAATTCTGATTACAGGCTCCTGTTGAGTAATTGCCAATAAATACTTAAACTAATAAATATGCCTGGTAAATGTGCAAAAGCAACGAGTATTGGCAGAACAGCTCTGCCTTGGTGTGTTATGGCTGAGTGGGAAAAGGACATGGAGAGATTTGTTGGGGGCAAGAATCCTCAGGACATTTCATAAGTATTTACATGAACACTTGAAAAGCCATAGCTGGCAATGTGCTGGAAAATGGGGTAGGAATGGATAAATGCATCATGACTGTCACAGACATGATGGGCTGAAAGGCCTCATTTTGTGCTGTAAAAATGCTATGAGAATTTTAAAATGCTGTAGAAGTGCCGGTGTTGGACTGAAGTGGACAAGTTCAAAAATCAAATGACACCAGTTTACATGGCAACAGGTTGATTTGAAAACACGAGCTTTTGGTTTGTAGCCCCTTTGTCAGGTGAAGTGAGAAAGAACAGAACACAGAATTTATCAGTCAAATATCAAACAGTCACACCACTGATGAGGATGTACTAAACAAGCCAAAGATGCTGTTAAATCTTTGATCAGTTAGAAGGTTTTAATTAATTAATATGTATATGTAAATACCCAAATTCCTTTCAAGTTACTGTCCTGATAGAACTCAAAGTTTCATCGGTGCAAAGAAGAGGTGACATTTTAAGTGAGGCAATGCATGTTAGGTGTGAGGCCTCATTTGGAATCTGTTTGTGTTATTTTTGGAGTCAGACTGGTTTCATTTCTAAAGTAGGAATTTATAAAAGGCCACATTGACTGACCGTCCATAAATTGTGTGCCTTTTGAACTAAATAAAATGTACCTGCAAATACAAATTCACCCCACAGGCGTGCATGTGTGTGCGTGTGTGTGTGTGTGTGTGTGTGTGTGTGTGTTTGTGTGTGTGTGTGTGTGTGTGTGTGTGTGTGTGTGTGTGTGGTGTGTGTGCGCGCGCACGCGCGCGCGTGTTTGTGCACGTGCGCGTACAAGAGTGTATAGTGTGGTGGAGTCACCTGTAGTGCAACATGAACTAAGATCCCGGTTGAGGCCGTCCTCATGGGAACCGAACTTAGCTATCAGCCTCTGCTCAGCGACTCTGTGTTGTGTGTCCCACTGTCTGCCTTGGAGGACATTTACCCCAAGATCCGATGCCAAATGTCCTTGACGCTGAAGTGCTCCCCCACTGGGAGGGAACGTTCTGTCTTGTGATTGTTGCGCAGTGTCCATTCATCTGTTGTCACAGTATCTGCATGGTTTTACCAAATTACAATGCCTCGGGGCATCCTTACCTGCGGCATGTGAGATAGACAACATTGGCCGAGCCACTTGAGTATCTGCTGTGTTCGTGGTGGGTGGTGTTCCCATGTGTGATGGTAATGTCCATGTTGATGACTGACATGTCTTACAGGGTTGTATAGTGTTGTGGTCGATGCTATCCTAAAGACCGGGTAGTTTGCTGCGAACAATGGTCTGTTTAAGGTTTGGCAGTTGTTTGATGATGAGGAATGGAGGCATAGGGATGATCTTGGCGAGGTGCTCTTTGTCATCAATAATGTGTTGAAGGCTGTGAAGAACATGGCTAGTTTCTCTACTCCTGGGAAGCACTGGATGACAAGGGGTACCCTATCGGATATATGCCTTCTGAGGAGGTCATTACTGTTTTTCACAATGGCATGTTGGAACTGGTGATTAATGAGTTGGGCATCGTATCCTGTTCCTATAAGGGCATCCTTCAACACGTTCAGGTGTCCATCGTGTTCATCCTCATCCAAGCAGATCCTGTGTGTGTGTAGAGCTTGTCCTTAGGGGCTGGCTGTTAAAATGGAGGGCGTGTCAAACTGGGAACCAGCGTTGGTCAGTGGGCACAGGCAGGCTGATGGGTGACAGTGATTTGATGGGAGTAAGAATATGGACAGCACAGTTTTGACTCAGCTCACAGTGCACATCGAAGTATGCCTCCTGCCTATGGTTCACCGAGAGCAGGTTTTCAAGTTTGTTGATAAAGGCTACACATTGAACATCTGGCTTCCCTCTTGCTGCATTAGCCAATTACCTAACTTGCAAATGACAACTGACAATGAATATGACGTTCTAGCTTTGCTGCGTTTTACATTGACAGTGTAAAAGAGAGATTGTAATGATTGTAACGAGGTCAGCAAGCTGGATTTCATAGAATAGGAGTTCCCCAATTGGGGCTGTTAATCTGGTCCAATCAGGGAGCTCTGGCTGACAGATATAAACTGGAGTGTCAGGAGTTCTGTTCATTTTTAGAGCTGGCTCTAAGGAAACTGGGCCAATGTCAGGTAGTGTGCTTGTGTAAGTAAAAGGTGTCTTGGTGACAGATACCAGCCTCTATGGAGTTATTTCAGAGATGACATTCATCCCCAGAATACAGGGCAGCATCCAGCAAAGCAGGGTGGAAACCAATATCGGGGAAGTCCTTCAGAAACTGTTGATCATCATTGTAACCACTTGCTTTCCCTGGAATGGGGAACCACTCACACTGGGACGCAATCAAGACATTCCAAGCCATGCTGATTTAGCTTTTTGCTCACCCTGTATTCCTTTGAGAATCTGCATGTCAGCAACTGCAGGCACTTTCATTGTCTTTCTTCCTGGGTACCTCCTCTGTTGTTACTGGACCCGAAATGTTACCTCTGATCTTTCCCTTCACAGATGCTGCCAGACCTGCTGAACTTTTCCAGCAACTTCTCTTTTTGTTCCATTCATTCTCACTGTCTGAGTGCCTCTTAGATACATTGCAGATAAGCCAGCAATGAAACAGATGTCTTCATTATAGAAGTTTCTATTAGTAATGAGCCTGCTTGGCACTACTTCACACAGAAGAAGCTGATTTTAATTTACATAGAAGTGTGCTGAAGTGGCATGATTAACTTATGCAAATTTCTTCTGGTAGAGATCTTTGAAAATTAATATTTCCTTTTTAGGATCATTCCAAACAAGTAAAATTCAAAATTCTTCAGTAGAATTACACCTGATAAATCCTCCTGTGTTGTATTTCTGTATAACAACATGCAGAGGATGGGTCATTAACAGGCACTGTGTTCAAGGAGAGAAGCAAGCATATTTAGCACCTTTCGTTAGCTCAGAACTCCCCAAGCTGCTTCACAACCAGTTTTAAAGTGTGGTCACTGCAGTAATGTGGGTAATGTTTCAGCAAATATGTGTGCGCAACAAACTCTCAGAAGCAACATTATCTGGCAGGGTGCCTCATTGGTTAGCATAACTGCAGCATCAAGGACCTGGGTTCAATTCCAGTCTCAGGCTACAGTCTGTGTGGAGTTTGCACCTTCTCCTCATGTCTGTGCAGGCTTCCTCCAGGTGCTCTGGTTTCCTCCCATAGTCCAAGGATGTGCAGGCTAGTTGGATTGGCCACGGGACAATGCAGGGGCATGGTAGGTCTTGGTGGAATGCTATTCAGAGGGTAGGTGTGGACTTTCTGGCCTGAATAGCCACTTCTTCCACACTGTAGGGATCCTAAGAACAATGTGATTATCGACAGAAAGTGCTGAAGGAACTTAGCAGGTCTGGCAGCATCAACGGAGAGAGAAGCAGAGATAACATTTTGAGTCCAGATATGACTCTCCCATGGATCTGAGTCAGATTGGACTCTAAATGTTGGCTTTCTTTCTTTCTCTCTCCACCTATATTCTGAACTTCTCCAGCACTTTCAGTTTTTATTTCAAGTCCCAAGCATCTGGGTTATTTTGTTTTTTTTTAAATTTAATTCAACAGTCTAGCTGTTTTCATAGAAATCATCGAACAGTACAGCACAGTACAGGCCCTTCGGCCCACAAGGCTGTGCTGACCTATTATTCCACTAAGATCAAACTATCCTGCATACCCTACATTGTCCTATCATCCATGTGCTTATTTGCTGATGATAATTGAGGAATAAGCATTGGCCAGGTTTAACTCCCCTGTTCTGCATTGGAATAGTGCCACAGGATGTTTCACATACATCCGGGAGAGCAGTCAAGACCTCAGGACAATATCTCTTCCAAAAAGATGATATTATGAGCAATTTAGCACCTCCCTCAGTATGGTATCACAGTGTCAGCCTAAACCAATTTGGAGTGGGGTCGAACTCTCAACCTTCCAACCTAAAGGTGCAAAGCTTAGTGACAGTGTACGCACATCCTAGCCCTATACCTTTCTTTAAATTAATTTATGGGATGAGGGCACCCCTGCTGGGCAGCATTTATTGCCCATCCATAATTGCCCATTGCTGTGGGTCTGGAGTCACATGTAAGCCAGACAGTTAAGGATAGTAGTTTCCAACCCAAAAGGACATTGGTGAATCAGATGGGGTCTTTCCTGACAATGAACAGTGGTTTCACGGCCATCATTCGACTCTTAATTCCAGATTTTCATTAAATTCAAATTGTACCATCTGCCATGGTGAGATTTGATCCCAGATCCCCAGAACATTTCCTGGGTCACTGGATTAACAGTTCAGAGACCAACAATCTTGAGTAGAAAAGTCAAGGTTGACACAAGTGCAGTACAGAGGGAATGTTGCATTGCAAGCGATATAGTACCACTAGGACTCCTACCTCTCCAGTCAGACCCAAGTGCATCAGTTCGGCAATAATTGATGCCTTTTTTTCAACTCGTCCGTGGAGTCTAGAGACTTCCTTTCAAAAATTTAACTTCAGACAACAGCACTGACAAGAATTACAGGATCAGTAAGGATTATATTTGCCGGAGATTAGATGAATGAGGGAAAATCCCATAGAAATTTATTAAATTCTGTCAGGACTAAACAAGGTAAATGTAGGAAGGATGCTCTTAATGACCAGCGAGTCCAGAACCAGGGGTCACAGTCTAAGAGTAGAGGGTGGCCCATTTAAGACTGAGATGAGGAGAAATTTCTTCACTCAGGGAATGGCGAGTCTTGGAATTCTCTGCCACAGAAAGAGGTTGAGGCCAAAACCTTGAATGTTTTCAAGAAAGTGTTGGATATAATTGTTCGGGCTAAAGGCATCAAAGGCTATGGGGAGAAGATAGGAACAGGGGTTTGAGTTGGATGATCAATAATGATCATACTGAATGGCAGACCAAACTTGAACAGCTGAATGACCTATTTTCTCTGTTTCCCTTTACAGACTTGTGCAAAAAGATGACAAAAATAAACTGGAAATTATCAACTTTGAAAGGAGTATTGTTTGTCTTCGAATGCTTTGAGGATAAGAACCAAACTCAAGGAAAAGATATAAGCAAAAAAAAATTGCTTGAGTTCAGTTTATATAAAATAGCATTGTGTCCGATTTAGTTTGTCTCAGTGCAAAGGAGACAGACTCTACAACCTGCAATCTTCAGTGCTTCGCTCACTTCTTGCAAGATGCAAGATTCTCACTTCCAGCATCTCTTCTTGCTGGAGATGCACTTCTCCAGCATTGGCAGTTTGTTCTATCTCTGAAGCTGAACTACTGTTTGCCCAGTGGTATGATTGTATCTCCAAGCTGTAAAGGTAAGTGAAGAGAAAAAAAATAGCAAAGACAGATGCAGTCAGAAGCAGGGACAGTTACAATGGGGGACACAGAGACAGCAGGTGGATTAAATACCAGGTCACAAATAACATCCCAAAAAATACTGGGGAAACAGGCTGTGGGTGAAAGGAAGCGACTGAGCATGGATTGGGGAATGAAATTGAGGAAACTGATGGGATTCGGAGGAGGTTTGAAAGGCTGAATGTCCTACTCCCGCTCTTGTTATTAGTTTTCGAAGCAAAGCTGAAATAGCTGTACCTGAAGTTGCACTCCTACTGTTGAGGCAACAGACTTAAACTTTTAACCATTCACAAAATCAGGCCACCTTAATGAATCACTCTGCTTTCAAAAAATCTTTCAAATTACTTTTATAGCTCAGTTGCAAACGATGAAAACTGGCTTGATTCTTTCTCAGTATGCCCCCATCATTTTCATGACCCTTCATAAATAATGCATGAACAGTCGTGACCATTTTCATAGGGTGGCACGTAGAACAGTCCAGCTCACAGACAGGCCCTTCAGCCCATCTTGTCTGCACTGACCACGATCCCACCGACCTACACAAGGCTCGTGTCCTTCCTTTCCCTGCTCGTTCATGTGTCGGTCTAAATGCTTTGTAAGCATTGCTATTGTATCTGCCTCTACTATCTCCCCTGGTTCACAGTGCTCTCCATGTAAAAAGCTTGCCTCACATATCTCCTCTAAACTTGCCCCCTCTCACGTTAAACCGGTGCCCCCTTGTATTTGACATTTCCACCTTGGGAAAAAGACTCTGACTATCCGGTCTGTCCATGCCCCTTAAAACTTTATACACTTCTATCAGGTCGCTCCCTCAGCCTGCGGTACTCGAGTGAAAACTTGAGAGTTCAAAGGGCTGCAGGTCTTCACTTGCTCCTATTAATCAATCCTTTCCCCACATTTTGTCTGTCTAATTTAAAAAGCGATACAATGTAGTGCAACATATGAATTAGGATGAGGCTAGCCTGCTCTGTTATTTAATTAGACCAGGACTGATTTCAGTTTCACATTGCTGCCTTTCCTCGAGTAGATCTTAAGACCAGAACTTTTGATTGAGTTATCATAGAATCCTTACAGTGTGGAAGCAAGCCCTTTGGCCCATTGAGTCCACACTATCACTTCAAAGAGCATCCCCCACCCAGACCCAGCCCACTTCCTCTATCCCTGTAGCCCTGCATCTCCCATGGCTAGCCCACCTGACCAGCACATTCCTGGACACTACGGGGGGCAATTTAGCATGGCCAATCCACCTGACCTGCTCCACACAGCCTGAGGGTGGAATTGAACTCAGGTCCTGGTGCTGAGAGGCAGCAGTGCTAAGTACTGAGCCACTGTGTAGCCCTAAGTGAGTTAGGTTGACATCCATCCACCTCCTCTTTGTACTGTCCCCACCACTCTCTGGGGGCAAAGAAAGGCCTTCTTTCCCAACAATGCTCTGCATTCCCCATTCCCTGTTATTTTGTTTATGTGAATCTGTCACACAGAAATTCCATTTTCCACCACTGGTGGCATTAAATCGCCGCTGGCAGAATGAATTTTCATTTCCACCAGGATTTTCACATCTTCAAGGTATCTCAAGGTCCTTTGCAAATTATGAAGGAAACACAGGAGGCAATCCATACACAGCTGCAAGGCATTGACTGAATACACTGTGTGTCTATAAGTGATGTTGATTGAAACATTAATGTTGACTCAGAGCACCAGGAATAACTTCCCGGGCCTTCTTCAAATAGTTAAATCTGAGCAGGTAGGAAAGGGCTTCAAGTATACCCCCAAAGATGCAACATTCCCTCTGTACTGCACTTGTGTCAGCCTTGACTTTTCTACTCAAGACTGTTGGTGGATATGAAACTCACAGCTTTCTCACTAAAGATGAGTGTGTTAGGGCAATGAGACACACCTGAAAGTGTAGTGCACTCTATGCAGAAAAGGAAAACAGGCCAGTCCTGCTGCCAGGGATGTCTTTTTAATCCTTTCCTGTTGTGAGAGCATCAATAGCACAAATGGTATTTGTTCCCATCCCTCACCGCTCTTGAGGACAATTTACAATAAACCATATTGTTGTCACATGTAAGACAGATCATGGGTGAATGAAACAGACCATCGCAGAAATGTTAACATTTCAGCCCATCGTGCCTGCATTATGTCCTCAAATAAGCATGGCTGCAAAGTGTCAGTCTCCCGCACTTGCCCCATAACCTTGGTGCATCATTTCTATCTAAATAATTACCTGAAAACCACTTCAGTATTTCAATCAGACCTGCCTCCATTGCATTCATAGTTTGACTACTTGTTGTGTGAAAAAGATTTTTCTCACTCCATGTTTGCTACTTTTGAAAATCACTTTAATCTTTGTCCTTTTGTAAGCAGGAACACCGTCTCCCTATCTACACTATTCCTCCCCCTTACTATTTTGAAAATTCAATGGAGTAATCTCTCAGCCTTCTTCTCTCCAAGGGGAACAGTCCCAACTTCTTCAATCTATCCCCATAGCTGCAGTTTCCTCATTCTTGAAACCAGTCTTAGAATACATAACCATTCCTGCAGCGTGGAAGCAGGCCATTTCGCCTGCTGTGTTAATACCAACACACTGCACCACATCCCACCCAACACCACCCCATCACCCTACACTTCCTATGGCTAATCCACCCAGCCTGTGCATCCCTGGACACTGTAGCGTGGCCAATCCACATAACCTGCACATCTTTGGACTGTGGGAGGAAACCTGAGCATCCAGAGGGAACCCACACTGACACAGGGAGAATGTACAAATTTCACACAGACAGTCATGCAAGGGGGAAGTCGAACCCACATCTCTGGTGCTGTGAGATAGCTGTGCTAACCACTGAGCCACTGTAAATGGCTTCTGCTGTCTCTCCATTGTATTCACAGCCTCCTTACAAAAGAATGGCAGCTTTTCTTCCCCAAAGGATATTATTGAACCAGATAGGCTTTTACACTAGTCGGTAATAGGGCCATGCTCACTATTAAGAAAGTCCATTTCCAATTCCAGACTTAATGAATGAGGTTTAAGTTCTACCAATTATATGCAATGAAATACTCCCCATGTGTCTACATGAGTGCAGCTCCAACAAGTTCAAGAAGTTTGACGGAATCCAAGACAAATCAACCTGCATAGCAGGTGCCTAATCTGCAAACTTTCACTCCCACCCATTGACTGTTTGCAGCAGCAGTGAGTGCGATTTACAAGATGCACTGCAGAAATTCAGCAAAGATCATTAAACAGTGCCTTCCAAGCCTATGGCCTCTCCCATCTAGAAAGACAACGGCAGTAGATACATGGGAACACCACTCCCTGCAACTTGCCCTCCAAGTCACTCACCATCCTGACTTGGAAGCATATCATTTGTTCATTCACTGTCACTGGATCAAAATCCTGAATCACCCTCTCTAACTGTTTAGTGGGACTACCTGCAGCACATGCACTGCAGTGGTTCAGGAAGGCAGCTCACCAGCACCTTCTCAAGGGCAGCTAGAGATAGACAATAATTGCTAGTCCTGTCAGTGGTGCCCAGGCCCAATGAATGAACTAATCCTTGGATTAAATGCCTTGATGCTATCACCCTGACAGTCACCTAGCCAAAAGGGATTACAACTTTAAGCTACTGTTTTTATAATTTAACAGATTGGCTGGTTTCTGGTGAATTCTTTTTCCACCTCAAGTCCAGATCCATTCCTGAGTTGCAGTGTGCAATCTGAACACAAGGCTGTAGATTCAGTCTGATCAAAGCTCTCTAACATTTGAAAGTTCTTCCCCATTACGATCCGGCCTCCTGCATTAAAGAAAAGACTTTCATTTATATAGGAATTATCACTACCACTGAACTTCTCAATCTAATGCACACATATTGAAAGTCTACCCACTGTTGTGATGTCAGACCCATGACAGTCAATTAGCACTAGGCAAACACCCGTAAACTAACATGAGACCATTATTTAATTGGGTTTCATGGAGGGATAAATATTGACAGGACACTCAGGATAACACCCCTTCCTTTCTTCCAAATGGTGACAGCGGAATCTTTTACATCTAGCCAAGCAGACAGATGAATCCTCGGCTTTACAAGAGTCAATATTCTATTAACCTTTTCAACTGATTTTTGAACCTGTGCAGTGGCTATTAATGATTCGTGTACTTGTGTATCCACATCTATTTGCTCCTCTTTAGTTCCCTGTTTCACGCTGTTCAGTAAATATTCTATTCTTTCTACTTGAGTTTACAGTGTGTGACCACACATATTGAACTCCATTTCAACTCAACAATTTGCCTAAAAATTTGTCTCACCTTGTTTATGACTAATTAAATGCTGGAACTATATAAAACTTTTGTGAATAATATTTGACATTTTTAATAAAACCTAAAGCAACAACTTTCAAACAGTCCTTTTCAATGGGCCACCCCTTAAATATGATTAGCCTGAAAGTAATTTTCTTCTCCCAATGCTCTTTGTAATTCTAAATCTTTCAGGAAAATGTGGTGGAATGTTCGCTCGGTAGGAGTGAACTTGAATGATTTGAAAAAGAGATAAATGTTTTTAAAGGTTTTCATTTTGCACTCATCAAGTCAAATGCAAGAATGCCAACTTTTAATCAATCACATCAATTTATACTGCTGGGAGAAAGGAGCTGATTTGTTGGCAATTTGATGTTGATTGTTCAAAAGGGACATTGGCTGATCCAGCATTTATTATCTATCTTTAGCTGCCCTTGAGAAGTTGGTGGTGAGCTGTGTAACAGCATGAATCAGTCACACCCAATTACCACAGATTGTTTTCTTGTGAAGATATTAGCACAGTCAGGATTGTTCTAAAAGTGCTGCCCAGTCAATCACATCTAATGGTGAACATTTTGATTTGGGCTTTTTAATGGAACCAATTGGCAGTTCACAACCCTGGACCAGATCTTAAGGTGTATCACATCCCCATTGCAGTTCAAGGGCAGTGTACAACCTACCCAGGATTTTCCCAGCCTGCCAATACTAATTGAACATTCAGTACAGCATTAACTGCTTTAAGGTGAGATTTCTACCCCTATGCCGGGTGGAATGCCTGCCTTAGTGATCTGCTGGCCAATAAGATAGTACTTTAAGGCTCTTAAGTAGATTTGTAGCTCAGGTTGTGGAGGCTGTGGTTGGTTCACTCACCAAGCTGGTTCATTAGTTCGTAAGTGTTTCATTACTGTGCTGAGTAAAAACGTGATGAAGTGCTGTTGTGTTATCCTGCCTGGTATTTAACCTCTGGGGCCCACTGGAGTTGATTACCTCATTTCCAGTTTTTCTTTGCACACAGATAGCACACAGCTTTGTAGTCCCAGCATCACTATAATGGTCACTGCTGGGATTATAGAAAGCCCTGGCGTTCCGAGAAGCCCAGATATGAATGAGAATTTCATTGAGGGAGGTGAAGGAGCAGGAGGCAATTTCAAGATGTCAAGGGTAACTCAAAGTGGGGAATGACTTTGAGAGTATAAGGCTCACTTTGACATCAGCCCAAGGCAGCCCAAGAAAGGGCAGGGTGAGTAGTGGTGGGAAGGGAACCTATTGGATGTTCTTAAAGCCCTCCGATTTCAAACATACTCTGAAGAGAGCTTGAAGTCCAACCTTATGTGCAATATTCACCTCAACCATCCTTCTCCAATCTGTTGCTCTTGGTGCTGATTGCTGAAGGGATACGCTCCTTCAGACTTCAAGCAATGCAAAACAAGCATGTTGTATTTTCTTGTACATCAGTTAAGAAAATACAGGATGATCAGGCCAATGGCTATTGTTTTCTTATGAGAAGGTAATGATATACTGAAGGGGGAAGTGGGGAATTGTAGCAAGTCAGCAAGAACTGGGAGCCCAGAGGGAAGAAGACAGTACAAACAAGAAAATTTGGAAATGAATGTAATTGTTGCTCTGGAGCATTGTTCTCAAATATGCAAAATAGGTTGGAGCAGTGGGTTTCATTTCTCACTTTCTGAGAGGATGTTCATAAGGAACAGAAACACTGATAGAAGCCATATCAGCTGAATGGGTGATAACAGCAGGATATGAACACGTGCCTGTCAGAGCTCCTGCACTACTAAACCCAACAGCAGAAACTTGTGCTCCTGAGATGCTGCTTGGCCTGCTGTGTTCATCCAGCCTCACATTTTATTACCAGCAGAAACCACTCTTGCTACCAAAGCCCCACTAGTGGAAGCTAACAATGTCATTGTACAAGGGGTATGTAGAATACATTCCAAAATCCCAAGCTGCCCCGTCCTGAACTTGTGATCAACTTAATTAGCTACCAAAACAAAATTACAGTTATTTCAAAAAGTAATTGTTTGCATTAAAAAAAGCCAAAAGAATGAGTCAATAGCACAGTGCCTGAAATATTGAAATGCGGTGAGCGCAGAGGACTCTGGGTAGACCACAGTCCGAACCAGTGGAGACTGTGTACATTATAAGGGAGCAATTTGAAGTGGAGAAGGGACAGTGCAGGGCAGATAGAGGAGCAACGATTCCTTACAGCACATGCAGTGAGTGCCAGTGGGGGCCTGAGGTTGGTCTGTAAGTAGACTTCAGTGTTCCACAAAGAGTTGGGGGTCTAACAGCCCAGGCAGAAGGCACCTGGTCCAGCAAGGTTGAAGGATGGCCAATACCAAACTCATATGAAGCTAGAGATGGTAACAGCCCTCCACAAAGCACCAAGTATGACGATCCAACTCTCACACCAAGCTTCAGTCATGAGAGGACCTCTGGAAGATGATGAAGCCAATTACAGTTTGGAAAACCTGTTTAACCACCAGGGGCCCTTTGTTCCCACCAGACAAGGTCTCAGGAAAAGTTGGTCAAGATCAGTAAATAGTGATAGTACTTTCCTATTAAACATTTTTCTAAATATTTGCAGAACAAGGCGCAGGACACAGCTCAAGACATATATGTCTCACTGTCCAGTCTGTTGGTATGACTTCTCTTATATCATTAATGATGTAGAATGACATTTTTACATTCTGACCATTGACCCTTTACACTACAGCCTCTTCCCTTTCCCTTCGGATGACATACCCGCTTCACCCTCATGGTGTAGCAGGTGGTTTAGTTACACCGAATCAGTAGCATGGAATCAGGCCATTCAGCCCAACTGATGTATGCTGACAGTTCCTCCCATTCCCTCCTCAACCAGAACTAACAATATTCTTCCCACCCCTGGAGGCACAGGATAATCTGCTTCCTCATGACTTTGCTTAAGAAATGTTGTAAAGAGAAAACCAGGAAACTATGGACCTGTGTTTCTGACTTCAGTTATGGGTAAACTGTTGGAGGTGATTATAAAAGATAAGATTTACGGACATTTAGAGAGCAAAAATTGATCAGGGCTAGTCAGCATGCTTTTCAGAGAATTATAGAATTCCTACAGTGTGGAAACAGGCCCTTTGGCCCGACAAGTCCACTCTGACCCTCAGAGCTTCCCACCCAGACTCATCCCCCATAACCCAACTCATCTCCACATCCCTGAACACTATGGGCAATTTAGCATGGCCAATCCACCTAGCCTGCACATCTTTGGACTGTGGGAGGAAACTGGAGCACCCGGAGGAAACCCACGCAGACACAGGGAAAATACGCAAACTCCACACAGACTGTCATCTGAGGCTCGAATCGAATCTAGGTCCCATCAGGCAGCAATGTTAACCACTGAGCCACCGTGCCGACTCCAATGTGGAGCACCTTAGCCTTGAAATTGAGCTGCGAGGAAAATCGTGTCCCACAAACTTGATTAAGTTTTTTGAGGAAGTTACCGAAAAGGTTGATGATGGCAGAGCAGGAGATATTGTTTATTTGGATTTTAGTAAAATCTTTGACAAAGTTCTGCATGGCCAACTAATTAGTAAAGTTAGGTCACATGTGATTCAGGTTGAGCTTGCCAATTGGATACATTATTGGCTTAACGGCAGGAGACAGGCGGTAATGGTGGAGGGCTGCTTTTTGGACTGGAGGCCTGTCATCAGTGGCATTCCACAGGAGCTCTGAGGAAGGGTCACCGGATCCGAAACATTAACTCTGTTTTCTCTTTCACAGATGCTGCCAGACCTGCTAAGCTTTTCCAGCAACTTTGTTTCTGTTGTTGGTGTTCCACAGGGATCAGTTCTAGGTCATGAGATGATGGGAACTGCAAATGCTGGAGAATTTGAGATAACAAAGTGTGGAGCTGGATGAACACAGCAGGCCAAGCAGCATCTGAGGAGCAGGAAAGCTGACGTTTCCAGCCTTGGGTCCTCTTTTGTTTGTCATTTATATGAATGATTTGAATGAGAATTTAGAAGGCATGGTAAGTAAGTTTGTAGATGACACCAAAATTAGTGGTGCAGTAGATAATGAAGAAGGTTTTCTAAGATTACAAAGCAATCTTGGTCAAATGGGTCAATGGGCTGAAAAATAGCAGACAGACTTCAATCTGGATAAATTTGAGGTATTGCATTTTAGAGCAACAAACAAGGGTAGGGCTTATACTGTTAATGACAGGGCCTTGGGTAGTGTTGTAGAACAGAGGGACCGAGGGGTGCAATTACATAGTTCCTTGAAGTTTGCATCACATATAGACAGGGTGGTTAAAAAGGCATTTGGCACACTGGCCTTTATTGCTCGTTCCTTTGAGTACAGGAGTTGGGATGTTATATTGAGGATGTATGGGACACTGGTAAGGTCTCTTCTGGAACACTGTGTCTAGTTCTGGTCACCCTATTATAGAAATGATAATATAAAGCTGGATAGGATTCAGAAGAGATTTACCAGGACGTTGCCAGGAATAGAAGGCTTGAGTTATAACGAAAGGCTGGACAGACTGTTTTCACTGGAGTGTAGGAAGTTGAGAGGTGACCTGATAGATGTTTATAAATTAATGAGAGGTATAGATGGAGTTGATGGTAATTATCATTTCCCTAAGATAGGGAATTTCAAGACTAAGATGAGAGGAGAGAGATTTAAAAATGACATAAGAGGCAAATCTTTTTGCACTGAGGGTGGTTCACATGTGAAATGAGCTTCCTGAGGAAGTAGTGGACGTGGGTACAATTATGTTTAAAAGATTTTTGGACAGATACAGGAATAGGAAAGGTTTGGAGGGATATGGCTCAGGAGCGGGCAGGTGAAACTAGTTTAGTTTGGCATTATATTAGGCATAGACTGGTTGGATCGAAGGGTCTGTTTCTGTGCTGAATGGCTGAGTGTAAGACTATCTTTCCTCAGAGATTCTGTTCATGCATAAATCTCACCAGTATTTATATGCACACACTGGTTCCCCTGAGCAATGTTAATAAATCACTGCAGAAGAAGTTCTAGAAAGAGGAATTTGCATTTCTAAAGAGTTGGCAGCTCTGCAATGGAACACTGTCTGTAAATTTCAGCAACAAATTGTAAAACAGGAAGATGAGTCTTCACAGTTAATACTTCATGTCTGTTAACATTTTCAGGAAGAAAAATGAAAGAACTATACAATTGAAAATAATTAATAGCCTTTATGATCCATCTGACAGCAGTCCTAAAAGCGTCGAATCTAGATTATTTTGTGTGCGCGGGTGTATGTTTGCCTTTAAGCTGCGCATATGTAATTCCAGTACACTTACTGTATCAAAAAAAATTGTTCATGCAAATAAAACTCCTCAGGGGCTTGTGGTTCAATGGTAATGCCCCTACCTCTGGATCAGGAGATTCAGGTCCCACAACCACCTGCAAGTTCCCCTCCAAGCCACTCACTACCCTGATTTGGAAGTGCATTGTCATTCCTGCTGTGTCACTGGGTCACATTCTTAGAACTCCCTCCCCTAATAGCAGTGGCCACACACCTAAAGCAAATGGACTGGAGCATTTCAAGGAGGCAGCTCCCCACCACCATCCCAAGGGCAATGAGGGATGGGCAATAAAGGCTTACCCAACCAGCAACACCTATATCTCCTGAGTAAATAAGAGAAAAACCCTGAATAAATAACTTTAGATTAAGTTGTGATATTGAAGAGAGTACGCTTCATTGCTTTATGAATAAACTACAAGATGCTGCGAACAGTGAGTGAAGGTTGGATTGACTGACATTGCAAGTTCTGAACATTCATATCCCAAATTGTTAAATCTTATCATGAAGCATGGACGTAGAGCAGGGGATAACAGCAAAAAGAGTTAGAAGGCTAGACTGATCCCACTATCTGTTCTCACCAAACTCTGAGGGTGAAATGTTCTGGTTGACCAGTTATGGGGAGGATATTATTGCGCTAGAAAGGGCTCAGAAGAGATATGCCAGGATGTTGCCAGGTATGGAAGGTTTGAGTTTTAAAGAAAGGCTGGATAGGCTGGGACTATGTTCATTGCAGAGTAGGAGGTTGAGGGGTGACCTTATAGAAGTTTATAAAAGAAGGAGGGTTATAGGTAGGGCTAATGGTAGTTGTCTTTTTCTGAAGATTGGTGATTTCAAGACCAAGGGATACATTTCTGACGTGAGAGGAGAGAGATTTAAAAAAGACATGGGGGTAAAGGCTTTACGCAGAGGATGGTTTGTGTGTAGAACGAACTTTCAGAGAAAGTGGTGGATATGGGTACAGTTACAATGGTTAAAAGACATGAAAAGGAAAGGCTTGGAGGGAGAGATAATGGGAACTGCAGATGCTGGAGAATCCAAGACAACAAAATGTGAGGCTGGATGAACACAGCAGGCCAAGCAGCATCTCAGGAGCACAAAAGCTGACGTTTCGGGCCTAGACCCTTCATCAGAGAGGGGGATGGGGTGAGGGTTCTGGAATAAATAGGGAGAGAGGGGGAGGCGGACCCAAGATGGAGAGAAAAGAAGATAGGTGGAGAGAGTATAGGTGGGGAGGTAGGGAGGGGATAGGTCAGTCCAGGGAAGATGGACAGGTCAAGGAGGTGGGATGAGGTTAGTAGGTAGATGGGGGTGCGGCTTGGGGTGGGAGGAAGGGATGGGTGAGAGGAAGAACAGGTTAGGGAGGCAGAGACAGGTTGGACTGGTTTTGGAATGCAGTGGGTGGAGGGGAAGAGCTGGGCTGGTGGTGTGGTGCAGTGGGGGGAGGGGAGATTTTGAAACTGGTGAAGTCCACATTGATACCATTAGGCTGCAGGGTTCCCAGGAGGAATATGAGTTGCTGTTCCTGCAACCTTCGGGTGGCATCATTGTGGCACTGCAGGAGGCCCATGATGGACATGTCATCTAAAGAATGGGAGGGGGAGTGGAAATGGTTTGCAACTGGGAGGTGCAGTAGTTTGTTGCGAACTGAGCGGAGGTGTTCTGCAAAGCGGTCTCCAAGCCTCCGCTCGGTTTCCCCAATGTAGAGGAAGCCACACCGGATACAGTGGATGCAGTATACCACATTGGCAGATGTGCAGGTGAACCTCTGCTTAATGTGGAATGTCATCTTGGGGCCTGGGATAGGGGTGACTGGGGAGGTGTGGGGGCAAGTGTAGCATTTCCTGCGGTTGCAGGGGAAGGTGCCGGGTGTGGTGGGGTTGGAGGGCAGTGTGGAGCGAACAAGGGAGTCATGGAGAGAGTGGTCTCTCCGGAAAGCAGACAGGGGTGGGGATGGAAAAATGTCTTGGGTGGTGGGGTCGGATTGTAGATGGCGGAAGTGTCAGAGGATGATGCATTGTATCCGGAGGTTGGTGGGGTGGTGTGTGAGAACGAGGGGGATCCTCTTTGGGCGGTTGTGGCGGGGGCGGGGTGTGAGGGACATGTTGTGGGAAATACGGGAGACGCGGTCGAGGGCGTTCTCGATCACTGTGGGGGGAAAGTTGCGGTCCTTAAAGAACTTGGACATCTGGGATGTGCGGGAGTGGAATGTCTTATCGTGGGAGCAGATGCGGCGGAGGCGGAGGAATTGGGAATAGGGGATGGAATTTTTGCAGGAGGGTGGGTGGGAGGAGTGTATTCTAGGTAGCAGTGGGAGTCGGTGGGCTTGAAATGGACATCAGTTACAAGCTGGTTGCCTGAGATGGAGACTGAGAGGTCCAGGAAGGTGAGGGATGTGCTGGAGATGGCCCAGGTGAACTGAAGGTTGGGGTGGAAGGTGTTGGTGAAGTGGATGAACTGTTCGAGCTCCTCTGGGGAGCAAGAGGCGGCGCCGATACAGTCATCAATGTACCGGAGGAAGAGGTGGGGTTTGGGGCCTGTGTAGGTGCAGAAGAGGGACTGTTCCACGTAACCTACAAAGAGGCAGGCATAGCTGGGGCCCATGCGGGTGCCCATGGCCACCCCCTTAGTCTGTAGGAAGTGGGAGGAGTCAAAAGATAAGTTATTGAGGGTGAGGACGAGTTCGGCTAGGCGGATGAGGGTGTCGGTGGAGGGGGACTGGTCGGGCCTGCGGGACAGGAAGAAGTGGAGGGCCTTGAGGCCATCTGCATGCGGAATGCAGGTGTATAGGGCCTAGACGTCCATGGTGAAGATGAGGTGTTGGGGGCCAGGGACTTGGAAGTCCTGGAGGAGGTGGAGGGCATGGGTGGTGTCATGGACATAGGTAGGGAGTTCCTGGACCAAAGGGGAGAAAATGGAGTCCAGATAGGTGGAGATGAGTTCGGTGGGGCAGGAGCAGGCTGAGACGATTGGTCGACCAGGGCAGGCAGGTTTGTGGATTTTGGGAAGGAGATAGAAACGGGCCGTGCGGGGTTGGGGAACAATGAGGTTGGAGGCTGTGGGTGGGAGGTCCCCTGAGGTGATGAGGTCATGAATGGTGTTGGAGATGATGGTTTGGTGCTCGGGTGTGGGGTCATGATCGAGGGGGCGGTAGGTGGTGGTGTCGGAGAGTTGGCGTCTGGCCTCGGCGATGTAGAGGTCAGTGCGCCATACTACCACTGCGCCACCCTTGTCTGCGGGTTTGATGGTGAGGTTGGGGTTGGAGCGGAGGGAGCGGAGGCTGCCCGTTCTGCGGGGGAGAGTTTGGAGTGAGTGAGAGGGGTGGAGAGGTTGAGGCGGTTAATGTCTCGACGACAGTTGGAGATGAAGAGGTCGAGGGACGGTAGGAGGCCTGGGGGTGGTGTCCAGGAGGAGGACTTGTGTTGGAAGCGGGTGAAGGGGTCAGTGGAGGGAGGGTTAGGCTCCCGGATGAAGAAGTAGGCATGGAGGCGAAGACGGCGGAAAAACTGCTCTATGTCCAATCGTGACTGGTATTCGTTGATGTGTGGTTGTAGGGGGACAAAGGTGAGCCCCTTACTAAGGACTGACCGTTCGTCCTCAGTCAGTGGGAGGTCTGGGGGGTTGGTGAAGATGCGGCAGGGTTCAGTATGCCAGCTTGTAACTGATGTCCATTTCAAGCCCACCGACTCCCACAGCTACCTAGAATACACCTCCTCCCACCCACCCTCCTGCAAAAATTCCATCCCCTATTCCCAATTCCTCCGCCTCCGCCGCATCTGCTCCCACGATAAGACATTCCATTCCCGCACATCCCAGATGTCCAAGGTCTTCCAGGACCGCAACTTTCCCCCCACAGTGATCGAGAACGCCCTCGACCGCGTCTCCCGTATTTCCCGCAACATGTCCCTCTGCCACAACCGCCCAAAGAGGATCCCCCTCGTTCTCACACACCACCCCACCAACCTCCGGATACAACGCATCATCCTCCGACACTTCCGCCATCTACAATCCGACCCCACCACCCAAGACATTTTTCCATCCCCACCCCTGTCTGCTTTCTGGAGAGACCACTCTCTCCGTGACTCCCTTGTTCGCTCCACACTGCCCTCCAACCCCACCACACCCGGCACCTTCCCCTGCAACCGCAGGAAATGCTACACTTGCCCCCACACCTCCCCAGTCACCCCTATCCCAGGCCCCAAGATGACATTCCACATTAAGCAGAGGTTCACCTGCACATCTGCCAATGTGGTATACTGCATCCACTGTACCCGGTGTGTCTTCCTCTATATTGGGCAAACCAAGCGGAGGCTTGGAGACCGCTTTGCAGAACACCTCCGCTCAGTTCGCAACAAACTACTGCACCTCCCAGTTGCAAACCATTTCCACTCCCCCCCCCCCATTCTTTAGATGACATGTCCATCATGGGCCTCCTGCAGTGTCACAATGATGCCACCTGAAGGTTGCAGGAACAGCACCTCATATTCCGCCTGGGAACCCTGCAGCCTAATGGTATCAATGTGGACTTCACCTGTTTCAAAATCTCCCCTTCCCCAACTGCATCCCAAAACCAGCCCAGTTCGTCCCCTCCACCCACTGCACCACACAACCAGCCCAGCTCTTCCCCTCCACTCACTGCATCCCAAAACCAGTCCAACCTGTCTCTGCCTCCCTAACCTGTTCTTCCTCTCACCCATCCCTTCCTCCCACCCCAAGCCGCACCCCCATCTACCTACTAACCTCATCCCACCTCCTTGACCTGTCCATCTTCCCTGGACTGACCTATCCCCTCCCTACCTCCCCACCTATACTCTCTCCACCTATCTTCTTTTCTCTCCATCTTCGGTCCGCCTCCCCCTCTCTCCCTATTTATTCCAGAACCCTCACCCCATCCCCCTCTCTGATGAAGGGTCTAGGCCCGAAACGTCAGCTTTTGTGCTCCTGAGATGCACTTGGCCTGCTGTGTTCATCCAGCCTCACATTTTGTTGTCTAAGGTTTGGAGGGATATGGGCCAGGAGCAGGCAGGTAGGACTAGTTTATATTGGGATTATCGTTGGCATGGACTGGTTGGGCTGAAGGGTCTGTATCCATGCTATATGGGTCTATGACTGACTCCATCGGGAACGGTGGTTAACCTCTGAAAGCAAGAATTTGTAGTGTTCTTTCATTTTCATTGTCATTCTCAGAAACTTCATTTCTGTGAACCTTTAGGTAGGATGGTTGATTTGCATATGAATCAAAACAATTACAAGGGAAAGAATAATATTTAGATCAATTCAACACTAGTAGTTTCAGAATAAAATTCATTTTGAAGAAACAATCTATGCAAGTGTTGTGGGATTGTATAACACTCCAATAAAATGGAATATAAATATTTGGTCAAGTTTTCCAGGAAGATTTACAATCACAAAGCGTGACTGCTCAGGGCTGACTCTCCATTCTTTGAAGACACATGAAGATTTACATTTTGATAGCACCGCTCATGAATACTTTCCAATCAACAAAATATTTTTTAAGCTCAGTCTTTGTTACATCAAGCATAATGTTGTGACTGTGATTTCATCTCTAATTCAGAAGTTTGTTCAGTTAAGTCCGACTGCTGAGATTTTGAACAGAAACATCCAGGCTGGCAATCCAGAGCTGTACCAAGGGAATGCCACCATGTCGGGTGTGCCAACCTTCAGATGAAGTATATGAAGAAGCGGCCTGGTTTGCTCCCTCGCAGGCATGCGTAAAGGCTGCTTGGGACCGTAGCAGGGGAAATCCCAAGTTTCTCGGCCAATATTTACCCCTCAAATATCGCATTGGCTGCCCTGCGAAAAATTGTTGTTATCTTTCCACTCTTCCAACAGTGGCTGCAGTTCAAAAAGCACATTATTGATTGAAGGGGATGATCAGAAATGGCGCTATATCAATGTAAGCCTTTCCTTGTCGTCATTATGATTCCATTTCCTCTGCTTACCAGATGTTTTGTGTCAAATTTTAACGGATGTGATTTTACTAACACTTCCTGCAAGGAAATCTGGTCTACCAGTTTTTAAAAGCAAAGTTTGGGTGACGCAAACGGTAAATTTAATTGAAATCAAAAAATTTCTAACATCAACAAGAGAAGAATGAGTTAACATTCAGAGCCTCATTCAGTTGGAATTAGTTGAAACTTTTCTTTCAGGAATAAGGCAGAAAATGACACACATTTCCTTTGTGCAATTTGGGTATCTCTGGCTGTGGCAGTAATTATTGCCAATTCCTAATTGCCCTTGTGAAGGTGACAGTGAGCTGCCTTCATGAACCACTCTGGTCATGTACCACAGGCCCACAATGCCCTTAGGGAGGGAATTCCAGGATTTTGACCCAGCGGCAATGAAGGAATGACGATAAATTTCCAAGTCAGGATGGTGAGTGGCTTGAAGGGAAATTTGTTGTTACCAAATATCTGCTACCTTTATCCGTCTAGATGGAAGTGGTCATGTGTATGAAAGATCCTTTTTCAGGATCTCTGGTGAATTTCTGCAGATATATGCACATATGCATATAAATGTTCTCATATATTTTGTACAAAAAATGACAATTGCTGATAATATTAGACAAGAATTGTTGCTTTCACTTGGAAGAAGTCAGCAAGTAGTCAGGTTTATTGCCTTCATATAATGGGATTGTAGCTTTAATTCTCCTACAGAACATATCACAAGCACATTTTATCTCATTCCAGCACGGATTTCACAACAAAGGCAGTGGAAAGTTTAGAAGTCAATGGGTGAGATTTTGAAGGTAGTAGCAAAGTGACATCAATCAGAGAGCTGGCAACACTTCTCTCCCATTCAACCCCCTCCATAACCTTCATTCCCCTCCATCGCCCCCATTCCTCTCCATAGCCCTCATTCCGCACCATATCCCTCATTCCCCTCCATAACCCCCAGTCCCCTCCATAACCCTTATTCCCTTCCATTGCCCTCATTCCCCTCCATAGCCCCTATTCCCCTCCATAACACCCATTCCCCTCCATAGACCCCATTCCCCTCCATAACCCTCATCCCCTCCATAGCCTATATCTCCCTCCATAGCCCCAATTCCACTCCATATACCCGATTCCCCTCCATAGACCCTATTTCCCTCCATAGCCCTCACTCACCCTCATAACTCACATCCCCATCGATAACCCCTATTCCCCTCGATAACATCTATTCCTCTCCATAGCCCCCATTCCCCTGCATAGCCCCCAAACCTCTCCATAACCCCCATAGCCCTCCATAATCCCCATTCCCCTCCATAGCTGTCAATCCCCTCCATAACTGTCACCCCCTCCATAACCTTCACCCTCTCATAACCCTCACCCCCTCATACACCCCCATGCATCTCTATAGCGCTATATCCCTCTATAACCCTTATTCCCTTCCATTACACACATTCCCCTCCATAGCCCCCATTCCCCTCCATAACTCCAATTCACCTCCATAACCTACATTCCCCTTCATAACCGCCATTCCGCTCATATCCAACATTCCCCTCCATAATCCTCACCCACTCCATAACCGTCACTCCCTCATTTCCCTCATTTCCATCCATAACCCTCATTCCACTCCATAACCTCCACCCTATCCATAACTGTCACGCCTTCCATAGCCCTCAGCCCCACATACCCCTCAATCCCTTCCATAACCCTCACCTCGTCCATAACTGTCACTCCCTCACATCCCTCAGTTCCCTCCATAACTTCCATTCTACTCCATAACTGCCACCCATTCTGTAACCTTCACCCTGTCATATCCCTCATTCCCCCCATAACTCTCATTCCCCCCATAACTCTCATTCCCCTCCATAACCCTCATCCCCTCCATAACCCTCATCCCCTCCATAGATGGACCATTTCTTGGTTTTTTTATAAGGTTTTCTAACGTGCCTTTTGGCGAAATGTTGGGTTGTAGACGCACCGGTGGAGATAGAGTGTGATAACGATGGGGCCTAGTGAGAGGCGAGATGGCAGTAGCTGTCGTCAGAAAGAAGGTGGTGATCAGTGGTGAAGCGGCTGGTGAGCCCAAGGGGGATTGAGCCCAAGTGGGATTTGGCCCAAAGTGGGTAAAAACATACCCAGTGTGAGTAAAAACATAACCAGTGCAGGTATAAACATACCCAGTGCAGGTAAAAACATACCCAGGGCAGGTATAAACATGTCCACTGTGGGTAAAAACACACCCAGTGCGGGTAAAAACATACCCAGTGCAGGTAAAAACATACCCAGTGCGGGTAAAAACATACCCAGTGCAGGTAAAAACATACCCAGTGCAGGAAAAAACATGCCCAGTGTGGGTAAAAACATGCCCAGTGTGGGTAAAAACATGCCCAGTTTGGGGAAAAACATACCCAGTGTGGGTATAAACATACCCAGTGCGGGTAAAAACATACCCAGTGCAGGTAAAAACATACCCAGTGTGGGTAAAAACATGCCCAGTGCAGGTAAAAACATACCCAGTGCGGGTAAAAACATACCCAGTGCAGGTAAAAACATACCCAGTGCGGGTAAAAACATACCCAGTGCGGGTAAAAACATACCCAGTGCGGTTAAAAACATACCCAGTGCAGGTAAAAACATACCCAGTGTGGGTAAAAACATACCCAGTGTGGGTAAAAACATGCCCAGTGCGGGTAAAAACATACCCAGTGCAGGTAAAAACATACCCAGTGTGGGTAAAAACATGCCCAGTGCCGGTAAAAACATACCCAGTGCAGGTAAAAACATACCCAGTGCGGGTAAAAACATGCCCAGTGTGGGTAAAAACATACCCAGTGCGGGTAAAAACATATCCAGTGCAGGTAAAAACATACCCAGTGTGGGAAAAAACATACCCAGTGCGGGTAAAAACATACCCAGTGAGGGAAAAAAGTACCCAGTGTGGGTAAAAACATACCCAGTGTGGGTAAAAACATGCCCAGTGCGGGTAAAAACATACCCAGTGCAGGTAAAAACATACCCAGTGCGGGTAAAAACATACCCAGTGCGGGTAAAAACATACCCAGTGCAGGTAAAAACATACCCAGTGCGGGTAAAAACATGCCCAGTGCGGGTAAAAACATACCCCGTGCGGGTAAAAACATACCCAGTGTGGGTAAAAACATACCCAGTGCAGGTAAAAACATACCCAGTGCAGGTAAAAACATACCCAGTGTGGGTAAAAACATGCCCAGTGTGGGTAAAAACATACCCAGTGCAGGTAAAAACATACCCAGTGTGGGTAAAAACATGCCCAGTGCCGGTAAAAACATACCCAGTGCAGGTAAAAACATACCCAGTGCGGGTAAAAACATGCCCAGTGTGGGTAAAAACATACCCAGTGTGGGTAAAAACATACCCAGTGCAGGTAAAAACATACCCAGTGTGGGAAAAAACATACCCAGTGCGGGTAAAAACATACCCAGTGAGGGAAAAAAGTACCCAGTGTGGGTAAAAACATACCCAGTGTGGGTAAAAACATGCCCAGTGCGGGTAAAAACATACCCAGTGCAGGTAAAAACATACCCAGTGCGGGTAAAAACATACCCAGTGCGGGTAAAAACATACCCAGTGCAGGTAAAAACATACCCAGTGCGGGTAAAAACATGCCCAGTGCGGGTAAAAACATACCCAGTGCGGGTAAAAACATACCCAGTGCAGGTAAAAACATACCCAGTGCAGGTAAAAACATACCCAGTGTGGGTAAAAACATGCCCAGTGCGGGTAAAAACATGCCCAGTGTGGGTAAAAACATACCCAGTGCGGGTAAAAACATACCCAGTGCGAGTAAAAACATACCCAGTGTGGGTAAAAACATACCCAGTGTGGGTAAAAACATGCCCAGTGCCAGTAAAAACATACCCAGTGCAGGTAAAAACATACCCAGTGCGGGTAAAAACATACCCAGTGTGGGTAAAAACATACCCAGTGCGGGTAAAAACATACCCAGTGTGGGTAAAAACATACCCAGTGTGGGAAAAAACATACCCAGTGCAGGTAAAAACATACCCAGTGCGGGTAAAAACATACCCACTGTGGTTAAAAACATACCCAGTGTGGGTAAAAACATGCCCAGTGTGGGTAAAAACATACCCAGTGCGGGTAAAAACATACCCAGTGTGGGTAAAAACATACCCAGTGTGGGAAAAAACATACCCAGTGCAGGTAAAAACATACCCAGTGCGGGTAAAAACATACCCACTGTGGTTAAAAACATACCCAGTGTGGGTAAAAACATGCCCAGTGTGGGTAAAAACATACCCAGTGTGGGTAAAAACATACCCAGTGCGGGTAAAAACATACCCAGTGAGGGAAAAAAGTACCCAGTGCGAGTAAAAACATACCCAGTGTGGGTAAAAACATACCCAGTGTGGGTAAAAACATACCCAGTGTGGGAAAAAAGTACCCAGTGTGGTTAAAAATGTTCTGGATGTGAGTTTGCTCGCTGAGCTGGAAGGTTAGTTTTCAGACGTTTCGTCACCATTCTAGGTAACATCATCAGTGAGCCTCCGACGAAGCGCTGGTGTTATGTCCCGCTTTCTATTTATCTGGTTAGGTTTCCTTGGGTTGGTGATGTCATTTCCTGCATTGGTGATGTCATTTCCTGTTCTTTTTCTCAGGGGATGGTAGATTGGCTCCAAATCAATGTGTTTGTTGATGGAGTTCCGGTTGGAACGCCATGCTTCTAGGAATTCTCGTGCATGTCTCTGTTTGGTTTGTCCTAGGATGGATGTGTTGTCCCAATCAAAGTGGTGTCCTTCCTCATCTGTATGTAAGGATACGAGTGATAGTGGGTCATGTCGTTTTGTGGCTAGTTGATGTTCTCAAAACTCACTGGGTAAAAATGTGCCCAGTGTTGGGGAGAGCGAGCCTAAGTACATATTGGACCGTCTGCAGTCCCATGGCTTAAGAAAGCACTGTAATCTTTGATTTTTTAACCTTTTGCTTTATTTTCTATTTCTATCCCAAAGATTTTGTATTTATGAATGTACCAGCGATGGTGGTATTGTACACTTTTCACCGCACGCTTGTACCCCGTACTTAAGTTTATCTGACCAGAAACAATAAACAGAAATTGAATCACACGGCTCTCCCTGTCTGCATGGCTTGTGTTTCTTCTTTCCCAATGTTTGGCCAAAGAAGCATCTTTCCTTAAGTTGCAGGGGTAAATACCTGTCTCCCTTCTTTCCCAGTTCCTGCAGAGAGTTTAGCCTCCCGTACCCAGTCCAATGTTTATGGTTGCACTGTGTCTCAATCGCGTGAACTCACTTTCATTCCATTTGCTGTCATACCTGATCAAAAAATCTA